>NW_028317813.1:14347500-14947500 GCF_062004578.1 Staurois parvus
CTTTGGACTTAATAACTGGTTGACCCTCCTTTGGCAGCAATAACCTCAACCAAACGCTTCCTGTAGTTGCAGATCAGACCTGCACAACGATCTGGAGTCATTTTGGACCACTCCTCTTCACAAAACTGTTTCAGTGTAGCAATATTCTTGGGATGTCTGGTGTGAATCGCTCTCTTAAGGTCATGCCACAGCATTTCAATCAGGTTGAGGTCAGGACTCTGACTGGGCCACTTCAGAAGGCGTATTCTGTGCTGTTGCAGCCATTGTTTTGTTGAATGACTTGTATGCTTTGGGTCATTGTCCTGTTGCATCACCCATCCGCTGCAGAGCTTCAGTTGGCGGACAGATGGTCGTACGTTTTCCTGCAAAATGTCTTGATAAACTCTGGAATTCATTTTCCCATCAATGACAACAATCTGTCCAGGCCCTGAGGCAGCAAAGCAGCCCCAAACCATGATGCTCCCTCCGCCATGTTTTACAGTGGGGATGAGGTTTTGATGTTGGTGTGCTGTGCCTTTTTTTCTCCACACATAGTGTTGTGTGTTCTTCCCAAACAACTCAATCTTGGTTTCATCTGTCCACAGTATATTCTGCCAGTAGTGCTGTGGACACATCCAGGTGCTCTTTTGCAAACTTCAAACGTGCTGCAATATTCTTTTTGGACAGCAATGGCTTCCTCCGGGGTGTCCTCCCATGTATTCCATTCTTTTTTAATGTTTTCCTTATTGTAGATGTGTCAACAAAAATGTTAGCATGTGCCAGAAATTTCTGTAGGTCTTTAGCTGACACTCTGGGATTCTTCTTTACCTCATGCAGCATTCTGCGCTGCGCTCTTGCAGTCATTTTTACAGGACGACCACGCCAAGGGAGAGCAGCAACAGTGCTAAACTTTCTCCATTTGTAGACAGTCTGTCTTACCGTGGACACAGGAACATCAAGGCTTTTGGAGATACTTTTGTAACCCTTTCCAGCTTCATGCAAGTCAACAATTCTTGATCGTAGGTCTTCTGAGAGCTCTTTTCTGCGAGGCATGGTTCACATCAGACAGTGCTTCTTGAAACCAGTAAACCCAAAACAGGTGTGTGTTTTTTAGGGGCAGGACAGCTGTCAGCAACACATCCAATATCATCACACAGATTGGAGTCAAGGTTGGCTCACTCCTGGCTCCAATTAGCTCTGGGAGAAGTCATTAAGCTAGGGACTCACATACTTTTTCCTCCCTGCACTGTGAATGTTTACATGTTATGTGCAATTAAACCGTGGCAACATCTAATGTTTGTGTAGTATTATGTTCAGCAGACTGTGTTCTTCTATTGTTGTGACTTAGATGACGTTCAGAGCACATTTTATGCCCAATTCATGCAAAACTCCACGTAATTCCAAGGGGTTCACATACTTTTTCTTGCAACTGTAGGCGTTTACAGGTGTTTAGAGGAAGAAAAAGAAAACCCACTGCCAGGGAATTGAGGATCAGCAGTGTTTTGGCAGAAAAAACACCTGACATGCCTATACACAAGCTTAAGCACTAGGGGCTTAAATATACCTAAATGAGTTTGCAAAAACGTGGTTTTAGACACATTTTTCACTTTGTTTTTCTAAGGCCTAAGGGTATGTTCACACCAGCTATTGTGTTACAATGAAGCTGCTGGTGTGTGGTGCTGATGTGCCGATTTTGGCATATTGCACTGTTCAATTTTTTTTAATGAACTTTATTGACACGTCACAGACATTTTATAAGATTCAACTGGCCACCACAAGATGCAAGGCAGTGGATTACCTTGCACTGCGCTGTGCTATAAAAAAGACTACATACAGTTCTTACTTTCACCCCACACTACCGCAATACAATAGTATGCACCAGGCAGATAAGGAGGCAAGGCATACATAAATTAAAACTCTAAGAAAAGGCTAGAATGTGCTCTTTTTAACAGCATTTTATCATAGGGGACGGACCTGTCATCTGCCTGCTCAGTGGGGATCAGCGGACAGATCTCCCACTGATCCGCTTGGTGGTTCTGCAGTGTGAAAGGGCCCTAATGCAATGTGTTGATTGATAGTGATATTACATATAGCTTTTATTGTTTGTGCTCACCTGATGACAGATGTTCTCCCTAACTAAAAAGCAAAACTTTTTTTTTTGTTTTGGATAGAGTGGAGATGGATTAGAACACCCACATTTTTGGTTGTCCCCAAAAAAGTAATACAGGGGAAATCTTCTAATGGAGACACTAGGTTTGGTGACCTGCGGGTCCCCAAGGAATTCCCTTAATTTGCAGATATTTCCTCTCACTTCTTGTTTGGCTATGGGACAGAAAGTAAAGTGAAATCTCCACAATGGGACACAGATGGCGATACAAAATCTGACAGGGTTAAAACCCTCCCTTGCTCTATCCAAACTGTAATAAAAGTTTTGCCCATAGTTCTACTTTAAAACAGAACAGTGATTAGAATTGCTCATTAAACAGCTTATGTATTTCTAAATACATATCTGGCTTGTATCAAAAATTCTATCATTTTCTTTATTGTGTTTGTCACCCCAACATTATACAGTATATTCCTGATATGTGCCTGCTGTACCATGTACTTGTATGAAAAAGTATCCCGTTCTCTTTGTATTACTTCCTTTGTGTGAATACCTGGTGGTCCCACCAGTCCCTCTGCATTTCCTTATGGCAGCCTCTTCTTATATACACTCAACGGCCACTTTTTAGGTACACCTTGCTAGTACCGGGTTGGATCCCCTTTTGCCTTCAGAACTGCCTTAATTCTTCATGGTATAGATTCAACAAGGTATTGGAAACATTCATCACAGATTTTGGTCCATATTGACATGATGGCATCACGCAGTTGCTGCAGATATGTCAGCTGTACATCCATGATGCGAATCTCCAGTTCCACCACATCCAAAAGGTGCTCTATTGCATTGAGATCTGGTGACTGTGAAGGCCATTGGAGTACAGTGAACTCATTGTCATTTTCAAGAAACCAATTTCAGATGATTTGAGCTTTGTCACATGGTGCATTATTCTACAGGAAGTAGCCATCAGAAGATGGGTACACTGTAGTCATAAACGATGGACAGGGTCAGCAACAATACTCAGGTAGGCCATGGCGTTTAAATGATGCTCAGTTGGTACTAAGGGGCCCAAAGTGTGGCAAGAAAAATTCCCCCACACCATTACACCACAACCACTAGCCTGTTGATACAAGGCAGGATGGATCCATGCTTTCATATTGTTTGTGCCAAATTCTGACCCTACCATCTGAATGTTGCAGCTGAAATTGAGACTCATCAGACCAGGCAATGTTTTTCCAGTCTTCTACTGTCCAATGTTCGTGAGCCTGTATGAATTGTAGCCTTCGTTTCCTGTTCTTAGCTGACAGGAGTGACACCCGGTGTGGTCTTCTGCTGCTGTAGCCCATCTGCTTCAAGGTTTGACGTGTTGTGTGTTCAGAGGTGGTATGCATACCTTGCTTGTAGGGTCGTTGTCCTGTTGAAAGATGAACCGTCGCCCCAGTCTAAGGTCCAGAGCGCTCTGGAAATGGTTTTCATCAAGGATGTTTCTGTACATTGCTGCATTCATCTTTCCTGAGATCCTGTCTAGTCTCCCAGTTACTGCCGCTGAAAAACATCCCCACAGCTTGATGCTGCCACCACCAGTTTCAGCTGTGAGCTGAAACTGGATCTCAGGGGTGCAGAACTAAGTGCACTCCTGTGATCCAAAGGAGCAGTATGGCTAAAGGAGCTTTGGCCATATCTCTCTTTTAAATGCTTCGTTCTCAGATCAGTACAACACTGTTAAATAAATCTTAGTTCAGTTCTATATAATTATTAACATTAAACCATGTATTATTCTTTGATTGTGATTTGTGAGGGAGGTTACAATTGAAAAGAACTTGGTCCTCTGCTGGGAATCTGAAGACCTGAAGGCATTCTGCGAGCTACTATACAGTACAACAGCTGCTTGACATTGGACCTGCAAGACTATTATAGTGATTCCCTGCTTCTACAGCGATACCACAGGTATGGCATATACATACATTGGTCTGAACTAGACTAATGTAACTATGTGATACCATCTACACCTGGAGTTATCCTATGTCCCTCCATCTAAGAAGCATCATTTTTACTACCAGCATTTGAAAGCACAGATCTATGCTTGAGTTGTTGCCATTGTTGTCACTGCAGCATCATTTCCAGCTCTCCCACTAGAGACCAGGGGCGGACTGACAACTCATGGGGCCCTCGGGCAATAGGGGATCATGGGGCCCCTGTGTCCTTGCCCAAACTCAAAAAAAGCCTATTAAAAAGGTACCGGGGCATCTCATGGGGCCCCCTACTGACCCCGGGCCCTCGGGCATTGCCCGGGTTTCCAACTGGTCAGTCTGCCCCTGCTAGAGACTAATTTTTTTCAGAAACAAAAGTTCAAAGCATTGGTTGCACTGGCAATCATCGATATGCTCTGCAAACACTGCCTGTCTGAGTGAACACTCTCCACTCGGGAGAAGGGTGAGCACTACCTCTGCAAAACCATGACATATATACACACATGCTAAAGGATCTGTAATTCCACTGAGCCAGTCTTGTGAATCTACCCCTTCCAGACCACACAGTCAGACCATTTACCTTTACTACAGCTAGGGTGGCCACCTCATCCCTTTAAACCCAAACACATATTAATTATACAGGTTCTGTGGCTGATTAAGGTGGTAATTAAACTCATTTAGTGACTTATCTGCATTAAAATAACCTCAGAACCTGTGTAATTAATATGTGTTTGTGTTTAAAGGGATGAGGTGGCAACCCTAATGCTGCTTTCACACTGGTTCACCTAAAAAACGTTTGAAAAATGACTAGCGTTTTTGAGGCGTGTTTCAAGCGGAACATCTTGGAAATGTGACTTACTTTTGTAGCTCAAATTGGGCAGATTTGCACATTTAAATTCACTATAAAACGCTACTAAAATACCGCATGAGTTATTTTATTAAGTCATGCGATATTTTAGTAGTGAAAAGCATGCATTAATGTTTCAGCTGTCAGCGGGGTTCCCTATTGACAGCTGAATGTAAAAGAAAGAATTGCCGGCAAGTACCAAAAAAAAAAAAAATGGCATGGGGTCCCCCCCAAAATCCATACCAGAACCTTGATCCAACCATGCATCCCGGCACGTCAGGAAATAAGGGGGGGCGAGCGCCCCCCCTTCTGAACCATACCAGGCTACATGCCAACATGGGGGGTGAATGGGTAGCGGTACCATGTACCCTATACTCATTCACATGGGGGGGGTATCTGGGGGCCCCCTTGCTAAAGGGGCTTCCAGATTCCGATAAGCGCCCTGCCCACAGACCCCCACAACCACAGCCCAGGGTTGTGAGGAAGAGGTCCTTGTCCCCATCAAGATGGGAACAAGGTGCTTTGGAAGGGAGCCCCCCGCCCCAAAGCACCCCCCATGTTGAGCACATGTGGTCTGGTATGGTTCAGGAGTGGGGGAGCTTGCCAGGCTCCATGCTCGGATAAAAGTCTGGTATGGATTTTGGGGTGGATCCCGCGCCATTATTATTATTTTTTTTTGGCGTGGGGGTTCCCCTCAAAATCCATACCAGACCTGAAGGTCTTGGTATGGATGGATGGGGGACCCCACACCGTTTTACTATTTTTAAATTGCCGGCAATTCTTTTATTCAGCTGTAAATGGAAAACCCCGTTGACAGCTGAAACAGCCAGACCTTCCCACATGTGCGGTGCGTTTTTGGATCAGTTTAAGCATTTTTGCAGCATTTTTGAGGCGTTTACCATTCATTTCAATGGGAAGTGGCGTTTTTAAGGTGTTTTTTTTTTTTAACTCCCCAAACATGCCTCAAAGATGCTGCAAGGAGGAGTTTGTACACCGCACCGCAAGCGCAACGCCTCTTGAGCTTTTCAGGCGTTTTTTTATTAACCCAAAAACTCCTCAGTGTGAAAGCAGCCTAACAGCTTAGTCCAGAGCACACTCTAAGCCTGTAGACTAAAAAGTCATCACCATATCTGAAAACATGACAGCACACTGCCTGAGTACTCTTCTCAAATGGCCTCAACCCTGATGAAAGCAGAGGTCTGAATTAATATGCCTCAATAGGTAGTTGGCAATCTGAAGGAGTTGGTGTTTCAGGGCAGTTAGTAATTGCATGCAGAATGCCCTAGGTAACACCCATAGGTGATGCTGATCCTCCAGGAGTTATCCCTTTCGCCGCTATGTCCGTATATCATACGGACTTCATAGCGGGGGGGGTTTATACACAATCCGGTGGCTGCTGCCGCCAGGATTGTGTATAAAACTGACAGGCAGACGCCTGCCTGTCAGGTGAAGCAGTCGGGCAGCTGCACTGCCACCCGAATGCTTCCACAGCCCCCAGTGCCCCCCCCCCCCCCCCCGCATGCGCTCCTGCCATGTATCTGGGCCCTGCTTGCCCATCTCCACCATGGTGGGTGCCGGCAGGTGGAGGGGAGAGAGGAGAGTGAATGAATGTCCGCTTGCCTCCCCTTCTTTCCATGACCCGGCAGGCAACATGTGTGTCGTCACTTCCGGGTTACGCCTGTCACTTTCTCAGCTAGCACAGCCGAGAAGCAATGTATTGCAATGGCATCTGCATTGCAATGCATCCAGTGGAGCCCAGACGAGACATGCAGAGAACTTACAAGTAAAAACGGTGATTGCGATACACATGTTACATACATGTCGCCACGCACGCCAGAGTGACAGCAATAATTCTAACACAAGACCTCCTCCATAACGCTAAACTGATGACCTATAGGGGCTTTTGAAGCATTGCCTCTGGAAAATATAGGGTACTGTATAGGGTACTGAAGTTTGTCGTCATTTCATAGACGCACACAAATTTAAGGTTTGGCATGTTGGAGATTTATTTACCCAGTGCAACCTTGTCTTTTATATTTTACCAAACATTTGGGTAATTGATTGTGTTTGTTTGCCCTATAAGTAACTTTAGTTTGTTTTTTACTGAAATTCTGCATTTCCTAGACCTTTGAGGTAATATTGTATAACATAAAAACTGGAACTACCACTATTTTATTCTCTAGCGTGTCTACTTTCAGAAAATAAATAATGTTTTGGGGGTTTTGTGTAATCTTCAGGCCTAAAATGATTTTTTGAAAGCAAAAAATGCAAAAACGGCTCTGATAGTGAAAGGGTTAAAAAACTGAAATCCAATGAATGAAAGGGCAGGCCAGACACAGTATTCTGATATGCTAGTGCATGTCATGTGTTTGTAAGTATATTATTGTAATATGTTTGATAGAATTGTTTTATGGTAATGCCCCAGATCGGTGTGCCCTCTCTTTGTTGTTGTTTTCTAGTACATGAAAGGATACCCACAGTCCTGAGGGGGCAGCAAGACAATTTGCGTTATACCTACAAGCTAGTCACAAAGACAGTTCATCAAATCCGCAAGCACCACACTTAAGCGCAGAAGGCTATTCTTTGGTTCTCAGATGCAGTTAGATTGGGCAGGAAAGGGTTATGTTATGGTGGACATCCTCCAGTCAGGAAAAGAGGCAGGCTCTATATGACCTGCTGCAGCTTCTAATGCACACTGAGCAGCACACAGGGTGCAGCAAAACTGGAGTAAGCAATTTCTTGTATGATGGTTGGCAAGATTGAAGGTAAAGTTGGAACTCAACTTTAATATCTCATTGGTCTTCACCTCTAAACGTCCAACAGTCTCCGATGAACACAAGCAGCAATTCTACAAGATTACAATCTTGCAGTCAAAAATCTTCTGTCTACTAAACAATTTTTGATCATTTCACAGGCTACAGACACTCCCGAGAGAGAAACTTTCATTAGCATTTGCCGGAGTAATAACCAGAAATGGATGAATCTGTTTCTGAAGAGGTTATGTAATTAAAGTCTAGGCCTGCAATGTGATTGTCAAGTGATCTCTCACACTTACCGAGATAATAAAGAGCAAATGCAAGCACAATAATGTGATAGAAGCACATTTTACCATTCCCAGTCTACCCAACAAATTGTGGGAGCTTCACAAGGTATTAACACTCCCGATAAAGAACCTCTCTTATTAACACTGAGTAACAGGACTAGCGATAAAATACTCTGATACAGTACAAAGCTTAGCCACGCAATGTGAATGTAAAGAGACTGCCCACAGTGTGCCAAGGGAAGGGAAACTGCAAGTACATGATAGAAATACAATTTTAGTATACCCCTTCATTTAAGGTCCATCTATGGGAAAAGGCCTCCCTTGTAGTGCAGCTGTGTCCACACTGCATTGATTAACTGCTCATTTCTGTCTAGGGAATGGCAAAAGCCCTTTTACTTACCTGGTCCTCCGTTCCCCCAGCAGACAGTGCTCCCTTACACTCCAGTCTAGCCACGTGGAGGAGCCTGCGGGAGCAGAGGATCAGGTATTTAGAACTGCTGTGCCTTTAGACATAAAGCCACTGCAGGGGAGGACAATGACCACTTCACGCCTATGGGTAAAACAAATCTTAATGCCCAAGTAAAATTTTGCAACTTTGACGTGTTAGTAAAACAAAATATATCATCACAACTACTTTGTGCATCCAGGCGGATTATTTGTTTTTCAGGACAAATTGGGCTTTCATTTGGTGGTAAATGGTAGTAAATATCTTCGGTTTGGTTTTTTAATTTATCTCAAAGGAAAACTGGCCCAAATTAGTAAAACTAATTTTTTTTTTATTTATTTAGCTGTGTGTTTCTTGTTAATACCCTAGCCTACTACCACAGAAAAACCCAAAATAAACTTTCCAGCTCCTGACGATCACAGTGATGCCACATATGTATAAGTTATTTGCTGTTTGTACACATAGTATAGCTCAGAAACAGTGCACATTTTGCTTTTTTTTGTCTACCTAAAACACTGACACCAATTTAAAAAAATTAATTACTGATCACTGTGATAGCTAATCAGAGGTTAACACAGCAATCAGGTGACCCAGAATCAGGATTTCTGGGTTCCAATCATTAATACAAGACCTGGGGCTCTCACTCACACTCTATCACAGCAATCAGGTGACCCAGAATCGGGCATTCCGGGTCCCGATCATTAGAACGAGACCTGGGGCTCTCAATGACACCCCGGTCCTTGTGCTAGGAGTGCGCCATGTGGTGCATTCCCAGCACAAAGGCAGATACGGAAATATGCGGCCCTGCGGAAAAAAGCCCAGTTCTGTGAGACCGCATATTTGTGAGACGTCGGTGCCAAGGGGTTAAAGGATCAATTTTTTTTTTAAAGAACAAACGTCATAGTTATCTGCTCTGTGCAATGCTCTGTGCAATGGTCTTGCACAGAGCAGCCCTGATTCTTCTCAGGTTTCCCCCCAGTGCTTCTGCCCGCCCCCCGCTGAGTACCCCCATAACAAGCCTCTTGCTATGGGGGCACTTGTGTGTGTTTGTTCCTGAGCTGGCTTTGCGTATCCACCCCCCTTTGACTGGCTGTGATTGACAGCAGCTCTGAGCTGATGAGGAGGAAGCGGGGCAGAGACAGTGGAGAGAGCATCTGATCTCATACACATTGTTGGGTTGAGGATGCCCTCATGTGAATATTTACTACAGATACTTATATAGCTCTGTAAATTTACACAGCTCTTTACACATATATTGTACATTCACATCAGTCCCTGCTCTCAAAGTACTTGCAATCTAATGTCCCTAACTCACATTCATACATACACATACTAGAAAAAGTTTAGACAGGAGCCAATTAACCTACCAGCATGTCTTTGGAGTGTGAGAAGAAACAGGAAAACCCAGAGGAAACCCACGCAGTTACAGAAAAAACATGCAAACTCCATGCAAGTAGTGCCATGGTTTGGTTTCAAACCATCAACCCTAGTGCTGCTAGGTAGAGGTGCTAACCACTTAGCTACTGTGTTGCCCCAACCACTTAGCCACACCATAAGAGGGAAGACGGGAGGGGGGGGGGAGCTGCATGTTTTTAAACTCAGAGCATAGAATGCATTAAGGTAAAAAAAAAAAAAAAAAACCTACAGCATTAAGGATCTTCTGCTAGCTCCTGGCCTCTGTCCACAGTGGAAATGACATACATGCATTTATATGACATTTCTGAATGCATGCAATGGTTTTAATGGTATAATTCACATTGGTTATTTACTTGTGTTTAAATGCATTCAGTTTAGCTGTGTTTAGACAAAACAGAATTCTGTGCTTCTAGGGGCAGACTGACAAGTAATTTGGCTGAAGATGCTGGTAAACTTCACATCTGGATGCAGCAGATGCTATGGCTGCATACAAACCAGATAATTAGCTACAATGCAGCAATTCCTGCTTTCTCGCCTCCCCCACTGCCTCCTGGGATTCTGGGATGTCGACATCACACATCCTAGGATGCAGTTTTTATTAACACGCTGTTGGATTCTGTACATATGTACGCATGTCTTTGGGACCCAGTAGCTCAGTTGATGGGAAGATGGATGAAGCCAAATACAGGACAATCTTAGAAGAGTACCTCTTACGAGTCTGCAATAGACTTGAGACTGGGGCGGAGGTTCACCTTCCAGCAGGACAACGACCCTAAACATACAGCCAGAGCTACAATGGAATGGTTTAGATCAAAGCATATTCATATGTTAGAATGGCCCAGACCTAAATCCAATTGAGAATCTGTGGCAAAACTTGAAAGTTGCTGTTCACAGACGCTCTCCATCCAATCTGACAGACCTTGAGCTATTTTAAAAAATGTCACTTTCTAGATGTGCAAAGCTGATTGAGACATCCCCAAAAAGCTGTAATTGCAGTGAAAGGTGGTTCTACAAAGTATTGACTCAGGGGGGCTGAATACAAACGCACGCCACACTTTTCACATATTTATTTGTAACAAATGTTGAAAACCATTCATCATTTTCCTTCCACTTCACAATTATGTGCCACTTTGTGTTGGTCTATCACATAAAATCCCAATAAAATACATTTACGTTTTTTGGTTGTAACATGACAAATGTGGAAAATTTCAGAGTATGAATACTTTTTCAAGGCACTGTATTTGTTGTGTTTTAGGTGCATTACCATTGAACTCAATTCAACAAACATTTTATTTAGGATTTTTTTTTTTTACGTACTGGTGCACCTAAAAATTCACAGGTGTGAACAGGGCCTTAGTGTAAAACAAACGTACTCAACTGTGTTTCTGCAAGTGCACTAATATGGTGCAACTTCATTCAAACCAACCAAACACAGAAATCTAAAGAGAATGTAGCAAGATGAATTGCATAGTACACACACTCAAGCATCTTTCTACTGCATCAGAATGAATGCAGCTCCCGTTGTCTTTCTGATCCCACAGCCCCCTTTGTTTTGTATTGCTCCTTCAGAGTTTCTAACTAGAACTACACTGGAGAGGTTACAATGGTGATGAATGTTCTGCTACATTCAGTACTCACAATATTCAGCCCCAGGAAGCATTTACACATAAAGGTATTGCATCATCTGATATTAGTGATTTCAGCATGTTTCTAAGTGGTGCCAACAACCACAATCCATTAAAAGCCAGGCATCTAGATTTGAAAATTTTCATGGATTTGTTATTGTACGTTTTGTCCCATGACAAAGGAAAATCGTGTTCTATGCTCACAACCTACAAAGGAAAATCAGATTCACAGCTCAGCCAATTTGTAGAATACGCACAATATAATATACAACGTGTAAGAATTCAAACTGAAGCACCACACCACTGCCAAGAGGTCTAGACCAGGGGTGGGCAAACTTTTTGACTTGAGGGCCGCAATGGGTTCATATATTGGACCCGGGGGCCGGACCAAGAGTAGATGAATGATGTGTATGTGTCATCCATAGTAAGTATAGTAATATTCCCCCATAGTAAGCATAGTAATTAATCCCCCATATAGTAATTCATCCCCCATATAGTAATTCATCCCCCATATAGTAATTCATCCCCCATAGTAATTCATCCCCCATATAGTAATTCATCCCCCATAGTAATTCATCCCCCATAGTAATTCATCCCCCATATAGTAATTCATCCCCCATAGTAATTCATCCCCCATATAGTAATTCATCCCCCATATAGTAATTCATCCCCCATAGTAATTCATCCCCCATATAGTAATTCATCCACCATATAGTAATTCATCCCCCATATAGTAATTCATCCCCCATATAGTAATTCATCCCCCATATAGTAATTCATCCCCCATAGTAATTCATCCCCCATAGTAATTCATCCCCCATATAGTAATTCATCCCCCATAGTAATTCATCCCCCATATAGTAATTCATCCCCCATAGTAATTCATCCCCCATATAGTAATTCATCCCCCATAGTAATTCATCCCCCATAGTAATTCATCCCCCCTATAGTAATTCATCCCCCCTATAGTAATTCATCCCCCATAGTAATTCACCCCCCCCTATAGTAATTCATTCCCCATATTAATTCATCCCCCATATTAAGTCCCCAAGTCCCCCCTGTGTCAATTCACTTACCTTTGCTCTGCACCTTCCTCTCGCCGTGTTCCCGCGCCGTTCCGGTGTAGCATGAAAATCTGTCTCCCATGAGGATCTGTCCCCCTCAACGTATCTGTGCATGTACCAGTTTCAGGCATTAGCAGCCGATCGGCGATCTCCGGCACATGCGCAGATACGTCGAGGGGGACAGATCCTCATAGGAGACAGATTTTCATGCTACACCGGTCTTCAGGGCGGACTGTGAGAGGAGCCTAGCAGTAGCCTAGCTCCGCGGGCCGGATTAAAAGGTCCGCCGGGCCGTATACGGCCCGCGGGCCGTAGTTTGCCCATTGCTGATCTAGACACAACTTTATTCCATTTAAAGTCAGGGATACAATCCAAAATAGTAGCCAATGTGTTTAAGGGGTCCAAGTGCCCCTTCAGGACATGACTGGCAACAATGTGAACAATCCAGAAGTGAACTGGAGCTACAATTGTATTTTTTACTCTGAAATACAAGCACAGGCCTTATCAGCAGCTTGTTTGGCTGCCAATGTCAAGCCAGTAGCCAAACAAGCCCAGATGAAGGGCGTGCTTGGACCCCCAAAATGTGTTGGCTGCTTCAGATTGGTTGGATCGTACCCCTGACTTTTAATGGAATAAAGTTGTATCTGGACCTCTTTGCAGTGATATGGAGCTTCAATTTCAATTCTCATTACATTACACTACAACCCAAGGAGACTGTGGAGATCCTCTGGGGTGTAGAAGCCGCCTGTCCAGGAACCACATCCTATACACCAACATCAATACCAGCAAGATATCCCTACGGGTCCAGCGCTATCTTTCCACTTTCCTCAACACTAATGGTTTGTTTAGTGACCATCCGGTTTGTTGCCCAGGTATGCTTCCCAGGAAGGACTCCAGCATGCCCAAAAGTAAAACATTCTTGTCTGTAATAGGTGACATTTCAATGGGGCTTTGCTGATCCCAGGCCACCCTAGAAATCCCCCCACTTCTGTGATTGACAGTCCACTCCCAATATCAAGAAATCCTGGGACACATCTCTGATGCACCCCTAGTGAACCATTCCTGGGACATGGCTCCAACACAAGGACAGGAGAGAGCTGTAGTTCCCAGGAAATCACTGAATGAGAGGTTAATGACATCTCATACCTGCTCAGTGCTGCAATGAGAAGCCCCTCAGTCAATACAGCACATTGTAAAGGGGATATGATCAACATGTATAAATACATAGGTGGTCACCTTAAGGTCATTACAGAGGATGAGGGGGCACTCCTTACCTCTGGAGGAAAAGAGATTTAATCTCCAAATATGGAAAGGTTTCTTCACAGAAAGAGTTGTGAAAATGTGGAATAGACTCTCTCAAGAGTTGATTCTAGCCAGCTCATGCTTTCAAAAAGTACTGGATTCTTTCCTAGATATACAGAATATAACTGGATACTAACATTTATAGGTAAAGTTGATTCAGAGAATCTCTGATTGCCTCTCGGGGGATCAGGAAGGAATTTGTCCCTTGCTGGAGCAAATTGGATCATGCTTTGCTGGGCTTTTTTGCCTTCCTCTGGATAAATTGTGGGTGTAGGAATATGACATTTGTATTATGGATGAACTAGATGGACCTTTGTCTTTTTTAAGACAGTCTAACTATGTAACTCTGTAAAAGACATCAGCAGCAAGGACTGATATGTGCGCTGCCATTCTGGAGCACTTTATCAATGGCCTTCTACAATCAGATGACTGCAATGAGAACACAAATAGATACAACGTTCTGCCGGTGAGAGCTCAGCAACAGCCCTCCATCAGAGTACACAGGGCACAATGTACACACAAATCTACCATTTCATGTGAAATCCTTCTCATATACAACACTTCCATATCAGGCAGTGACAAAATACTTAACACACTATACAATGCTCTACGTAACAGGCAGATATACAACGCACAGTAACAGTACACACACAACGCACAGTACACCCTATATACACACAACGCACAGTACACCCTATATACACACCGCACGTACACCTTATATACACACCGAACAGTACACCCTATATACACACACAATGCACAGTACACCCTATATACACAATGCACAGTACACCCTATATACACACACAACGCACAGTACACCCTATATACACACAACGCACAGTACACCCTATATACACACAACGCACAGTACACCCTATATACACACTGCACAGTACACTCTATATACACAATGCACAGTACACTCTATATACACAATGCACAGTACACCCTATATACACACCGCACGTACACTTTATATACACACCGCACGTACACTTTATATACACAATGCACAGTACACCCTATATACACAATGCACAGTACACCCTATATATACACAATGTACAGTACACTCTATATACACAATGCACAGTACACCCTATATATACACAATGTACAGTACACTCTATATACACAATGTACAGTACACCCTATATATACACAATGTACAGTACACTCTATATACACAATGTACAGTACACTCTATATATACACAATGTACAGTACACTCTATATATACACAATGTACAGTACACTCTATATACACAATGTACAGTACACTCTATATATACACAATGTACAGTACACCCTATATATACACAATGTACAGTACACTCTATATATACACAATGTACAGTACACCCTATATATACACAATGTACAGTACACTCTATATACACAATGTACAGTACACTCTATATATACACAATGCACAGTACACCCTATATATACACAATGCACAGTACACTCTATATATACACAATGCACAGTACACTCTATATACACAATGTACAGTACACTCTATATACACAATGCACAGTACACTCTATATATACACAATGTACAGTACACACTATATACACAATGCACAGTACACTCTATATACACAATGCACAGTACACTCTATATATACACAATGTACAGTACACTCTATATATACACAATGTACAGTACACCCTATATATACACAATGCACAGTACACCCTATATATACACAATGCACAGTACACTCTATATACACAATGTACAGTACACTCTATATATACACAATGTACAGTACACCCTATATACACAATGTACAGTACACCCTATATATACACAATGTACAGTACACTCTATATATACACAATGTACAGTACACCCTATATATACACAATGTACAGTACACTCTATATACACAATGTACAGTACACTCTATATATACACAATGTACAGTACACTCTATATATACACAATGCACAGTACACTCTATATATACACAATGCACAGTACACCCTATATATACACAATGCACAGTACACTCTATATATACACAATGCACAGTACACTCTATATACACAATGTACAGTACACTCTATATACACAATGTACAGTACACTCTATATACACAATGCACAGTACACTCTATATACACAATGCACAGTACACTCTATATACACAATGCACAGTACACTCTATATATACACAATGCACAGTACACTCTATATACACAATGTACAGTACACTCTATATATACACAATGTACAGTACACTCTATATATACACAATGTACAGTACACCCTATATATACACAATGCACAGTACACTCTATATACACAATGTACAGTACACTCTATATATACACAATGTACAGTACACCCTATATATACACAATGTACAGTACACCCTATATATACACAATGCACAGTACACTCTATATACACAATGTACAGTACACTCTATATATACACAATGTACAGTACACTCTATATACACAATGCACAGTACACTCTATATACACAATGCACAGTACACTCTATATACACAATGCACAGTACACTCTATATATACACAATGTACAGTACACCCTATATATACACAATGCACAGTACACTCTATATACACAATGTACAGTACACCCTATATATACACAATGCACAGTACACTCTATATACACAATGTACAGTACACCCTATATATACACAATGTACAGTACACCCTATATATACACAATGTACAGTACACTCTATATATACACAATGTACAGTACACCCTATATACACAATGTACAGTACACTCTATATATACACAATGTACAGTACACTCTATATATACACAATGTACAGTACACCCTATATATACACAATGTACAGTACACTCTATATATACAATGTACAGTACACACTATATATACACAATGCACAGTACACTCTATATATACAATGTACAGTACACCCTATATATACACAACGCACAGTACACCCTATATACACAATGCACAGTACACCCTATATATACACAATGCACAGTACACCCTATATATACAATGTACAGTACACCCTATATATACACAATGCACAGTACACCCTATATACACAATGCACAGTACACCCTATATATACACAATGCACAGTACACCCTATATACACAATGCACAGTACACCCTATATACACAATGTACAGTACACCCTATATACACAATGCACAGTACACCCTATATACACAATGCACAGCACACCCTATATACACAATGCATAGCACCGTACAGACTCCTCTTACCTGCCTGCTCAGCACTCCTGGGCTCTCTCACTCTTCTCTGCCTTCTCTGTCACTCTTCTCTGTCTTTGCAGACAGGATGTGGCAACAAAACAAAAGAAAGAGAAAACCAGAGTCAGAAACAAGGGGGCGGTAAATAAAAGTATAAATGTAAGAAAAAAGCAGCAGAGCCAGGAAGTGAAACTTCAGCAGAGTAACAATAGTGTGTGCATGTGTAGTGCGAGGGAGAGCTGAGAGCAGATTAGCAGGTTTGACTCAGAGAGCTGGAGAGCCTCCAGTCAGATCACACCCTCTGAGGGAGAAGCGGCCTCTCCCCCAAACATACACACATGACATAGTGGAGGTGCCCGAGGACTCCCTGCAGTCCTGGGAGTGATCTTTGTCCTCTCCAGGAAGAGGAGGCTGCCTCACCACACTGACAGGGGAATCCTCTCCCTCTCACTGCAGGAAGACATGCAGATTCCTGCCCCTGGCTGCTCTGCAGCTCCACACACTGCATTGAATGGTCACAAGGAATGCAACAGCAGCTTCTCATTGTGTCTCAGGGGAGAGCAAGGATATATAGAGGAGACCAGGGATATGCAGAGGAGATCAGGGATACACAGGGGAGACCAAGGATACGCAGAGGAGACCAAGGACACCAGGGATACACAGGGGAGACCAGAGATACACAGAGGAAACCAAAAAGATACAGAGGAAACCAGGGATATTCAGAGGAGACCAGGGATATTCAAAGGAGACCAGGGATATTCAAAGGAGACCAGGGATATTCAGAGGAGACCAGGGATACACAGAGATGACCAAATAGATACAGAGGAGACCAAGGATACGCAGAGGAGACCAGGGATACGCAGGGGAGACCAAAGATACGCAAAGGAGACCAAAGATACGCAAAGGAGACCAGGGATACGCAGAGGAGACCAGGGATACGCAGAGGAAACCGGGGATACGCAGAGGAGACCGGGGATATGCAGAGGAGACCGGGGATACTCAGAGGAGACCAGGGATATTCAGAGGAGACCAGGGATATTCAAAGGAGACCAGGGATATTCAGAGGAGACCAGGGATATTCAGAGGAGACCAGGGATATTCAGAGGAGACCAGGGATATTCAGAGGAGACCAGGGATACACAGAGAAGACCAAATAGATACAGAGGAGACCAGGGATACGCAGAGGAGACCAGGGATACGCAGGGGAGACCAAAGATACGCAAAGGAGACCAGGGATACGCAGAGGAGACCGGGGATACGCAGAGGAGACCGGGGATACTCAGAAGAGACCAGGGATATGCAGGGGAGACCAAGGACACCAGAGTTACACAGGGGAGACCAGAGATACACAGAGGAGACCAGGGATATTCAGAGGAGACCAGGGATATTCAGAGGAGACCAGGGATATACAGAGGACACCAGGGATATACAGAGAAGACCAGGAATATACAGTGGAGGCCACAAAGATGCAGATTAGACCAAAGAGATACAGAGGAGACCAGGAATAAACAGAAGAGACCAGGGATAGACAGAGGAGACCAGGGATACACAGAGGAGACCAAGAAGATACAGAGGAGGCCAAAAAGATTCAGAGGAGACCAGGTATATAAAGAGGAGACCAAAGAGATACAGAGGAGACCAGGGATATACAGAGGAAACCGGGGATACACACAGGAGGCCAAAAAGATACAGAGGAGACCAAAGAGATACAGAGGAGACCAGGGATATACAGAAGAGACCAAAGAGATACAAAGGATACCAGGAATATACAGAGGAGACCAAAGATATACAGAGCAGACCAGGGATACACAGAGGAGACAAAGGATACACAGAGAAGACAAGGGATACACACAGGAGACCAGGGATACACAGTGGAGACCAAGGATACACAGAGGAGACCAGGGATACACAGAGGAGACCAGAGATACACAGAGGAGACCAAAGAGATACAGAGGAGACTAAAGAGATACAGAGGAGACCAGGGATATTCAGAGGAGACCAGGGATATTCAGAGGAGACCAGGGATACACAGAAGAGGCCAGGGATACACAGAGAAGACCAAATAGATACAGAGGAGACCAGGGATATATAGAGGAGACCAAAGAGATACAGAGGAGACCAGGGATATATAGAGGAGACCAAAGAGATACAGAGGAGACCAGGGATATATAGAGGAGACCAAAGAGATACAGAGGAGACCAGGGATATATAGAGGAGACCAAAGAGGTACAGAGGAGACCAAAGAGATACAGAGGAAACCAGGGATATACAGAGGAGACCAAAGAGATACAGAGGAGACCAGGGATATGCAGAGGAGACAAGAAATACGTAGAAGAAACCAGGGATATTCAGATGAGACCAGGGATATACAGAGGAGACCAGGAATATACAGAGGAGGCCACAAAGATACAGATTAAACCAAAGAGATACAGAGGAGACCAGGGATATACAGAAGAGACCAAAGAGATACAGAGGAGACCAGGAATAAACAGAGGAGACCAGGGATAGACAGAGGAGACCAGGGATACACAGAGGAGACCAAAAAGATACAGAGGAGGCCAAAAAGATTCAGAGGAGACCAAAGAGTACAGAGGAGATCAGGTATATAAAGAGGAGACCGAAGAGATACAGAGGAGACCAGGGATATACAGAGGAAACCGGGGATACACATAGGAGACCAAAAAGATACAGAGGTGACCAAAGAGATACAGAGGAGACCAGGGATATACAGAAGAGACCAAAGAGATACAAAGGACACCAGGAATATACAGAGGAGACCAAAGATTTACAGAGCAGACCAGGGATACACAGAGGAGACAAAGGATTCACAGAGAAGACAAGGGATACACAGAGGAGACCAGGGATACACAGTGGAGACCAAAGATACACAGAGGAGACCAGGCATTCCCCCGAGGAGACCAGGGATACACAGAAGAGACCAAAGAGATACAGAGGAGACCAAAGAGATACAGAGGAGACCAAAGATATACAGAGGAGACCAAAGAGATACAGAGGAGACCAGGGATACGCAGAGAAGACCAAGAATATACAGAGGAGACCAGGGATACAGTGAAGGAAATAAGTGTTTGTTCCCCTGTTGATTTTGAATGTTTGCCCATTCCTTTGTTTCCTTGGCCATGTGTTTTGGGTCATTGCCATGCTGGAACACCCATCCACGACCCATTTTCAATGCCCTGGCTGATGGAAGAAGGTTCTCACCCAAGATTTGATGGTACATTGCCCCATCCATCGTCCCCTTGATGCAGTGCAGTTGTCCTGTCCCCTTAGCAGAAAAACACCCCCAAAGCAGAATGTTTCCACCGCCATGTTTGCCAGCTGGGATGGTGTTCTTGGGGTCATAGGCAGCATTCCTCCTCCTCCAAACACGTTGAGTTGATGCTAAAAAGCTCGATTTTTAGTCTCATCTGACTACAACACTTTCAACCAGTCCTCTTCTGCATCATTCAGATGTTCAGTGGCAAACTTCAGACGGGCCTGGACATGTGCTTTCTTGAGCAGAGGGACCTTGCGGGCACTGCAGGATTTCAATCTTTGTCGGCGTAGTGTGTTACCAATTGTTTTCTTGGTCACTGTGGTCCCAGCTGCCTGGAGATCATTGACAAGATCCTCACGTGTAGTTCTGGGATGATTCTTCACTGTTCTCACATCATTGACACTCCACGAGGTGAGATCTTGCATGGTGCACCAGACCTAGGGAGACTGACAGTTGTTTTGTGTTTCTTCCATTTGCGAGTGATTGCACCAACTGTTGTCACCCTCTCACCAAGCTGCTTGGCAATAGTTTTGTAGCCCAGTCCAGCCTTGTGTAGGTCTACAATCTTGTCCCTGACATCCTTGGACAGCTCTTTGGTCTTCGCCATCGTGGAGAGTTTGGAATCTGATTGTTTGATTGCTCCTGTGCAGGGGCGGACTGACAACTCATGGGGCCCCTGGGTAATAGGGGACCTTGCCCAAACTCAAAAAAGCCTATGAAAAAGGTACCCCCTACTGACCCCGGGCCCTCGGGCAGTGCCCGAGTTTCCAAATGGTCAATCCGCCCCTGCTTCTGTGGACATGTGTCTTTCATACAGGTAACAAAATGAGATTAGCAGCACTCCCTTTAAGAGACTGCTTCTAATCTCAGCTTGTTACCTGTATGACAGACACCTGGTAGCCAAAAATCCTGCTGAATGATAGGGGATCAAATACGTATTTCCCTCATGAACATGCAAATCAGCGCATTAATTGTTAGACATGCATTTCTTTTGAATTTTTTGTTGCTATTCTGTCTTTCGGTGTTACAATACACCTACCATTCGATTTTCAGAATGATCATTTCCTTGTGAGTGGGCAAACATTCAAAATCAGCAGGGGATCAAATACTTATTTCCTTCACTGTATATAGAGGAGACCAGAGATATACAGAGGAAACCAGGGATATATAGAGCAGACCAGGGATATATAGAGGAGACCAAAGAGATACAGAGGAGATTAGGGATATACAGAGGAGACCAAAGATATACAAAGGAGACCAGGAATATACAGAGGAGCCCAGAGATACACAGAGGAGACCAGGGATACACAGAGGAGACCAAAGATATACAGAGGAAACCAGGAATATATAGAGGAGACCAGGATTATACAGAGGAGACCAGGATTATACAGAGGAGACCAGGGATATACAGAGGAGACCAGGGATATACAGAGGAGACCAGGGATATACAGAGGAGACCAGGGATATACAGAGGAGACCAGGGATATACAGAGGAGACCAGAGATATACAGAGGGAGACCAAAAAGATACTGAAGAGATACAAAAGAGACCAGGGATACACAGAGGATACCAGAGATACATAGAGGAGACCAGGAATATATAGAGGAGACTAAACATATACAGAGGAGACCAGGGATACACAGAGGAGACCAAAGATATACAGAGGATATACAGAGGAGACCAAAGAGATACAGAGACCAGGGATTTACAGAGGAGACCATAGGTACACAGAGGAGATCAGGGATATATAGAGGAAATCAGGGATATTAAGAGGAGACCAGGGATACATAGAGGAGACCAAAGACATACAGAGGAGATCAGGGATACATAGAGCAGACCAGGGATATATAGAGGAGACCAGGGATACATAGAGCAGACCAGGGATATATAGAGGAGACCAACGAGATACAGAGGAGAACAGGGATATATAGAGGAGACCAAAGAGATACAGAGGAGACCAAAGAGATATAGAGGAGACCAAGGATATATGGAGGAGACTAGGAATATCTAAACCCCAAAACAAAAATGTCCTATATTGCAGCTCTCCAGTCCTTAGGTGTTCTGGATGTATATGTTTCCCTCAGGATATTACATTTACTGCAAGTACAAACCAAACATATATCACCAAGGTACCAACAGGCTGGAGATGTCTCTGCCTGGGTATATAGATGTTATTTCACACGAGTCCCCCATGACATCACCCTAAGGCCTCATATACATTTGCGGTTGGGATGCAGTAAATACAGGTGGCCGTGTCACATTTTCCCCACATTATCTCCCCTGTAAACTGGCAGTGGAAGGGGGCTTCCACATACCGCCAGTGCAATGCTTTGCATGGTGGTGTGGAA
The DNA here is from genome assembly GCF_062004578.1 of Staurois parvus. NCBI lineage: Eukaryota > Metazoa > Chordata > Amphibia > Anura > Ranidae > Staurois > Staurois parvus. Next base: position 14,370,164 of record NW_028317813.1, read on the forward strand.
ACATGTATTCTTACTGTTGCACTTGACAGACAGTACCGCCTGCTGAATCCTACCCATTCAATTGGCTTGGGCCGCACTCCAACTGCCCAGCAACCACAGGCAATGCACATGTTTACAGTAATATGGCGCAGGGTTTTAGGAGTTAAAACAGGTAGTGAGGAGGCAACATAACGCCTCATCACCGCCTTTCTAACATCCTCTGAGGAGCAATTCACCATGGATTGCTCTTTAGTAGGGTTGAGCTTAGTCATGTTCAGACACGTCAAGTCCAAATCCAACCAAGCTGTCCTACCAGAAAGTTGGCAAAGCCACCAGCCAATCATAGGAAGTTGGGGTATTCCCCACCCTACAGCTGTCCATATATAAGGGGCGGGTATACATGCAGGGCAGGGAATGCTCCACCACCTGTGATTGGCTGTTGCCTTTGACAACTTCCCAATAGGATAGCTCAGGCGGGTTCAGACTCATGTTTGAACACATTTGAGCTCATCCCTGCTCTTTAGAGGTCTAACACTAGTGTGAATGAACCCTTATTCACATACAGTATATTTTTAATCACATATATGAAAAATACATTTATATAAGAAACATTAAAAATCAATGAGAACATTCCCCATAGGACATGTATGGTCACCCTCATGAACACGACTGTAGAGCCTGCATAATGACATTTCAGGGACCTGCATCCCATTGACATGCATTAGAAGAGGCAGCTGTACACGGTTCCTCGCCAGGGTACCTGCAGGCGCACTGATGTATGCTCCGAATGCACACTATCTGCTTTGGGAGCATAAGTCGGTGTGCGTGGGCGCTTTACACAATCTCTGGTGCACACTTGTATGGCTGTGTGCATGCAGCCTTAAAGGCAATGTTCACCTTCACAAAAACTGCCTATGCAGGTAAGGGACATCTGTAGATAAAACAAAACTGTGCAGCTTTGATTAAAGTGAAATATTGTCCTTGCTATAGGTGTATTCCATTTATGTACCTCTTGAAGCCTGACTGGAATACTTCCAGAACGTTGCTAGGATGTTGCTAAGTGAGCCTTAGTTGTTAATGCTTATCTTCCTCATCACAGAAGAGACCTCTCAAATGTTGAGCTCAGAGCTACTGCATCAGGGGAGAGAAAAAGCATGTGAGGAGGCTTGGATCAGAGAAAGAGCTTACTACTGTGTGGGTGAAGGTCAGGGGCGTATTTACCACAAGGCAAACAATGCACTTGCCTAGGGTGGCATTTTTCAGGGGGGGCAGCACCTCACCCCAGAAGAAGGGATGGAAGAAGGGAGACGCAAGTCATGGGAACCAGGTGGGATCCGAGAGAGGCTGTGGGCTGCTTGATGGTGTACATAGAGCCTGACTCTCATTCCCTGGGATGTCCGGAGCTGTGAAGATGAGTGTCTTTCTCTCTATTGCCCGGGGAGTGTTAGTGGAAGGCTCTCCCAGGTGGCGGGCAGGGGTTTTGTTGGTCAATGTCAGGCTCTCTCCACGGGAGGGGGAAGGGGGGGTAGTGTTGGTTCATGTCCATGGGGGCAGACGATCTTTGTGTTGCCTAGGGCAGCACAAAACCTAAATACACCATTGGTGAAGGTGAGCAGTAACAGCTGGGCCTCTCTTAGCAACGTCCTTGGCAACATCCTGGGAGTTTTCCAGTAAAGCTTCAAGAGGTACCTAAATGGCCTACACTTATAGCAAGGGCATTATTCAACTTTGGTCAAAGCTGCAGGGCTTGTTTTTATCTACAGACACCCTTTATCTGCATAGGCGTTTTTTTTGGTAAAGGTGAACTAACCGATTAAAGTGTTACTAAACCCAGGACCCAGAATTCACTATATCTGCTCTCCCACAGTACACACAACATGGGAGAACAATTATTTTAGTAAATATAAACTGCTGAATACCTTCTCATCAGCAGTCAGAGCAGTCTTGTGACTTCAGGAGAGCACTGGTTAAAGCTTGTAGGAGGAGTTTTCTTTCTGCTCTAGGAGGATGCAGTACCCCTGGCCTCTGTCTGGACAGTGCTGATTGGCCCTGTGCTGATCACATGCACTCTCCAAAGAAAAAAAAAAACCTCTCTAGCAATACACACCAAACTGTGCAGAGTGACTCAACATGATATGTCTTATCAGGAGATAGGGGGGGGGCCACTGGAAGAAGGGGAGGATCAGAGAAGTCAGGATCAAACATTGTTTTTACACAATGCAGAGGATTAACCCCTTAGATTCCACAGTGAGTATAACAAGCATGCCTTACTGCATATACAGACTGATTTTACTGTTGTGGGTTTAGAAAAGCTCTTCTACTGAATGGTGTTTCCTTAGAGTGGTTTAGCTTACCCAATACTATGCATTACAATGAATTACCTCACCTTTCTAGATGACTAAAAGAAGGTAAAGTAATTCCAGTGAATGTAGAGATACAGGCATTGCACTCCAAGATGCTGAAGAATGAAGTTTTAGTCCTCATGCACACTGAACGTTTTTACAGCGGCTGTTTTTGGCTTTTGACATTTTTTTCTACAGACAGCAAACCCCCCAGCATGTTATCCTATGTGTCCATGCACATCTGTAATCAATGTTTTTTGGCTGGGATGTTTTTTGGCTGAAAAAAAACCCCCAGAACTAGTGGATTTCTGGAGGAGTTTTTTAGCTGTAAAAATGATCTAATGCTGAAAAACGCAGTAAAATGCGGTAAAATGCCACAAACCGTCGTTTTTGGACTTTGACCAAAAAAAAGAATTTTTTTTGGTCAAAAAAATGCAAAAAAAACGCAAACGTGGGAAAATGCCACCAAATGGTAATGCAAAAACGCTAAAAAAAAAAAACCTTACGTTTTTAACGTGACTTTACACAGCTAACGTTTCCAGCGTTATCAAAACGTCCAGTGTGCATGGGGGCTTATTTCTCACACGTCAAGACACACAGGAACATACATCAGAAAGTAGCTGAGGTTTCCTGAAATACATTCCTCTGTACTTTAAAGAGGAATTTCCCTTGGGTTATAAAAAATGAAAAGTCAGCATTTTTTTTTTTAATAACAAACATGTCATGCTTATCTGCTCTGTGGAATGCTTTTTTCTTGAGTACTTGCCAGTGCTCCAGGCTCCTCTCCCCCACCAAGTGCCCCCATAGCAAGTCTCTTGCTATGGGGGCACTTGTGCTTGCTCGCTCCTGAGCTGACACTGTGCATCCATAAGACACACAGAGCATGGCTTGGCTCATCACTCCCTCCTCACTGGCTGCGACTGACAGCAGTAGGAGCCTCTCAAAAGTAATTTGAAGTGGATTGCTTGTCAGTGGGTGGCAGAGCAGTGAGTTCTGAGTGTTTAGGAGGTGATCCTGCCGCCCCCTGAATGCATTTTTTTTCTGCTTTTTTCTTTTCTTTTCCACCCAAGCAGGGAGTTTATATAGAAACATTGGGCTCCATTCACAAAAGCAGTATGCATCTGTATTTAGGTGTTTTCCCAAATACTGCATGCGATCTTGAAAATGCCAATTCCTTATTGCTTTATGGGGCGTTTACCGGTAAATACTGTCATGAACAGGAGGTTGCCTAGGTTCACAGTGTGCGGGGAATGACAGCGCATGTAATTTGCACAGGAATCGCATAGTATTCCTGTGTGAATTACATGCAAATGTCTGTGAGGTGCGATTTGAGCTATACATTTTGTATGGCTCAAATTGCAGCGCTCCGTCCCAAAAATATTTCTGGCAATCACATCGCATTTTGCGATCTGTTTCAGGGTGTCATTAATTTATCATTGACACCTGCACCAGATCGCATGAACGCGATGCAATTGCAATGTGGTGTGGGAAATGCACAGGATTTGCAACATTTCCCACATCTCATTGGTGTGAAGCCGGGCTTAATGCTGTCCCCTTATAACATCACCGACCGGACATGCTGCCCCAAAGCACCCCCCTATCTTGAGGGCATTTTTCCTGGTATGGTTCGGAGGGGGAGGCACTCGTTCATCACCCCCCTTTCCTGACTTGCCAGGCTGCATGATCAGATAAGGGTCAGGTATGGTTTTTTGGGGGGAACCCCATGCTGTTTTTTTTGTAATTTTGGCGTGGGATTCCCCTTAAAATCCATACCGGACCCAAAGGACCTAGTGTGGATTGGGGGAGGGACCCCTACCCTCACCACCATTCGTGGCCTCGGCTGTCAATCACCGGGCCCAACCGGTGATTACTCACTGGCACCTGGTGATCGCCGAGTATTACCGACGGGGGGAGACAACTGTATGTAAACAATACAGTTCTCTCCCCTGTCAGCTCCTGCACACTGCTTTATATGGCTGTGTATAGCAGAGTCATACAAAGCAGTGTGCTTACAGTGAAACACACACAGCACAAAATGTGGAGCAGCACACAATTAACCCTTTGATTGCCCCAGATGTTAACCCCTTTCTGCCCAGTGCCATTAGTACAGTCTCAGTGCTTTTTATTAGCACTGATCACTGTATTGATGTCACTGAGGATGTCAGTGACAGTCGGTTTCCCCCAGTGTCAGAATGCCCGCCGCAGTCCCACTATAAGACACTGATTGCCGCCACTGCAAAATAATAAAAAAAAAAATTCCAGTATGAGTTTGACAGGCAGAGCCGAGCTTGACAGGCAGAGTCGAGTTTGACAGGCAGAGCCGAGCTTGACAGGCAGAGCCGAGTTTGACAGGCAGAGCCGAGTTTGACGGGCAGAGTCGAGTTTGACAGGCAGAGCCGAGTTTGACAGGCAGAGTCGAGCTTGACAGGCAGAGCCGAGTTTGACAGGCAGAGTCGAGCTTGACAGGCAGAGCCGAGTTTGATAGGCAGAGTCGAGCTTGACAGGCAGAGCCGAGTTTAACAGGCAGAGACGAGTTTGACAGGCAGAGACGAGTTTGACAGGCAGAGCCGAGTTTGACAGGCAGAGACGAGTTTAACAGGCAGAGACGAGTTTGACAGGCAGAGACGAGTTTAACAGGCAGAGACGAGTTTGACAGGCAGAGACGAGTTTAACAGGCAGAGACGAGTTTGACAGGCAGAGACGAGTTTGACAGGCAGAGACGAGTTTGACAGGCAGAGATGCCTGTCAAACTCGGCATGCCAAGTTAAATTTGCTGCAAAAAATGTATGTCAGTGCAGTGGTAGTAAGTAAATAAATCTGTGTGGATGTAGTGGAGCAAAAGAAATGCAAGATGTGTATTGTGTGCGTTTAAATTTCTTGATGGAATGCAACAGCATGTTCTGATCTTAATATCATTTTGCAGTCAGTTTATTTAGACTAATTAATTCTGTATATACAGTATAAGACCTTTTCACAAGTGCCTGTATTTTTTTACGTGAAATGAAATGATTTAGGGTCTGATTGTCATTCTATTAGACAGCTGAGCCAGCAGTTTCTTCCAGCACAAGCTGAGCTGCCAAGTACACGGCCACTGATGTCCAAATGCCTTTATTTTTTAATTCCCTAAAAACCAAGAAGCTCTGAGTCACCTATAAAAGCCAATGGTGGTTTCATTGTACCTTGAGCTAGAAGCTGGTTATGAACCCCCTGCCATTTAATGGGATCAATGTGAGGAAAATAAACATTCAACAACCATGACAAGAATATCTCTTATCTATGTGCATAGTAAACTAAAATAAATCCATAAAAATTAGAACAATGATGAGTGGCTGACCATCAACATATTGCACAACATTAAACCAAAAGAGGTGCATAAAAATAGACAGATTTTTTTTAAAAAAAGGTTTTTTTTTTTCAATTTATTAATAACTTGTACCCAATATAATTTGATTGAAATAAATTGAAAAAAAAAACTTTGTAAAAAAAAATAATTTGTTTGTCTATTTTTTGCACTTCTAAAATCCTATTATTCACTTTTCTTGGTTTAAAATAAATCCATGCATAACTTTCTTGCCCTATCGGTCCACAACCCTTGATTGAAATATTGCAGAAACCAAGAGGAAAATTGTTGTGTTTGGTGACCCTAAATCCAAACTAGTCCAACACTGCTGAGACAGTGCACCCCCACTGTCTCTAGTGCACCAATGTTTGCTAGGTGGAACTTAGTGGTCGGCCACATCTTTCTGTGAAGGTGTCATTGGTGGTATGAGCGGCGAGAAGGTATCATTAGTGGTATGAGCGGCGAGAAGGTGTCATTAGTGGTATGAGCGGCGAGAAGGTGTCATTAGTGGTATGAGCGGCGAGAAGGTGTCATTAGTGGTATGAGCGGCAAGAAGGTGTCATTAGTGGTATGAGCAGGGAGAAGGTGTCATTAGTGGCATAAGAGGCCAGAAGGTGTCAGTTAGTGGTATGAGCGGCGAGAAGGTGTCATTAGTGGCATAAGAGGCCAGAAGGTGTCAGTTAGTGGTATGACTGGCGAGAAGGTGTCATTGGTGGTATGAGCAGCAAGAAGGTGTCATTAGTGGTATGAGCAGCGAGAAGGTGTCATTAGTGGTATGAGCGGCAAGAAGGTGTCATTAGTGGTATGAGCAGGGAGAAGGTGTCATTAGTGGTATGAGCAGGGAGAAGGTGTCATTAGTGGCATAAGAGGCCAGAAGGTGTCAGTTAGTGGTATGAGCGGCGAGAAGGTGTCATTAGTGGTATGAGCGGCTAGAAGGTGTCAGTTAGTGGTATGAGCGGTGAAAAGGTGTCATTAGTGGTATGAGTGGCGAGAAGGGGCCATTAGTGGTATTAGTGGCGAGAAGGTGTCAGTTAGTGGTATGAGCGGCGAGAAGGTGTCATTAGTGGTATGAGCGGCGAGAAGGTGTCAGTTAGTGGTATGAGCGGCGAGAAGGTGTCATTAGTGGTATGAGCGGCGAGAAGGTGTCATTAGTGGTATGAGCGGCGAGAAGGTGTCATTAGTGGTATGAGTGGCCAGAAGGTGTCATTAGTGGTATGAGCAGCGAGAAGGTGTCATTAGTGGTATGAGTGATGAGAAGGATTCATTAGTGGTATAAGTGGCAAGAAGGTGTCAGTTAGTGGTATGAGCGGCGAGAAGGTGTCAGTTAGTGGTATGAGCGGCTTGAAGGTGTCAGTTAGTGGTATGAGCGGCTAGAAGGTGTCAGTTAGTGGTATGAGCGACGAGAAAGTGTCATTAGTGGTATGAACGGCGTGAAGGTGTCAGTTAGTGGTATGAGCGGCGAGAAGGTGTCAGTTAGTGGTATGAGCGGCGAGAAGGTGTCAGTTAGTGGTATGAGCGGCTAGAAGGTGTCATTTAGTGGTATGAGTGGTGAGAAGGTGTCAGTTAGTGGTATGAGCGGCAAGAAGGTGTCGTTAGTGGTATGAGTGCGAGAAGGTGTCAGTTAGTGGTATGAGCGGCGAGGTGTCAGTTAGTGGTATGAGCGGCGAGGTGTCAGTTAGTGGTATGGACGGCGAGAAGGTGTCAGTTAGTGGTATGAGCGGCGAGAAGGTGTCAGTTAGTGGTATGAATGGCGCGAAGGTGTCAGTTAGTGGTATGAGCGGCGTGAAGGTGTCAGTTAGTGGTATGAGTCAGTCACCTGGCAGTCTCTCTCTGGTCAGTCTCTGTCAGCTCTCCACCCCCCCCCCCACAATAGTATACATGGTGTACGGATTAGCAGGATGGAGATCACTCCCAGACTTGGTGGAGGGGCAGAGACCGAGGGGGGGAGCCATGTACTGCCGGTATGTATCCTCCTCACAGCTGCATTTCCCTTCCCTCTCTGTGACAGAGATCCCTGCCTCCACTGGACACTGCCATCCTCCGGGATCATCACTCAGCCCTGGCTGCTCACTGCCATCCACTGTGGAGAGCTCCGACCCTCAGAGCAGCCTACAGCCTGGCCGGGTGCACTGGATGCTGGGAGTTGTAGTCCTTACCCCGCACACCCTGCCGGGATTGTAGCTCGCTCCTGTGGAGGCGGCAGGATGGAGGCGGGGGAAAGACTACAACTCCCAGTATGCAGTGCGCCTGGCCAGGCTGTAGGCTACTGTGAGGGTCGGAGCTCCCGGAGCTCTCCGCAGTGGATGGCGGTGAGAAGCCAGGACTGAGACATGATCCCGAAGGATGGCAGTGTCCAGGGGAGGCTTGTTACCCCCCACTCCTCACTGGATTCCTCTGCTGTAGTTACATCACTTGCCGAGGTGCGGCGCCCCCCCCTGAAAAGTGCCACCCTAGGCAAGTGCCTTGTTTGCCTCGCGGCAAATACGCCCTTGTCTGCATAGCCATTAAATGGGAAGATGCTGTTTCCCCACCCCCAACTCTCTAAGCACTTTATGCAGCTGAGAACACAGATTGTGTGATCACTTATAAAGAAAGAAAATACATGTATTTACAGCATATCATTTTCTACATACTGTATATGTCATACACAAATGGTTTTCCTTTCTATTTTAAACTGAATGGGTTGTTTTAAAATGTAAGGGTTCACATATACTTTAAAGTGAATATAAACCCTTACATATACCATGTGAAGTGACTAGCCTCAGGTGATACACAGAGATTAAACAAATCCTCCTACATAAGTTGTACATGTTTATCTGAAGTATTCTCCTCTCTTCAGCTGTTTCAAATGCAGAATTTATACAGCTTGTCTGAGCTTTCAGAAAGCAGGGGCAGGGAAATTATACTCTGCAGATCCCACTGAGAAGAGTTCTGAGAGCTGATTGGAGGAAAGGGACCCCCCCTCCTTCCTTCCCACAGCACACAGGAATAGAGCTGAGGATATCAATCTCCTGGAGGTCCCTCCTCTGTCACTATATTTCTCTTGGTGTCAGGAAAACTGACTGTCACAAGTGATTCATGCTGATAACAGAGCAACAAAGTAGCAGACAGAAATGGCACTTAGTGCTCTAGATTGAGACAAGTACACACTATAGAGGGACATGCTTTGTTCGTATTTCATATCTGAAATTTGCAACTACTTTTAGGTCTTATTCACACCATATGTGCATGAAAAATGATGGAAACTTTTCACTTGCAGAGACATCAGTTTACAGCAGTTTTCATATTAGCTTCAATGAGTTTTATACACATTGCAGATTGCTGCGCAGAAGAAAATCTGCAAGAGATACTACTGTGGTGTGAACAGGGAACATAGAGAACAATTGATTTTGTTGTGCCCTTACAGAACGTCGCTGACGTCTCTGCACCATGGTGTGAATGAGCTCTAACTGCTTCCCAAACGGTTACAATCAAGGCATGTCATGATTTATAACTGTCACATTTGCTTGTGCTCTCAATCAAACTGCCAAGCCATCAGATCGCTGGTTTCATAACTGATCACATGTGCAGGTCCATGTGCAGCCCTATCCCCTTAGAGGTTGCTGTTGATTTGGGTTCCTTAGGGCTCATGTGCACTGCAGCTGATAAACTGAGGTTCAGGAGCTTTTCTGCATTTTTTTCAGCAGCCTCTGAACTCTCCCTAATGTTTTCCTATGTGTCCATGTACACTATGTCGTTTACAGTCGTTTACAGGCAGTTGAGTTTACAGTAGTTTTTTTTAACACACCAAACTTGCGTTCAGGAGAAGATTTTATCAGCATTTCAAATGCCAAACGCTTGTAAATGCAGCTAACCGCGCTTATAAGCATTTCCCACCAGAGTGCTCCTTCCCCTATCCGCCCAGGGGGTGCAGGTGTATTCACTCAGATCCTCTCCTGTACCAGTTGTTGGTTGGCTGCTGCTACCAGGCCTATCAGCTGGGCTGCTCTTTCCCTGCCATTCAGATGATCCTCGCTCAGGGGGCCAGTGATTTCCAAGCTTTCCTCCTTTCCAGCTCCAGGCTCGCAGGCAGGCCCCATCCCACTAGGCCTCCTGGCAGTCTTCTTCCTCAGGCTCACATCTTACACCCGACTCTCCTCACTCCTGCTACTCCTGCTACTGAGCAGGCCCCAACATTTTTAAGGGAGTCCCAGCCCCTTGCCAAGCCTTCTGTTGGGGATTGACTGAGGTCAGCCAGCCACTCCTCATATCCACCCATTGCCTCCAAGGCCTTCCTCCAAAAGCATAAGAGCAGAGAAATTCCAGAGGGGTTGACCTGCAGAGCCTCTCAGCCCTGACTACAATTTGACCCCTCTGGCTATTACACCTGAGCTCTTACTCAGCTCCTGTCTAACCATTAGGATCTAGTTCCCCTGAGCTAAACTAGGATAGCCCTACAAATGGCAACTGTAAATTAAATGGAGGATATGATGGCAACCTTGGCTTCCTTGGCTGTGAAGGAAATGAGGGTTTAGTTCCACTTTAAGGGGGAGATAGCTTAATTTTTGAGTTAAACAAGCTGGAGAGCATGGCACTGGGGGGAAGAAGGGGGTGGATGGCACTCTAAATCAGAGCCCTGGTCTAAAGTTTGTCCTGGCACCCTTAAGCTGGCCATACTTGTAAAGATTTCACTCATTTAGCCCAACAGGCTGAAGTAGCAAAATCCATAGATTCCCTAATCCAAGCTATACAGTGGATAAGCAAATCTCCCACTGCTGGCTATTTCACAGGCAGCATCCATGGTTGTCAGAATGCCTAGAGAGTGACAGCTCTTCGTCTGCAATCACTGTTCGATTGACATTTTTCCGCCTTGCTCCTTTGATTTCTCAGTCACTCAATCACAGTTTGTCAAGCCAGGATGCATCAGTAGGGCCATCCAAGCCTCAAGTTTAGCTGATTCATAGCCATCAGCCAAAATTCTAATCATGCACTAGACACATGCTCTCCGGGAATTTTCATTTTGTTTTGGATGTATTCGTTCAATTAAGAATTTTGTTTTGTCATATTCATTATGTTAACCCGATTAGTTTTCGGAATTAGTTTCGTATTTTCGGCATTCATTTCATATATTTGTTAGTCTGGGTGGATTTGAAAAATGTTGTAGTTTTTCCAGAAGATTGCTATATATTTAATATATTATCGAATCAGGTGGATTCAAATTGGAAGACATGAGCTGATTGTACAACATCAACTGGCATCATGTGTATCCGAATTAAAAAACTTGGATCCATTTGTAACCTGAATTTGAATTATTGAACTAATTCGAACATTGAATTTATTTCCCTATGGGCCTGAACTACTTTGACATCATGTGAAGTCATCTGAATGAAGCAAATTAAACAAATGCATTCATTAATTTCGGGGGGGGGGGTCGAATTTATTGACATTCGTAATTTATACGAATCTCCGAAAATTTAATTTTCATCTGAAAATGGAATCACAAGGAAACAAAACATGTTTACCATGTACCAGCTTTATATTCTGGCCTCAGATTGGCTGGAAGGAATGTGTATGATTATCAATTAAAAACGTGTAAATAGCGCTAAATGGCGCTGAGGCTAATGATGTAAAACAATGTCCAAGGTGCATATAGTGACATTGGTGACAAAGTCAATCTAGCCAATAGTGATAAGGCATGGTGAAAAATCTGTGACTCCTGTGGCTTTGAAAAGTGGATGTTGATTGCGCTAACCAGACAGCGCAATCTCTTGTGCATTGGAGTATATTATGACCTACTCCTGGTCATCTGGATCTGGAACACTGCAACATGAAGGGTCATCAGCCCAGCAACATCCAGGTAACACACATCAGAGGGGGATAGCCCATCTCTAGGTATACAGTCATCAGCCACAAAGGGGACCATATGCGTTCTCATACGTCAGGTCAGCAGATATCACCTTAGGAGAGGGGGGGGCTCGCAGAACAAACGAGCCCAAGAGGGAAGTCTCCAATAGTGTAGTAGTTTATTGAGAAGTATAATAGATAAAAACAAGTGGGTAGACTTACATCAATAATATCCAAGGGCTCTTGCCCTTTGAGAAAGTGTGCTCACACGAAACGCGTTAGGGAGGTGCCCCTATGCAGTGACCACATTCCGCACGGCTCATATGGACGGCCGGCAGCCATCTTGGATATTATTGACGTAAGTCTACCCACTTGTTTTTATCTCTTATACTTCTCAATAAACTACTACACTATTGGAGACTTCCCTCTTGGGCTCGTTTGTTCTGCGAGCCCCCCCCTCTCCTAAGGTGATATCTGCTGACCTGACGTATGAGAACGCGTATGGTCCCCCTGGTGGCTGATGACTGTATACCTAGAGATGGGCTATCCCCCTCTGACGTGTGTTGCCTGGATGTTGCTGGGCTGATGACCCTTCATGTTACAGTGTTCCAGATCCAGGAGTAGGTCATAATATACTCCCATGCACAAGAGATTGCGCTATCTGGTTAGTGCAATCAACATCCACTTTTCAAAGCCACAGGAGTCACAGATTTTTCACCATGCCTTATCACTATTGGCTAGATTGACTTTGTCACCAATATCACTATATGCACTTTGGAGATTGTTTTACATCATTGGCCTCATCGCCATTTAGCGCTATTTACACTTGGCACGCTTTTAATTGATAATCATGCATCTATATGGCTAATATTTTTATGCAATACTACTGTTGTTTTTAGCGCTGCATATATTTATGTTTATATATCTTTTGAAGAGGTCCCAGAGGTTCACCTTTTATGCAAGCAGCTTTCCTATACACATTCATTTACCCAGCGCTCGTTTATTTTACTATTTTTAATTATAGGAAGGAATGTGTGTTTGTAGATGAGGTTCTGGTCGAGGTCTTATTATTATACAGGATTTATATAGCGCCAACAATTTGTGCAGCACTTTAAAATGTGAAGCTAAAACAGTATGGAGAAACACTGCCCTAGACTAATGTTTGGCTTTTCTACTATCTGTATATCTTGCATTTTCTTAACTCCAGACTTAGCTGAAGAAAATGTAATATCATGGTTTGGAAGAATATCAGTTTCTGCTTGACGCCATTTAATAATTAAAAAAAAAAGTGCGTGTTTTAAAAAGTGGACAAAACAATGTTCTGATCTCACACAGACTTGGCATGCTTTTTGCCTTTAAATGATTTAAGTGGGTGATTGAGACTAATACCGTAACATCACCAGTAACAATTAAGAAAATAGAACTTCTAGTAAAACTGGTATTTTGCTGGAAAAAAATAGAACCAACTAAACAAGTTTTTACAAATTGTCATATGACTACCAGTAGCTTTTGGTGACTACAGTACAAGGGAATACCACTTTTTTTCAAAAAGAAAAAAAAAATGCCTCACTTCAAAAATAACTCCTAGGCAGCGACTACTCAGATGGACACCACAGAGTTCCCTTTCGTGGCGTGCATTTTATGAATGACTTGCAAAATACAGGCACAATGTGAAATATGCATTAGGATGTCCAGCAGAGAGCAGACAATGGTATCCATTCTCTGTTAGTCTCTGTTCATACCTTTGGGCTATGGGAATATGCATAGTAGCGCAATGCACAAAAAGTGCGCATTGGTTTGCAGTACCATTCATTCTTTTTTTTATAACTTTCTTTTTTGGGGAAATTTTCAAAGAATATACATTCACATTTAGTTACAGCAGCCATCAATGTATAGATAAGAATCTATCCATGAATGAAAAATATATGTCAATTCACATATATTTCAGAATAAATATTCGTAATAGCACCCCAACACCTTGCGCTACATTACAAAAAAAAAGATCATGCAATATTCAGCCCACTCAAATGAATAGGATGTCCTAAGGCAAAGTGAAAAAAAAAATTGCAGCGACACGTGTGCTACTACAGAGCAACAGTATGAGCCTAACCCTAGTAATTGTTACCTAGGTCTTTTTTAAATGCAACATTCAGAAAGAATTAGGAGTAGATTAGAGTTTGTCAGATAATTAGTCATCAATCCTGCTCTGACATACCCATGTCAAGGGTTCAAAATACTTTCTTTTCTTATCCGAAATTTCATGTTCAACATGGCTAGTTTCATGTATTTTAGGATGCAGGTCAATGCATATGTAAATTAAAGGGATGTCTTTTTTTTTTTTTTTTTTGCTGTGCATTTTTAATACTCTTCATACAAACTAGTCTATTTCACCGAGGCACTGAATGCTTTCCTTCATACACTTTGGGGTGTATTTACTAAAGCTGGACAATGCAAAATCAGGTTTACTTCTCCAGGTTTTATTGCCAAAGCTTCATTGAACAAGCTGAAGTTAGAAGCTCAGTTACTCTAGGTTCACACCTATGCAGTTTGCGTTTGATGCATTTCTGCAGTGATTTTTGCAGTGCATTTTGCATTTTTGCATGTGTTTTTGATGTGTTTATGGTGCGTTTCACTTTTTTTTCCCACTTGTTGCTTGGCAGAATAAAATGCAAATGCATCAAAAATACATAAAAAACACACTGCTTTTCTGCAGCATCTCCATTGAAGTCTATAGAACCAAAAAAGAAACATTTTGTGTTTAAAAAGTCACTGACCCTTTCCAAAAAATGCACTGGGTGAAAACGCAGAGATGTGAATTTGTCCCATAGGATATCATGGTAAATGGACTGCTGTGCATTTCTGCAGAAAGCAAATCGCAGCAGAAATGCAAAGGTGTGAACCTAGACTTAGGCCTGCTTCACACCAATGCAGTTTGCTTTTGAGCTGTTTTTACAAGGCTTTTTGCATTTTTTATGTATTTTACATTTTGTGTTATTTTCAGCTTTTTAAAATGTTTTATATTTTTTGTTAAAGGGGAAATGTTTTTTTCGTTGCTGGGAAGAATAAAAATGCAAAACGTGGCAAAAAAACGTACTACATGCATTTCAGCAGCATCTCCCATGAACTGTATTGTAGCAAAAATGCTGCTTTTTGTGTTTAAAAAAGTCCCTCACCCTTTCCAAAAACACTGCAGCTCAAGAAAGCTTAGATGTGAACATGTTCCATAGGAAGCCATGTTAAATGGACTGTAGTGCGTTTCTGCAAAAAGCACTAAAAAAACACATTGGTGTGAACCATAGTTACATAGTTAGTCTGGCTGAAAATAGACAAAAGTCCATCCAGTTCAACCAAAAAAATTATAATTATACACCCACAGTTGAAAAAAAACAGCAAAGCATGATCAAATTTGCTCCTGCAGGGGAAAAAATTCCTTCCTGATCCCCTGAGAGACAATCGGATATTCCCTGGATCAACTTTACCTATAAATGTTAGTATCCAGTTATATTCTGTGTATTTAGGTAAGAATCCAGAACGTAAAGAGTGCCTCCTTGTCCTCTGTGATGACCTCAGGGTGAATAATTCTACACCGAGTTCACTATATGAACCACTGATGTATTTATACATGTTGATCATATTCCCCCTTAATCTCCTCTTCTCAAGAGGGAATAAATTTAGTTCCTCTAATCTTTCCTCATAGCTGAGCTCCTCCATGCCTCTTATCAGTTTGGTTGCCCTTCTCTGTACTTTCTCCAGTTCCCCAATGCTCTTTTTGTGAATTGGTGCCCAAAACTGAACTGCATATTTCAGATGAGGTATTACTAATGATTTGTACAGGGGTGATATGATATTTCTCTCTCTTGAGTCTATACCTCTTTTAATACAAGAAAGGAAACCGCAGCTTGGCATTGCATGCCATTATTAAGCTTGTGATCTACCAGAACCCCCAGATCCTTCTCCACCATTGATTCCCCCAGTTGTACTCCCCTAGTATGTATGATGCAGGGGTGGACTGACAACTCATGGGGCCCCCGGGCAATAGGAAATCATGGGGCCCCTGTGTCCGCGCCCACACTCAAACCACTTCCAAAAAAGCCTATGAAAGGTACCAGGAGCATCTCATGGGGCCCCCTACTGACCCCAGGCCCTTGGGCAGTGCCCGAGTGGCTAAATGGTAAGTCCGCCCCTGGTATGATGCATGCATGTTCTTAACCCCCAAGTGCATAACCTTACCTTTATCAACATTAAACCTCATTTGCCACATAGTTGCCCAATTAAACAGTGCATTGAGGTTGGCTTGTAAGTTGAGGACATCCTCTAAAGACGTTATTCCACTGCACAGCTTGGTGTCATCTGCAAAGACTGAAATGGTATATTTAATCCCAGACCCTATATCATTTATAAATATATTAAAAAGTAACGGTCCAACACTGAACCTTGGGGTACACTACTGACAACCCCAGACCATTCAGAGTATGAATCATTAACCACTACCCTGAATACAATCTTTTAGCCAGTTTTCTATCCAATCACATACAGATTTTTCCAAGCCTGTAGACTTTACCTTACACATTAGCCATGTGTGGGGAACTGTGGCCTTTAGTAAATCTCCCCTTTATCAAGTATATTGTGTTAGTTATTGCACTGCTACACAAATTGAAAATAAGGATAATGGGTGATCAAGGGTGACTCACTGGTAATAAATGAAGACTACAAATATATAAAAAATAAATGTTTATTTACAAAGCTAGTTTTGTAAATAAACATTTATGTGTTTTAAGTCACCCTTGATCACCCATCATCCTTTTTTTAAATTTTTGTTTTACTTTGTGGGTTGGTGATCCACTGGTAAGTTTAGGGATCCTGTCCACATTTATGGATAATACCTTAATGTACTGCTATACATACTCTGAATGCAATGGTCCTTAACCACTTGCCCTCCAGAGGATTTTCCCTCCTTCCTGACCAGGCCATTTTTTGCAATACGGTGCTGCGTTATTATAACTGACAATTGCGCAGTCATGCAACACTGCACCCAAATGAAATTTACGTCCTTCTTTTCCCACAAATAGAGCTTTCTTTAGGTGGTATTTGATCACCTGTGTGTTTTTTATTTTTTGTTCTATAAACAAAAAGACCGACAATTTTGAAAAAAAGATGTTGTCATAAATTTAGGCCAAAATGTATTCTGCTACATGTCTTTGCTAAAAAAAAATCCCAACATTTGTAAATTAATTGGTTTACCTGACAGTTATAGCGTTTACAAATGGCGTTATATATACTGGAACTTTTTAAAAAAAATTTAAATAGTAATGGCGGCAATCAGCGACTTATAGCGAGACTGTGGTGGGCATTTTGACACTGGGGGGGAACTGACTTGGTGTCACTGACATCCCCAGTGACACCAATACAGTGATCAGTGCTAATAAAAAGCACTGACACTGTACTAATGGCACTGGGCAGGAAGGCATTAACATGTGGGGCGATCAAAGGGTTAACTGTGTGCTGTTTTACTATGTGGGCTGTATATGCTTTTGACTGTAAGCACACTGCTTTGTATGGCATGGCTATGCAGAGCCATACAAAGCAGTATGCAGGAGCTGACAGGAGAGAGATCTGTATTGTTTACATACAGGTCTCTCCCCCATTGGTAATACTCGTAGATCGCTGGGTGTTGGCAGGGAATCACCGGCTGGGACCCGGTGACTGACAGCTAAGGCCACGAATGGCCCCCTACCCAGAACTGCAAAATCACGTATATATACACGATTTTGCGTACCTATGCCACCCTGTAGCAGTATTTCTGCTATAGTGTGGCGTGGAAGCAGTTAACGTATAATTAAAGGCATTTTTTTTTTTTTAGTTTTGGACAGAGTGTAAATGTATTAGAACACCTGTCAGGTCTTTATTGCTGTATGTGCCCCCATTAGGAAGATTCACCCGCTCTATTTGTCCTGTTTACCAATATCATTTAAAGTGAGGTAACAGAAAATCACAACTTTTGGGCTGTCCCCAGAAATGTAATAGAGGGGAAATCTTCTAATGGGGACACCAGTTCTGGTGACCTGGGGGTTCCCAAGGAATTCCCCTACTTTTCAGGAATTTCCTCTCACTTTCTGTTTGGCTGTAGGGAAATCTCTGCAATAGGACACAAATGGTGAAACAAAATCTGACAGGGGTTATAAATCTCTCTTGCTCTATCCAAAAATGAAAAAAAAGTTTTGCCTATAGTTCTATATAGTTCTACCTTAAATGGAACTGGTAGTTTGTCTGGACAAAGAACAGTTGGAACATCTGGAGCTTTTAATTCCCAAATGCAAATATGGCATAAGTATGAGCAATCTGACTTGTTGATTGTGTAGTGATTGTACATTAATGTAGCATTAGTAGTAGTCTAAAGCAGTGGTTCTTAACCTTGTTGGAGGTACTGAACCCCACCAGTTTCATATGCGCATTCACCGAACCCTTCTTAATTGGAAAAATAAAATATGATTTTTAAAATTCAAAACATAGGTATATATTTATACATAGGTGCACAAAATGAACAAAATCGTTAAGAACAAAGAACAAAACCAATAAAACATGATTTTCACACAAAAACAAAAACATAATAATGAATATTTACTGCACGAATCATATGAGTCGGGTGTGGGTCTTCACCTCTGCCGAACCCGCGAGACTGACTCACTGAACCCCTGGGGTTCGATCGAACCCAGGTTAAGAACCACTGGTCTAAAGGCTTTGAAGTCCAGTAACTGTGCAGGACTGGTCATAACTCAGCAGTTCCACCTGCTGGCCACAAGTAGTCATGCAGCTGCTGTAATATAGGGTTCCAACTAAGTGTCAAGGGAGGCTTGGGCTAGGTATACCTTTTTTTTTTTTTTGCAAATGAGCCTGAAAAAGCATTACAACCTGGATCAGTGTATCTCAGGTACAATGCAAGCTCCTTCAGACTCTTCCTCCAGCTCTATATTTGTACTGAGGTACAGATTTTAAGATAAAGAGCTGGAGGAAGTGTCATTGGGCTACAAGTGTGTTGATGGCTGTGCTTGTGTTCCACTGAAACTACAAGATTGTCTACTGTGGTGGGCGTAATATGTAAAAGGAGTTAGCCTTTAAGGGTTGAATGGCTACAATCACTCATTTTGTGCGAACCTTTGTTACCATTCACCTTTTCCTGCTCCCTAGTTATAAAAGCATGTTTAATGATTTCATTCACCAATTGATCAATCTACTTCTTTATTTACCCATGTGCTTCCTATTTTGTGAATCATTTTATCCCTATTTGTCAAATTGTGTGTATATTTATTGCAATTCTTCGTATTTTAAACCAGGTAAAAAGAGACCAGATAAAAAGAGTGCATGGTAGAATTTTGTGTTCTCGTATTCGTGATGTCAAACCAATTCGTTTTCAGAATTCAGTTTGTATCCTCAGCCTTAGTTTCGTATATTTGTTGGTCTGGGTGGATTACAAAAATCTTGCAGTTTTTCTGTGAAGATTGCTATGTATTTGATAGATTATCGAATCAGATGGATTTGAATCGGAAGGATTCAATATTTTTGGACGCTAGTCAAACCTACCAAGAGAAATGGCATGAGCTGATTGGACAATATTGACTGGTGACATGTGCATCCAATTTAATGAATGGAACAAAATTCTGATCCATTCATTATTCCGAATCCAATTTATTGAACAAATTTGAAAGTTGAGTTAATTCCTCATGGGCCTGAACTACTATCACATCATGTGACGTCATCCGAATGAAATGAATAAAATGAATGCATTTGTTAGTTAGAACTTTTTTCTGGGTTCGTTAACATTCGGTACTATGTTCATTCGGAGATCTGGATACATCCGAATCTCTGAAAATGACATTTTCCTCCAAAAAACAAATCAAAACAAAATGCATGTCTAGTGCATGGTTAGTTGAACTTTTGACAGTGGTGCACATAATTACATACACCTTTCCAACTTCCTCCAAGAAACAAATCCTATCCAAGCTCAACTGCTCTATTCACAACGTGGAGACAGGAGACCGGTGCACTGGCTAAGGCGTACATGCCTCACAGAATAAGTCCACAATATAGGTAGCTGGCATGAGGAAAGGTTTGTGAAGCCGAAACGCGTCAGTTTGGGAATCCTGTATTTATGTAACCAATAAAGATTTACATTAAGAATCAATCCAAATTGCCATTTCCCACTTCCTCTACCCACAAATTGGCAGGGTTGTTCCAGTTTGTCAGGTTTGATTTATTTTGACATTGTTAACCACTTTTCAAAAATACAATATCCGCTGAGCATCTTAACCTGAACTGGTCCGTGAGCACCTCTCAAGCTCCGTGGAGAATGAATGCATTTTAGCCAACACATTATTGGTGATTCCAAAGAAGTGTGATCACTTTTGCTAAGTTAGTAGTTTGGGAGACATTTAAATTGCATACATACTAAGTAATGCCTGTCGTATTAAGAACTAAAATGAATATAGCAAAGATTGATCAGAAAACTAGCACAGCTGAAACACAGTTTATCCAAATACCCAGTCAGATTGGGAGGTAGGGGTAAATTATACTAAAATATTCAGATTGCTAATAGTAACATGAGGTGTTCTTCTCTGAACAATGTCTATTTCAACAAGGGAAAGATGCGGATTTATGCATGTATATCTTGCCAGGGAACAAATATTGCCCCCTATGATCACTACTAATATGGGAAAAATCATTTGAGATCCTAAAGACATAGGATCTCATTTCTATACCAACCTTAGTTCCCTCTATCGATTTATACTAATTCCCATTTACATCCAGATAACCAACACTTGGTTGATATGTCACCATCCACACCTGCCATTTCTGATAGGAAAATGCTTGAGACACTATTAAACTTCATTGGGTATAAACAACATTCTCACCTTCAACAGGCCTTTCATCTCCCATCCCCCACGCACAAAACCATTGTAGTTTTAATTCTAAATCCTAGAAAAGACACTTTATTGGCTCATTCCTACTGGCCTATCCCACTACAGCAAACACATGTACTTGATACTTGTTCAGATTTAACCATATGCCTTATTACATTCATATCCACCATCATCTTCCCTGACCAAACAGGTTTTATACCAGGTAACTCCACTGCCCTCAGTGATAGAGTTTACCTTAACCTCCATGTAACACCCTGCTATAATGCAAGTTGCAGGATGTTAAAGGAAACACAAGGTGGCAGTGTCCTGCAACTCAGTGGCACTTACACTCTTTTAAAAGGCCTCATGGACCTTGTATGGTGAATCGCAGGATTTTTATTGGGGAGCAGTGTATCAGAGGACTACATTTCCCAGAGGAGCTGGCGTGTGGACGCGGGCGTTTATGTAAAGAAGCCCCAGAGACTGGACAGGAATTGAACTGGAGAGCAGGAGTGAGGAGAGGACTGGAATACCACTGGAGTACCAGACCAGGCCACAGAGTTGAGAGGCGGGAAGCAAGGAGGAATCGCTGACCGCATGCATTGCCAACCTGTCCAGGAAGGCATCCAGAGTGCTGAGTCCAGACTGAACTCTGCAGGGGGGACCAGAGAACCTTTGGGGCTCCCATCAATCAAGAATGATGCCACATATCGGGTGAGAGAGTCCCATACAGCACCCAAACAAGTGAACAATAACATATATGAATATAGTTCCCTCGCTATCACTGAACACATTCACAGCATACTTCAATCATCAAAGCCGACCGCAGTGCACGCCCTCTGCAGACCAAACCACATCATTGTTCCCTTAGCCATCAGCCTACCTCTTAAAAAAACACTTGTCACCATTGCCATTGGTTACTGCAGCCCGGAGAGGAGTTGCCCCTTGCCAGCAAGTGCTTCTGCCAACTTCTGATACCTTTTTGCCTAACATTTGCCTGCTTAGTGCAATAAAGGGACACTACCCAAGTCAAGTGCCACTTAAATGGATAGTACTTGTTTCCTCATTTTCTTGTATAAATCCATTGAGGGACTGCCACCTTTATTTCTTCCAACTTCAAAGGTCTGGATCGTTGTAGTTCACCAACTGGGCCCCAACGAGTGCGCTGAAGATTCTTTATCATATTTAAAGGGACGTTGACTACCCTAATTAAAGAGCTCTTCTCCTATCTCACATTTAAAGCTTGCCATCAGACCCTGAGAGCTCGAAGTGAGCTAGCTTTACCTTTTAATAGTTTCCCTTGCTGACTGGGGACTAGGAAGACCTCATACTAGAGGCTTTGTGTTAAATTCTGAATAGCAGGCCTGCCAGCGCTGATTGACATTTTGTTGTATGTATTGGTTCCTTGCTTAGAGTTGGTAAGAGTGACAATTGCCGTTACATACACACATATTGCTTTATGCTGTTACTGTGCTCACGGCTAAGTTTAATATAAACAAAATACTAGTTCACTCTAATCGGTGTACAAGTCTATTTTCTGGTGATAATTTACTCTGGTCAGAGGAGTACTGTGGTGTCAGCATGGGTTAGGCTTTCATAATGGGGTGCAGAGCGACAAGGAGCTTTGGTATCTCTTGATGCTTCAAAATTATTATTATTATTATTATACAGGATTTATATAGCGCCAACAGTTTGCTCAGTGCTTTACAATATAACGGGAGACAATACAGCAACAGTACAGTTCAATACAAGAGGGATAGGAGGGCCCTGCTCCTCGGAGCTTGCAATCTAGGAGGGAGGGGCTAGTGGTACAAAAGGTAGTAACTGTGGGGAATGGTTGGAAGAGTAGAAGATTCCATTATTAGCTGAGGGCAGGATAGACTTCCCTGAAGAGATAGGTTTTCAGAGATCGCCTAAAAGTGAGCAGAGTAGGCGATAGTCTGATAAATTGGGGTAGAGAGTTCCAGAGGATGGGAGAAGCTCTGGAGAAGTACTGGAGATGAGCATGGGAGAAAGAGACAAGGGAGCTAGAGATGGAGGTCTTGTGAGGAGCGGGAGATATTTAGAGACAAGATCGGTGATATAATTTGGGGCAGAGTTATAAATGGCTTTATATGTTATTGTTAATGTTTTGAATTTTATCCGTTGGGCAATGGGAAGCCAGTGGAGGGATTGGCAGAGAGGGGTGGCAGATACGGAACGGTTAGTAAGGTGGATGAGTCTGGCAGCAGCATTCATGATAGACTGAAGAGGGGATAACCTGCGATGAGGTAGGCCAATGAGGAGGAAGTTACAATAGTCAAGGCGAGATATGACCAGGGAGTGAATAAATTGCTTAGTGGTTTCCGAGGTTAGGAACGGCCATATCTTGGAGATGTTGCGGAGGTGAAGTCTACAAGATTTGCACAGCGATTGGATTTGGGACTGAAAGGACAGATGGGAGTCTAGGATTACACCTAGTACCCTGGCATGAGGGGAGGGACTGATGATTGTGTTATTGATCTTGATGGAGAAGTCAGGGGAGGGGGCATGAGCTGGGGGGAATACTAAGAGCTCAGTTTTGGAAAGATTGAGTTTGAGGAAGTGGAGTGACATCTATGCCGATATGTCACTTAGTAGGTTAGTAATGCGAGTGGAGACTGAGGGGGTGAGGTGAGGAGTAGAAATATAGATTTGTGTGTCATCAGCATAGAGATGGTACTTAAAGCCATGGGAGTTAATCAAGTGACCAAGGGAGGAGGTGTAGATGGAGAAGAGAAGGTGTCCAAGGACAGAACCTTGAGGGACCCCTACAGAGAGAGGGAGTGAAGAGGAGGAGGCAGCATTATAGGTAACGCTGAAGGAGCGCTGCGATAGGTAGGAGGAGAACCAGGAGACAGCAGAGTCCCGGAGGCCAAGAGAGTGGAGTTTTTTGAGGAGGAGGGGATGGTCAGCCGTATCAAAAGCTGCAGAGAGGTCGAGTAGTAAGAGTATGGAGTAGTGGCCATTGGTTTTAGCTGTTAGTAGATCATTAGTGAGTTTTAGTATGGCAGTTTCACTGGAGTGTAGTGAGCAAAAGCCAGACTGTAAAGGGTCAAGAAGGTTTTTTTGTCAGTGAGGTAGGAGCTCAGGCGATTGTAGACTATGCATTCTAGGAGTTTAGAGGTAAATGGCAGCAAGGAGATGGGTCTTAAGTTGTTCAGGTTGGTGGGGTCCAGGGAGGGCTTTTTAAGTATGGGAGTGATGTGTGCATGGTTTAGAGGGGAAGGGAAGGCACCATTAGAGAGAGAGATTGAAAATGTGAGTGAGGGAGCATAGGATGGAAGAAAAGGGTGACCGTAGTAGTTTTGAGGGGACAGGATCCAGGGGGAAGGTAGTGACACGGGCTTCTGATAAAACCTTAGTGACCTCTTCGGTAGTAGCAAGGTCAAAAGAGGAAAGTGTTGAGGGAGGTTTAGTATAGGGTATGCTAAGTGGGATGGATGTCTGTGCAGTGGCAATGCCTCTACGAATTGTGTCAGTCTTGTTTTTGAAATTATTTGCAATCTCATGAGCAGTGAGTGAGGTACTGGGTGGAGGTGGAGAAAGTAGAGAGTTAAAAGTAGAGAAGAGATGACGAGGACTGGATGACAAAAGCATTTTGCTTGACTGGGAGTATTTATGTGCTATGTTGGAGGGCTTTGCTACCAACTTCATTGTCTGCATTAAAGTGGAACTACACTGTATCTGAGCACGACAAATCAAAAATTCTATTTAATTCATTTTAAATATTCAAAGCAAACTTACCCATCCATCCATGCCTCCATGCTTTATTTCACTAAGAAATCACTTTGAAAAACATCCCTAGCATTTCTGGCCATGGCCATCTTGAGTAAGGGCAGATGATTCACATAGCATTTACTTCCTGGAATCCATCTCACCTTAGCTCGGGCATGCAGGCAGGAGGGTGTGCTTAGCTGAGAAAATCCCTCCTTTCCTCCTGAAGACTCCAGGGATGTATGGCATCATTTACCTAGGTCTGGAAAGCAAGAATAACTGAAGAAATGTAAAAAATAAAAGTTTAAAACAAGTAAATATGATATACTTTCCTATCTATTTACTAATGCTAGCAGCAAAATTGTAAGCAAAATAGTCATGTGTGGGTTAACATAACATGGTTTATCACTTTGGGCAAGTAATGGGCAAGTAATGGACAAGTAATGTACATTGGCCTTCTCAAAACCTTCCAAACCCTATTAGAAAAAATTGCTCTTCCCAATAGCTAAAATGCATACAGGGAGCGCTATAGTATCTGTGCTTACCACTTTCCCCCTTCAGGGACCTTCTGTATATCCTCCCTATATGGCTTCCTTGTGCATTGTAGAGTCTAGGGTTGCTTATGCTAAAAATCACACCTGGCAGGGGCTAGTGGGTGCACTGGGTGATGATTAATAGGGGGATGTGTTGTTAGTATGCAGGTTAGTCTCCCCTTAATACCCAGATGAACTTTCACAGGTGTGCTTAAAATATTACATCTACCTAACTCAAGTTGGATTGGTTCTCTTTTGTGGGTGCTCATATCCTTTGTGCTCCAAATGTGGTGGTACATGTAATGATGATGTGAACATGGCACCCCAAAAGTTGTGTGAGAAAACACAAGGCAGCCATGTTGTTCAGAATTCATAAGTCAGCAATAATATTTTTAGAATAAGGTACACAAGAGCTGCTTAACCTCGTAGGCAATGACCCATCCCTCCCATAACACGACCCAGGAATGCACAATTTTTCCAGCAAGGCCATAAACCTACTTAGCCTGGACCTGTTATTGGCTAAATCTGTGAGCCAGTAGGGGTGCAGCACCATCAGTCCACCACAGTGGACTTAAAAAAAAAAATAATGGAATTCCTTAATAGGAGGTCTGGAATGGAACATTGCAGTATGTCAGGGATTGCTTATCATCTCCACAGCTGTTAACAATAAACGTCTACAAATGTTATCTGCATTTACCACTGAATGAATTGGCATTAGCCCATCGTAAAACTCATTCATAGAATCTAAAATGATACACATCCCAGTCTCCCGCTAATAGCCATCATAAAACCTCCAAGTCCAGAATTAAAGCAGAGTTCCACTCAACCTATCAAAAAATAAAAGTCAGCAGCTACAAAAACTGTAGCTGCTGACTGTTAAAAAACGTCCAGTTACCTGTCCCTCGGTCCCGTGGTGTGTCCCCCGCAGCTTGTTTCACCAGCCGTCCTGTATTCCAGGAGGCCGGCATCTTCAGTGTGGGCACCCAGATGTGATAGCTTGCGGCTTCACAGCCGGGTACCCACTGCGCATGCGCGAGTAGCGCTGCGCTTCGTGAATGGTCCTGTAGTCTTCTGGGACCTGTCACGTGTCCAAAAAGACTACAGGGTGGGAGGGAGGACACCTTCCGCTTCTGATCACCTAGGCAATCGGACCGGAAGTGGGAGCGGATACCTGTCAAATTTGGGTACCCGCTCCCCAAAGGTGCCAATCCTTAATAGGGGAGCAGTCCTTAAAGCGGAACTTCTCCTTTTGGGTGGAGCTCCGCTTTAAGTAATTGCTAAACTTAAGCAGATATCCATCCTAGCCAATGGTATCAAGCTAATCACCTGTTGTAAATAGGCATGTGCATACCAAACAATGTTGTTTCTTTCAGATGCATTAGTTCATTGAAGAATTGCGTTTTGTCATATTCATTATCTAGACCCGATTAGTTTTCGGAATTAATTTCTCATCTTCAGCATTCATTTTATATATTTGTTGGTCTGGGTGGATTTGAAAAATGCAGCAGTTTTTCCGAAGGATTGCTATTTATTCAATATATCATTCAATATATTATCGAATCGGACAGATTTGAATCAGGAGGATTCAATATTTTTGAATACTAGTTCAACCCACCAAGAGAAATGGCATGAGCTGATTGGACAATATCAACCGGCATTATTTACATTCGAATTAATGAATGGAATGAAATTCGGATCCATTAGTTTTCCTAATCCAAATTATCGATCAAATTTGAAAATTGAATTAATTTCCCCATGGGCTTGAACTACTATCGCATTATGTAACGTCAACTAAATGAAACAAATGCATTCGTTAATTTTGTTATAATTTTGTTTTGGATTTATTGCCATTCATTTCTGTGTCTTTTTAGAGATTCGTATACATCTGAATCTCTAAAAATTAGATTTTCGTCTGAAAAATTAAATAAAATGAAGCAAATTGTGCATATCTAGTTCTAAATACTTTAGCTAGAGTAGTTAGTGAATACTCATTTTTGTCTATCTCTTCCTGGAGAATCAAAACTTCTGAGATGATAGCAGTACAGCCAGAATAAGGACATTTTTACCAATATCAGTTAAAGTGGTTGGAAAGGAATTTTTTTTTAAATAACAAACATGTCCATACTTACCTGCTATGTATGCTTACCTGCTATGAATGAGGCCTTTCCTGCAGTGAACGAAGGTTAGAATCCTTCCTTTTTCTAGCAGCTACATGTACAATCGTGGGTGTTTAGAAGAGATCATCTGTGTATTTTAGCCATACTAAACATAAGATCTTGTGGATTATGGTACATGAGAAATTGACAAGTGTGCTGAATGACAAGGTCAAACGATTTGTAAAAACATGGTCCCCTTGGGCTTCATTAAAGGCTTCATTAAACATCTCATTAAAGGACTAATAGTAGTCGTGTCTAAGCTTGGGACTCCCTGGATCTTTTTCTCTCTCTACCTTTTTCCTTTTTTTTACTTACTGTGGCTCTCTTTTTCTTTGACCGTCTCCTTACTCTCAGGTATTCTCTCTCTTGGCCTGCACTGTGTGAAACAAGGAGCGTATCACTCCCACGGTCTCTGTACAGTTTGATATTGTGATGATTTGTAAGACTGTCGATTCGCCCTGTTGCAATTCACTGTGATGTATTAACAGTACTTACCGTTATCGATATGTTATGATATGCGTTGATGACTAGTTCTTTTTGTACAGCCAAGAACCTTAGATTCCGTTGTGTGACATACTTGGACATGGTTGATTCTCTTGGTTTTTTGTATTTGTTTTCATCTTAAAACTTGCAATAAACACATTGAATGAGAAATATTGCTTTATTGCTTGGAAACGTCTTGTTGAGTATTGGATAAAACCTGATATACCCACCTTGGCTGAATGGAATAGTAAAGAAATTGCTAGTCTTCCTTTTCTAGGGAGAGAGGATTCCCAGGAAAATTGAATAGAATTGGGACAGATAGATTTCACATGTGGAAACCCTGAAATATGAGCTCTCATAAGTGGTGGTTGATCCCATTTACATATGACACTTATAGAATGCTTAGGTCCAGTGATTTGTTCATAGGTGCAACTACTCCTATACGCTACCTGTCAATGTTACTCCTAATGCCTAGTGGGGAATATGTTCCATCTGATCTTCCCTTACCTACTGCACATGATACTCATACTTCAATTTTTAGCACTGGACTATACTTTTTAATTTTTTTTTATGCTTTTGTGTATGCCAATCTATACGTGGCACTTTTTACAATAAAAAACAACTGTATTGTGATAAACATTGTTTCTGTTATACTATCTATCAGTAAACCAGTTATTGCTGCAAAAATACCAAAAAAACCCCAAAAATGTCCATGTGATATTATTCTATTTTTATTTACTTGTCCTTGCAGTCTCATTGCCAGGGTCAATGAATCTCTACATCATGGGAAATGTCATGCATGACCTTCAATTCTGATATGAAAGAATGAGATGCAAAACAAACAGAAATGTATTACTCATATTAACTGAAGCAAAGCTTTTACATGGATGCAGTTGAGCAAGAAATGTTTTTGCATTGCAATTAATATGTTCACATCATGCATGTGCAAGGACCATGTCACAATAAGGACCCTGTTGATGGCAGAATCATTCAAGATACCTGTGCATGGTAGCCAATCAGCTTCTAACGTCAGCTTACACAATTAAGCTTTGGAAATAAAATCTGGAAGCTGATTGGTTTCTATGCAGACATGCACATGATTTTGCACTCTCCAGCTTCAGTAAATAAACCCCATTATGTTCTGTGGCATTGCTCCCTTGCCAGCCAAAATGATGCAGAATCTGTAGAATCACACGTGCTATCCCTAATACATTGATTGTATGGTGATATATGCTGGTGATCAGTCAGATGTCATTAGAATCATAATGGTGTTGATGGGTAACACTGTGCAACAGCCAAATTTGAGAAACATTCCAAGTAACATTTTGTGCTTTGTGGATTATATTTCTATGATCCAGTGTGTGTGCACATAAGCAGGAGCGGACTGACAACTCATGGGGCCCCCGGGCAATAGGGGATCATGGGGCCCCTGTGTCCTTGCCCAAATTCAAAAAAGGCTATGAAAAAGATACCAGGGGCATCTCATGGGGCCCCCTACTGACCCCAGGCCCTCGGGCAGTGCTCGAGTTTTCAAATGGTCAGTCCGCCCCTGCACATAAGAGCCAAGCAATCAACATTGAATTCAAGCAGTTTTTGTATAATTTTCACACATATTTTCCTGCGATTTTGTGTGTTTTCATTCTGCATTTTTGAGCTTTGGCATTTTTTAATTAGCCAAAAGAGAAAAATATCATCTGTCGCATCATTTGATGCTAGGTTTTTGTGCTTTTTTAGCTTTTCCATCGGCTTTTATTTCTTTTCTTTTTTTATATTATTATTATTATTATTATTAATGTATTATTATTTTGTCTTTTGTTAGGGTAAGGGGTTATAGTTAAGGTTAGGTTAGGGTTAGGATTAAGGGTTAGGGTTTGGGATTAATATTTTATTTATCATCTTATTATTATTATTAAATAATCATAAATAAATACTATGTAATAATAAACAATAAGTAACCCCTAACCTTAACCCCCAACCCTTAATTAAAAGTAATAAAACAATAACAATAACAATGTATTATTATTATTTTTTTTGTTCGGGTTTGGGTAATTATTATTATTATTACTATAATATATAATAATATTAATAATATTTTTTTTAGGATTAGAAGGTTAAGGTTAGGGGTTAATTACTATTTATTTATTATTTGTTTATAATTTTTTATTAATGTATTTATTTTACATTTATTTATTCATATAGTATTAGCACAAAGCGTGCGTGAAAGCGTGCGAAAATGCACCAATCACTTCTATTCATCTCTATGGGAATAAAAACGTACAAAAAAACAAATTTGCCCAGTTTGAGCTACAATAAAGCAGCAGAACTTGTTAAAGCTTCAGGCATTTGTCTTCAGGCGATTTGGAGTTGAGAGGTGAACCATCTCCACTGAGAATAATTGTATTTTTCTCCTCAAGTGTTTTGGAGCCTCAAGCTGAATGTGTGAATGGGGCCTAAGTAAATATTGTCCAAATACAAGATGCCTGTGTGTGCTTTGTCTATTTCTTTCAGATCTGTGCAGTAATCCAGTGTGAAACTATGGCCTCTGTGTAGGAGCATCCTGTAATACAGACTAGTTACTGCTCTCTCTTCTTGTGCAGGGTGACTGGTCTTTTCTCCACCTCCTCCTGTAGATTTCTGCCAGGCAGCCTGTAGTGGGTGAACCTGCAGGGTTCCCCCAAAGCTCTGCTCTCTACACAGGCTATGTGCAGCATAGGGTAGATTTGAAATTTGCTGAATCCTTCTATAATATAATTTTGCATATAGCTTATATTTTGGATTTGCATAATCTGCAATATAAAAAAAGCAAAGGAAATACATGAAAATGTAAGTCTTGATAAAAGGGATATGAAATGAAATAGCTTTATCATAATGCCCAAGCTGCGGAATATTCATTGATCTCATTCAAGCATTTATTGAAGCAAACTCCTCTATGTTTCTTGATTCAAATCCAATTGCTACGTAGGAGGCAGAAACAGACTAAATTATACACTTGCGTTTAAAATCTAAATCAATCGTTTTCTTTGTTTTCATGTGAATCAAACAAACAAGAGTGGAGGTCATGTGACTCATAATACTGCATACCTTTATGCTGTTTTCTTCAGTGTATTATTCCAGATAGTGGAGTTTCCATGTGCAGATGCAAATAGCATACATTATATTCCATATAGCAGAATATTTTCAGTTATATCCTATCATACCTAGAAAATGTCATTATTATGAAATCATTTAACATGGAGTTAAAGTTTATAAAATGCTCATGATTTAGAGGAGACCTACTATTCCCCACAGGGGTGGACTGACAACTCATGGGGTCCCTGGGCAATAAGGGATCATGGGGCCCCTGTGTCCTCGCCCACACCCAAAAAAGACTATGAAAAAGCCAATAAAAGGTACCAGGGGCATCTCATGGGGCCCCCTACTGACCCCGGGCCCTCGGGCAGTGCCCGAGTGCTCGAATGGTCAGTCCGCCCCTGTTCCCCACCATTCCTTCCTCTCAGATTGGTGGAGCTGACAGCACTCTTTGCACTGATCTCAGTAACTGCCACTTATTTATATACCATATAAACCCGTGCCAACTGTTATCTATATCCTTAGCTGCTATGTCTAACACCAACGGTGCTCAAACAATCTTTCTATAAATACACAGTGCTTATGTACCTGTATGTGGAATAGACTTGTCTATAACTCCCCTTAGTGCTAGTACATATGTGTATCCCATTAAAGAATAAGTTCACCATCAGGAACATGTTACACGTTCCACCGTTTCTAAGGTAGAACATGAAACGTGTTCCTGCTCCTGCAGTCGCTCAGTGATCTGAACCCTCTGTATGACAGCAGCATTGGGAGAAGTTCCTTGTACCAGCCAGGGCCATGGATAAGGGGGTACCTCCAGTCCTCCTGTACGGGGCCCAGGCCAGCGGGAGGGCCAGGCAACTGAGTGGATCAGATGTGGGCATGGAGGGTGATCGGCATGGCAGGGGGGGGGGGCAATTACTGTACCCGATCCCCTGTATGGCTGTCTCTGCAGTAGCTGAAAGCTGGCTTCTTTTCCTCTCCCTCGTCCCCTTTCAGCTGTTGCAAAGAGCCATACAGGGGATTGTTTACAGTAATTGCCCCCACTGCACCCATCACCCTCCCTGTGCACCAATACGATTGCCCCTTCTGCCCAGGCCCCCCATGTGTGCCCTCACCCCTCCAGTCCTGCCGCCTTCCCTCCTCTCCTTTCCACCGGCAACTGCAAGCACACAATAGGATCCTTCAGGATGGAGAGTGGAAGAAGGGTCCGGTAAATGTCACATTTACCAGCCCCTTTCTTTCCTGAATGAACACAGTGAGTGATCACTACCAATTACTCACTGTGTTGATTTATAACTGAAGCATAGTAAACTGTGTATGGTGTTTTTTTCTCCTTTTTTGGAGGGGGGCTGTCAGGTTGGCTTTATGGGGCCCTGTGGTTTCTAACAGAAGCCCTGGTACCAGCTGTCACTGAACAGAACGCAGTCGTGCAGGGATTTGCCCACATGGCCACGTCATTCATTCTTTGAATGAATCAACTACAAGTACCAACAACCTTTGCTGCTGTTGGCTTGTAGTTCTCAATGAACTACCACAGTGCTGTTGAACACTCTAGTAGCTAATTGATTCTGCCTGGCAGAGTGTAACTTCCTTCATGTGCGATGTACAGGCAGACAACTTACACACTTACATGCTTTCCAGGCACCTAAAAAAAGGTAAACTTATTCTTTGGGCAAACATACACTCACTAGCCACTTTATTAGGTACACCTGTTTAATTGCTTGGTAACACAAATTGATAATCAGCCAATAACAGGGCAGCGACTCAATGAATTTAGGCATGTGGATGTGGTGAAAACTACTTGCTGAAATTCAAACAGAGCATCAGAATGGGGAAGAAAGGGGATTTTAGTGACTTTGAATGCGGCATGGTTGTTGGTGCCAGACTGGCTGGTCTGATTATTTTAAAAACTGATCTACTGGAATTTTCATACACAACCATCTCTAGGGTTTACAGAGAATGGTCCGAAAAAGAAAAAATATCCAGTGAGCGGCAGTTTTGTGGACAAAAATGCCTTGTTGAGGTCAGAAGAGAACGAGTAGGCTGGTTGCTGCGACATTCAGATGGTAAGGTTAGAATTTAGCGTAAACAATATGAAAACATGAATCCATCCTGCCTTGTAACAACGGTTCAGGCTGGTGGTGGTGGTGTAATGGTGTGGTGGGATATTTTCTTGACACTAGTAAGTTGTACCTAATAAAGTATCTGATGAGTGTACAATACCACAATTTGATACAATAAAGTGCTAAAAACATAAACTGCAATACATATAAAGTGCTTCTAATAATAAAGTGTCCACATTGAATAAATTAGTAATTTATTTGTGCTATGTTCTTTTCAATTCTCGTGCAAAAATATATCTGCAACAAGTTTCTTCAGTGTTTCACTCCACCAATGTGCCAACGCCAACACTCTAGAGAACTCACTGGAAATCCGTAACCCCCCAAAATCAGTGGGTCAACAAGTGCTTTCCACCTTCAGGGAACCAACCATCCAAGACCAGTGCTGCTGCTTTCTCTTTATTCACCTCAATATACAGTATGTAAAACACACTGCTGGAGAAAAAAAACTTTGCATAATGTAAAACCTTCTATCATAATTGCGCCAATACAAACAAACAATATGTGCACTCACATTGTAAGGTGCTATCTGCCATGCATCTAGCCACTGCCAATAATCACATGTAAAAATCCAACATGCTGGTTGTACACAAGTTGTACAACAATCGAATTGGGTACAATCAGCCTACCCATAGATGGTTCGAATTTCGGCTGGTCACTGTTGAACTGGCTGAGATTTGAACTATGTATCTGTGGCCAGCTCTAGGTTTTATTGTCAAGCTGAAGTTAGAGGCTTATTGGTAACTATGCACAGCTGCACCAGTTTTAGTAAATCTCCTCCATAATGGTTTTTGAGAAGAAAAATGATTCGATGATTGGTAAAATATGTCCACTATTTAATAACACACCAAGGTTGTGCAATGCTAGGTATTTCTTCTTGCTGCCATTTTATATCAGACATTGTGCAAGCACCATAAACATTCTGTCCAGTGGGGTTTAAAGTGACCCTATTAGACCCTCACTCACTGCTTACGAGATTACAAATCATTTCAAAAACAAGATTCATGCAATTCATAGGGGCATTTCCACTGCACAGACATCTATCCCACTTAGCATACCATATACTAAACCAACCTCAGCACTTTCCTCTTTTGACCTTGCTACTACTGAAGAGGTCACTAAGGTTTTCTCAGAAGCCCATCTAACTACCTACCCCCTGGATCCTGTCCCCTCACAACTACTACGGTCACCCTCTTCTTCCATCATATGCTCCCTCACTCACATCTTCAATCTCTCCCTCTGTAACGGTGCCTTCCCCTCACCTCCAAAGCATGCACACATCACTCCCATACTTAAAAAGCCCTCCCTGGACCCCACCAACCTGAACAAGACCCATCTCCCTGCTCCCATTTACCTCTAAACTCTTAGAACACTTAGTCTACAATCGCCTGAGCTCCTACCTCACTGACAATAACCTTTTTGACCATTTACAGTCTGGCTTTCGCTCACTCCACTCCACTGAATCTGCCCTACTAAAACTCACTAATGATCTACTAACTGCTAAAACCAATGGCCACTACGCCATACTCTTACTACTTGACCACTCTGTGGCTTTTAATACTGTTGACCATCCCCTTGTCCTCAAAAAACTCCACTCTCTTGGCCTCTGAGACTCTGCTCTCTCCTGGTTCTCCTCCTACCTATCGCAGCGCTCCTTCAGCGTTAACTCTGGTTCCTCCTCTCCTCTCCTCTTTCTGTAGGGGTCCCTCAAGGTTCTGTCCTTGGACCCCTACTCTTCTCCATCTACACCTCCTCCCTTGGTCACTTGATAAACTCCCATGGCTTTAAGTACCATCTTTATGCTGATGACACACAAATCTATCTTTCTACTCCTCACCTCACCACTTCAGTCTTCTCTTGCATTACTAACCTACTAAGTGACATATCGGCATGGATGTCACTCCACTTCCTCAAACTCAATCTTTCCAAAACTGAGCTCTTAGTATTCCCTCCAGCCCGTGCCCCATCCCCTGACTTCTCCATCAAGATCAATAACACAACCATCAGTCTCTTCCCTCATGCCAGGGTGCTAGGTGTAATCCTAGACTCCCATCTGTCTTTTCAGCCCCAAATCCAATCACTGTCCAAATCTTGTAAACTTCACCTCCGCAACATCTCCAAGATACGCCCGTTCTTAACATCGGAAACTATTAAGCAACTTATTCACTCCCTTGTTATCTCTCGCCTTGAGTATTGTAACTCCCTCCTCATTGGCCTACCTCATCGCAGGTTATCCCCTCTTCAGTCTATCATGAATGCTGCTGCCAAACTCATCCACCTTACTAACCGTTCCATATCTGCCACCCCTCTCTGCCAATCCCTCCACTGGCTTCCCATTGCCCAACGGATAAAATTCAAAACATTAATAATAACATATAAAGCCACTTATAACTCTGCCCCAAATTACATCACCAATCTTGTCTCCAAATATCACCCAAACCGTTATTTCCGCTCCTCACACGACCTCCTGCTCTCTAGTTCCCTTGTCCCCTCCTCCCATGCTCGTCTCCAGGACTTCTCCGGAGCTTCCCGCATCCTCTGGAACTCTCTACCCCAATTTCTCAGACTATCGCCTACTCTGCCCACTTTTAGGTGATCTCTGAAAACATATCTCTTCAGGTAAGCCTATACTGCCCTCATCTAATAATGGAATCTCCTACTCCTCCTACCAGTCCATCCCCCACAGTTACTACCTTTTGTACTACTAGTCCCTACTAGTCCCCCCCTCTTAAATTGTAAGCTCCTAACCCTCTTGTATTGAACTGTATTGTTGCTGTATTGTCTCCCGTTGTATTGTAAAGCGCTGAGCAAACTGTTGGCGCTATATAAATACTGTATTATAATAATAATAATATTAGTAATGAAACAAGCATGCATAAATTCCGAGTGTGTCCCAATATACAACTATAGAAATGTACAAAAGAAACTTATATCATTAAAAAATAGTCCTTGAACTCCAGGCATGTGCCTAGGTTTAGAAGAACAGCTGAAAATGTATTTCATCAATGTTCTGCAGGCATGAGGAAGCAATGCCTCAGTAGCTTTTTCCCCACTGATAACACTGTTTCTTTGCAGTAGGTCAGAGATGAAAGACAGGAGACTTCCCTATTTTCAGAATACACTGATCAGTTCTGCAGGTTATAGGATTTACATGTGACATATGTGGATATGGATCTACTGTATATTGATGGTCGGAAGGTTCATATCTGAAAGGGACAGCAACAAATTTTTTTTTCTGACTCACACATAGATTTTTTTTCATTTAGTGGAAGGACAAATCTCTCACTGAAGCTATTGTAGTCTGGAAACCGGTGACACTGGCTTTAAAAATATCCATACGGTGCATCAATTTGGTGTGGGCACTGTTTGGCCACCAATTTTCCACCTGAATTTTTTTTTTAATCGAAGGATGTCAGGTGGGAAGGTGACAACAAGGCCATCTATGGAATGAATTTCGGCTGGTTCATCAGCAGCCTGCCGAAATTCGCTCCATGTATGGTCATCTTAAGGAGACTACAAGGGGTGTCCAAAAAGTCCAGAGAAGAAATGACTACAAAGACATGAAACCTAATGACTGCACCAAGCTCATCAGTGAGCAAAGTGACGGCAACAATATTCTGGGATTTTGAGGGTGTGCAGCAACAGTCCCATGCAGTCCCATGATGGAACACTCCGACCATTCTTCTTCCACTTTTTTGATTTCCATCTTGACTATGGGAGTGCCAACTGTTTTCAAGAAGCACATGAAAGCAGTATAGCGCACATGTGTCATTTTCAGCACCGAAGATCTGGAAGAGTGGCTTTGTGCGGTCACTTCTTCTGTGATGTCACTCCTTCAGTTTTGGGCTATGAACTTTTGTGAGCCCCTTGTATAGGAGTATAAAATAAATGTTTTGTGGTTTGTTGATTAGGCTTGAGCCATACAACTTTTGAACTCCGGTTACATGTCATATGTATGGTGAAAATGTTTTCTTTCCTATGATTTGAGCGACCTTTTAATTTTGTTTGTGTGCAATATCAACGTATTATGTATTGTCCAGTGTGGAGTCTAATAAGACATTTCTTAATAAATTTTCTTTAAAAATAAAGAAAAAAAAGATATTGGAACTAGGTCTGCTTTAATTTTAACCAGCTATCACAAATACATATACTTGCATTTCAGCCAAGCAGACATTCGTATAACTGATAGTATTATATTTATATCACCTGGCTTTAGGGATGAGTACAGCTAGTTACAAGACATATAGCTGTAAGAGCTCAACTCATAGCAATAGATGGAGACTTATGAGATTCGCATGTCAGAAATGATTTGAGCTGGCTGATCACTGAGCATTCTATACCACAATATTCCTTAAGGCATTCAGTTAGGATGCCATTCTCTGCTATTCTAAACGCCACAGAAAGCACAAGGAGGACTAGAACAGAACATTCTTCTTTGCCCCTGGCTATCAGTAGGTCACAAGCTATAGCTATACTTCAGTGGTTAGTGATTTTCTTACCCTTCAACAGCTCCAGTTAGCATGTAACAACATCACTGTACTGCGAATAAAATATAAGAAATAATCTAGGACTAAGTTAAAGTCAGAATTTCCATTTCCTTTAATACAATTATTATGAATGTTTTATAAATGACTAGGGGTGTGTATAGCGAAAAGATTGTAGAAAGTCCATTTGGACAGAGGTAGTAAGCCCTGACCCTTAACATTAAAGGTTCATTATTATCTATCTTGGAACACCAGTTTAGTGGTAGACAGATAATTTTAAGCATCATGATACCTGGAGTTCTCCAGCAATAACATGGTGAAAAGCACTAAATTTGATGTCTGTTTCCTTTTTTTATATGTTTATGTTAAATGCTTTATATATTCATGTTAAATGTTCTATTTTTAGGTGTACCTTTATAAAAAAAAACTGTTAGAATAGAAATATGAAAGCTACTGACTTGTTTTTTTTAAGGTTGCAAGCTCTGGAGCAGCCATCCTTATCCTTGCATTATCACTTAGTAAGTTACAGACTAGGGAGGAGAATGCAGGTAGGAGTCCTGGCTTTACTGGCTGCATATTTGTTTTAAAGAATTGAGTCACTAACTAACAAATGTAGCACTACCCACTTGGGAGTTGCTAAGGATTTTTTGGGTCCTCCTATAATCCTGCCCAGCTAGGAATTCTGCACTCTCCACACAAGCTTGCATCCAGAGTCAGGAATCAGACATTGACCTTTGTTTATAAGGTTTGTTAAGGGGATTTAGAACTGGGGTAGGGAAAGGGGGGGTATAGGACGCCCAAGGGAACCAACAACTAAGGACAAACTTCCTGGAACTATTCACAAGCTTTCTCTGCAGCACAGGCTCTATTGGAGAGCTAGCCAGCATCTCCTTGATGTACCACCCCAGACCCTAGATAAACTTCTCTTCTGGAGCTATCCCTGAGCACAGGATCCGGTTCCTGTCACTTTAAAAGATGAAAAGTGCTCCTTCCCCTATCCACTCAGGGGGTGTAGATGTACTCACTCCTCTCCTGTACCGCTTGAGGGTTGGCTGCTGGTACCAGGCATATCAGCTGGGCTGCTCCTTCCTTGCCATACAGGTGGTCCTCTCTCAGGGCGCCAGTGAGTTCCAAGCTGTCTGCCTTTCCAGCTCCAGGCTCGCAGTCAGGCCCCATGCCACTAGGCCTCCTTCCTCAGTCTCACATCTTCCTCTCTCCTTCTTCTACATGACTCTTCCACACTACACATTCCTCACTCTGAGCAGGTTCTAACACTTTTTAAGGGTGTCCAGCCCCTGGCCAAACTCTTATTGGGGATTGACTAAGACCCCTCAAGAGTGCTACTCCTCATGTCCACCCACTGCCTCCAAGGCCTTCCTCCAAAAGCCCCAGGGCAGGGGGAAATTCCAGAGAGTCTGACCTGCAGAGCCTCTCAGCCCTGACCACAATTTTACCCTTTCTCTGGCTATTACACCTGGGCTGCTGCTTGGCCCCTGTCTAACCATAGGAGTCTAGCTCCCTCTAGCTAAACAAGGAGGGAAGAACGATAGGGGTGAAAGAAGCTGAGTTTGTAAATTCTAAACCTATGGTAGACCACCGGGAATTCTTCTTCATAATAATTTCCACAGCTCCATGAAAACTGCCTTGAAAAACTCTGGCTTACTATAAATGTCATAGTATGTGAAATTATTTATGATGTGACCAAGTTATATTTGTATTAGAAATTCACCACTGATTATTATCTTTTTGAATACTGAAAGCTGGCTGTAAGATAAATCAGGATAATGAGCTGAGGTGGAGGTAAGGAAAAGGCTTAACAATTTCACATGGGAGTTTTATGACTAAATTAACAATATAAGGCTATTTTAGAAATGGCAATATTCTGTTGGATGTAAAGTAAATACCTTTCTAATCATACCTTTATCTTACAGGGTATCATGGTGAAATTCCTTGGTCTTGGTGATAAGATCACTCCCTTCAGCACTCTACTAAGACCTGTCCCTCTTCACCTCAATTCTGCACCTTTGAATACCCCCAGGGGAAGCACGGTTAGGGTCCATTAACACCAGATGTGGTAGCACTGCGCTGAGTGGTTATTCCAGCACAGTCCCACCTCATGACAAGGCAAAATGCCTTGTCTGCTATATTGTAATGTCCCTCCCTTCTTTACATTGTTTTCTTGGGATCCTATGACTGCTAGAGTTACCAACTGTCCTCGTGTGTCACTTAAATGAGGAGGTGTGAAGTGTGAAGACACGGAGGTTTATTTTTTTTTGTTCATGTCTTAATTGTGTTGAGTTGAGTCAGGGAATGCCCAAAGGCTCCGTTTTGTACCCTTTTTTCTGCAAAAACCAATAAAGATTTTTAAAAAAAGGGCTTGTCTCCTGTGTGCCCAATTCACACCACTGCATTGCGGTGGTGTGCTGAAAAAGAGTAGTGCATGCACTACTTTTTTTCAGCACACCATAACGCAGTACGAGGCACCACCTCACACTGGATGGCAGTCAATTGAACTTTATGAAATTTCTGTGTGACATTTCAATAAAGTTTGTTTAAAAAAAATAAATAAAAGGAACGGTGCAGTACAGAGCGGTGACACCTGCTGGACCACATCACTGTGTTAAAAAGTGATCGCTGGTGTGAATGGACACTTAACAGTGTGATTGAGAAGGACTTCTCACTCTTCAAGTCTTGCTAACCTGTATCTTGCTAACTGGGGAAATAAACCATCTTAAAGAAAGCAGACTACATGTAGAACTCCATAGGGTTAATAACAGCTTCCCTTTAAAGACCCGCTAACAAAACTATAAACATACCTCTACTGAAAAGCTTTCTGCTTAAAGCATAAGCTCACCTTTTGGACAAAAATAATAAAGGCACATGGTAAAAAAAATGTGCTTTTATTAGTTTTGTCCAAATGAGCCTGGAAAGCATTGCACCAGTGATCAGTAGATCGCTGATACCATGCAGGTCTCCTGCAGACCTGTCAGAATATATGCTTGCCAAACGGGATTTATGCGCAAGAAGATATTCTGACAGGAAGTTTCAATTAACTACCACGGAGCTCCACAGCTCCACAGCTGCAGCTATGGGAACATGTTACATGTTCCACCCTAAAAATGGGTGGAACATGTAACGTGTTCCCAAAGGTGCACTTATCCTTTAAGTTATGAAAAACCTACGTTACAAAATAATGTTTGTTTTTGCCCTAGCGAGTGTTATTTTTAGCCATGTGACTTTTTTTTAGCTCTCATTGCTGAAAGTAGAGGTCATTATGGCTAATGATAATAACAGACATTATAGCTAAGTGACTTGGCCAGATCTCATGCCAAAGGAATGGATATCCATCAAACACACATTCACCATATATCCTCTTCAACAATCCTTGGATTAAGAAGCACATACTTGATCCCTTTTGCTGTATTCTTAGAAAGTGACTTCTTTTTATTATGTTTGTAAACACACATCAATTTCATCAGTAGTAGAACAATTAGGCCAGATAAAATGGAACCCCATACTTCCCTCAAGTATGAGATTGGAGTTCCCTTTTACACTCAGCGCCCATCTGACATCTTTCAGCTCATTAATTGTTTCACAATAGTAAGCTCCAGAACCTCATGTAGCACCCTCCTAGTTAGCTAGGGGAAGCTCTAGTTCAATTTGTAGCTAGGAGAGCTGAGTAGCAGCCTAGGTGTGATAGCGAGCAGGGTCAAATTTAGATCAGAGCTGAGCAGCTCTGCAGGCTAGCTCTCTGAGACTTCCCCCTGCACTAGAACTATGGAGAAAGTTCTACAAGCAGGGGGTGGAGGTGAGCAGTGACTAGTTTTTTTGTCTTTAAGCCAACTGTCTGCTTTACGTACTATATAAAGAGCTATGTTGTAATGCTTTTTGTAACCCTTTTTCACCAATTATTGTGAAACTTTTTCAATAAAAATTTTGGAAATGAAAAGTAGTAACAATTGGCAACTCACATATAGTGGGCAGAGACAAGGCATATCATGATCCGTCACTGGGAGGTCACCGCAAGCAGCGCTAGTGCCATTGGCATCCGTCTGGTAGCAAAGAAGCCGGCAGGACGAGATGGAAGACCAGAACTGAGGGCTAAAGCGCTTGTGGACTGCAGCGCTGAGCGCTCTACATTAAAACATCTTGGCTGTACTGTATTCATGTATGTACAGCATTTGGCTGTCACCTGGGGAATCTGCCAGCTGTCAGCTGATTGGGGACAGGGATGCGTTATCAGTTGTTGGGAAGGCAGTATCTGATGTTGACTCAGCGGACTGCAGTGGGCAGATTCAAAAACTGATTTTTAGACAAATGGCTATGGAATCCGCTTACTGCCAATCAAAAGGTATGGAAACTTGATGGAGAAATAGTCTTCAGAAATGGCAAAAAAGAGAATGACTTACCACAAAGTTAAAAGGAGACAATCTGCTGGTGACAGGATGCTTTTATCAGTTGTGGCTCGCAAGAGTAGGCAT
Organism: Staurois parvus; assembly: GCF_062004578.1. NCBI lineage: Eukaryota > Metazoa > Chordata > Amphibia > Anura > Ranidae > Staurois > Staurois parvus. The sequence continues at coordinate 14,411,609 of NW_028317813.1, forward strand.
CTGGCAAACTCAAGAAGGGCATCAAATGTGGACACCTTCATGCAGGTATAATCATAGAATTATGGGGGATATGCGAACAGCAATTTTCAAGTCTTGCCACAGATTCTCAATTGGATTTAGGTCTGGACTTTGACTGGCCATTCTAACACATGAATATGTTTTGATCTAAACCATTCCATTGTACCTCTGGCTGTATGTTTAGGGTCGTGCTGAAAGGTAAACCTCCAACTCAGTCTCAAGTCTTTTGCAGACTCTAACAGGTTTTCTTCTTAGATTGCTGTGTATTTGGCTCCATCCATTTTCCCATCAACTCTGAGCAGCTTCCCTGTCCGATGAAGAAAAGCATCCCCACAACATGATGCTGCCACCACCATGTTTAATGACGGGGATGGTGTGTTCAGGGTGATGTGCAGTGTTAGTTTTGCGCCACACATAACATTTTTTGCTTCTAGGCCAAAAAGTAAAATTTTGACCTCATCTGACCAGAGCACCTTCTTCCACATTTGCTGTGTATAATATATTGTATAATACTGTGTTTGTTTGCACTAAAGTTCCTTTTAGTGTATTTTTTTCTGGAAATATATGATTGATAAATAGCTGCACATACATCATGCAAGATAAAAACATTGCAACTGCCCCCAATTTATACTCCCAAGTCTATGCTTTCAGAATATATATAATTGTTTGGGGGTTTAAAGTCATTTCTAGCAAAAACAATGCTGATTTTATCATGTGTATGAAAAATGTTTAAAATGTCCACTGTAGACAAGTGGTTAAATTGGAACATAAGCAAGGATTAAAAGATAAAGAAGCTGCATGCTCAGTAAGTGATTAAATCTGCTGCTTAATTTGTTTAAAAACCTGAGGGTTTAATATGATTTTAAATATGTAATTTGACGTCACTTTCTGTCCAGGTGAAAAATGTCCTGGCTATACATATACTTTCATCTGTTATCTTTATGCACATCTCCGGAAAGCCCCACTACATTGCAGAATTATTTAAGTCTAAATGGAAAAGGTACATTCTGTACAGAAGGACATTAAACTGAGATTAACACTCGATTGTCCTAGTGCAGTGGTCGGCAAGCCGCGGCTCGCGAGCCACATGCGGCTCTTTACAAACTTAAATGCGGCTCTTCTGTGTGCCGGGCGCCCGCTCCCCTCCCTAATCTCGGGCGGCCGCCCGCTCCCCTCCCTCCTCTCGGGCGGCCGCCCCCTCCCCTCCCTCCTCTCGGGCGGCCGTCCCCCTCCCTCCTCTCGGGCGGCCGCCCCAAAAGTCAGGACTCTGCAGCTGTCAGGATGTAGGCGGGGCAGCCAGGATGTAGGCGGGGCAGCGTGACGAACTCCTCTCCTCTCACAGTCCGCCCTGAAGACCAGAACGGTGCGGGAACACGGCGAGAGGAACACGCGGAGCAAAGGTAAGTGAATTGACACAGGGGGGACTTACTATATGGGGGATGAATTACTATGGGGGATGAATTACTATGGGGGATGAATTACTATATGGGGGATGAATTACTATGGGGGATGAATTACTATATGGGGGATGAATTGCTATGGGGGATGAATTACTATATGGGGGATGAATTACTATATGGGGGATGAATTACTATTTGGGGGATGAATTACTATTTGGGGGATGAATTACTATATGGGGGATGAATTGCTATGGGGGGGTGAATTGCTATATGGGGGATTAATTACTATGGGGGATGAATTACTATGGGGGATGAATTACTATATGGGGGATGAATTACTATATGGGGGATGAATTACTATGGGGGATGAATTACTATATGGGGGATGAATTACTATGGGGGATGAATTACTAAATGGGGGATGAATTACTATGGGGGATGAATTACTATATGGGAGATGTATTTTCAGTTTTAAAAATGTGGTTCTCAAAATAAATTTCAATCGTGGTTTTGGCGAGATTTGGCTCAGTTGAAAAAAAAGGTTGCCCACCACTGTCCTAGTGGAGTATAAACTGTCCATTAAAATAAATAGAGATCACTGCACCCATGCTTAGAAGGCCCTGACTTAACAGTGAAAATGTAAAAGAAGAGGCTGTGTGGTGATGCAAATATGTATATTTCAGTGGATCAGAGACAGGTGATTATATGGCTCTCAAGGGCCGTGGAAGGCAGACATAAGCATATGTGCAGTAAAAGTGCAATTAATTATAACTCCATCCAGGTTAGTTAGGTAGTTTCTGTTAGATAGAGGCTGAGTAGCAGCCTGGGGGTGAGTCAGCCTGGGGAGTGGGGTAGTGAGGTTACCTCAGGACAGGCTGGGTGGTTGTACAGGTCAGAGCTTCTGGAGCCCTCCCACCTTTCCAGAAACTTGTCAACTTTCTGTAACAGGGGAGGAGGAGGGGAGGAAGCCCAGGTCTGCATGTTCGAGAGACCCTGGCCAATCCCCTGGCAGGAGGCTAGGTATGGTGACAAGGGCAACCCTCAAGTACAACAGAGTCAGGTGGAAGATGGATTGAGAGAAGACTGGAGTGTGGAGCCTGGGAGGGGGCCCCAGAGAGAGGAGCCTACCTACAGGCGGTGCTGGATGGGAGGATCTCTATTGCTTCAACGTCTCCTTGGGAGGACAGCCTGTTAGCAGGGAAGAAGCCAGCCCAGCGTAAGGCCTGAAGGCAGCCACCAACCCATTAAGCTGACAGGAAAGGACTCTTACACCCCCTGGGCCAGATAAGGGGAGAGGGTGGTTAGGTGCAAGATCCAACTAGCTTCTCATCTGGGACTATACAGACAGACAGCTCTCGGACCCCTTTGCCTAGGGATACCCTCAAGGCAGCAAGATAAAGGAGGGAAATCATCCAGGGTCTTAGGAGGTACACCGAAGGGGCTTTAGTGCTCCTTAAAAAAGAGACTGTTGCTCTCCGCATTTTTGTACATAGTTGGTAAGGAGTTGTCCTCAAGTTCTACAGTTCCTTGGGCATCCCATATACCCCTAAACTCTATCCAAGTTTAACCCCTTAATACAATCACAAAACCAAGCTCAAGAATTGTTTACTGACTCCAGGGTGCAAAGTGTGGAAAATGTGTGTTGCATGGCTGTGCAGAGCATAGATGGACCCAAGTCAAATCCAGCGGCCCCTGAGGGGGTAGTGCTATATAATCTTAAAGTAGAAATAAACACTCTCAGTCAACAGAAACTATTTTTAATCCTTATGCTGCTAGCATTTGTAAATAGATAGGAAGGTATATTATATTTACTTGTTTTAACTTTTTTTTATTTTACATAAGCCTAAGCCAAAATTATGTCATACATCCCAGGAGTCTTCATGGGCATTTTTTTTCTCTTTCATCAGGAGGATGGGAGGAGAGGCTTTCTCAGCTAGGTACAGCCTCCTGCCTGCATGCCTGAACCAAAGGCAGATGGATTCCAGGAAGTAAATGCTATATGAATTATCTGCCCTTACTCAAGATGGCCGTGGGTAAAAATGGTAAGGGGTGTTTTTCAACAAATAAAAGCATGGAGACATGGATGGATGGGTGAGTTTACTTTAAATATTTAAAATGAATTAAATAGCATTTTCGGTTTGTGGTGCTGAGATACAGTTTTAACCAGTTCCTGTATACTTAACTCCCTCAACACCAAACCTTTTTCAGTCAAATTATTGTGCCAGGGGTGTGAATACAACTTTAATGCATTTAAATGGTAATTATGCTATGTTGATTAAATGATAAAAATCTCAAATAAATTTGTATTAATTTCTGGTTGTAAGATTACAAAATGTATGTATGTAAGGGAATGGTCTTTAAAAGTCGGTGTATAATTAATTTAGAGCGGAGATTTTATTTTTCTACTGTTCCTTATGCTAAGCTCTAAACATCAAGATGTACTTGTCAAACAGAGTACATTTAGTATGAAATGTTACAGTGCCAGGGACTGACAGGCTGAATGAAAGGGAACCAGCGGTAAAATTACGGTAGCATGAAAATACTGCTTTATTTGCCAGCCTGAATGCTCCCTGCTTTCAAAAAGCTATGTGCTCCTTGACTTGTCTGTGGCTAAGTTGCTCAATGTTCCTCCCACTCTCTCAATTCTCACAGTAAGTAGTAATGACTGCATGACACAATTCCAGTTCCTACTCTTCCAGTAAAGACCTACAGGTGGGAATAGGTTTTCAGAAATATACATTTCTTAATTTTTTAAGGACAATACATCTAGGCTGCTAAAAATAACAAATTAGCTACAGTATGAAAGGCCTTTTCTCTACACATACGTAGGGTGCTGAAGTGTCAGCTGAAGGTCAATTGTGTTTTTATTGGATGAAAAGTTTTATGAACATGTTCTTCTGTTACTAAAACTGAAAATGCAGACCGATCAGAACTGATGAATAATTGTTTCATCTCGTGTCAGAACATGAAAAACTTGCAAGAAGGGAGTGAAGACATTTTAAAAACATAGAAAAAAACTCATTACTCATGAACCATGCAGGGCAATGTAACAGGTTTACTTAAAGTGATACTAAACACACACTGTTTAATTTACATTGTCCCTTATATTTCTGTATATGGATGATGGCACTGTAAATATTTGAATTAAAAAAATCTAAGTACCTTTTTCCTAATTAATATATAGCTGTCACATGACCCAGCTCTTTCCCAGCCTGTCAGCAGGGAAACAGTGGCAGGAGAAGCTTATAGCCCTTCCGCTGGTCACATGTTCAAAATAAAAAAAAATCAGCCTTTGGAATACAGAGTAAAAATAAATACATAATATCAATAAACTGTTTTGAATTGTCATACAAATATATATTTGAAATACATTCTTTATTATTTTGTGTAAATAACATGGTGTGGGTGGATTGCTGCCAGTCACAGGCTGTGTCATGCCCCTTTAGCCTGTGTCTTAGAATAAGAGGTGTGACAGACCCAACCAGGACAGAGGCTTTTGGCACCAAATGTGACAGGCCACCTGTCACCCTGATTGAGAGAACTGCTTCCTCACTGCTGGGGCACAGGACCAAGGTATTATAGCTGGGCATCACACCCAAGACTAATCGACACTAGCTTAGGTGCAAAAACTGGAACTACTTTATTGAACAGAAATACAGGTTTTTATACACTTCAGAAATAGGGGCAGTCCCCACATGAACAATAAAAACAAATATTACACATTGGGATAAACATCCCACGCTGATTAGGTAAAAGCTTGATCACATTATCCTAAACATTGCAAATGGTAAACAGTACAGCCAACAGATGATAGTGATCCAATTTACAATAAACAACAGCTAGCAACTAACATGTAATAGTGATCTAATTAACTGTTAGCCAGTCAATAGCCAAGCACCCAGACAAGCCAGGGAGCCTAACCCAGACAGCCCGGCACCTTCAACCCTGAATATACAAAGTCCATTACACATGTTGTCTTTCAGGTGTTTGCTTTCAATTGTATAACCTATCCATCATAAGACAAAACTAGTACAATATTCCAGCCTGAAAAAGTGGAATTCATCTTTCTCCATAAATTTCTTGAGGGAGATTGTATATAAATATTTCTGTCCCAGGTGGAGGAAGTTCTCCAACCCAGTCTGCAGTGGGGGCCCCATATTTCCTCTGACCATTAACTTGTATATGATTAATATTACACCTTTCCATCCACTCCAGAAGGGAAGTTGAATTGTATTTACTCTGAGAATTAATCCAAGCCTCGCTCTCAGCGTTCATCACTTTGTTGTTGATCATTAGAGAATGATCTGCTCTCTCCATGGACCTTAATCAGTGGGTAGAAGGCTAGCCCCTAGTCCCCTCCAAAAGCCCCTGTCCTGGTTGTGTCTGTCACAAGAGGGAGGTGATTCCTCCATCAATCTACATGTCATATCCCACCCCCATTGTGTTTAGCTGGTTAGTGGGCATGGAGGAGGGAGGGAGTGAGCAGTCATTTACCACTGTGCATATGCCCACATGTGTGACTCTATAGTCACATGGATTGCTCAGATGTGATAAGGAGGTAATGCTCAGCATAGAAATGCACTGAAAACTGAGGATGTGCAGAGTTGCCACTACAGTTGCAAAATCCCTAGCTGAATTGGGGACATGAACAGAAGGTGGAGATAGAGAGCAGCAGGATCAAGCAGGTTTCTTGCAGAATACAGAAAACAATTCTCATAGTGACCAATTGAGTATGAACAGCATGTAATACAGTATTTATTGCTATTTTTTTTATAATGTGGGTTTAGTGACACTTTAAAGGCAACCTTCCTCTTCAAATACTCTATTTTCTAATTCCCCCTGCCACTGCATTCAATCTTCAGGAGGTAAGAATAATATCCAGTACGTCTGGGTATGGGAGGCATGTGACTTCCTTTTTTCCTCTTATGGGACAGTGCTGGTGCTTGATTTGCTGCTTTGTCAAGTGGGGGGCAGGGAGAGACTCCTCAATCATGAATGGAGCTTGCACAGTCCATGCTCTCTTCTTTCCTCAATGCTGAAAAGAGCAGTATGGGAATGAAAAGAAAGTAGGAATATGACACTCGTGAAACAACAGTTAAAGTTTAGATAAAATAAAATAAAAAAAATCAGTGCAAAGGACGGTATTTAGATTTATTACGAAGTGTCCCTCGTGCTGTTGCCGGCTGTTATAGTTGAAAGCTGAAGTCTTCTGCCACTCCCTTTCCCCATATCCTGCAGCCATAATCTTTTAGTGCTCTGGGGGTTAATGTGTATGTTGGACTTATGACAGGCACTCATGAAGAGTGCCAATTATGCCCACCTCCCTCCTTTGTTCATAGATGCCGTGCTATAGCTTCCATGAATGAACCATGAATGAAATATGCTCTATGAGTGGAGGAGGTGGGCATCTCAATCATCTACCCATCCTCAGTTCGTAGATCACTTTTCATTGATGGAAGCTATAGTAAAGTTTCAATGATTGGAAGGATGGGGGGGGTTCAGAAAGCGTAGTCTGCATTGTGACAGGTCCAGTGCTCATATTAACCCCCGCTGCTGCAAGGAATGGGGGGAGAGGGGTACAGAGGGATTCGAATTTCAGCTGGCATCAGCACAAAGGACACTGCATTAAATGTAAACACCATGCCTTGGGCTGATTTTTTTTCTTTAAACTTTATCTAAACTTAAGCTTTACAGCGGAACTTAACTCTCTCAATCAAACATTGACTTTTTAAAATCCTTATGCTGCTAGCATTAGTAAATAGATAGGAAAGTAGATTATATTTACTTGTTTTAAACTTTTTTTTTTACATTTCTTTAGTTGCTTCCTGGTGTTTGGCCTAGGCAAATGATGTCATACAGTCAGGTCCATAAATATTGGGACATCGACACAATTCTAACATTTTTGGCTCTATACACCACCACAATGGATTTGAAATGAAACGAACAAGATGTGCTTTAACTGCAGACTTTAATTTGAGGGTATTTACATCCAAATCAGGTGAACGGTGTAGGAATTACAACAGTTTGCATATGTGCCTCCCACTTGTTAAGGGACCAAAAATAATGGGACAGAATAATAATCATAAATCAAACTTTCACTGTTTAATACTTGGTTGCAAATCCTTTACAGTCAATTACAGCCTGAAGTCTGGAACGCATAGACATGACCAGACGCTGGGTTTCATCCCTGGTGATGCTCTGCCAGGCCTCTACTGCAACTGTCTTCAGTTCCTGCTTGTTCTTGGGGCATTTTCCCTTCAGTTTTGTCTTCAGCAAGTTAAAAGCATGCTCAATCGGATTCAGGTCAGGTGATTGACTTGGCCATTGCATAACATTCCACTTCTTTCCCTTAAAAAACTCTTTGGTTGCTTTTGCAGTATGCTTTGGGTCATTGTCCATCTGCACTGTGAAGCGGCGTCCAATGAGTTCTGAAGCATTTGGCTGAATATGAGCAGATAATATTGCCCGAAACACTTCAGAATTCATCCTGCTGCTTTTGTGAGCAGTCACATCATCAATAAATACAAGAGAACCAGTTCCATTGGCAGCCATACATGCCCACGCCATGACACTACCACCATAATGCTTCACTGATGAGGTGGTATGCTTAGGATCATGAGCAGTTCCTTTCCTTCTCCATACTCTTCTCTTCCCATCACTCTGGTACAAGTTGATCTTGGTCTCATCTGTCCATAGGATGTTGTTCCAGAACTGTGAAGGCTTTTTTAGATGTCGTTTGGCAAACTCTAATCTGGCCTTCCTGTTTTTGAGGCTCACCAATGGTTTACATCTTGTGGTGAACCCTCTGTTTTCACTCTGGTGAAGTCTTCTCTTGATTGTTGACTTTGACACACATACACCTACCTCCTGGAGAGTGTTCTTGATCTGGCCAACTGTTGTGAACGGTGTTTTCTTCACTAGGGAAAGAATTCTTCGGTCATCCACCACAGTTGTTTTCCGTGGTCTTCCGGGTCTTTTGGTGTTGCTGAGCTCACCGGTGTGTTCCTTCTTTTTAAGAATGTTCCAAACAGTTGTTTTGGCCACGCCTAATGTTTTTGCTATCTCTCTGATGGGTTTGTTTTGTTTTTTCAGCCTAATTATGGCTTGCTTCACTGGTAGTGACAGTCTTTGGATCTCATCTTGAGAGTTGACAGCAACAGATTCCAAATGCAAATAGCACACTTGAAATGAACTCTGGACCTTTTATCTGCTCATTGTAATTGGGATAATAAGGGAATAACACACACCTGGCCATGGAACAGCTGAGAAGCCAATTGTCCCATTACTTTTGGTCGCTTAACAAGTGGGAGGCACATATGCAAACTGTTGTAATTCCTACACCGTTCACCTGATTTGGATGTAAATACCCTCAAATTAAAGCTGACAGTCTGCAGTTAAAGCACATCTTGTTTGTTTCATTTCAAATCCATTGTGGTGGTGTATAAAGCCAAAAATGTTAGAATTGTGTCAATGTCACAATATTTATGGACCTGACTGTACATCCAAGGAGTCTTCAGGAGGGGAGGAGGGGTTTTCTAACCTAAGCACACCCTCCTACCTGCATGCCTGAGCTAAGGGCAGATGGATTCCCGGAAGTAAATGCTAAATGAATCATCTGCCCTTTACAAGATGGCCACGGCCAGAAATGCTAATTGGATGCTTTTCAATGTGAATTCTCAGCATAACCAAGCATGGACACATGGATGGATGAGGGAGTTTGCCTTAAAGTGTTATTAAACCCACAACAGTAAAATCAGTCTATATATGCATTAAAGCATGCTTGTTATACTCACTGTGGAAGGGGTTAATCCTCTACATTGTGTAAAAAGGCCATTTGATCCTGACTTCTCTGCCCCTTCTCTTGTTCAGATGTCCACCTGATAAGACAGACTGAAGCCATAGCCACATGTACATGATCAGTTTTGTGTCCAGACAGAGGTCAGGGGTTCTGCATCCTCCTAGAGCAGAAATAAAACTTTTCCTACAAGCTTTAACCAGTGCTCAGCTGAAGTCACAAGTCTGCTCTAACTGCTGATAAGAAAAGGTATTTAGCAGTTTATATTTATTAAAATAATTTCACTTCCATGTTGTCTGTACTGTGGGAGACTGGATATAGAGAATGCAGGGTCCTGGGTTTAGTGACACTCTCAATATTAAAAAGAATTTTAATAGCGCTTTTGGTTTGTGGTGCTCAGGCTCAGTGAAGTTCCCTATATAGACAAAACACGAGTTTACTTTAAGAGTACAAGAAGCTGCTATAATCACCCATAGCAATAAAAAGGGTTGTGGTCATGCAGAATAAAAAAATAACCAATAAATAAATATAAGGAATGCGCTAAATAAATACAAAATAGATGTGAAAAATATATAAAAAAATTATTATAAAAAATGTTCATAAATCATTAAATGTTCAAAAAAGTCTTCAAATAATGTCCACACTGTGCTGGAGCCACCACCAGAAAAAATTGAATCACTCACCAGAGCTAAATGCTGAACAAATAATTGAACTAGCATCTATTTTGTATTTATTTAGCGCATTCCTTATATTTATTTATTGGTTATTTTTTTATTCTGCATGACCACAACCCTTTTTATTGCTATGGGTGATTATAGCAGCTTCTTCTAAAAAATTAATTTGTGATTTTTTGAAGTGGAATTTGCTGCTTTAGAGATTTAGGGTGTGGCACTTTTCTAAAACACTTTTGTTTTAAAAAAATAACCAGCAAGGACATTTTCTAAGCAAAGGCTTTGTGGCACGAGGTGGAGCCACACAATAAATATTGCTGGTATGGAAAGCTACAGTTGTAAGTGTTTTGTTAGTTCTGTTTAAGTGGCAAAAATGCCTATTGATCCTGCCAACAATTGTGTGAGGTGATGACTTCCTGAGCTCTCAGCTAGCTATGAGTTAGCACTGTTCCCAAATATCTCTGAACTACAAACCTCCCCACCATGTTATATGTTATATTCTAACACAACATTTGTTCTAGGGCAGGGGCGGACTGACCATTTGGAAACTCGGGCACTGCCCGAGGGCCCGGGGTCAGTAGGGGGCCCCATGAGATGCCCCTGGTACCTTTTTCATAGCCTTTTTTGAGTCTGGGCAAGGACACAGGGGCCCCATGATCCCCTATTGCCCTGGGGCCCCATGAGTTGTCAGTCCACCCCTGTCCTAGGGTGACAATGCTCCTTCTCCATCAAAACAGTACAGTGAATGACTGTTCTCAGTAATTTTCTGTCAGGTACACCAGGGAAAAATAATTAAAAAATACTATAGCTGCCACCACAACAAAGGACTGGTAAGCTGCAAAATATCTAATTTTTGTTCCTGGGTTTACATATGCTTTAACAGAGAAGTATGAACATGGACCAGCTGAGTGACATCAGCAGAGAAGTATGAGCATGGACCGGCTGAGTGACATCAGCAGAGAAGCATGAGCATGGACAGGCTGAGTGACGACAGCAGAGAAGTATGAGCATGGACCGGCCGAGTGACATCAGCAGAGAAATATGAGCATGGGCAGGCTGAGTGCCGACAGCAGAGAAGTATGATCATGGACCGGCTGAGTGACGTCAGCAAAGAAGAATGAGCATGGACCGGCGGAGTGACGTCAGCAGAGAAGTATGAGCATGTATAACAATCATGCTGTTATGATCCGCCAGGTGGTGCCTCAGGCTGCCAACTGACAGACCTACCCAGAGCGTGGGGTCTAAGCCCGGGCTGTGCTTTCACCAGGGCCCCTGATGGTGGGGACGGACTTGAAACAGTCCCGGACCAGGTCACGACCTCTGAGCAGGCCCACCAGTGGCTGAGGAGACCTCCGGGGACGTATGCAGGTACCGGAGAGCCAGATGTGAAGCGGATGGCGGCCCCAGCAGGGTAGTAACGGATCGTGGTCCCGTGGGGGTAAGCGAGGTACAGAATCGGCGGGCAAAGAGTAGTCAGGTCACACGCAGGGTCAGCAGGGTAAGTCAGTCCGTAGAATGGTCAGGGCAATCCGGGTCAATCACAGGGGCAGGCAGCATAGTCAGGGTCAAACAGGGTCACTAGACGGGTGCAGGAACTCGGAATCACAGAAAGACCTTGCGGCAATTACTGACAGTGTAGGGCATCTTTAAATAGTGCGCCCTGCACTGTCATTGGCCGCTCAGGACGCGCCCCCGGGCTGTCATTGGCCGCCCGAGGCGCGCCCGCGGCTTCCACTGCGCATGCGCAGCGTCCTGTCATCCCCGGCTCACCAGGACCTGGTGCCTGTGTCCCGGCGTGAGCTGTCGCCAGCGCGCATGCGCCGGCCGACGGGACGCCGCGATCCCTGACACATGCACACAGGGAGAGGCGCGGTACCCATTTTGCTCCAAACTTCTGCATTTTGGTATCTCTCCCCAAAACAAATCAGTCTCCCTCTTCAGATTTCCCCCCTCCCTCAGGAATGCAATCAGTGTATGATACTGAGCCCCTGCCTAACAATCCTTTGCCCAAATAAGGTAATTGGCTTACTGTTGTAAGAAGATACCAGTTGATTTTGTGTAGAAAAGAGGCTGTTATGTTTGGTGTGTAGACAGAGAAGTGAGGATCTTCTGCGTTTTAACATCTAGCAGACAGAGAGAAAGGGGAATCTCGCTGTAACAACGAAACTGAGTGCGAGACCAGAAATCCCTTTTGAGCTCATCAGACTTGAAACTGCTTAACCCCAAGCATCTATTTGGCAAGAACTTATTTACCTAAACTTCTTTCTGTTACCTGTTTTCTGTGCTGTTGTGCTCTGTATATTTATATATATATATTCGTTACATCTTTCTTCTGTATATATTTCTACTGCACCCTTTTGACCTTTTAGTAATAAATCTTACTTTCTGAAAGTGTTGAACTGTTTCTATAGCCCTTTAATGTGACTTACGAATCCCTGCCGCTGAAGAGCGGTACTATGAGTATTTTACCCTCGGTATAACCTGTCTGTGGAGATAGCGGGATACCGACGATTAACCAATCATCCTAGTGTATTGCTGAGTTTCCTCTTTCTTTATACAAAAAGGAGGTGGTGGCAGTGTGAAGGGTTAATTGCGTAATTAACGTGATCCAGTAACAAACGCTCCCAGGCTGCAGGTATGTCGATTGTGGTCCAATTAGCTGGAAAATCAGTGTGCAGGGTGCAGCTGGGCGTGGTATTGTTACGCACGTGACATCGCGGTGTTAGATTGGCTAGTCCTTCTGTCATGAGTTGTAGAGAAGGTCAGGGGTCTGACGCCGCGATCGTCACAGCATGGACCGGCTGAGTGATGTCAGCAAAGAAGTATGAGCATGGACCGGCTGAGTGACATCAGCAGAGAAGTATGAGCATGGACCGGCTGAGTGACGTCAGCAAAGAAGTATGAGCATGGACCAGCTGAGTGACGTCAGCAGAGAAGTATGAGCATGGACCGGCTGAGTGACGTCAGCAGAGAAGTATGAGCATGGACCGGCTGAGTGACGTCAGCAAAGAAATATGAGCATGGACCGGCTGAGTGACGTCAGCAAAGAAGTATGAGCATGGACCAGCTGAGTGACGTCAGCAGAGAAGTATGAGCATGGACCGGCTGAGTGACGTCAGCAGAGAAATATGAGCATGGACCGGCTGAGTGACGTCAGCAAAGAAGTATGAGCATGGACCGGCTGAGTGACGTCAGCAGAGAAGTATGAGCATGGACCAGCTGAGTGACGTCAGCAGAGAAGTATGAGCATGGACCGGATGAGTGACGTCAGCAAAGAAGTATGAGCATGGACCGGTTGCGTGACGTCAGCCATCAGCTGAGAGCTGCAAACGGGTTACAGGAGTGCAGAATGAACTGCTCTCCTGTGGCCTACAGGAGAAGTAGCAGAGCAATACAAAGCAGCATGTTTCCATAGTAAAGTACACACAGCACACATAGTAAAACAGCACACAGTAAACCCTTTGATCGCCCCAGATTTTAACTGCTTCCTGCCCAGTGTCATTAGTACAGTGTCAGTGCTTTTTATTAGCACCGATCACTGTATTAGTGTCATTGGGATGTCAGTGGCAGTTAGTCCCCCCCCAGTGTCAGAATGCCCGCCGCAGTCCCAAAGTTTTGCTATAAGTCGCTGATTGCTGCCATTACTAGTATAACAAAAATTCCAGTATATATACCACCATTTGTAGACACTATAACTTGTAGGGAAGCACCAATTAATTTACATGTATTGGGATTTTTTTTAGCAAAAATATGTAGCAGAATACATTTTGTCCAAAATTAATGACGAAATTTGATTTTTTAAAATTTTTTACTGGATATGTTTTATAGCAAAAAGTCAAATTTATAGTTTTTTGTTTTTTTTTTAAACTGTCAGTCTTTTTTTTGTATATAGCGCAAAAAATTAAAAATGCAGAGGCGATAAAATACCACCGAAAGAAAACTCTATGTGTGGGAAAAAAAGGACATAAATTAAATTTTGGTGCAGCTTTGCATGACCGCGCAATTGTCAGTTAAAATAACGCAGCACCATATCACAAAAAAAGGTCTAGTCAGGAAGGCGGGTTAATCCTCTGGAGGGCAAGTGGTTAAGGATTAAAAATAATTAATGTTGATTGAGAGAGTTTAGTTCTGCTTTAAAAACAATCAATTTATAACCACCTAACTCCTGCCCCCCTGGACCCTGTTCCCAATTAATTACTGCAGTCACCCTCTATTCTGCACTCTCTAACTCACATCTTCAATCTCTCCATCTCTTCTGGTATCTTCACCATACTTAAAAAGCCTATTTTGGACCAATCTTCAGTTATGAACACAATGAGTGATCGATACCGATCACTCATTGTGTTCATTCAGGAAAGGAAGAAGCCAGTATAAATTATGCATTTACTTGGCCCTTCCCCAGCGCTCCATCTTGAAACATCACCGTGTTCCTGCAGCATCTGGTGGGAGAGGAGAGGAGGGAAACCAACCATGCTGCAGGGAAAGAGGCATACAGCGGGGCCCGGACAGGAAAGGGAAGAGGATGGTGAGTAGGGAGGGTGATCAGTGCGTGGGGGAAGAGGGAATTACAGGAACCATTTTCCTATATGGCTTTCTCTGCAGCAGCTGAAAGTTGGCGGGAGGTAGAGGAGAAGCTGGCTTTCAGCTGATGAAGAAAGAGCAACACAGGGGATTGGTTCCTGTAATAGCCCCCCTCCCCCCCCCCCATTGAACAGATCACCCTGTCTGCCCACATCCGATTCCCCCTGCTTCCCCGGGCCATATACAGGAGGACTGGTTGTACCCCCTTATCACCAGCCCTACTGCCTTGTGATTGTCCAGTGCTGTTGTGAGATGGGGAAACAGCTCTCATTGTTTGAACACTGTGTGGAAGTAAATTGATGTTTTGACTGACATTCTGCGGTTTAGCCACAAGATGTCACTGTTTTTCCAACACAGGCTCAGACTGCATAGATATTTGTATATTCATGAAGAGGTGGAGTTTTCACACAGAGTTGGAGTTGAGGAAACAGGAAGAGGAGACAGGAGCCATGTTCTGGAGAATGCTGAATGAAGGGGCTGTGTGAGCTGCATCTGGGTGAAGCTGATGAGATTGCTACCAGGAAGCTGATGAGATTGCTACCAGGAAGCTGATGAGATTTCTGCTAGGAAGCTGATGAGAGCAGTGAAACAACGCAGCATACACTGCAATATCGCAGGCCTGTTGGAGAGACATTTGTTCTGTTCAGAGTCACCAGCGTATACAAAGCAGACACGGGTTGGTAAGATCGTGCATGCACCTCATTTCAGTGTTGGCGCCTATAGACTGCGACCAGGCCTATAGTTAATTAGGGTCTCTGTTTGTGTCAGGCCACAAGTGTCGTTACTGATCATTGGAAGGACTCCACAACTTAAAGTGACATTTCACATTGGAGAGCTGATAAAATCCTACAAACTCAAGCCAGACTGGTGTTTTGGTCAGAAGGAATACTCAGGCACGTGTTACAGGACCAGTTATGGGAGAGGGAATACTGTAGATTTGTGTAAGATTGTAAGCTGTTGTGCTGCACCGCAGGCTAGCCCATACCATACACCCATACACTGATTCCTGCTCTTTTAGGGTAATAACAGGTAAGGTGTGGCAGCTTATTTGTGCCCGCCAGTAGGTAAATTACTTCACTTTCTACCTTCATCCATCAGAAGGCGCCGTGCTGTGCAGCACAAGGGTCTCAGCCTTTGGGCTGGGTGTATGTAAATTTATTGTATGTTTTACAGCATTTGCAGTTGTGTTTATTTGCCACATCTAAGTAAAATTCTGCTGTGGCAAAAGCTGGTGTTGAGGTTGTTTTCCTCGTTCGTGACTTCACTGTAACGGTACACGGCTTACACTGTCACATGGGATGTGATGCCCTGTGTAGGCTCTGAATTAAATGGCTCAAAGCCTATAGATGACTTCCTTTTCTGACATCTTCATAGAGCACAGGAGGTAGCAAAGAATAGGTAAGTATGTGCAGCCAGGGAGGGGGGCAAGAAACAGGAGCTGGTTGTCTAGTCCTGCAAGGGCAAAGCACAGGTTTGCTTCAAAAGAACAATTTAAAAACTATAGGTAACCTTCAATTTGCAGTCTTAATGCCAGCAGAGGCGTCCCTAGGGTTGGTGTCACCCGGTGCAGTAACACTTGGTGACACCCCCTCCAACGATCCCCGCAGAATGGATCGGATCTGCAGATTGAGCATAATGGATTGGACTCCGATGCATTATGCTCAATCTGCAGATCCGATCCATCCTGCGGGGATCGTCGACTTTCTTTACAACTTGCCTTTTCTTGGAGCGGGTCATGTGTAGCGGCAAGATGTGTCTCTCATGTAGATATACAAAACAAACGCAGTCTCCTGCGCTTGAATGGAAAATCCCTTCCCCTAAGCTGCTAACACCCCCCTTCAACCATAAAGTATAAATAATCAATATATAATGGTGCAGTGCTAAATAAATACTAACATAAGTGACCAAAAACAGACTAAATATAATCAAATAAATAAACAATCTTAAGTGAAAAAGTGTCCCAATAATAAATAAGTGCACACACACAATCAATATAAAATCAATATAAAAGAATAACCCCAATAACGGGGATCACTCTAAGTGAATAACATAATTAGTGCATGTGTGTACAGAAACACTCTGTGAAGTTGTTACATATATATATATCCACTACAAATGCACTTATTTATTATTGGGACACTTTTTCACTTAAGATTATTTATTTGATTATATTTAGTCTGTTTTTGGTCTCTCATGTAGATATGTCCCCCCTGAAGCAACTGCGCATGTCCCGTGTTGAAACCAGGACATGCGCAGTTGCTTCAGGGGGGACATATCTACATGGGAGACACATCTTGCCGCTACACCAGTGTCCCCGCAGGATCGTCGGCATGCAACCTATAGGGGGTGACACCGGACCCGCTCATCAAAAAGGTAAGTTGTAAAGAAAGTCGATGATCCCCGCAGGATGGATCGGATCCATCCTGCGGGGATCGTCGGTTTGCTTTACAACTTACCTTTTCATGGAGCAAGTCCGGTGTCACCCTGTGCGGTCGGTGTCACCCAGTGCGGACCGCACCCCCCGCACCTGCCTCGGGAGGCCACTGAATGCCAGCATTTATCCACTGTCACATTTATTATAATCCATTGCATGTGTCAGATAAAGACATTGTTCTGCTACTTGATGAATGTCAGGGTTCATATTGGCTGTTTGTCTTTGCTTTATGACAAAATTCCTCAGGGTATTTCAGGCTAGATTGGCATTATATTTTCATAAGTAGCTGTGCAGGGCTGCCAGAAGCTGCAGGTGAGTAACCAAGCAGATGAACTGATGACTATCAGCTCATAGATCTCTGTGTGCACATTGAAGAGGCAGGAAGCAGGATGTGCACTACTCACTCCATGCTACAGTTTAGCACCTGTTACCTCAATAGTACTGCTCCAAGCAAAATGCAGATAACTGAGCTCATCGGGTTTAGACGAAGAAAAAGAAAACAATGTGTGCGTAATTTTTGCTATTTGATGATTGGTTGCTTGATCTGTAGGTGTGTTATGGAGTCTCTACACCTATTATTCATTGGACCATTCAGTAACTTTCTGCAACAGTAAGGCCATAGCTGGCATAATACAATGGAAAGCAACAAGACGTGTGATTTGTTCTGAATCATTCTCCTCCAGCAAGCAGAAGACTTAAAGTGCAACATCACCCTGAACAGAAAGTTCCACTTTTTGCTTTAACCACTTGCCTACTGGGCATTTCTACCCCCTTCCTGCCCAGGCCAATTTTCAGCTTTCAGTGCTGTCGCACTTTGATAGACAATTGCGCAGTTATGCAACATTGTAACCATATGAAATTTTTATAATTTTTTTAACACAAATAGAGCTTTCTTTTGGTGGAATTTAATTGCTGCTGGGTGTTTTATTTTTTTGCGCTACAAAAAAAAATAGAAAAAAAAAAGTTTTTCTTTGTTTCTATTATGAAATTTTGCAAACAAGTAATTTTTCTCCATCACTAATGTGCGTTGATAAGGCTGCCCTGATGGGCACTGATAGGCAGCACTTATGGGCACTGATGGGCACTTATAGGAGGCACAGATAGGCGGCACTGATGAGCTGGCACTGTTGATGCTGCACTGATGGGCGGCACTGCTTGGCACTGATGGGTGGTACTGATGGGCCGCACTGCTGGGCAGCACTAATGGGTGGCACTGATGGGCACAGGTGGGTGGCACTAATGGGCACAGATGGGCGGCACTGATGGGCACTGATCATCAGTGCCCTGATGATCAGTGCCGATCCCTTCGCTGACAATTGCCAGTTCTCTGCAGTACTTTCCTCATGCTGTGACAGTGTGAGGAAAGTACAGCCGATACCAGCAACTGTATTTACCCTGTGATCTGCTGTGTCAATGGACACAGCTGATCACGTGGAAAAAGGCCGCCATGATTGGTCGTTTACCATATCACGTAATCAATTACCAGCGGCACCGAGTGCACATCGCTAGGGGGCGCGCAGGGGGGCGTGTTCTGGAATGATGTCCATGGACGTTGTCCCTGAACTAGACAACCGCGCTGTAGCCCTCCTTCGGCTATAGCAAGGTTGGGAACTGATTAAATAATCCTCCCCCAAGTAGTTTTGACAGGTACCCATTCCCACTTCTGCTGGAATCACCTATCAATTCCACTGGAAGTTGCCCCTCCCCCTCCTGCCTACAATCTCTTGGGATATGTCAAAGGTCCAAAGAGGCTGCAGGACCATTCACAAAGCACAGAGCGACTGGTGGATACACAGTGGAAGCTGGCTGTGAAGCTGCAAAGAACAATCTCAGCTGAGGATAGCACTGGATCCCTGGACAGGTAAGTGTCCTTATATTAAATTTATGTAGTATAAATATTATTATAGTAATCAGCTACAGTATTTGTAGATGCTGACTTTTAATTTTTTATTTCTACAGACTGAGGAGCCTCTTCAAATTAGATCCAAAACTTTCCACAGTCAGGTTTATATTACTGGGGAGACTCATTCTCTCTATTTGTAGTGGGACAAAAAATTTAAAAAAATATACAGCTGGCATCAGAGCAGGAATAGAGGAGAAATTTTCCAAAAAAGGATAACTCTTCTGATGTCAGTTGTAAAGGAAGAGATTTGCTCTCACTTCCTTTCCTAGAGGAAGTGCCACTAAGAAGTGCACAGAGGCTGCAGCTTGGGAAGACCACAAGTGACATGGTCGTGAGACATACAGTGTATATATTGTTTGTTTATTGTCAGCATGTTGTTGTTCTATATATGAGATATTAAAGGAGTACAGTCAAAGCTCCTTTGTCTGTACTTCTCTTGTGAATCACAGGAGTGCAGTTCATTCCGCACTCCTGTGACCCGTTTTCAGCTGACAGCGGGCTGAAACTCACTGTCGGCTGACATCACTCAGCTGGTCCAGGCTGGGAAAAGATCCCGACTTCAAAGTCGGGATCCACCCCAGGGTCTGGAGCGGCACCTAGCTCAGCCTCTCAGCTATGTGCTGAGAGCCTGAGCCAGCCATTCCCTACCCCTTCACAGCCCAGCGTTCCAGTGAGTGCTGGGGCGGCAGAGCAGACAGGAGTGACTGACAAGTGCAGCTGTGAAAACTCAATGGTCATGTGATCACTGAGTTCTCACACTGAGCCGGCGGGGGACAAGTGTAGCATCAGACCAATGCTGCATAGGTAAGTATGACTGGGGAAAAAAACAAAATGCTATACTTCTTTTTGAACATTTCACATGATGTCTAAGCTTTATACACTTTTCTGTATGTGTTTGAGCACTGCACTGTGTTTACTATTTTTTAAAACCCGCGTTTTGCTCAGGGGTTTATAAGCGTCGGCATTTATAAGCATTTTTGTATAATAACTCTCTACACTCCCAAATGCCCACAATGCATAGCTAGAATAGTTCATTATTAATTTTGGAAACCATTTTGTGAAAACAGAGAGAGCACTGTGTTTATCAGGGAGCTATCTGTCTTTCCTGGTTGCTTTTTCTATGGATCCCACCATGAACAAGATTGAGGAAAAACTCCTGCTGATGTTGTGGGGGAGCAACAGAATACGGAGAAAATTGCATGAAATGTCGCTACTGAATTCACCCATTGATGTCTCCTCAGGATGCTTTGCTAACTTGTACGTTTAGCTGCAGAATTATACTGACAAGTTCTTCAACTTTACAAGGATGTCTGTAGGCACCTTGGATGATCTTCTGGAGAGGCTCCATCTAACTCGCATGCACTCCCCAATGAGGATGAATCATGAGAGGATCATCTCCTATAAAAGTCTGTAAGTATGTAAAAGTCACAGGTACTGTATTTGTTTTTTTTTAAATGTTTGTTTTGAAACCTTTTTTGGGTATTAAACGTTTAAATATTTTTTTTCACAATTTAGTCCTGTTTATTTCATAACATTTTTTATTTGTTGCTTTTTTTCATATTTATTTCCCTTTTTTTCTCATGGTACATTTTGTTTATGATGATAATCTTTTTCTATTCTAGGTTTCTGGCCACAGGACAAATGTTTGCATCCCTACACCAATATTTTCTGATGGGTGTGAGCATGGTGGCAAAAGTGACCAAGGAAACCTGCTTGGCACTGTGGAAGGAGTTACATAATCTCATTAGGCCTCAGCCAACAAAACAGATATAGCACATATTTGAAGCTGGTTTTTGAAGTGTTTACAAAAGCCCCAGTGTGCATGAGGCCTTAATCTAGAATTCACCAAAAAGGTTCTCATCAGAAATGCATATACTGTTTTTGCAGTAGCAAAGGGGCACCCAACAGGAACAAAGTCTGTTCCTGATCTCCCATAAATAAATAACGGTACCACATCCTAAAAGTGCTATATTAGTAAACACCACAAATGGGAAAAATGGAGAAATGGTGACTTTAAGGTACCAAAGTATATGACAATTAAGTAACATAAAATTATTGTGCTTATGATTCAACTATTTTGTATACAGCATGTAACATCTTCTCTGATATGTTTTTAATTAATTGTGTATATGTTGGGGTACGTCCAGCCCTTGAAGGCCTTTTTTTGGAGGGGCTCCCAACAGGGTTGGCGCAAGTGGATAGTGTGACAGGCGTACACCCAGAGATGGACGCGGTTCAACCATTTTGGCTTCACCCTCCATCTTGGCAAAGGGGTTAACCATCCTGACAAACATATTTCCCCCTCATTCTCCCCCTTCCCTCTCTGAGAGTCACAGCAACATTTGGTGATTGTGTGTGTGTTAGGAGTGTCACAGGAGGCCAGAGCCCAGCAGAGGGCTATGAGCTATAAAACCCCCAAGGGAGCTGGGGCCTTGCTGTCCAAAGAACCTGTGCAATTTAGCACCTCGTAAAAGCTACAGCAAGCCTTCCCAGGAGTTCAAAGACATTCCAAGGAAGGCAGGACCAGATAACACTTTTAAAAATCCATTTTTCCCCTAGGTCTCATATCTTGGAATATGAGAGACTTACATAAAAATCAGGCATATCGTATTGGATTGGCCAAGAGGAGACGAACAGTTTGGTAGGTCACACTCCCTGACTGAAATACATAGGAATGCAGAAAATTACATCTCTGGAACCCTTCAAATATGTATTTCATATTTCATATCTACCCGCTCTTCAGAGGCATCTGCATAATAATCTACCTGCAGGTGGAATGTCACTTGTGCTTAGGGAACGTTATGAGCAAAATATGAACTATGAGAGATTGTGGCTCTAGTTTAGGTATCCGCCCCGATGATCCCTCCCTAAACCGGGCATTGGTCCTTGACTTCAGAAACACCCCCTGATAGGGAACTACAAATTGGGTTGTCAGGCCTAAGAAAGTTAAGTTGAAGAATTCTCCCATTTAACATCAATACCACCTGGGGAGACCCGTACCCTTGTGCTCTGAAACTTGATCTGCTAACCCAGGACTTTGGCAAGTACCTTAACCCTTTATATATATATTGGTTACATCTTTGTTCTGTAAATATTGTTATTGCACCCCTTTTGACTTTTCAGTAATAAATCTTTCCTTCTGAAGTGTTGAACTGTTTCTATAGCTCTTAATTGCAATTTACGAATTCCTGCCTCTAAAAAGAACGCTACTGTGTTTGTTTAATCCTCTGTATAACCGGCCTGCGGTGACCGTGTTATACAGACGATTACCTCCACCATTATAGTGTTATTGTGGATATCGCCAACTTTCCGCTTTCTCTGTACAAAAAGGAGGTGGTGGCAGTGTGAAGGGTTAATTGCGTAAGTAACCTGAGCCAGTAACAATCGCTCAGGCTGCCGGTTCATCGATTGTGGTCCATTAGCTGGAAAATCCTTGTGCAGGGTGCAACTGGGTGTGGCATTGTTACGCACGTGACATCGCGGTTTCAGATTGGCCAGTCCTTTGGTCACGAGTTTGGTGAGAAGGTCAGGGGTCTGACGCCGCATCCAGGAACTGCCTGCCTGTTAGAACACACTGATCAACACTCACAGCCATTGGCTGCCACAGCGCTGATTGGATGATGGTTTTTCAGCATGCCAGTTTGATAAAAGCCGGTCTATAGACTGGCTTTTGTCGGACAGGCTGCTGTACACACGTGCCAAATGTCAGCCGGTTTCTGTTGAACCAGCCTATACAGGCAGATATTTGGCCCGTGTGCACCAGGCATTAGATGTAGTGGCTATATTAATTAGCTTTTTCCCTGGTGATTTGACCCCTCTGTTTCCCCACTGATTTGGCCAATAACACATCTCTTATATTATACAGACACCACCAGGGAGGATAAGGGAAGCTTAGGGTAAAGATCACATTTTTTGGCATACAATATCTTAGCACAAAATGGGTTAATTGTATTTTGAAATACACATTCTTGAAAACAATAGAAGATGGCCTAATTTAAGACAATATTTATTTTTCTCATACTTATATACATATGTCATTGTGATTCTTTGGGTTGAATCCTAGTATATACTATATGTGTCTCTCTTTACTGGTTATTTTTAGAAATCAACACACTGTGGTATATTGCCGCCGGAGCCTTCATTGGCCTTTATTGGTCTGGTGGCCATCTGTTTTTATTGGTCAGCTTACCCGTTTTTTATTGTCATTTTTATTGTCATTTGTTATACAATAAATTGAATTTTCTCTGGCAATATTACACTATGGGCACCTTTTTTATGGCTCCTTTATGAAGCCTTTAAGTATACAGACCCTGGGAAGCACTTCACCATCCAGAGAAGGGGAATTTGTTTAAATAGATGGCTGACCCCACTAATACTGTATGTGTTTGAAATTTCTGTGCCTTTGAAGTCCATTTGCAACCTTTCCCGTTTCTTTCCCTTCAATTTCTGACTAATTCTTGAAAACAAACTTTCCTATTTAGGCTGAATAATGAAATCAAATGCCTTGTTACTAGGGCATATACCACTGCTTTTGTTTCTTCCTTTACTTTAGTAATGTTTGTTAGTGCTAATTTGTTCTAATCACATCTATTAATATCATTAGTTCAGATTTTGTTCTACATTCATTTAGAATCACTTTAGAAATGTGACTTGCATGCTTGACATTAGTGAGAGTGGGTGTGTAGAAGTTCACAATGTACTGTGATCAAGATCCTAACAGTGTTATAATTTGCAAAGTAAATATCAAAACTCTTGAATTTGGGAGTACAATGTTGGTGGCGTCAGATATACATACTTATATTTTATACCCATAATGTTTTTTGCAAGTAGAAAAGTACTTTGATCACCTTAATTTTGATCACCCTAAAGGATAAGTTCACCTTTTATAAATTAAAAAAAAAGCTAATTTTTTTTGGAGGTAAAAAATGTGCAGTTATTATTATTTTTACACTGGGGCCTGTAAAGCATTGCACCCAAGTTCAGCATATCGCGAGTGCAATGCCAGTCTCCTGCAGGCTCTCAGTATACTGTCTACCCATAACTAGTACGAGCAGGTAGTTACTGAATTGCACGAAGAATCAATGAACTATGGGAGCGTTCACCAGCCATCCCATAGTTCATTGTGGCTGATGGTAGTTGTAGTTCATGAATTCACAGAACTCTGAATAAATTATGCTGCTATGTGAGCAGAGCCACATACGGCCATGCTGATTTTAAACTGTGACAGCGGGTGCGGGGAGAAGATCCCCAGGCTGCTGTCAAGCGAGGGAGGGGCTGAATCGGGGGGAGAGGAGGCAGCAGCTCGAATATTATTATTATTACACAGTATTTATATAGCGCCAAAGGGTTTGCTCAGAGCTGTACAATAGCGAGGGGGACAGAACATTAAACAAAACAGTAACAATTCAAGACACAAAGGGTTTGAGGGCCCTGCTCTTTCGAGCTTACAATCTAGGAGGGAGGGGATAGTGGTACAGGAGGAAGTGGCTGTGGGGGATGGAGTGGTGGGAGGAATGGAGGAGATTGGTTGTTAGGTGAGGGTGGGGTAGGCTTCCCTGAAGAGATGGGTTTTCAGGGTGCGCCTGAAGGTGAGGAGGGTAGGTGACAGTCTGATGGATTGGAGTAGGGAGTTCCAGAGGATGGGGGAAGTCCTGGAGAAGTCCTGCAGTCGGGCGTGGGAGGAGGAGACCAGGGAGCTAGAGAGTAGGAGGTCCTGTGAGGAGCGAAGGGCAAGGGTAGGGTGGTATTGGGGTATCAAGTCAGTTAGGTAGTTTGGGGCGGCGTTGTGAATGGCTTTGTAGGTCAGAGTTAGTAATTTGAATTTGATACGCTGGGCAATCGGGAGCCAGTGAAGGGATTGGCAGAGGGGGGTTGTAACGGAACCGGAACCCAGACCGCACTGAGTTTTTCCGTTATAGTACAACTTCCCCTGTCCGAACACCATCCACGGACCACACCCTTGAAATCCCTCAGGAAACAGACAATACCCAGCTCTTCATAATACAGGAAGCCAACAACTCTTTATTTTACACAAACAACATGTTTTATACAGAGGGCGGGGAAACACAACCAGGAACAGGAAATACATCATCAGCCCGCCCCATCCCACCCAGACACAGAATGGGACAATGGGATGAAACACATGGTAAAGGACATTGACCAACCCCCACACCAATACACAAACAGTACATCCCATAATAGTTGGCTGGACAGGAAGACACAGCACAATGGGGGGGAGCACATGGCAAACAGACAATGGACAGCCATGTGGCCTAGACAAAGGAACACACACTATACACAAGACTCAGACATTCACATACACACCCTGTACCCCTTAAACAGGCACAGGGTGGGTTAAACATAATGATTTGGGGAGATGATACAGAGGTCCCCCCACCCCCAAAAGTCACTCCCGTCACAGGGGTGGCAGATGTGGAGCGGTTGGTGAGGTGGATGAGTCTAGCCGCTGAATTCAGGATAGACTGGAGTGGGGATAGCGTTTGTTTGGGAAGGCCAGTGAGAAGGGAGTTGCAGTAGTCCAGGCGTGAGATGATGAGGGAGTGTACGAGTTGTTTAGTAGTGTCTGGGGTGAGGAATGTACGTATCTTGGAGATGTTGCGGAGGTGGAGCCTGCATGAATTTGATAGTGATTGGACATGAGGTTGGAAGGAAAGGTTTGAGTCCAGGGTGACACCCAGGACTTTGGTGTGTGGGGTGGGATTGACGGTGGCGTTGCTAGTCGTGATGGAGAGGATGGGGGGGGGGCGCGGGCTGGGGGAAAAACCAGGAGCTCGGTTTTGGACAGGTTTAACATGAGGAAATGGAGTGACATCCAGTCTGATATGTCGTTCAGGAGGTGGGCGATGCGGGCAGAGAGTGAGGGGGTGAGGTGAGGGGTGGAGAGGTAAATTTGTGTGTCGTCGGCATAGAGGTGATAGTTGAAGCCGTGGGAGTGTATCAGTTTGCCAAGGGAGGAGGTGTAGATGGAGAAGAGGAGGGGTCCGAGGACAGAGCCTTGGGGGACTCCAACAGAGAGGGGGAGAGATGGGGAGGTGGCAGTATTATAGGTGACGCTGAAGGAGAGTTGGGATAGGTAGGAGGAGAACCAGGAGAGAGCAGCGTCCCTGATGCCAAAGGAGTGCAGTTTGGTAAGGAGGAGGGGGTGGTCGACTGTGTCGAAGGTTGCGGAGAGGTCGAGGAGCAGGAGGACGGAGTAGTGGCCATTAGCTTTGGCGGTTAGCAGGTCGTTAGTGATTGTTACATGCTCCTCCCTCCCTCTGACAGACGCATCTCCCCATACTAGCTGTCACATTTGAAAACAGTGCCCGCACAGCCGTGTCATTAATTCTGTGAACGGATAAACTGCAAGTCCTGACAGTCTTAGCAGCTGACAGCTTATAGTTTTCTATGAACTACCACTGCGCTCCATAGCGCTGTGGTAGTTCATTGAAAACTATAAGCTGTCAGCCGCTGTCTTGCTGTAAGTATATGTTTGCCAGTACATCCCATACGGGCAGGCATATATATTGACAGGTCTGCAGGAGACCTACATTGCACCAGCAATCTTTTGATCCCTAATACAATGCTCCTGCAGACAAAAATAATAAATGTTAATTTTTTTTTAAAAAAAAATGTGCATTTATTATTTTTGTGCAAAAGGTAAACTTATCCTTTAAAAGAAAAAGCAAATATAATATTTTGTTGCAGCTATTTTCTTTATTCATTTAAACTCATTTAAACGTTCTGTATGTGAAAGGACAATGTCTATTTACAGGTGCATGGCTGGGGAGTGAGCCTGCTTGAGTGCCACCATAGCAAGAGGCTTGCTGTTGGGGGCACTCGACTGGGGGAGGAGCCAGGACCACCAGCGGGGGACCCCAGAACAAGAGGATCGGGGTTGCTCTGTGCAAAATCATTGCACAAAGTAGGTCAGTATACCGTGTTTGTTATTTTTTTTTTTTTAATCCAACCTTTAGAATCACTTTAAGTCAGCAATGACTGGTTATGAAGGGGATACAAAGTCATATTTCCTAAAAAGAAGCTGTGTAGTCTTTGATAGCCACTGGCTGGTATTTCTCAGAGTAATTTTTGACTGGCATTAGCTACTCCAACATAGGGTGTAACTAAAGCTGGCTATATTCTGGGTGAATTTCGGGTGGTTCCAAGTGACCTGGCCTGTGTCGCTGGATGTCAGAATACAGTAGCTGCAGTGGGAGATTCATCCATCCATTCTGTTTAACCTCCCAAGTGGTCTGATTATGTCAATATTTCTGTGCTCAAAGCGGTACATTTTTTTGCATGGAAATATGACTTTTTTTATTGTAGGCCTGTAATTTTTAGGAATAACTCACTGAAATCTGTCTGAACAAGAGTCTAGTAAACATCCCAGTTATGATAAAATTTGAAACATGAAATCATAAATTATAATATAATAAATAATCATAAAAAATAATAATATAATAATAATAAATTTAATTCAATAATATAATCAAACCAAAAACACCGAATATTGAAATAGAGCGCCAAGTTCGCATATCACTGAGCAAAGTCGCAAAATCGTTTTCAGTGTCTGATGACGAATTTCCCCCATGAATCATTATCACTCAATTCTGCAAGTAGTTCTAATTTACTATCGCTGTTCTCTAGCTGGTCTAAAACCACTTTTGACCTAAAGGGACGCTTTTGGGACGCCATGGATGTTTCTCAGTTTCCAGGCAGAAAGAACAGTAAAAATGCAGGCAGGGCACAGGACAAAGCAGTAGGGACAAAATGTATGTGAAATGGTTTGATACACTAATGTTTTACTATGTAATTTTAGTGTATTGAGTGAATGTCACTTTTTAACATTTTTAAATTTCCCGCCGGTTCCGTCCCCCATACATCCTGTACGTCCCGACGCTCGCAGGGACCGGAATTTGGCCGGAGGAGATGGCCAGGGATGCTGCATGGGGGACATCCTGGGAGTGAAGGACAAGGTAAGTGCAAGAGGGAATCCCAGAGCAACGCTGCAGGGTAATCCCGAGTGTAACTCGGGGTTTCCGCTTGTGGCGCTGAAAGTTAACCCCGAGCTACACTCGGGAATCCAGGGAGGTTAAGATGGAGAGAGAAATCTGTTGATTTCTTTTATTCAGCCTGTAGGCTGAAAGAAAGACAATGATGGGTATATGGCCAGCTTTACAAGGTGCAGAAGGCTGAACTTTCCCCTGGCCCATGATGTTCATGTATATGCCTATGTATAGCTGCAATATCCTTTTTGACTACATGATTTTTGGTCATGTTACACTTTGGACAGAGCAAGTATTCCTAGCTCCTGTTAACATCTTGTTACGTGTTGTTTTCACCTCTGGTCTGCCATAGTTCTGAGGAGGAGAGAAGCTATGGTTATTAGGTGTATAGCATTACCAAAAATGATCTACAGCTACTGGTGCCACATCATGAAAGTATGATTGTTGCGATCAAGACTACCTAGCATAGCAAAGCGCTGTTGTGACGTAAACACAGCTCTCAGAGACAGAGTCTCAAGCTTGTCTCAAGACAAGTTCATCTTGTAAGATTCAGATGCAAGACCTCTTGGCTGAAATACAGTTGTTTATCCAGTAGTACATACTGTTTTCTGTTTTCAGCCCTGTCAAAGCCGAGTGAGTTTTCTGTGGAAGCAAAATGAAAGAGAAAAAAGCATCCCACAGGTTATCTCATAGAAATAGGTGGAGATAAGTTGTAGCTCATGTACATAGCTTAAGATTTAAGTACAACTAAAAGCAAAAAGTTTTTTTCATATTGGATACAATAAGGAAGGGTTATATCCCCTGTCAGTTTTGTTTGCCATCTGCGTCCCATTAGGAACAGGAAGTGAGAGGAAATCCCTCCAAAGGGAGAGAATTTCTAGTTTTGTCACCAGAAGTAGTCTCCCCATTTGAAGATTTCCACTCTATTCATGTTCTAGGGAAAAGCCAAAATTTTTATACAGCACAGTCATGCAAAGCAGTGTGCTTACAGTGAAGCACTAACAGCACGCTTAGTAAAACGGCACACAGCACACAGTTAACCCTTTGTTCACTCCACAAGTTAACCCCTTCTTGCCCAGTGCCATTAGTACAGTGTCAGTGCTTGTTATTAGCACTGATCACTGTATTGGTGTCACTAGGGATGTCAGTGATACCAAATCATTTCTCCCCAGTGCCAGAATGTCTGCCGCAGTCCAGCTATAAGCCGCTGATTTCCGCCATTACTAGTAGAAAAAAAATTCCAGCATATATACCGCCATTTGTAAATGCTATAACTTTCACATAAACCAATTATTTACACATACTGAGATTTTCCAGCAAAGACATGTAGCAGAATACATGTCTCTCCAGAGCTTCCCCCATCCCCTGGAACTCTCTACCCTAATTTATCAGACTATCGCCTACTCTGCTCACGTTTAGGCGATCTCTGAAAACCTATCTCTTCAGGGAAGCCTATCCTGCCCTCAGCTAATAATGGAATCCTCTACTCCTCCTACCAGTCCATCCCCCACAGTTATTACCTTTTATACCACTAGCCCCTCCCTCTTAGATTGTAAGCTCCAAGGAGCAGGGCCCTCCTATCCCTCTTGTATTGAACTGTATTGTTGCAGTATTGTCTCCCATTATATTGTAAAGCGCTGAGCAAACTGTTGGCGCTATATAAATCCTGTATTATAATAATATTAATACATTTATGACGAAATTTGATTTTTTAAAATTTTTTTACTGGACATGTTTAATAGCAAAATGTCAAATATATTGTTTTTTTTTCTCAAAACTGACGGTCTTTTTTTTCTTTATAGCGCAAAAAAATAAAAAACACACAGGAGATCAAACACCACTGAAACCTCTATTCGTGGGAAAAAAGGACATAAATTTCATTTGGGTGCAGCATTGCATGACCACGCAATTGTCCGTTAAAGTAATGCAGTGCCTAGACACAAAAAATGGCCTGGTCAGGAAGGGGGGTAAATCCTCTGGAGGGCAAGTGGTTAACATAAATATTACTCTTACAATTCCAACACCAATAAACCACAACAATGAAAAGTGACAAAATAAATGTGAAAGTGCAACAAACCAAACAATAACCTAACTTTATACAAATGGAGGGTGCACACACAAGCACACAAGCAGGGCAAGGTCAGGACTAAGCCAGGAAACAAAAAGGAGCAGGGGGCAAGGTACTGGGAGAGCAGGATACACGGTACAGGGAGCAGAGAGAAGGTCACAGGAACAGGTCTCAGGGTCAGGTGCAGGTACAGGTACAGGAACAGGAACAGGAACAAGGTTCAGGCTCAGGCAGGGACGCAACTTGAAGGAGAAGTACTAAAGCACTGCACCTCAGTTATTGGTGGGCTTATATATCTCCCAGCAGTCCACATCAGGTGCAGCCTAATTACCTGTACAATCCAGCTGCCAGGAGACACCCGCTGGTGGCCACTGGAACTACACCCTTCGATTCCAAGAACAGTACTACCAGCCAGGTGACCCAAGTACTGACACAGGTCCTGACAATAACTAATAATTTACTGAAATAGCCATTACCAAGTGCTACTGAGCAAGTGGAACTTCACTGAATCAATATTGACTATTTTTAATCCTTATGCTGCTAGCATTAGGAAACTATATGATATTTACTAGTTTGAAACGTTTTTTTTTACATTTCTTAAAGTACTTCCTCATTTTCAGGCCTAGGCAAATGCTCTCATACAGCCCAGGAGTCTTCAGAAGGGGAGGAGCTAAGCATACCTTCTTGCTCCATGCCTGAGCTAAGGGCATATGGATTCCCAGAAGTAAATGCTAATTGTTTGCCTTTACTGAAGATGGCACAGCCAGAAATGCTAGAGGGATGTTTTTCAAAACAATTTCTCAATAAAATAAAGTATGGAGAATTGGGATAATGGGAGAGTTTACTTTGAAAATTAAAAGTGAATTAAATAGTATTTGTGTTGCTCAGATTCAGTGTAATTCCACTTTAACTGAATAAACTGAAGATATAAGCTGGTTGACTGCCATGCATGGCTCTTCCAGTTTTGCTAAATTCCCCCCACTGTGTCTCAAATTGGGCTTTAATAGGTGAACTGTAATGCAAGGATTGCAAAGGTTAATTTTAAGGGACTCTGTTAGTACGGCTCTCCTCGTCTACTGCTCCCTTCAGTGAAAAAGCTGAATACTTATTTAAACCCAGCAGCATGGGCAGTTCACAGTCTAACAGGTTTGAAGTAATTGGATAGCTTAGCTCAATACAGACACATATTCTTTCAGTTATAGAGTGATGTTCATCTTCTGGAATGTTTTCAAATATGACATGATCTTTTAAAATGCTACTGCTTTTTAGGTCATCCATCTTAAAATGATTTGGTGTCCACACTATGCACTACCATATTCTGAACAAGCAGTAAAAGCTCTTTAAGCCTGGGTTCACACCGATGCGGTGCGGAATTCGCACTGGTTTCTGTGCGAATTCTGCACCGCATCACAATTGCACCCTGTTCATACACGTGATTCGCGCTCCCATGATTTTCATGCCCCTCCCAGATAGCGTCAGATTGCCCGTCAGTACACCAGTAATCACATTTAACCCCTTGATTGCCAGGAACACGCTCATACATAATAAATCTCCATTGCTAGTATAGTGTGTGAACGGATCAATATCTTTGATTCGCAGAATCAGACCTGATCTCTGTTAGCACTTGCCGATACATTTTGATGACTCTCATATGCAGAGTGCCAGTACTAGTGCCACCCTACCTTTTGGTGAACTGGCGAGCACCAGCGGCCTAGTACATCCTGGTCTTTCACATACCAGCACTGCAGTATGACTTGGTGACGTGGCGAGTCCCATAAGTGCAGTAAAAGATGGTGCGGTGGCGAGCACAAGTATTGTCCCGCAACCACCAAGAATTCGCACACAGGCCTGTAGAGCCCATAGTATCCTTCCGGATGTGCTTGCAAATCCCGATTGGCAGCCCACAAATTCTGCAGCACCTGTACTTACCCCATTCACTGCTCAACCCAGAATTCAGGTGGAAATAGCAAATTTAACTACTCCCCTTGATTTTTTGGAGCTGTTTTTCACGGAAGATCTGTATGCATTGATTATGGATCAAAGCAATTTATATGCACAACAATTTATCGATGCCAATCCAGATTCAAATCTTGCCAGACCATTCGCATGGAAACCCATTACGATTTCTGAATTTAAATTTTTTTTACCTAACCCTCAAAATGGGCATTACTAAAAAAAAATTAATTGCGGTCGTATTGGTCCACAGACCAGATTCATCATATGCTGTGTTCTCTGCTGCCATGGCCAGGCATAGATATGAGAGTATAATGTGTTTTATGCATTTCAACGACAATACACTCTGTCATCCTCCACATTTGACCGGCTTCACAAAATTCGGCCCCTTGTAAATCACCTTAACCAAAAATTTGCAGATGTCTATACTCCCCAGCAAAAAATCTGCGTTGATGAGTCCCTCATTAATTTTTCTGGCCCCCTTGCATTCAAACAATTACTCCCCAGCAAGCATGCCAGATATGGGGTCAAGATGTATAAGACCTGTGACAGAGCAACAGGCTAAACATATAAGTTTCAGATTTACAAAGGAAAAGATAGTCATGTGGTGGAGCACCCCGGATGCCCAGACTACATGGGGAGCAGTGGCAAGATAGTTTGGGACTTGGTGTCATCCTTTTTCCATATGGGGTACCACTTATACGTGGACAATTTTTATTCAAGCGTGCCACTATTTAGACATTTGTACAATCTGGGAACTGGCGCATGTGGCACCGTGCGACCTAATGTGTGCCCACCATTAGAAGTGGGTGGATGCAGGGCGGTATATTCTAATGGTGGGCATACCACACACGTTTTCTGGCAGAGATTTATTCTCATTTTTTCATTCAGCCCATAGGCAGCATACAAAAAAAAAATAAGAACATAGCATATATACCCAACAAGGACCAGCAACGTACTGGTACATCACTGGACTTTGGTTATACCAGGATGATGCCTACAGCTGTAGGCATCATCCTGGTATCATTTTTCTCAGCCAGCAATCAGCTTTCATGTAAAAGCAATCCTACTGGCTAATTAGCTGCAGGATTGCTTTTACAAGCAGCAGGAGATGATGCCCCCCTCCCCCACTGCCTTTCATGGTCTTCTTGGGCAGTCCCGTGCCATTGGGGGAACCTGAGAATGCAGCTGGTGTTTCTGCCAGCTGACCATAGAGTTGATTATTGACCAGAATGATGCCATTCATCTCTATAGCCTAAGAAATCAGAAGCTACGAGCATTTCATCACTTCAGTTTCGCAGGATATAAACAGTGCCATTTGTAAATTGGGAAAGCCATTCACTGTGTAAAAAATGTCATGTGATCGCCGTGATTGGTCATAGCGATCACAAGGTGCCGTGGCCAGCTTGATACAGTGATCTGTTATCTACTGTGACCCATGGAAGAAATTTCCATCACCAGTGCCTCAGATGATGTGCACTGTTCTAGAAGGCAGACCCAGATTTCAAGGCAGAATTCCAGGAAACAAAGGTAAATGGATTGATCTGCCCCTAGTGAAAATGGCTACTGTGATAAGAATGGGGAAGGAAAGGTATTTAAAGAATACAAAGCCTGCAATTATCTACTGTTTGTAGATTTTCATTACTAAACATTTATAAAGGTGTCTGTGTTTACCAGCTTGCCCCCAACCTTTTAGATTTTAAGCTTTCATGAGCAGGGCCCTCCTAGCCCTCTTGTATTGAACTGTATTGTAAATATTGCCTCTCTTTATTTTGCAAAGTGCCGTGCAAACTGTTGGCCCTATATAAATCCTGTATAATAATAATAATGCATATATACACTTACTTCTTAACTAGGGTTATCAGTTGGGTCAGAAACATAAATATAATTGGGGTGCTTTACATATACAATATGTCATTATTATATACTCCAAATTCTTCAATTTTGTCAAAACAAAATAACCTAAATAATGCAATTCACAACAAATGGATTTAGCCCCTTTACTATCCAGTCTTGTACTCGTGGTTAGTAAGGGGTTTAGGTTAACTTAACAAATCTGAATATCCTCATCTTTCTTGCAGAAGTAAGTCATTTATTACAAGTGGTTAAAAATCAACTTAACAATATCTCACCTCCACCCCTCCTACAGATGGAAACTATCAAAACAGAGAGTGTAACCTCAGGCACACAAAATTTCTGTTGTCAGCATCATTGTCGCCTACAACATGGGAAATCTGTGGGTAGAAAAATAGATGGGCATTTGATAACCAGAATTGTTTTTTTTGTAACTCAAGAAAGATTCACCTGCTAATGTTTTTACCCAGGAAATAAGAATACATTGAGAATACGTGTACGGAAATGTCAAGCCACTACATATTTTCATAGCAAAGTAAACACAAAATTCAGGCAGAT
The DNA here is from genome assembly GCF_062004578.1 of Staurois parvus. NCBI lineage: Eukaryota > Metazoa > Chordata > Amphibia > Anura > Ranidae > Staurois > Staurois parvus. The sequence goes on from NW_028317813.1 coordinate 14,445,849, forward strand.
TCCTAAGGACTCATATACTACACAATACTTTTGCATTATATATATTTTTTTACATGCTTCTGAATTTTATAGACCCTTTCAGTACCGACACCGATTTCATAACTACTAAAGTTCCAAGAGCTCAATGGACCTGTATTGTAATATGCCACCCATCAGAGGAAACCAGAAGTGGGAATAATATGCAGGCTGCCATTGCACAGTATCTTCTGAAATGATTACATTATTAAAAATAAAGTGTTAAAGTCTCAATCCACCCAACCCCACAACTGCAAGTTGTTGATAAATTCAGGTTCCTGGGAGTAATGTTCCAACTTCCCTTCAAATCCTATATCCCTATCAATCTCCGACCTATCATTTCAACTCTTAATAGGAATTAAAAAAAACTAAACAACAGATGTATTTGCCATTTGACCTGATGGGAATTCCACTGAAAACTGTTTCCTTTTCCAAGATCCAATATATCCTGGCCAACGACACCTGTACAATTCAAGCAGACTTGTTTACGAAAATTGATACTATCTGTATCTCCTTTTCATTGGCAAGAAAAAAAACCCAATATTGTAATGAAAACTCTGAGAATCCCAACACAGATGGAAGGCTTGGCATTCTCCAGTTTCCACTACTGGCAGCTCAACTTGCAAACATCCATGACTAGCTTGTCCAAGTATCTGATAACGTTTTTACCACCACTAAAACTGTCATTGTCCCCTCCTATGAATCTTTACACCATATAATGTATATAATACAGATGCTCAGTCCTCTAACCAAGGTACTACATTACTCTGCACTTCTCCTAGCATATTTCTATACATTGTAAATAAATTATTTGGAGATATCTGGGTCAACTCCCACTACAATCCAACATGGTCAACTGCCACTCTATCTAAATGTACAACATTGGCTTTCCTTTAGCATATGCTCATCAACTGTAATCCTCACATGAGATTTAGTTGTTTGGCCAACTCCAGGAAGAATGTAGGTCCAAAATTACATCTTACTACCCTCAGCTGCAAATTGCTGCACAAACTCAATGTGGTATACATAATGTATTGTTGGGCCAAACAGCTCTAGAAAAGCTCCCTCGGCAACAAGACACATTTGGACTTGCCTCTACATACTATGCAGCCCTTAATACCAGAATGCCAAAACCAAATGGCATATTTTGACTGTACGGAGTATTAAGACACATAAAAGGGCTCTATGATATAATCTAAAGCCAAACTAAACAGAAACTCTTTCCCCAGTCCTACTACAACCTGGCCAAATTACATAACTTGGGATTACAACTTTTGCTTCCTATGCCATGGGTGTAGTGAAGTAGCCACTTCTATCAGTGTCTTGCAGAGCACTGGTTAAAGCTTGTAAGAGGAGTTTTCATTTTGCTCTAGGAGGATGCAGTACCCCTGACCTCTGTCTGGACAGTGTCGATTGGCCCTGTGCTGATCACATGCACTCTCCCAAGAAAAGAAAAACCCTCTCTAGCAATACACACCAAACTAAGCATGTGCAGAGTGACTCCACACAATATGTCTTATCAGGAGATAAGAGGGGGACACTGTAAGAAGGGGAGGATCAGAGAAGACAGGATCAAACAGTCTTTTTACACAATGCAGAGGATTAACCCCTTAGGTTCCACACTGAGTATAACAAGAATGCTACTGCATGTACAGACTGAGTTTACTGTTGTGGGTTTAGTAACACCTTAACAGAAACCTTAACTTTTAGGGGACATTGTAGAAAGAGAAAATATTATAGTATTGTTGAGGTTAAAACAGGAATTCAGCCAATGTCAACATCAATTTAGAGGTGGGTCCTAGAAGAGCAAAAGACCTGTGTGAGGCCCAGGAAGTTAGCCATGGTCTTCTTCTCCACCACCACAACAGTAAAATCAGTCTGTATATGCAGTACAGCATGCTTGTTATTCTCACTGTGGAACCTAAGACTGTTTGTGCCCGACTTCTCTGATCCTCCCCTTCTTACAGTGTCCCCCTCTTATCTCCTGATAAGACATATTGTGTGGAGTCACTCTGCACATGCTCAGGTTGGTGCATATTGCTAGAGAGGTTTTTATTTCTTCTTGGGAAAATGCATGTGATCAGCACAGGGCCAATCAGCACTGTGCAGACAGAGGTCAGGGGTACTGCATCCTCCTAGAGCAGAATGAAAACTCCTACGAGCTTTAACATGTGCTCTGCTGGACACTGATAGAAGTCACATGCTCTAACTGCTGATGGGAAAAGGTAGTTAGGTTTACATTTACCACAATTGCACTTCCATGTTGTGTGTACTGTGGGAGACCAGATATAGTGAATGCAGGGTCCTGGGTTTAGTAACACTTTAACTTTTAGGGGACATTGTAGAAAGAGAATAGAATATGGTGTTGTTGCGGTTGAAATGTACTTTATTTTCACCTTTTAAAAGTAAACGTTCTAGCTAAGGGCAGGCACCTCTGGATAGCCAAAAAAACACTCACATGAGCCCTTCCCTGATTTAGGGGCCTATTTATAAAAAAAATGCATAACCATTCATGCAATGAATCTGTATTTTCATTCGTTCTGTGCAAATTAGGCATAAACCAACGTTGTTTAGGCTATTTACTCTTCTGAATTTTTTTATAGGCATGATTAAAATACTACATTATGCCCATGAGATGAACCTGAGGAACATAGGAAATACATACAGTACATCTTTGTAACAGTGGATACAATATAACAATTCTATAGAGCACTAGAGGGAACTAGCAAATAACCAATTGTTACATTTATTTGCTAACCACCTCTAGCATTCCCCAGAATTGTTATATTGTATCTCATGTTACACATTTTGTATGCTCCTTGGCTTTTTCTATTGGCCATAATACCATATTTTACAACTGCTGAGAATAAAAAAAAATAATTCAGAAGAGAAAATAGCTTAAACAACATTTGTTTTTTCTCCCATTTCTCACAGAACAAATGTACATGCAGATTCGCGAATGCGAATGGCTATGCAGGTTTTTCTTTTTTAATATAAATAGACTCTCTAGACCCCATTCACACATGTGCGACTTGTCCTGCATCTTTGGACATCAAAGTCACATGGCAAGTTGTACCCTACGTTTTCCAATGATAATGATATATTTCACTTTTCTACATTGCTGACCAATGATACTGCCTCAGTGGCTATTAAGGGCATTCTCACTGAAAAGGGGGGTCGTAAATGATAGCAGTTAGCCATGAAGTCAGACCACAGTAACAAATAGAGGAGCATATAATAGGCTAACAGGCTGGACTTTAACGTTTAACAGTTTAAAGTGGTTCACTTAAAAGAAGAAAGAAGATTTGGTGCACCTAGTGTGAAGTGAACTGGAGGATGCATGATGACCTGTAGAAAAAGTGGGGAAATGTGCTTAAAAATGAGCAAGTACAAACGGAATTGCTAGCAGGCCATTTACTAAATACAACAAGTACAGTTTTAACATCACATTTGGCCAAGACTGTTTGAGAATTTCTTTTAATTCCTATATATTCCTTGATTTATGGTGGTAGGGTAAGCAAATTGTGAATGAAACAGCCCCATCTAGTGTTTAAAAAGAGACAAACATTTCTTGCTAGGTTGCTTTTAGTGTTACTAAACCCACAACAGTAAAATCAGTCTGTATATGCAGTAAAGCGTGCTTGTTATACTCACTGTGGAACCTAAGGGGTTAATCCTCTGCATTGTGTAAAAAGGCTGTTTAATCCTGTCTTCTCTGATCCTCCCCTTCTTCCAGTGTCCCCAACTCAACTTCTGATAGAACAGAGCCTTGGGGCAAGCTGCACAAGCTCAATATGGTGTGTATTGCTAAAGAGCTTCTTTTTTTTTTTCTTGAGAAAGAGGGTCAGGGGTCCTGCAGTCTCATAGGACAGTGAGAGGAGAATGAAAACTCCTACAAGCTTTAACTAGTGATCTGCTGGACATTGATAGAAGTCACAAGACTGCTCTAACTGCTGATGAGGAAATGTATTTGGTAGTTTATATTTACTAAAATAATTGTGTTTCCATGTTATGTATACTGTGGGAGACCAGATATAGTGAATGCAGGGTCCTGGGTTTAGTAACACTTTAAGGATCCATGCACACTTGGGCATAAAAAATGCTGCTTATACAGGTGTTCGGCATTTTTTTTCTTCAGCCTGTAGAAGCAGCTCTATGTTAGCCTATGTATCCATGCACATGGTGAGTTTACATGCATATTTTCAGAGGAGAATTTAGAGGCAGAAAAAAACCCTTCAAAATCACATTTTTGAAAGGAGCTTTTGGGTAGAAAAAAAGTTTAATGCTCGAAAATGCACCATTTAGGAGCATTCAGCATTTTCCAGTGTACTTTAAAAATAAGCAGGTGAGAATGTTTTGGAAAAAAATTCAAACTCTTGTGCAATATGAGCCACTGTACATATTTTATTGTATTTTTTTTTTATTCTGCCAGAGATCCTGTGATTTTTTTCTGCCCCTAGTGTGCATCGACCCGAAAGAGAAATATAGGACACCAATTTCTGACTTCCAAGTGAATATGCTAGTTGTCTGGGTGTCTAACTAACCCAGGAACATGTAAGTCCAGAAAACTCAACACTCCAGATCTGGATATTTGTTCTGGGTCAAAGAAGTCACTAAAGTTAGCATAACAGCCATACATCTTGCATTTTCAGAAAAGACATCAACTATGGCAGCACCCACCACCAAGACAGTCTTTAAAGCAGAACTAAATCCACTGATGTAACTGTTTCCCAAACCAGTTGCATTCAAGGCATGACTTGAATGATAACTGTCACAGTTGTTAGTGTGCTTACAGTTGCAAGAAAAAGTATGTGAACCCCTTGGGATTACATGGGAGTTTTGCATGAATTGGGCATAAAATGTGCTCTGAACGTCATCTAAGTCACAACAATAGAAGAACACAGTCTGCTGAACATAATACTACACAAACATTAGATGTTGCCATGGTTTAATTGCACATAACATGTAAACTTTCACAGTGCAGGGAGGAAAAAGTATGTGAATCTTTGGACTTAATAACTGGTTGACCCTCCTTTGGCAGCAATAACCTCAACCAAACGTTTCCTGTAGTTGCAGATCAGACCTGCACAACGATCTGGAGTCATTTTGGACCACTCCTCTTCACAAAACTGTTTCAGTGTAGAAATATTCTTGGGATGTCTGGTGTGAATCGCTCTCTTAAGGTCATGCCACAGCATTGCAATCAGGTTGAGGTCAGGACTCTGACTGGGCCACTCCAGAAGGCGTATTCTGTGCTGTTGCAGTCATTGTTTTGTTGAATTACTTGTATGCTTTGGGTCATTGTCCTGTTGCATCACCCATCCTCTGCGGAGCATCAGTTGGCGGACAGATGGTCGTACGTTTTCCTGCAAATGTCTTGATAAACTCTGGAATTCATTTTCCCATCAATGACAACAATCCGTCCAGGCCCTGAGGCAGCAAAGCAGCCCCAAACCATGATGCTCCCTTCGCCATGTTTTACAGTGGGGATGAGGTTTTGATGTTGGTGTGCTGTGCCTTTTTTTCTCCACACATAGTGTTGTGTGTTCTTCCCAAACAACTCAATCTTGGTTTCATCTGTCCACAGTATATTTTGCCAGTAGTGCTGTGGAACATCCAGGTGCTCTTTTGCAAACTTCAAACGTGCTGCAATATTCTTTTTGGACAGCAATGGCTTCCTCCCTGGTGTCCTTCCATGTACTCCATTCTTGTTTAATGTTTTCCTTATTTTAGATATGTCAACAAAAATGTTAGCATGTGCCAGAGATTTCTGTAGGTCTTTAGCTGACACTCTGGGATTCTTCTTTACCTCATGCAGCATTCTGCGCTGTGCTCTTGCAGTCATTTTTACAGGACGACCACGTCTAGGGAGAGTAGCAACAGTGCTAAACTTTCTCCATTTGTAGACAGTCTGTCTTACCGTCTACACATGGACATCAAGGCTTTTGGAGATACTTTTGTAACCTTTTCCAGCTTCATGCAAGTCAACAATTCTTGATCGTAGGTCTTCTGAGGTCATTAGACAGTGCTTCTTGAAACCAGTAAACCCAAAACAGGTGTGTGTTTTTTAAGGGCAGGACAGCTGTCAGCAACACATCCAATATCATCACACTGATTGGAGTCAAGGTTGGCTCACTCCTGGCTCCAATTAGCTCTGGGAGAAGTCATTAAGCTAGGGCCTCACATACTGTTTCCTCCCTGCACTGTGAATGTTTACATGTTATGTGCAATTAAACCATGGCAACATCTAATGTTTGTGTAGTATTATGTTCAGCAGACTGTGTTCTTCTATTGTTGTGACTTAGATGACGTTCAGAGCACATTTTATGCCCAATTCATGCAAAACTCCACGGAATCCCAAGGGGTTCACATACTTTTTCTTGCAACTGTATGTCACCTCTCAACCAAACTGTCAATCCATCAAATGACTGGTGTCATAGCTGATCACATGTGCAGCACCATGGCAACTACAGATCAAACAAAGGCTAATATAGCAGCTTCCTTGTCTGTAAAGGATAGAAGCATCTGAGCACCACAAAACAAAAATACTACTTAATTCATGTTTAATATTCAGAGCATACTTCCCCATCTATCCATCTCTCCATGCTTTATTTTTCTGAGAAATCAATTTGAAAAACACCCCTAGCATTTCTGTGGCCATCTTGAGTAAGGGCAGATAATTCATGTAGCATTTACTTTTGGAAATTTATCTGTCCTTAGCTCAGGCATGCAGGAAGGAGGGTGTGCTTAGCTGAGAAAACCCCTCCTCCCCTTCTGAAGACTCCTGGAATGTATGACATCATTTGCCTAGGCCTGGAAATCAGGAAGTAACTTAATACTAAATGTGAAAAAAAAAAGTCTAAAACAAAGTAAACATGTAATACTTTCCTATCTATATATAATGCTAGCAGCATAAGGATTAAATAGAAGCCAGTGTTGATTGAGGGAGTGAAGTTCCATCCTATGTAGCATTTCAGCTAAAACATTGTTTTTGCGAAACTGCAGGGTAAAGTTAGAATCCATTTTTTTTTGCTATCTACCCTTGGGCGGGATTTTTCTCACTATTTCTCAGACCCTATGAGTAAGTCAGAATATGACGAAACGCCTCAGAGCGTGACGGTGCGGCAAACCGGAAGTGACATAGATCCATAGCCGGAAGTGACGTGACAGCGTTCTGTCCAACAGTTCTGCAGGTGGTGAGAGTACCATGTGGTTTCTGCTGATCACAAAATGGTGCTATATGGGCTTGTTTTTAACATTGTAAGTGCAATACTTAGAGCAATAAATCAATTTATCTTGGGTAATACACCATTGGAGCGGGTTTTTGTTCTTCTCTTTTCATGATATGGTGGAGTATGTTGTATTAATGGAGTGGATACTTGAATCACCCTTGCATTTGTTCATTGAGTGAGCTGATTCTGGATGAACCCCCAGTTTACACCAGTGGAAGCCTTCTTTACTCTATAATAAAGGCAAATTTGATGAGTGCACGCCCTAGTGGGGGCGCACTGCGGGCACTGTGTATGGCTGTGAACACCATATGATTTTCATCACAAGATTTTTTTCATCAGCGGACTTTATTTATTTTTCGATCACTGGACATTACTTTGTGATATCATTGTTTTGTTTACTATAGTTGGTTCATTTGAGCACTCATTTTCTGTCCACTGTTATATGTTATATACACATGATATTTATATGTAGTTTGATATATAATGAATTACTGTATTTTTTGCTCCATAAGATGCACTTTTTCCCCCCAAAAAAGGGGGGAAAATGTCAATGCGTCTTATGGAGCGAATATGGAGTGGCCGGTCTGGTATTTCCACCGCCGCCACCATGTCAGAATACCGGGCTGGCCGTCAACTCTTCTCTGCAGCAGGACCATACCTGTTCCTCTGTCCAGTGCTGTGCAGTTTTCCCGTGCCGGCATCTTTAGTGTGTGCATCCGGCTGTGACAGCCGGGTGCCCACTGCGCATGCGCAAGAAACGCTGCGCTTTGTGAATGGTCCGTCGTCTTCTGGGACACATGACTGTGACATAAATGTAAGATTTGAGTAGCTGAGATGTGATCTGTAGAAATATGACATTGTAGATTTAGCTTCATTCCATGTTAATAATAGGATGGGTTCAGGATTCAGTCAGAGACATATGGTCACCAATTAGCATCTGAAAGGACAGAGCTTCCTCTAGGCTGCAGGTGACACCTAGATGTCAATAAAACCTTGTCACCTATGTAGCCAGACTTTGTCACCTTCTGGAAGTTTAAAAGAGGAACCCCAGACGTTTCGGCTTCGAAAACAGCAGGAGACCAGGAGTGGCTCCAATGTGTCTGTCAAGCTATAACTTATATCAGCAAATCAAAGGAATATATTTCATCTCTCATAAAAGCTAAAATATTAGTTGCAGAGAGATGAAAATACTTCCTTCTGATTGGACACACTGTAGGCTACATCTGCATGTAAAACTGCATTTGTAGCCTATGTAGAATTCCAGAGAAATGCATAAAACTGTTATATGGCGCCTGATTGCGACAGCTGAACAGTGATTGGTACTGTCGTGATCGGACTGATGCGCTAGTGTCGGAAATTCAATCCCTGACTTGGTGATTCAAACCGTTCCTGGTCAAATCGACTTTGGGCATTTCAGTACCCAGAATGTCCTGTGGGCTGGTACAGGAACACCCCCCAGAGTTGATTGGCCAAGGGCTAATGTCCAGGCCACATCCATATTCCCATACGTTGAGGACCTGAGATATGGACAGTGTAATTCACACGGAGCCGGTTCTATTGACTTTCGGATCGCGGACTTTCTCTGATTTGCTCCAGTTGCAGGATAACTCTTGGTAAGTTTTATTTGTTTTTATTCCCTTTTATTTTATAGTCAATAGCCAATTGTGTGACTTCTTGTATTTTCCGTATTATTTGTAACTCTTTATGCTTTGTACATATTTTATGCACTGGCCACTTTCGGGATATTAAATCATAAAATTAATAAGTGACTTCTGGGTACTTAAGCTTGGGCTCATATCTCCGGAGAGATTGTATTGTATTACAGTGTCTTTATATGCTTGGTCAAGTTCATTGCCTATCTGTATGCAATTGCACTGCGTGTTGGCAGAGTGCATGCAGATTGTAAGATAGCAGGTCTGCCAGACGGAGGTGTGTGTGTGTGTGTGTGTGTGTGTGTGTGCGTGCGTGCGTGCGTGCGTGCGTTGGCGGCCCAGCAGACCAGTCTGCAGACAAACTGTTGGGTGGTGGCAAGCTACCATTTGTTGTGTGTCCGGTGTGGGGGTGTGTGGACAGTGGAAGAGTGATTACTTTCGGGGTTCTAGCTTGTAGGATAGCTGGAGGAATCCTAGAAGTGAGTGACAATTGCTAGGCTGCTCCTCAACCCTTAGAGTGCACCAGATTGTATGTAAGATTCGTATCTGCCCGTGTGTGTGATCAGCCAGCTGGATTGGAGTCTCCCTCTAGTGGTGGCCAGAGGCAGTGCAGGCTGTGAAAGTGTATCTTATATATATTCAAACTAAGTTCCCCTCATGTTTACTGTTGTATCTTTGTGTCTTTGTTAATTGAGCCATCTATTGTTTCTGCCTGTTGGCTAGTCCTCCTGGAGGTTCCTACATGATGGGATTAGTCTTGTGTCAACTTTCCCTAGTTACCTAATCAGTGTAGGGTGTTTATCCCAATGTGTAATATTTGTTTTTATTGTTCATGTGGGAACTGCCCCTATTTATGAAGTGTATAAAATTCTGTATTTATGTTCCATAATCTGTTCCAGTTTTGCACCTTAGCTAGTGTCGTCTAGTTCTTGGGTGCAATGCCCAGCTATAATACTTTGGTCCCGTGTCCCAGCGGTGAGGAAGCAGTTCTCTGACGGAAGCTCCCAGGTGGGGTGCCAGGTGGTTCATCACTTTTAGAGAGGATACAATGATATAAAATAGATTGGGAGGGTGAAGGTTCACTTTAAGCATGCTCTACCTGTGAGGACTTCACCCTCATTTTTAACATTACCAGTATTATTTTGTAACCCTCCTTGACAGAATTGCATATTATTTTTTTGTAAAAATCTTGCCATCTCCTTGCATCTATCTCTCTTGCCTAGGTAAGAATGACATCAACTGGCACAAGTGTTCTCATTGGACAACACATTTGGAATTATCAAGGGCTCCCACTACTACCTCTCAGGGATGGGGCTGCACCATGCTCTGTGTGTCAATCTCGGCTTGGGATCGAGCATGCACATTTGCCCCCATAACAAGCTGCTTGCTATGTGGGCACTTGGCAGGGGGAGGCGCCAGGAGTGCAATCAGGGGACACCAGAGAAGGAGGGTCTGAGCTGCCCTGTGTAAACCGGTACATAGAGCAGGTAATTATAACATGTTTGTTATTTTAAAGAAAAAATTGGTTTAGAATCACTTTAATCTCAATTTAGATCACATTCGATTGGCCAGGACAGAAAATCACTGGTTTTGTAATTATTGGCAGCATTCAGATGCATCATGCATGAATTCAATCAATCAGATTATGAGATGCATGGTGAAAACAGAGGTGCGATCCCTTGTATCTTCCAGCTCTTGATCAAAATCCACTTCCCTGTGTGTGTCATATCAACTGTGTTGTGATTATCAGTCTTAATGGGAGAGATTGATTAGAAATCGATCCTTTAATGAAGCATGTATGAGCACCACTAAATATAACTAGATTTAGGCAGGACATAGACGGGCCGTTTATCGGCCGAATAAACGAAAAATCGGTCAGCCCTGTTGCCCATGCTGCCACCAATGTCCACAAAAAACGGCCTTTTTTTGCGGATTTTCCAGCATGACCGATAAAAATAAATGAGATCCGCGAAAAACAGCTGACAGGCTGGCCCCACTAACGGCGTGAATATCGGACGATTTTTTGTGCGGACGAAAATTTGGCCAATAAACAACCCGTCCATGGCCTACCTTAGGCCCTGCTCACACCTGTGTGACTTGTTGCGTTTTTGTTGTTGAGCGACAACGCATGTAAAGAAGAATCCATTATTGTCTGAGGGGAATGTTCACATCTGGGCTTCCATGCCACTTGGAAAAAGGTGCAGGAGTAGACTCATCCTTGGATGTGGTAATGTTCAACTCTAGAGAATGTGTGTTTTGATGACAGAGCATTGAAGATGCAACATGCACTGCGCCTAAAACATACGTAAAACACACAGGTGTGATGGACAGCACAATGCTCGAAATGTTAATAATTGAAACAACTGGACATGTATATCTACATTAAAAGACAACAGACACCCAAATGGATGTTTTTTTTCTGCATCCAAAATGCATAGAAAGTAAGTTATATGGTTATCAATGTCATAGTTCACATCAGTGCGTGCAGTTGCAGTGCGTTCTGGCTGCAGAAAAAAGTAGAACAGGATGCATCTTTCCTACACAGAACTGTGCTGTAAACCCTGGTTCACATATGTGCGTTCCTGCGGTCCGCGTTTTGCATGGGCACGAGAGCCCATTCATTTGAATGGACTCCCGTGCCCCGGGACACGCAGGGAAGAAGTCCCTGCACTTCTTCTGAAAATGCAGCCCGCACGGGAACCTCGGTTCCTAGTATGGCTGTGATTTTCAGTGTGGGCGGCGTGCCATTAGAATTAATGGAACCCGCCCGCGGGTCCGCATTCCTCTGAGCGGGTGGTGCAGCTGCACGGATTTTCGTGCGGATCTGCAATGGCACCACCTGCACATATGTGAACCTAGTGTAAAGAAAAAAAAGGGGAACATTTTCACCAGAAAGCATGAGAAACACACCAGAACGTGTTAAAAACGCATAAAAACCCCCCCACCTAATGCGCAAAAAACACACCTGCAGAAACGCATCTGGACTGGGCATTCTTCTGTGTGGGTGGTGTGGCTGATTTTTGTGCCAATCCACAGTGGCACCACCCACACATATGTGAACCTAGCCTTAAACACAAAAAAAACGCACCAGAACACACCAAAAATGCACTGGCACACACATGTCCCTATTTCAATTAACCCCTGGTTCACATATATGCAGCTGTACAGGCCACGTTTTGCATGGGCACGAGAGCCCATTGATTTGAATGGACTCCCATGCGCGTGACACGCAGGGAAGAAATCCCTGCACTTGTCTGGAAAATGCAGTCCGCGCGGGAACCTCACTTCCCAGTACAGTTGTGTTTTCCAGTGCAGGCGGCATGCCATTAGAACTAATGGCACCCACCCGCGGGTCCACATTCCTTTAAGCGAGTGGTGCAGCTGCGTGGATTTTCGTGCGGATCTGCAACGGCACCACCTGCACATATGTGAACCTAGTGTAAAGAAAAAAAAGGGGAACATTTTCACCAGAAAGCATGAGAAACACACCAGAACGTGTCAAAAGGCATAAAAAAAACCCCACCGAATGCGCAAAAAACACACCTGCAGAAACGCATCTGGACTGCGTTTCTATAGTGTGAACCGGCCCTTAAAACAGAAAAATGAAGATGTGCTCCTCCTGCATACAGCATACCGAGAAACGGAAAGCCTTCTAGTTTGGCCTCTGCCGTTTACCGTCCTGAACTCTCAACCAAAGCGATGCAAGGCGCTTCCGTCAACAAGCTGTCTGCTCGTAGCCTTCTCTTTCCAGGCGTCTGATTGGTTGCTGCTGTTTGCGGCCCTACACCATCCTATTCTGATTGGTAGACTGAGCTATCCGTCACCTTGTGCTCGGAGGCGGCGATAGGTTGTGGCGGGATTGGCTGCATACAAAGATGGGATCCTAGCAGGTAATGATGGAGCTGGTTCAATGTGGGAGATGGATGCCATGTGTGCTGCGGGGTCATGGATGGACGTGACGCCCGTCTATTACCATCCTCCATGTATATCTCTACACCTCCTATTCCTATACTGCACTGTGCTAGGAGAAGTCCCTGCACTTGTTCTAGTGTCTGGGGTGGGGGGGAGGATGTCTTCAGCTCCTATTAGATCTGTCTTTATTGTAGCAGCAGATATCCATTTCTTTTTCTCTCTCTAATTATAAAATATATCTTTGTTTTATTACCATTATTTTGAGCTATAAACATTTTTATATATTTACATTATGCCTGTATTTATTTTCTTATTTTAAGAGGTGAACACAATTATATCCTATAGTTTATTTTATAGTTTTTTTTTTTGTTTTTTTTTAAAGAGGGACAATATGTTACATATATCCTAATTTATTATTATTTTTTTTTTTATATAGAATAAATACTATACAAATGTTAAATGGGGAAAACCAACATATTATTATTTTACCAATGTTAAATTGGGGGGGGGGGGGGGAGCTATATGTGTTTTTTTTTTATATAATACCCATTTTATTTTTTTATCTTAAGAAGGGACATATATTAAACACAGCCTATATTATTATTATTATTATTATATATTTTTTTTTTTTTTTTAAGAAGGACAATATATTAAACATATAGCCTATGTTTGTTGTTCAAATGTTAAATAGGGGTGAAAAAATATATATTCCCCCCCCCCCTATAATAATTGTGTGTATAAATTTAAAAAATGTTGACATAAGAAGAGTAGTATTTATTTTAAGAGGGAAATTGGTAAAAAAAAAATTTTTTTTTAACTAGTACTTTAATAAAGTTTTCTACATGGATTATTTTTTCTTGCATACATTTTACCTTTTTTGGTTTTGAGGCTTCCTGATGCACAGGCATGACTTTGTGAAATGATCTTTCCTTAGCCATTAGACAAATGTTATTTTACTTGAATAAATATCCTCTGCAAGTCTTCCCAGATGATGAAAATAACTTTTCCTTTTTCAGTTATCCAGCAGCAGCCATACATGCCAGCCAATATGAATTTTGATGGCTTGGATCCGGGTTTGGCAGAATATGGCCCTGCCTTGCATGCTCCTTTGGATCCAGTCCTTGATCCCCACTTGAACCCTAGTCTTCTGCAGCCCGTGGAGCTGGACCATGACCGTGTTGGGCTGGAAGGCTTGCCTGTCCCGGAGCCTGTGCGCATCATGGAAGGGATGTATTCTGAGCTGCACACAGCTGTTTCTGAGGTTGGCGTTCCTGTCTCTGCTGTGCACTTTGATGTCCATGAGGAGATGCTGTGGGTTGGCAACCAGGGGGTAAGTGTTAATGGGCTGCCTCTTGGCATACCTGCCTTAATTTATCCATTGCTATATAGGTTCTCCTAGACTAAACTTAGTATTGCACTATGCGGCAGGGCCTTGACAAGGCAAGACAATCCTTGATATTTAATTCAGATTCTTAGACATTGTAAAGTGTATGTGTAGCTTTTGTTTATTTGCAGTTTTGGAAAGCGTAAAAAAAGATAAGTTTCAACCTTTTTTCCTTAAAGTCAAACTGTGGGATTTAAAAAAAAAGCCTTGTAGGCCCCATGTACACAGGACACTTCTGAACGATTGAAACTGACTACTGGAAAATGTAGGTTAAAAAGTCTGTTTAGCTGAATTTGCTTAATGCGTTTATGCGCGTTTGGAAGTGTTTTTTTTAAAGAGAAGCACAGGAGAAATGCCCAAAAGTGGTAAATTAACTATTTCAGAGAGAGCAGTATGTGTTGAGAGTAGCTTAGGTGTGAGTTGCTCATTAACATTTCTTTTGTTTCCAAGGGTGGGAAGGTGTCTGGTGGAGGGAGTCATTAAGGCCACCTGGCAGGGGGTCTACATGAGGAATTTGAGGTGTGAATGGTCATTAACATATCTTTTGTTTCCAGGGGTGGGAGAGGTCTGAGGTGTGAATTGGTCATTACAATGTGTGACAATCTTGGTAGGAACATACTGTGTTCAGTGTCCATTTGAGTACCTTAAACGCTTTGCATGCATTTTTCATGATTAAAAAAGGCTCTGGACAATACTGGGAACTGGAACAGTTTAAAAAAAAAAAAAATTTTTTTTCAACGGTTTATAAACGCGTTTAGCTGCGTTTACAAGCATTTTGTGTTTGAAACGCTGATAACATCGACTGCTGAACGCAAGTTTTCTGCGTTCAAAAAAACTACTGTAAACTCAAATGCCTGTAAACGAAGATATGTACAAGGGCAAATAGGAAAACATTAGGGCGAGTTCAGGGGCTGCTGAGAAAACAGCTAAACAGCTCCTAAACGTGAGTTTATCAGCTGCAGTGTACATGAGCCCTAAAGGTTAAATGCTTAACTCAAGTAGATGAGGAATAAGATGTAATATTTGCTCTGGTGCTCCCCTGCACAGAGTTGTGGGCAGTGTTCCTTATCCTCCCATACATAGACTTCAATTTTCTATTAGTTTGCTACAGGAATCGGGCTGGGAGAGCTGTCCTGGACCCAGCTGTATTGCTTTAACTACAACAGAGGGCAATGAGGTCAAAACGTATCTTTGCTGTATAACAAGGATGTCTTGTCTTACAAAACTACCTGAGCAGAGCTCCAATCTTTTGGCACAGTTTACACTTGGGTATTTTAACAATACATTTAGCTGCTTGGCTACACTCTTGTTAATGCAATTCTGTGACGATTCCTAAACAAATACTGCTGTCAGTCATGAGGTGCCTTCAAGCTGTTACACCCAAATTTTGGGCAACTCTGAAGGTATAACTCTGGGGTTCTCTGGTATTGTCAAAACTTGCCCATCCTTCTTCCTTTTTTTTTTTTTTTTTTTTTTTTTTTTTTTCTTCCTCCTTTAGACATTCCTGTTGCCCAGGATAAGTCAGCCAATCATAGTGATGGACCAATAGGAATATATGTGTGCATGAGCCCTACAGCTCAGAAGGCTGAGCAAAATGGTAGAGACAAGAAGGCTCACTCTGTATGAGCAGGCCTCTCTAGGTGCTTTATTTACCTGACAACTGTTACTTTATAGTGAAAGTTTAATATAAATCCCATCTTGTAGTGCTAGGGCTACATGCTCGTTTAAGGCTAATGGTAAACCCATTTCATTCAACTATTTATAGTTTGCCTGAAGGAAGGGGCATGTTTGAGTATTGCAGCCTGCTGTATTTATCTTGAAACATGTTTAACAAGGTGTACACATGAAGTATAAAGTTTATTTCCCCCACAGGGGCATGCCTCCTCCTTCTTCAGTCCTGCTCTTGAGAGATATTCATCTTTCCAAGTTCATGCTGCAAATGATATCCGGCAGATTCAGAGTCTGGAGAATGGGGTTGTTTTCCTCACAAAGAATAACCTGAAATACATGACTCGTGGTGGACTGATCATCTTTGACTACCTGTGAGTTATTGATTTTTCTGTACCTGTACAAGCAACACTACTTAACACCCAGTGAGATGGCATTGGGACTGGTTCATAAATGTTGCCTCTTGGACTTTGATTTCTTTTACTGATGGCTGTCGTCTGATTTACTGTGGGCAGTGAACCACTTTTCTTCCTCCCTTTATGCTCGCAGATCTTGCCCTGCTTCTGTTAGGTTGCTTTACATTACTTCATTGCAATGTATCTAATGTTTATTGTAACCATATTCACAAACTTAAAGTGGTTGTAAACCTAAAAAACACAAATCAATCTAATCCTATAGTTGAATAGATTTTACACTTTTTTTTTTTTTTTTTTTTTTTTTTTTTTTTACTAAGCATTTGAGCTTAGTTTGGTATCTTGAAGCAGTCCCCTTCTCCAGAAATCCTCCCCCCCCCCCCCCCCCCCCGTCTTCCGTCTTCTGAACAGAATAAATCCTACACAAGCAGAAAAATGGTGTCGCCACTCCCCTTCTCCTGTGAGTGACAGACTGTGCTGAAGACAAGACCAGCATGAGCCTCCATGTAACCCACTGTAAAGGGGTGGGGGATCGGGTGTCCCTCTCCCTGCTGGTCTCTGTCTTCACAAGATCGAGAACTCTGCACCAGTGATTTATGACATAGATCGGCATCACTTCAGTAATGCTGTAGTTATCTAGGCACGTCTGCTGATAGCTGATTATTGTCCTGCTCTATTCACAGGACCTAGCTTGTGAATTGCTGTTTACATAGGAATGTTTCTTGGTCCACATTGCCACCTTAGGCTGCAGGATTCCTAGTATTTTTAACATTAACCCCTTCCTACCAGCTTTCTCCTCATTAGCACAGATCCTGTACTGTGAGCAGAGGATGACATGGTCACTGGCAGCTGTGCATTCCCCTGAATGCACTCAGAAGACCTGTTCGCAGGCATATGTCAGATAGCTGTGGAGGGTCTGTATAACTGAGGGTTTGTGACATCACATCTCCACCTAATATTCTCTGGTCCTGAGTCACGCCCACAGACAAGCAGTTTTTGGAGGGCTGAGACAAGCTAATTTTTTTTTTTTTTTTTTTTTTTTTTTTTTTTGTCTGAGGTACACTCACAACTGTATGTTTGTTTTGCCATAAATTAATACATTTTATTGTATGTTAAGAACCACTTTAAATATGTTTTTGTTTTTTTTAAGGATGGATGAAATGGTAGACAATCACAGTCTATTGCTCATGGACAGCAACACCCTGCTAATGGCAGGAATGCAAAATCAGGTCATTCAGATGGATCTCAACACTGTGCAGGAGACACAAAAGGTACCACCTATATGCCGACGACACACAAATCTATCTCTCAACCCCCCCCACCTCAGTCTCCACCCGAATCACACACCTACTGAGCGACATATCAGACTGGATGTCGCTCCATTTCTTTAAACTGAACCTCTCCAAAACCGAGTTTGTCTTCCCTCCCAGCCCGCACACCACCCCCCATTGACTTCTCCATCACATCCAACAACGCCACCATCAAACCCGCCCCGCAGGCCAGAGTACTTGGTGTCATTCTGGACTCCAACCTATCCTTCAGCCCCAAGTCCAATCTTTAACAAGCTCGTGCAGACTCCACCTCCCCAACATCGCCAAAATACGCACGTTCTTAACCCCAGAAACCACTAAACAGCTCATCCACTCCTTCATCATCACGACTCGATTACTGTAACTCCCTCCTTACTGGCCTGCCTCGCCGCTGGCTATCCCCGCTTCAGTCGATCCTGAATACGGCTGCCTGACTCATTCACCTTTCCAACCGCTCCATTTTCGCCACCCCCCTCTGCCAATCCCTTCACTGGCTTCCGATTGCGCAACGGATCAAATTCTAAATCCTAACACTGACGTAAAAAGCCGTCCACCATACTGCCCCAAATTACATCACTGACCTAATATCCAAGTACCACCCAACACGCACACTCCACTCCTCACAAGACCTCCTTCTCTCTAGTTCCCTGGTCTCCTCCTCCCATGCCCGCCTCCAGGACTTCTCCAGGGTGTCACCCATCCTCTGGAACTCCCTGCCCCAACCCATCAGATTATCGCCTACTCTCCTCTCCTTTAGGCGCACCCTGAAAACCCACCTCTTCAGGGAAGCATACCTCACCCCCTGCTAACTTGCCAACCTCCTCCACTCTTCCTACCACCCCATCCCCCACAGCTATCTCCTCCTGTGCTACCATCCCCTCCCTCCTAGATTGTAAGCTCGAAAGAGCAGGGCCCTCGATCCCCTCATGTTTTGCATTGTATTGTTGTTGTTCTGTCCCCCTTTGTAATGTACAGTGCTGAGTGAACTATTGACGCTTTATAAATACTGTATAATAATAATTTTTTTGCTTACTATTGAGCTGCTGGCCTAAATAAACCCCAGATAGCTAAACGTTACAAAAAGTATTTACCAAGAAGAGCAGTAGGCCTACATAAAAAAAAAAAAAAAAAAATTAATACTTGGCATTACAGGAAAATACATTGTTACTTGCTGTATATAAAATGTGTGCAATATAAGGAAACCTGGTATTAAATTTGGCTGCTGCTTTTTACCATGTTTACTGAAATATTTCCTAAAACATCTGTACCACTAAGGAACCTATTCTCCAGAATATTTGGAACTTGCAGTTAATAGTATCTTCACTTCTCTCCCTTTTTTTGTACTGGTAATGCCAATTTCTTTCTTTATACAGGGCACATATAAGTGCCTAACCTATCGTGTGTCTGTCTCTATGCCCATAGACGTTAATAGTAGCACTTTGAAAACTGCATATTTTGTGCTTCGTCTACATGATGTAGCTACTGTGTACTCTTGTTTGATTTGTATAGAGAATTTTTTTGTGAACTATGAAAATTGCTCTTTTCACAGTATACAGTGGACGTCCCTGGTATTACAGTTATGCGACAATCCAATCGCTTCTTTTTCTGTGGGCACACCTCAGGAAAGGTATGTCAGTCACTGTCACATTTTAAATGTTTAGTGGAATACTTGCACCTCTCCATCCTAAATGCAGCCCACTTGATCTTATACGTTCAGCCTTGATCTAGTGACCTCAGCTGCGTGGTCCCACTTAGGGCCACTTGGCATTTCTACGGAAAATGGCTGGTCTGCACTGCACATATACTTCAGTTTCATTCACTTCTGCAGGAAAGCCATACTACTAGCCACCTCAAGTGGCCACTTAGAGTATGGCCTTCCCATAAGCATGTATAGGGTCATAGTACATGTTCAAAGTATGAACCATCCATTCCCCCCCCCCCCCCCCCTTCAAGTTTGTTTTGTTGTTTTTGTTTGTTTTCCCAGTTAACCCTTTGAGGACCAAGGGATGTATTTTTCCCATGTTTTTAATTGCGTGTATCATCTGATTAAGAACTTTTTTTTTTTTTTTTTTTTTTTTTTTTGAGTCAAAATATTAGTTCTTATCAACAAACAACAAATGGATCTAGCTTTTTGCCAATTATTTTATGAAATGGCTTAGTTACAGCAACTGAAGAGTACAAACTTTGAAAGCAAAAAAATTCTTTTGGCATTCCAAAACCTTACGGTCCTCAAAGGGTTAATAGAGTAGAGAACTAATTAAAGACAAAACAATGTAGCTTACAATACAAAAAGCATAATCTATGATGTAATTACATGAGAAATTTGTGTACAGTTTAATGAAACTAACTCTGGTCTGTGGCACTTAGGCTGGCCATACATTATACAATTATTTGCAGATTTTTGGTTTAGATTTACCAAAAACCATATAATAGGAGGACAAACCTAAACAACACTTTCAGTTGTATCCAATTAGGCAGGCCCTTGCACTACATAGTTGAAGGTAAATCTAAAGGAAATTGGGCAGAAAATCTGCAGATAATTGTATAATGTATGGCCAGCCTAATGCAGGCCATAGATGGGGAGAAAAACGGCCGATTTTTCGTCCGAAAATAAAACCGGCCGATTATCTTATCGTTAGTGGACGATTTTGTCGGCCGTTTTTCGTGTATTTTGGACTTTCAGATTATCGGTGATGTTGGAAAATTTTCGAAAAACGCCCGACTTTATCCTCATTGATGGTCAAAAATGAACGATCGTTTTCCGAAAAAGGATCACAAAGGCCACAAAATGACATCATTTCCCGTTATAGGTTACTCATTAATCGGCCGATTTTCGTAATAATTGGTCAGGTAAGTTTTTTTAGACCGACCGATAGTTCGTTAATCGGCGGAAAATCTGCCGTTTTTCTCCCCATCTATGGCCTGCATAAGCGTGTGATGTTAAAATACACAGGTGGGGTTATTTACTAAAATTAGAAATTGCTAAATCTGTTGCAGCTCTACAGAGGAACCAATCCGCTTCCAGGTTTTCTAGTCCAAGCCTAATTAAACAAGCTGAAGTTAGAAGCTGATTTGGCTACCATGCACAGCTGCACCAGGTTTAGTAAATAACTGGAAAGGGACACAAATATACCTGTTCTAGGTCACTGACTTTTGTCAGCAAGTATTGCTTGACTGTCATGTATATGCACTGGCTTCAACTAGCATTTTTAGAAAGAGATCAACAATGGCAGCATACATGTTTTGTTCATGACAGGATTCCTTTTAGCAGTCCTTGGAGGATTTTTGTAACATTTCCTATCATAGTATGATTACTGAGAGCAGTTTTCATGTTGCTATAGAGGAGTGCACTTTGAGAGTTAAAGTTCAGCACCTGCTGAGCAGTGGGCAAGCGATAAAGTGTGTGGGAATTATTTTGCATTCTGCTTTTCTGGTATCTGTGCTGATCTGTTGATGTTGTAATCCATTTGAGACCCCAGTGAATGAAGCCAGAGGCTTTTCATGGAAGGTTTTTTTTTTTTTTTTTTGTTTTTTTTTGTTTTCCCCCAAATATAAAAGAACCTGCAATACAGACTCACTGCTGACCTCTTTCAGAGAATTCTACTTGCCTGGCTGACATGCTAATCCAATGGCTTCTTTTTCTGAATCTCCTAATTGGAACATGTATGCAGATCAAGGGTACTGACTTCATTTCAATTTTCTATTTTGCGTACTTCTGGGCTGATTACTCTGAATGTATTGCATCCAGAGAGCCAGGAAACCATTTTACCTCTGGGCTGGTCTGTTTACACACTCAAAGTGCAGCAACAGGCTTCTTTGCTTTAAAAAATACACCTTTTTAGTGCAGTATTTTGCTGTAGTTTGTAGTTCCCTCTTAAAGTTAAACTGCATAACATTGTATATACCTGTGCCGGTAAGTTCACAACACAACGAAAATACAACCTATTCATGCTCACTCGCACTCCTCAGAAGTTCTAAAACCCATAAGGTGACCTCTAGCAGACAAACCGGTCTTTTTTTTTTTTTTTTTTTTTTGCATAATGTTCTACTTTGCCTCTACAGCTGTTGCAAAAGAGGCAGGGAAATTGCAGTGTGCTCCGAAGAACCACTAAGATTGCACTTTCCATTTTAGGTTGAGATGCCGCATTTTTCGCTCCATACGATGCACTTTTTTTTTTCCTCCAAAAAAAAATGGGGGGGAGGGGGGAAATGTCTGCATCTTATGGAGAGGCTGACCCAGTATTGCTATGTCAGAATACTGGGCTGGCCGCTCAGCTCTTCTCTGCAGCAGAACCTTACCTGTTCCTCAGTCCAGCGGTGTCCTCACGGTCTTCTCTCCCGGTGCAGGCATCGTTAGTGTGGGCACCTGGCTGTGACCGCTTACGGCTTCACAGCTGGGTGCCCACTGCGCATGCCTGGGAAGCGCTGCGCTTTGTGAATGGTCTGGCAGTTTTCTGGGACCTGTCCTGTGTCGGAAGTGGGAGCGGGTACCTGTCAAATTCAAGTACCCACCCTAACCAAATGTCCGCAGTATCTGGTCATCCCTGTAGTGTTTGTAGATAGTGAGTTTATATTTAAAAAAAAAAAAAAATCTTCCATACAGAATTTCTTTGCTAACCTGTTTGACAGAATTTAGGGACTTTGTGTCCACGATTGGCATGTCTAGCTTTTATTTTTCATGTAAAATTATAATTTTCAATTACTTGGCTTTTTTTTTTTTTTTTTTTTTTTTTTTTTACCAGGTTTCCCTTAGAGATCTGCGCACTTTCAAAGTGGAACATGAATTTGATGCCTACTCTGGTAGCTTGTCTGACTTTGATGTCCATGGAAATCTGGTAGTGACCTGTGGTTTTACGAGTCGTATGGGTGTGCTGGCTTGTGACCGGTTCCTAAAAGTATATGATTTACGAATGATGCGGGCCATCACCCCTCTGCAAGTCCATGTTGACCCCCTCTTTCTGCGATTTGTTCCTACCTATACATCACGGCTAGCAATTATTTCTGAACGAGGTGAGTGGGGTGTTTTTAAAAAAAAAAAAAAAAACATTTCTTTCCATAGTTAAAATGCTCTTCTCCTAGTGGCAAGTCTCTCAGCTCTATTTTCAGTCTGAAACATTGTACACTTGGTACATATATCTTTGACCAATATAGGTCCCCATCTATTGATCCCTTACAATTCTTTCTCTTTCTGATTTTATAGGTCAGTGTCAGTTTTGTGAACCAACTGGTTTGGCCAATCCTGCAGACATCTTCCATGTCAGCACAGTAGGTCAGCTAATAATGTCCTTTGATGTGTCTGCTAGCAAGCAAGTTCTGGCATTTGGAGACTCCGATGGCTGCATCCATTTGTGGGCAGATACCCCAGAAGCAACATTTAACACTTACCCACGTGACTCAGAATTTGCATTGCCCTGCATGGTGGACAACTTGCCACATCTAGACTGGAATCAAGACCTTATGCCTCTTTCCCTTATCCCCGTTCCACTGATTAATGAAACCTTGCTTTCTGATTGGCCTGCTGCTAACTGCACTCCTGCGCCTCGGTATGTTAGTCCTTTCCCATGTCAGAAACACACAATTGCGTACGCACACACATTATTCACTCTCTTTGGGTCAAGATGTAAAACTGCTTTCTGTTTAAGAAGGTTTCTCCCTATACTAAATAAAAAAAAAAAAAAAAATTGTGTGGGTAGCTAGATCTGTTAGCTGTCAACTGAGCTGCAACATATTTTTGTATTGCCTACTCTTGTATCCCTATCCTGAATGGATGTATCTAATACACAAGTGTAGTAATCAATTTCCTATACACTTCCATATAGGTAAAAAGGTCAAGTTGTCTGTCCAAGCGTGTGTGGGGTGGATGTTTGCAGGAACATGCTTTTAAATACTGAAAACTATTAAGCTGTGTGGTCTGACAACAGATGTGGTTGAGCTTGAGCTGTTACCCTTCACACACAGATTTCTCTTCAATCGTATCTCTTCTCCACATTTACTGACCATTGTCTCTTCTTCAGTCGCGCTCCCCCTGTAGATCAAGAGATACTGCGCACAATGAAGCAAGTTGGGTTCATTGGCTACTCTCCCAATCCTAGAACAAAGCTCCGGAATCAGGTCTGCCTTTTTTTACGTTCTGTATTCTTTGCTTTATGTGGTAGTCGTATAAAAACTGCATAAGTGTTTTGCAGAGAAAAAAAAATGAATTTTTCAATTTTCCTTGGACTGTTTTCATAATTTGGTCTTCCGGAGAGAGATGTATAGCAATTTGATGCGAGTATTGGTGTGTGGGGCGCCTTTTTTTTTTTTTTTTTTTTTTTTTTTTATAGGGTGAATGGACTTGTAAAGATGCTGTAATGGCAGTGATTTTTCCAGCAGTCTCTTGTAACATGTTCAGTCTCTCATTGTCTCCTGCAACATGTCCCCATGCATGACTGCATTATTTCCCCATCTACTACAGGATATCGTGTGTGTGTGTGTGTGTTTGTCTACTACAGGATATCGTGTGTGTCATTCTCCATGTAATACTCGGCTGTTCTCTTGTTTGCTCATACATTTTCTAGGCAGCTGTGGCAAGCTAGCCACTGCAGATGCTTGCTATATTTGTTTTATGTGGCTAGGGTTATCTTGACACACTAATAAAGAAGCCGATATAATTTAACTTCTCTTATGTGCCTTTTTTTGTTTAGGTGCCCTATCAACTGGAAAACGATTTTGATACCTTTAACCAAGTTCCTGAATCGCCAATAGGACGCGAGGAAGAGCCTCACCTCTACATGGTGCCCAAAAAGTACCGGAAGGTCCAGTAGCCAATTATCATCCTCTGTTCTCTTCTGTGCTTTTCTTGAGATGTATTGATACCATAGTAACCAATTTACTAAAGCAGTCTCTTTTCCCATGCTGCATATATAGCCATATTAACACAGATTGCAAATTTTAGAAATATATTGGTTGTAAAAAAATTTTATGTACTGTGAAATGTTGAGTACTTGTAGGATTGCCAGACCTCGAGTAGAATCAAGCTTGATTCCTGTTGTGCCTTTGCTGCTGCTCCAGGGCTTGGGGTACAGAGGTCTCTCTACTAGTTAGGCATGGTTGTAACAAGCTAAGTTTGTTTTGCCATGGGCTGTATACCAGCCATATTCCCCCAGCAAATCTGCTAAAGAGGAAAGATGTCAAAGTGGTATTTTACCTCTTGTGGCTATTTCTGCAGGAATGTGTGGATGGCTTAGGTTGGTGGCACCCCCCCCCCCCCCGAGTGCGCAATATGTGAATTCGTGCAGTTAATAGGCAGCAGCTGTCGGGTTACAATTGTACCCGGACACTCCAGCTCAAATGAACTAATTCTATTTCTATAGCCTGGTCCAATAAAGACCACTTCACTAGAGGTACTATAGTTTTTGTGCTTTTCTCACATTGCATGCCTGTATGCACTACCAGCTTAGTTGCAGTAGATGGTATTGACAGGTGGAAGTCACTGTATATTTCCTGTAACTGTAATGCTACTCATGGCCATGGACAAAGTGAAGTCAGTGCAAGCTGAATGTGTGACCATTCACAGCAATCACTTAATAAAGCAATGTTGTATAAAGACTGTACAGTACGTTTCACACAGGATTCAGCTTGTATATGAGTAGTGTGGACAGAAAACGTATGAAAATTTTCAGCGAACGTCTGCAAAGCTTTTGGCAAGCTTTGAGCAGCTTTGTTTTAAGCCTTTAAAGTGTATGTATTATAGCAGGCTTTCAAAAAGCTTCTAGTAGTGCTGATACCTCATCTTGTAGTGACTGTTAGCACACCATTAGGGCTGGAGTTGAACAGTAGCTTTAAACGCTTCAGCAAAGCTAGGTGAAAGCTGCAAATGCTTTGTAAAGGCTTGCTGTTCACACTAGCTCTCATACAAGCTGAAGCCCTACTGAAATAAGCCTACCATAGATTTTTCATTCTGGCCCTTATTGCCAATGGGTAGAGAGATGTGAAATGCTACACTGTGCTTAAACCCTTTGTAGCTACTTAAAATATTAGTCTGGCCATTAGGGCACAAACACCTCAGCCACAATGGGGTAGAAGAGCAAATTTCTTTTGAAAAGGAGATCAGAAAGTGTCTGTTGCCTATAGGAATTTTGGGGGTGATACCAGCCATCTTTTTACTAACTTGCAGTCTAGCAAGAGTAGAGTGTGTGTTCGTTCGTTCGTTCGTTCTGCAGTTAAGAGCATAAATGGTAAAAATCTATAATTTTGAGATTCTCTTCTGCAGATGTCCAAAGTGTCGTCATAGGAAGCAGGAAGATGTGCTGTAATAGTCCTCCAGAAATGTTATCTTTTTCCACATCCTGCAGGAATAGGATATTCTAACCTTCAAGAGTTATTTTTTTTTCATATGTTTTGCAAAGTAAAATTTAATTTTTAGATTAGCTGAGAAAATCCATGATTCACGATGGGGTTTTTTTTTTTTTCTGTTTTGTTACAGGTAACCATAAAATATTCCAAACTTGGACTAGAAGACTTTGATTTTAAACACTACAATAAAACCTTGTTTGCTGGCCTTGAGCCTCATATTCCCAACGCCTACTGCAACTGCATGATTCAGGTAAGTAGGGGCCTGTCTCGCTGTGTGTAGGCGATGCTGGCTGACTGGTCACAAGTGTTGCCTGTTGTGCTGCACACAGGTGCAGTCATGTCTGATTGGGAGTAGGGAAGCGGCACTTGACAAGCTTAATATATGTTTAGTACTTTACACAATAAGCCAAGAATTGAGGGTGATTGTTTGACATAAAGTAGCAATCTGAGACAATCTCCTCCCTCCTTTTTTTTTTTTTTTTTTTTTTTTTTTTTTAACAAAATCCCAGGCACTCAGTCACATGGTCTCCGGCTTATCGGGCTGGAAATGCATTGATGTGAGGGCTTCATCTTTGGTGCATACTGTCTATATGGGCAGAGGGAGGTTTTTGCTTGAATTTCTCTTGCTTGGGCATAGCCCTTAAACTGCAGCATGTCATGCACCCATTCTGCTGGTAGTGTCAAAGGGGTGTTTGTTGCCAGTTAAGGTATAGACGGAGAATATAGAATCGTGAATAATTAAAATGAAGCGAGGACCTAGGCAAATAAGAAGCCAATTTTGTAGGCATAATGCATTTTAGGTTTATAATGAACTCCTGTTTGAAACAGACTGGTTACATGATGGCCTTTAAAAAAAGCTGCAATTCTAAGAATGGGGAGAAGGGTAGGCTAAACCCCTTTACTGATTCGGCACGCTCCCCCTTTCCTGTTTAAGTAATGTAAAGCTTTAAACATGCTCCTGTGCTAGCAAAAAATGCCCTAGGCCAGGGCTTGACAAATCCTAAGTCACGATGGCAAATTAGAAAGTGCGTCCCGGTTCACACACTGCCTCCTATTTGACTTTAATGCAAAAAACTGCACCCTTATTGACTTCAATGCAAAAACTCCTGTCTATAGCATTCTTATGTGAACACTTGTCTCCGCATGCCACTCTCCTCTATCACTTGCAAATCTGGAATGCACTGCTATAAACTTGCACAGGACCCTTTTTCCTATTGGAACTCGAAATGCAATGCATGTGGATCACATCTGTGTGAACCTCCTCAATAGGAACGTATAATATATAGCCTGTCATGCAAATCTGAGTTTGAAAACTGATCCAGAATTGCATATGTATGAACCAGGGTGGCTCAATTCATACCTGGGCATCTTGGGATCGTGGCAGAATCGCTGTGATTGCACAGAGCAAGTTCAGATGACATTTTTTCCAATGGTGTGATTGGCACGTGACAAATGGCGTCAAATGAAGCTTGTCGCCCAAAAGATGCCTTGCTCTGGTCACTGACAACTCTCACTACACAAAAATCCTGTCTCCCAACTCTTAGCTGGCTGATAGGTTCAAACCAAATTTGTAAAGCCCTGCTCTATGGCCATGTGGGAATGTTACTTTAGAATCTTAATGCCTTCTTTTGTAAATATACCTCTTTAAATGTAGAAATAGGCTTTGTGATGAACCATAGCCAAATATATTCAAATTACACCCTTGAGTAACTGGCAAAGAATCCTGTGCTAGCTCTGGTCAGAAAGGGGTTCCGAAAGAGTGTCAGATATTTTATTACTTAGGATTTTGGGCAGTGTGAGCCAGGGTTCCAAACGTGTGTTTTTGTTTTAAACCATATTGATTTACATCGCTGAAGGTGTGACTTGTTAAAATGGCATTCCATATGATAGGCTGGTAGAGTTGAAGGCCCTGACTCTGTTCTGTTATGGTTGTTCCAGTTTGTCATAGAACATGTATGTATGTATTTTATGGCTCTAATTGCACCAAAAAGGTGCAGGACCCTTTTTGGGGTCCACACTAGAATCTGATGACATGGGTATTCACACCTATGCGATCAGATTCTGCACATTACACCATGTTTTTGCAAACTGCTTTCAGGGTCTTAATATACACACCCGCAGCAATTCGCATGAACAGGGTGTGATTCTAATGTGGTGTGGAATACGCTGTGAATTCCACACCACATCAGTGAACAAGGGCTCAGCGTTTGTATTCTCTTTTCTCCCCAGGTGATGTATTTGATGGAGCCAGTTCGATGCCTTGTACAGAACCATCTATGTCAAAAGGAGTTTTGCCTAAGCTGTGAATTGGGATTCTTGTTCCACATGCTGGATTTGTCACGTGGTGATCCTTGCCAAGTATGTATATTACCGTGGGGATATAAGCAAATTCTAGAGACTTGGGAAGTTTTCAACAAACTGCTGCTACCTGTCTGTCGGTGAATAGATACTTGATAAACTCACTGGTTGCTTTGTTGCTGATCAGTGTAATGTATTGGAAGTTGCTCTTCAGGAACTCAAATGTGTATGCTGTACGGAGCTGGTTTCAGTTGCATTTACTCTGTTTTACAATTCTTACCATTTGTCAGCAGGATGAAACCTCTTATGTAGCAGAGTGTGTGAAATGTGGTGTGTGGGGTTTTTTTTTAATGGTACATTTTGTCGTGTGTGTGTGTGTGTGTGTGTGTGTGTGTCCTATCTGAAGGAAAATCACATTTTTTACTATAAAAAGTGTAACATTTTTGTTTTGTAGTGCTGAAGAATGTCTGTCTGTATTGTGTACCACCCAAGTTGCCAATCTACAATGTTTCTACACAAAGGGCTTCTGCTACACTACCCTTTTTACAGGAATTAAGATCTATTGTCTGCACCAACTTTGACCGTAGTTGTCTGCAAGTGGACCTCTGTCCTTTATAAATGAATAACTGCAGGTTTCTTGAGTACCTGAGCTGACTGTTTTTTGTAGGAACCTCTATTCATCCTAGCAATGAACAGAGGTCCATTTACCACAAGTGAGAGCTGTCAAAGCTGTTGCATGATTGGGGGTGCAACAAACAAGGATCTTTATGCTTTTAATTCATTTTCCTTCGTATTTGCCACATTTTGCAGCCATAGCCCTGCTGTGAATACCTGCAATTGCTCGTTCTTAATACTATGAGGCTGAACCCTGATCTATTGTATGAGTTGATACCTAAATTGGTGCTTTCGCAGTGGCTACATTTTATATTCCGAAGTATCCAGGGACTTATGATTCCTAGAATATCACACCTGATACCCTGGGCTGTTTTTATGAAGCCGACTTCTTTAAAGATTCCCTGAAGTAAGCATTGCAATTGAGGTATCTTCCCAGCCTTAGCACAACACAGAAGAATGTAGAGTCAAATTTATGTAGTGGGTTCATGCATTATCTATAATGAACATTTCAATTTATTTTAATAGTCCCAAGTGCCAGAGCCACTGGCTCTGGAGAACATATTGAGACAAATGGCTCAGTGTAAGCTTTCACATTCATAAGGCATAATGTCTGGAGTCCCTGTAATGGTGCTTGTAATACCTTGTGTGTGTTCCACCATAATCTTATGTTTTTACATTATTTTGTAAGGCCAGTAACTTCTTGAGAGCTTTCCGAACCATTCCTGAAGCAGCAGCACTGGGACTTATTTTGGCCGATTCAGATGAGGCAACTGGAAAGGTCAATCTTGGCCGTCTGATTCAAAGCTGGTGCCGCTTCCTTCTGACTCAACTTCACCAAGAGACACAAGAGCTAGAAGGCCCACAGGCTTATCGTGGTATTGGAAGTGCCAGGTATAATAAGTGTGTGTGTTGGGTCTTTGTTTTGGTTTTGTTTTTTGTCCCCCCCCCTCCAGGCAGCGATGTGCTTTTATGTTAAAGTGATCAGTGGCTTTACAGATGCCTCCAGGGCCTCTGCTTTCAGAAAATACATAATGTTCAGATGCTTAGTAAAAAAACCAGTGCTAGAAAATTACTTTTTAATTTATTTTTTAAACTAGTATGAGAAATGTCTAAGTTGCCATGGATGGCAAGCAGATCAGTACATCTGCACTTAAAAGCATGCAGATGTTTTTTGTTAATTGCTGCATTTTGAAACCTAATAGGAGGTAATGGACACAATCTTACAGACTTTGCCATTCTACTGATAAATAAGTAAAAGGTTATTGAGACCTTGGAAAGTTAATGCCTCATATGCTGAAAATGCATCCTTAGAAATGGCAACCTAGGTATACTCCATTTATTCATTTTAATATTCTTGGAATTGACTAATATTACTGCACAATAATTGTTCAGATTGCCTCTTCTCTTACCATGCTGGACACCTATGTGTCTGGAAACCTATTTTGCTCAGTTGTTTACACTGAAGGATTTACAAAAATTATTCAGATAACTGGGAAATGTAATAGATTTAAGATTAATAGATTATCTAGTTTGGTGACAGGATTGTACTTTTTACAGATTCTTTAGGGAGTTTCATATTTTTAGTATGCTGTTGCTGGCATTGAACCCCTATTTTTCTTTCCCCCCCCCCCCCCAGCATGTTTGCATCCACAGGGGGCTCTGTGATTGGACAGCTGTTTGGATGTGAAGTGGAGAACTGTAGCATGTGCAGATGCGGCAAGGAAACCGTGCGCCTTTCCACAACCCTACTCTTTACCTTGTCATACCCTGAAGTCAACAGTAATCGTGAGTATAACATCTCTTGGATATCAGGAGCAGTAATCTTTCAGACACCTACACTTTTTTTTTTTTTTTTAAAAATTCACAAAGAGCTCATGTCCAGTGTTTGGCTTACTACCTCAGAGAACAGCCTATGATAGAGCTTGATTTGACTCTGTTTCTATCAAGGTGTTCTTTTCAGTGCAGAATCACTGACCATGTTAGCAGCCAGCCTCCCCTATAATTCTGTAGTGAGAAGAAAGCAAAAACTGTTCTAGGGATGCACCG
Source organism: Staurois parvus (assembly GCF_062004578.1). Lineage (NCBI taxonomy): Eukaryota > Metazoa > Chordata > Amphibia > Anura > Ranidae > Staurois > Staurois parvus. The sequence continues at coordinate 14,476,728 of NW_028317813.1, forward strand.
AAATTTTGGTGGCCGAAACGTTTTGGCCGAAATGAGAAGTACTGATTACAGGTGCCGAAAAAACCCCGCCGCTCAGTAGTTCTCAGCCTTGCCTGAGAAACCATTGAACGATGCTGGTGCTGGGCATAGAGTTGAGTGAAGGAAAGATGGCCTCTACTCACCTCTATGCCCTTGGAGGACCGGAGCAATGTCACTTCTGGGCTTTTTAAGAAAAAAAAAAATAGTGGGGGCCCCCCCCCCCCCCCCCCACGTAAGAGCAATAATTCTTGCACTAGATCTACTCTAAAAATTTCTACTGGTTAGCAGTGTAAAGTTAAAGCCTCGCCAATGGATATTTTAAGTACCGCAGTTTCACGCCATTCCACAAGCGCACACAATTTTAAAGTGGGACGTGTTGGGTATCTATGCTCTGCAACATGCTCTTTCATGTTTTACAAATATATTGTGTTTTCCCCCCAAAAAAATTTCATTTTTAAAATGCGCATTTGTTTTTGGCAAAGTGCATTTTGAAGTTTCAGTACACCACTAGACTGTTCAGGTGTGATATGTATGTCCTTTAGCGACTATTTCACTGTTTATGCCAATGTTTGTTTTTTCAGAGTTGGCTATCATTCATACCCAGATCTTGTGCATGTGCTTCGGTGTATGTGGTTTCAGCACATATAAGAATTGGGAAGGGGGTGGGCTACTTATGTAGCAGGGTACTTTTTTTTCAGGTCTTTCCAAGGAGCAGCAGGGAAACCCCACTGAATGTATAATTGTCCAAACCTTTGTAATTCCTACTTCTGCATGAAAGGATTTTACTGAATATGATTTTTTTTTATGTATTACCATACAGTTACCTGAAATATATTTTAAGTGGGCCTTTATAACTTTACCTACACTCTATAGCAGATTTAATGCTACAGGGTGGACGTTCTGTGCAAAATCGCATATATAAATATAATTTTGCACTTCCGCCACAGGTGGATGCCCGCCTGCTGCCAGAGTGCTGCTTCTGCTGTGATTGGACACCGCAGAAGTCAATTAACAGGTGCTGGCCAAAAGATGAGCGCTGGCACCCGCTGATTGCCAAGGACACTGACATAACACAGCTTTGATTGTGTTAAGTCAACAGCGATCTGCTAGGTTTTATTCAGAAAATAAAATCTTAGCCGTTTGCCTAGTATAAACAGTGCACACACAAACCCTAGCTAGGCACACAATTATCCCTTTTGATCACCCTAGATGTTTAACCCCTTCCCAGTGTCATTAATGACAGTGTATATTTTTAGCACTGTATTGTCACTGGTTCCCACAAAGTGTCAATTATTGTAAAAATGTCTGCCACACTATCTCAGTCCTGCTATAAGTCGCTGACCACTGCACTACTCCTGGTGATCATAAAGAACCCCAATCTATAGGCAAAGAATGACACTCTGCCTGCGAATGTAAGATCACCCTTTCAAATGCTCGGGAACAAGAGTCAAACCTTCATTTTAAAGCTGAAGATTAATCTACCTATATTTATGCAAATATCCAATGCTTTCATGGGCATGTGTCAGTATGGAAGAGGGCATGCAAATCCCCCTAGGTAACAACCGCATGTAACGCTGAGCCTGAAATCCAATGAATGCAAGGGGAAGGTCAGACAGTCAGGCTGGAGAGGAAATGGCTAGATGCAAAGCCTCATCCAGCCAGGAATGAGGCAGGCTATATCTGACTTTTATTTCAGTGCATATGTTGAGCTTATCAGTGTACATCAGAAGCTGCAGCAAGCAATTTTTTAGGAGCCTGTACAGCTATGCAGGACTGAAGGTAAGGCTGGCGTTTCAGCTTTAAATGAAATATGTAGTGAATGTGCAGCTTCTGCTGTGTTCTCAGTAATGCTCTGTGATACCAATGTCTTTGTCGGTCCTTGTATTATGTTTGGTAAAGTCCGTAGTATCCACCGTGAATAAAACTGAGCCATCATACTTTTACATTTTTGTTAATTCCAGGTAAAGATCCACCAGACTACGAGTTTGTAGAGATCCTTAGGAGAAGTATCTGTCTGGAGCAGAATACTCAAGCATGGTGTGAAAATTGTGAGAAGTACCAGCCTACAGTAAGTTATTGAATGGTGCAGCTCTGTATTTCATCTGGAGAAGAATAAACTATTAGAATGCTAGAAAAAAAATTGCTTTTCCATGATGAAGTGATCTAAGTAGTTTCTTGGTGAAAGGGGAATACAGATGTGTATCTGTGAAGGCTTACCTGTTCCTTGGCTATACTGGTAGCTGTCATCTAAGGGACTTTTCATAACTGTCAGTTGTTTTGTGTGTGGGGGGGGGGGGTTTCTTCCCGTATTTCAATGTCCAGTGCATGTTGTGGGTGGTACAGTGGATTAAAAACTTAGTTTTCAATGGCTGATATGGTTATCCATGCAGGAGTGTTTTGTGGCCCTTTTTTACAGGGAGCAAACGAACGTTCCTGCCAGGAAATCAGTCAAGGTCATGGGGCACATTACAGCCACAGCAAATGCATGGCAAGAGACTGAGCATTCACTCAATAACTGGACCTTTTTTTACAGCACAAATTCCTTCCTCACCAGAGGCAGACTGACCATTTGGAAAGTCTGGCACTGCCCGAGGGCCTGGGGTCAGTAGGGGGCCCCATGAGATGCCCCTGGTACTTTTTTTTTTTTTTTTTTAATAGGCTTTGAGTTTGGGCAAAGACACGGGCCCCATGATCCCCTATTGCCCAGGGGCCCCATGAGTTGTCAGTCCTCCCCTGTTCCTCGCCCTATACTTAGATTAATTTTTGGGATACATTGCCCTCAGTAGCTTTTCAAAATGGTAGGCTTGACTTTACCTACTTTTGTGGCAGCTGCCTGAGATTTCCAGGATCAGTTGTCTTTAATGTAACTTTTTATTTATTTTTGGCATGTGAGTTGAGTAACATGCATTCAAGGGGTTGATTTGGCCTCCAAGTTCTCCATATTTCAATTTCTTCAAGCATCTGTGGGATATGCTGGTAAAACAAGTCTGATGCATGGAGGCCTCACCTCACAACTTGCAGGACCTAAAGGATCTGCTAATGAGAACTTGGTGCTAGATACCACAGCATGCCTTCAGAGGTCTAGTAGAGTCCATGTCTCGAGGGGTTATGGTGGGTAGTCCTAATGTTATGGCTGATCAAGAAATGTAGAAGGGCAGGGAAGCCCAAAACTGTTCTTAGTTTCCAGCTCGATGTGTCATGTGAGGAAAACATTGGAAAACAACCACTTACTATTACATCTCGCTTCTGGTCCTTCAGCATGGATTGTATGTTAAGTAGTGTTTGGAGCCCACTTGATTGGTGGATTCAGTCCTTATCCCAGACAGCTTCTAAGCAGATGTTTGTTCTTCTCACAGGTACAAACCCGCAATATTCGTTGTCTTCCTGATGTGCTTGTTATCAACTGTGAAGTTAACAGCACAAAGGAGGCAGAATTCTGGAAGACTCAGGCAGAGGTATAGTTGATGACTTTCCTAAATATGCAGCCAGAATGTTTCTGTAAACCCTACATTATAGAAATACTGTATATGGATAGGTAGGTTTATCATATGCCAGCTTTGCCACCATCTTTACAAAAAGTATTTTGAATTTTATTTGTTTTTGCAGTATGCTTTCAAAAAGTCGCTGAGGAAAATAGAGCCATCTTTTTCAATTCCAAATGAAAGCCCAGGAGAATGGTAAGAACCTACATTGACTTTCATAAAGGCCACATAATATAATTTTTTTTTTTTTTTTTTTTTTTTTTTTTACAAATTCTTGTATAATCCTTAAATGATGTGGGTACACATGCTGTCACATTCATATAGTTCACTTTTTTTCTTGTTAGGAATGCATTCAATATTCCTGAGACTGCCCCTCCTCCACCACTGTTGCCTTCAGTGGAGGAACTTCGCAACGTATGGGTGCCGTACTCTCTGAAGATGAAGTTGTCCAAAAACAAAGAACTTGAGGTTCTAAATTGTGAAGATAATGAGGAGGTAAGAGCTAGAAATTAGTAAGGTCAGTTGCACAGGGCTGCGGTGTGGTTTGTCTGCGCAGGTGTAAGCAGTTTTCGTGTGGTTAACATGCAATTTGTTACTTCGCTCATTTTCTGAAAGCACACCAAAGATGCAGCTTTGCAGGTCTTTTGGTACGGTTTCAGAAAATGCACGATCTAATAAGTCGATGGGAAACTGCAAGTTATCCTCAAGAAAACCAGAGGTACAGCTGTGCTGTGGGCAAACTGCAGTGCAGCAGTGTGAAACTGGCCCGAAGCAAAGTCATATTCTCCTCCTAGACGTTAGAAGATTATGACATCTTTAGTAGTGGTTTTGTCTTTGAATTACTCTCTTGAGGGTGTTTCTAAAGAGAACAAACTAAATAAAACCCCAAGTCTTCTTTCCTTAACCACTTGCCCTCCTGAGAATTTTACCCCCCCTCCCCCTCCCCCCTTCCTGACAGGCCATTTTTTGCATTTGGACGCTGCATTACTGTAACTGACAATTGCGCCATCCTGCAACGCTGCACCCAAATTAAATTTTACGTTTTTGTTTTTTTCCATGAATTGAGCTTTCTTTTGGTGGTATTTTGATCACTTTTTTTCAATAGTAATGGCAGCGATCAGTGACTTATAGCAGGACTGTGGCGGGCATTATGACACTGGGGGGGAAGTAACTTGGTGTCACTGACATCTCCAGTGACACCAATACAGTGATCAGTGCTAAAAAAACACACTGTACTAATGGCATTGGGCAGCAAGGTGCTTCACTGCAAGCACAGCCATCTAGAGCAGTGTGCCCAAGCCGACAGGGAGGACTGTTGGTGAACAAAGCAGTCTTCCTCCCCATCAGAGATCCTTGGTAATCACCAGCCGGGACCCGGTGGTTGACAGCTGCAGAAATGCAAAATCAATGTGTGGTGGGTTTTTTTTTTTTTTTTCTCCCCCCCCCGCACCTGTCGTCACCCTGTAGCAGTAGATCGGGAAGCGGTTAAAGTAATACTTGTCTAATGCTACAAGCATACTTGCTGGATCATAACTAAATGTTTTGGAACTGTTATTAATACGGTCCCATATGCTATTTAATAAAGTTCCAAAAAGCACTGGACACCAGCTCATTGCTTATGTGCAACAGGGACCCACCTTACAGAACATGGCAACAGACACCAAGGGGTAAAGTGTTTATCTGAAACTTACGTGCCACTGTTAGGCAGGTAATATTTCACCAACACACTTTAAATGGATCAGGGGTCATTAAAGAAAAATTGAACTCTAAAAGCTGTGGGCAAAAAAAGGCAAAGGAGCAAATGACTAATCCCCAGTATTGCACATTGTCTCCTAGTAGATGATTTTGTTCTACAATGTGTCACTGTGGTAGAAGGAAAGGGCTTTGCTTCTTTGTCATTCGCCACCGGAAAGGAAAATGGTAAGCAACATAGTGACATCACCAAGGAGGCATTTAAGACAAAGGTATATTTTATCAGGGAGCAGCTTGGTAACAGCTGACTTTTTTAATTTGCTTGTATTTTGCCTTCTGTGACTTCTCTAATTTTTTTTTTTAGCATGATAAATTCTTTAAACAACTTTTTTTTTTTTTTTTTTTTTTTTTTTTTTTTTGTGTCCTACAGCCAAATCAGCCAGAGGATGACAAAGATGAAGCCACAAACATATATGACCTTATGGCAACTGTTGTCCACATCTTAGATCCTCGTACTGGTGGCAGCTTGGTAGCCCATATTAAAGTAGGAGAGACTTATCACCAAAGAAAAGAAGTGAGTGTTCTCGCTTGGTTAGGTATGACATAGATTGTGAAAAACAATCCCTGATATGAAAGCTATGTGGTAAATTTCTTAGGGTCTGTTCAAAGGTACAGATGCAAAAGAAAATGTCTCTAAAATATATCTTTTGTAAAGGAGAGACACGCAAAGCTCTACCTCCTAACATTTTTTTATTTCTGCTTTAAGAAGCTAAGTAATTGTAAATTTTGTTACAAAGTCAATTTTCCACAGAGCAGCCCTGATCCTCTTCTGGGGTCCCCTGCTTGGCCTGAGGGGGGGGGGGGGAAATAATCTACTAAGACCTTTACTTTGCAGAGACTGAATACTGTATTTCCCTACCTTGGACGCCATGTACATGAAGTTGGCTTCAAGTGCCTTGTTTTGCACTAGGAATCCACTTATTTTTGTTTTATTTTCCTTATTCTCTTCCAAATTTCTTTTCATGGTTTCAAAATGCAAAATAGTGTTTTTGTATGATTCATGCACTTTACCAACTGTCAACCCTATTTTTTATTTATTTTTTAGGGCGTGACACATCAGCAGTGGTATTTGTTAAATGATTTCCTTATTGAACCTGTTGATAAGGTATGCTAGTGGTATACAGACCTTTTTTTGAATCTGTCTAATAACCCCCTCCATGTATGTGTGCAAATACTATTAAATATTTTTTTGTTTGTTTCTGCTCTCAGTGCGAGGCTGTCCAGTTTGATATGAATTGGAAAGTTCCTGCCATTTTATTTTATACCAAGAGGAACCTAAATTCCAAATACCACCTGACAAGTAAGAGGAGTCCATTTTTGCTGTTATCCTGAAAAATGTTCTTTTTTAAATGTTTAATCATGTTTTTATTGTTTTGGATTTCTTTTACTTACCATTTTAGAAGTAGAAGACCTATAGTATAAAGGTAATTATCTGGAGTCACATTTATATCACAGATTGATGCAATACAGCAGCGTTTCTCAATCTTTTCAATACCGATGTATTCTTGAAATAACTTTCTGGTCTCGAGACCCCTACTAAAAATTACTATATCTACAACTCCTGATACATTAGTGTGATGGTCAGTGGGAAGAATACTCCTTACAATTGTGGTTAATGGAAAGAGTTACCCACTTACAGAAAGCAATAAAGAGAATTTTCAAACAAATTCCCAGCTCAACTTGCCAGTCTGCAATAAACAGAATTGTCCTTTCTAAAAGTTCCCGTTAAAAACACGGGTTTAGTTTGCACACATTCGCAAATACATCTGTAAGCTGCAGAGCCACTTCACAGCACGACATTCTCTGAAGTCCTAACTATAAATTTATGAAAAGATTAGTGTCAGTGGAAACTTATCTGAGAGGCAGAAATTGCGAATTGCTAAAGGAACCCTGGTTGAGACACTGCAAATATCATCATAAAACTGTTCCGTATGAATTCAAACAGGTCTTTGATCAATAGAAACCATTAACTTGCCCAGTTAATCTTTTGAGACAGCAATGTAGCCTGGTTTTATGTTCTGAAATATCCTACATGTGCCACTGTGATATTGGTAGGAACCTAATCTTAATCAACCATTTAGCATCCTAGACAGTGACCTGTGCGGTTATGCTTGTCTGCAGTTAAGAACCCAATCGAAGCCAGTGTGTTGTTGGCAGAAGCTTCTCTTGCCCGGAAACAACGAAAGTGCCATGCCACGTTCATTCCATTGCTGCTGAATGAGATGCCACAGGCAGGAGAGCTAGTTGGGCTGGATGCAGAGTTTGTTACACTCAATCAGGTAACTTGCAGCATTTTAACATCAAATAATTGCTAGCATTACGAAGTGTTTGGTGGTTTTGAAATCTGATTGCCAGTTTAGTAGATTCTGTAGGTTCATCATCCTATGCTGAAGAAACAGTCACTAGAGTGACACTTGAGCTATTGACAGCCAGAAATGTATCTGAAGTTACCAGGATCAAAAATCTCTTCTGTATGAAGTATACTCCTAGCACTTGCTTAAACTTTTGAGATGCATACAGGGATCACAGCCTTCCTGATTAGCACTTTTAATCCAGAACATTTTCACCCATACAAACATAAGTTATTCTTGTTTTGTGTATAAATTTCTTTTTTTTTTTTTTTTTTCTTAGGAAGAAGCTGAGCTTCGAAGTGATGGGACAAAGTCTACTATAAAACCAAGTCAGATGTCAGTGGCTCGAATTACATGTGTAAGGGGACAAGGGCCTAATGAGGGTATTCCTTTCATAGATGACTACATCTCCACCCAGGAACAGGTCTGTGTATTATGTGCTCTTTCTATGAGCATGAAAGACTTGTGTTATCGCTGCATACTAGTGCATTAAGTGAGTCTGTTCTCTTGCAGGTGGTCGATTACCTGACGCAATACTCTGGAATTAAACCTGGTGACTTGGATGCCAAGATCTCATCCAAACATTTAACAACACTTAAATCCACATATCTTAAATTAAGGTTCCTCATCGATGTAGGAGTCAAGTTTGTGGGTCATGGTCTTCAGAAAGATTTTCGAGTGATAAATCTGATGGTATAGCTTTTTTAAACTGTATGGATAGAATGGTTGGTTGGGCCAAAACTTTGGGCTACTGAGTTTTAAATTATACTGATTCCAAACATGGGTAATACGAACTAAACCTATAATTATGGGGGGTAGCATGGTTCTGGTTGATGAAAAACCACATTAATCAGTACATCCAAAGATCTAGGCAGCTGAACCTGCTTACAAATCTTTACTTTTTTGAAAGTAAAGTTTGGCGCTGCCTCATGAGCCTTCATTGGATTGGTAGCTTCACGAAGCAAAGATCCATATATAACTCTACCACGTACAACCCCCTCATAGTAAAATGCCCAGTCATACTGCGCAGATCTGATCTGAAAACAATCCTTGTCAACCTGCCAACAGTGCTGTGTTCCTGTGGACCAGTGACCACGCTGGCTTTTGAATTCCCCCATCAGTAACCATCATCCAGCATCAAACACCAAATGACTATATTATGTTTCATAGAGACATCCCATTATCACTATTGACCCCGCCTAATGCTCCGACGACTTCTTACACCTTGCCTCCAAAAGTAAACCAGGGAAGAGCACTTCAGACAGCTGCTGTTATGTAGCAGGATTGTGTAGTTTCTGCAAGAACCCTTCAATCATGTCTGGCAGCTACACTTTACTTGCTACTAAACAGCAGCATATGAGCTGCTTAAAAGCTCATTAAAGTGGAACTACAATGCATCTGAGTGCCACAAACCAATAACACTCCATCCATCCATGTCTCAATGCTTTGTTGCTGAGAAGTCTCTTTAAAAAAAAAAAAAAAACCCCAAAAAACTAGCATTTCAGGCCATGGCCATCTTGTAATCCAAATAATACATGTAGGATTTACTTCCCGGAATCTATCTGCTCTTAGCTCAGGCATACAGGCAGCAGAATTTTACTTGCCTCAGAACCCCTCGAACCCCTCCTGAAGACTCCTGGGATGTATGACATTTTGCTAGGCCTGGAAACCAGGAAGAAAATCCAAGAAATAAGTTTAAAAGATACTTTCCTATTGGTTTGCTAATGCTAGCAGCATATGTAGAAATGATCAGTGTTGACAAGAGAATTTCTGCTTTAAGCGAAGTGTGTGTTGTGGTGGTGTGTGGGGTGTTTTTTTTTTTTTTTTTTTTTTAACATTCCTTGTTTACTAGATATAATAATAGTAATAAGGTTCCCTTTGAGAGGTAAACCTCTGAGCTGTCATAGCCTGTGTTTTACTAGAGTTGTATAGATGGCAGGTGACATGCACTAAAGGTACTTTTTTGCTTCTCTGCAGGTGCCAAAAGATCAGGTGATTGATACCGTATATTTGTTTCACATACCACGCAAAAGAATGATCTCTCTTCGATACTTGGCATGGTATTTCCTTGGTAAGCCTTGCTCTTGGGTTCTGCCCCTAAATGCCCACATCCACCTGCAGCTACCATGGATGGGGGGTGGGTGGCATATCTGGATCTCTGATCTGGAAACCACAGTAAGAAAATCTTTAAATTGGAGCCCCCGGGATATGAATAACAAATTAGGGTTTCAGTCTGACATTTTACTCAAAACTTTACTGTCTTTTTGGTGGTCAGAATTAATACACTTCTGTATGGAGTGGCTATGCTCATTACTACAAGTTTTATACAGGAGTGTTCAGTGACAGGTGCTGCTGTATTTTATTCTCGGTCTCCTTTTCTATAATCAAAGCTTGTATAGCTATATTTTAAGACTGTCCATTGAGGGCGTGTTTTTATAGCTGGTTTGCTTCTATACTGATTTGTACTTGGAATATGGATGCTGCAATTGCTGTGCCCTCCTAAGAGTCATGCCAGTTAAAATGTGCGGGATGGGTACTAAACATCTTGGGCCTTGGGAGGTATCATCCCTATTTTTAAATATGTATACAAGAATTGCAGATTGGCACTTTGTATATACCTCCAAAGGTATGATGCAGACAAAACACAGCATCAAATTTCACTTTAACATACACCAAATCCATTAAAATGTAAAATCATGTAAATATCTTAGCCATACATATGTTCTTGAGAGAGATTTGTAAATTGGTTGACTCGCTTCATGAAGACCTAGGATCTCAATATAAAGCTGCTGAAACCACATGTACACTCCTTTTTTTTTTTTTTTTCTTTTTTTTTTTTTATATAATTAACCACTTCCCGACCGGCTGTTGCATATAAACGGCCGGACGGTGGCAGTGCAGGGTTGGGTGGCCGTCTATAAACGGCCTCCCCGCACCCTGCTTGTGCGTGCTCCCTGGGAGCGCGCAGCACCGCGATCCGGTGCCCGCTGTGTCCTCCGGACACAGTGGAACACCGATCGTCGGACGGGACCTCTGTACGAGGTCCCGATCATGTGATCACTGATTGGCCAATCAGTGATCACATGCAAAGTAGTAAGCAAGATGTCACTTGTGACATCATTGCTTACTACGTGTGAAATCTGTGAATGATCAGGTCACATGGTACAAGCCTATTCACAACAGGCTTGTACCATGTGACCAGCTGTGACCAATCACAGCTCACTCAGTACTTCTCAATCAGTGCAGGAATGCACACAGAGAGAAAGAGAAATGATTGCTTTTACATCGTGTGTGTGTGTGTGTGTGTGTGTAAAAAAAAAAAAAAATCCTCATCACCCCCCACAAGTAGTACAGTGTCACCATGGTGACACTGTACTGCTAGGGTGACAGTATGTAAAAAAAAAAATACAAATAAAAATGCAAAAAATGTTTAAAAATTATAATTTTTGGTTAAACTAATTTGACTTTTTTTTTTTTTTTTTTTTTTTACTAAAAAGATAACAGAATAAATTTTGGCAAAGATTTATGATGAAATATTATTTATTTGCAAAATTTTATAAACACTTTTTTTCAAAATTTTTGGACTTTCATTTACATAGCAAAAAAAATAAAAATCCCAGCGGTGAATAAATACCACCAAAATAAAGCTTTATCTGTCTCAAAAAAAATGGTAAATTCATTTGGGTACAGTGTTGCATGACCGCGCAATTGTCATTCAAAGCGTGATAGCGCTGAAAGCTGAAAATTGCCCTAGTCAGGAAGGGGGTAAAAGTGTCCGGTCTGGAAGTGGTTAGGGAGAAACTTCTTTTTTTTTTTTTTTTTTTTTTTTTTTTTCCCCATTCATAAACAGTTTGCTTAAATTTTGCATAACATGATTATTATTGTAACACTAATTGCCAAAAAGTACCCACTGTAGATCATGAGAGAAAAAGGTGGAAATCTAAAGGAGAAAAATGGGGGGGAAAAACTTTCACCTTATATTCACACTTGTGGAAATGTACAGCTGGTGACAGCGTACCGGGCCCATGGGGAGGGTCTCAATTCCAGAACACCTCACAACTCAAAGAATCCTAAGAAGGCTGGTTGCCTGTCTGTCAAAATGACTTTGAACAAGTATGCAGATCAGGAATTCTGACTCCACTTGTTGCTTGCATTTTCTAGGTTAATGATGGAAGCCAGACAACCAGGTCCACCATTACTGCTTAGAAATGTGCAGTGCTTACATAAATATGTAATGTAGACAGTACTGAGCATACTTCTATGTTGTGTGGCAAATTATTGTGATTTGTAAAGGTAAAATGTTAAACAGATGCAGAAAATCTGTGTGATTATGTATTTATAGTTCTATAGTCCTGGGATGAGAACTTGGCTTGGCTAAATACAATCTTTAAGCAGCATTGTACACAAGACAGCAGCTCTGTATTTATGAGTAGATCAAACTTTTTTTTTTTTTTTTTTTCTTCCCCAAGAAAGTATTTTAACAAGACTATTTCCCAGACCAACAGGGATCAAATAAGTTAATTGTTGGGGTTTACTTGCACTTTAACCACTTAAATTCCACTCTATACCCCAAAAGATGGGGTGTGGATCAGGTGCACTCTGGACTGCTGTAGCCCTTAACCACTTCCTGTCCGGACACTTCTACCCCTTCCTGTCCAGGGCAATTTTTAGCTTTCAGCGCTATCACACTTTGAATGACAATTGCGCGGTCATGCAATACTGTACCCATATGAATTTTTTACCTTTTTTTTGAGACCGATAAAGCTTTATTTTGGTGATATTTATTCACCGCTGGGATTTTTATTTTTTTTACTATGTAAATGAAAAAGTTCAAAATTTTGAAAGTTTTTTTTTTTTTAAATAAAATTTTGCAAATATTTCATCATAAATCTTAGCCAAAATTTATTCCGTTATTTTTTTTAGTAAAAAAAAAAAATCCAAATTAGTTTATAACCAAAAATTATAATTTTTAAACTATTTTTTTACATTTTATTTTATTTTTTTTTATTTTTATATTTTTACATACGGTCACCCTAGCAGTACACTGTCACCATGGTGACACTGTACTACTTGTGGAGGGTGATGAAGATTTTTTTTTTTTTTACACTGATTGCTTTTACACCCATATAGGATGTAAAAGCAATCATTTCTCTTTCTCTCTTACACCCATATAGGATGTAAAAGCAATCATTTCTCTTTCTCTCTGTCTGCATTCTTGCAGTCATTGAGAATTACTGAGTGAGCTGTGAGTGGTCACAGCTTGTCACATGGTACAAGGCTGTTGTGAATAGCCTTGTACCATGTGACCTCTGTGATCATTCACAGATTTCACACATAGTAAGCGATGATGTCACAAGTGACATCTTGCTTACTACTTTGCATGTGATCACTGATTCGCCAATCCGTGATCACATGATCGGGACCTCGTACAGAGGTCCCGTCCGACGATCGGTGTTTCACTGTGTCCGGAGGACACAGCAGGCACCGGATCACGGTGGTGCGCGCTCCCAGGGAGCGCGCACAGCTAGAAAAGGCGGGTGCCGTTTATGGACGGCAACCCGACCCTGGACTGCCACCGCCCTGCCGTTTATAAACAGCAGGCGGACGGCAAGAGGTTAAGCTGTGTTTGGACACAGCTTCTCGCATGCTATTGACATGTAAAGACATGCTGGTTATCTGCCTTTCCTTTCCTCATCGCTGTCATGGAAATCCTGACAGCGCTTTGTTTGCATTGATAATTATGGCACTGATCATCAGTTCCACCTCATCACTGCCCACCAATGAACAATAAAATTAGCAAAATTGTCTAACAGAAGTAAGGAGAAAGGGGTGTGTGTGTTTTCAGTCTTTTTAAAAACCCAGTGGTGATTAAATACCACCACAAGAAAGCTCTGTCTCAAATGATAAAAATTTCATATGGGTACAGTATTGCGGGACCACACAATGGTAATTCCGAGTGCAACAGTGCTGAAAAGTTGGCCTGGAATGGGGTTTAAGTGCTAAAGTGGCTAAATGCTTTCTGATTTGACATTCAGAAAATACTGAATATACAAATGTGTTTTCTGATGCTTTATTCTAGTGTTTGTTCCCAAACAACCCCCCCCCATTCCACAATGTTAGGACATTTCCATATAGCTACTCTAAAAATTGTAAACCTGGTTTTTATACTTTTTTTTTAAACCTTTGTAAAGGTCTCTTTTGGATCAAGCTAATGCATAGTTTGTTTTATAGACCTCAAGATCCAAGGAGAGACACATGATAGTATTGAGGACGCACGAACCGCTCTACAGCTTTATCGCAAATACTTGGAGCTAAGTCGAAATGGAACAGAGCCAGATAATTTTCGGAAAGTCCTAAAGACTCTTTATGAAAAGGGTCGGAAGATGGACTGGAAGGTTCCGGAACCAGAGAGCCAAAACAGCCCAAAAAGTAAAGTCAGCGTGATTCTTCTTGACCCTGACCCCAGTGATGACATCACTTCAGTGACTTGCCCTTTCCCTCACTTGACCGATTAACCTACTGCTGCTTTCTTTAACTGACATTTTCTATAAAATTTCTTCCTTGACTGCTTTGTGAAAGACTGGCTAAAAACTTTTATGATGTAATTTTAAAGTATCTTGTGCTGATCCTTTGCAGTCTTGTATGCCAGTGTTTCTCAAACTTGCTTCAAACTGAGCTCCTAGGCTTTAGCAAAGCACAGCTTATAGACTTCAGGCAGTAATAGAACAATTTTTGTAGAAAAAAAATATTTAAAGTGTAGTTTAGTGTTTAATTATATTTCAACACAATGATCTGCAGCTGCTCCAAGACTCCAAAATCGCCAGTTTGAGAGTGTGCTGTAAGCAAGCATTCAGTTCCTACTTTCAATGTTAGTGTAGTTTTTATTAGTCTGATCATCTTACATTTAATTTTACATTCTTTTGTGGATGGATACATGGAAGAGCAATGTTACAATCCAGATTCCTATCCCAGATAGTGGGAAGAGATTTCTATGGAAGGCACAGCCATAGTATTCAGCACTTGCCTACACTATAGGAGGCCAGGCTGGAATGCATTTTTTTTAATATACATGCAACCGGGGGGGGGGGTGCAGGGAACTATGGACCATATTAATTGTTTTGGCGAGCAAGGCCAATGTAAATACAAGAGTTTGCCACATCTTTATTCATTGCATGCATTAAACTCTCTGAATCTTTAGCCCCTACATCAAAAGTTATTATTGTATTGTAGGCGTTTGATACCTGAGTAGTGAGATCCTTTTATTCAGAGTTTGGGTATTTCACCATGACTTTGCCAAATATTTACATTTTGTCTTCTTAAGACCTCTCTAAGCCAGTCATAGTTAACCCAAGATGAATACAGTTCATCACAAGCCCAAAACCTAGATCCATAAACATTCCTAAACCAGTTATAAATATAAAGTATTCACATACTTTTATAATAAAAGGGCGATGAATTGCATAAAATTGGAATATAATTCTTAGCTCTCCAACATTATAAGCAAGAAATCTAGCCTGAAGGGTCTGGTCCTCCTCAGAGCTGTGGGCCCCTTCAAACCACCAGAATTTATATTCTAATGAATTGCAGAAGTTTAGATTCAGGTGTAGTTGATTCGCTATCAGGCTTACTGGGCAGCTGAAAACCTTTTGAGGTACAATAAGCTGCAATCCACAGCTCTGCATTAAGTGCTGCTTTCCGTGATTAGGTCATGTCAGTCTCCTGGCTAAATTGCAATGTTTGATGTAATGTTCGTATGTTTCTCACACAGACCTGTGGACATCTGTTTGTGATGTGTGTGCGTGTTTTTTAAATCTGTTGACTGACTTTTATACTTTGGGACAACCACCTCTTTTAACTACAGTCCAGGGTGCCAGTTTGGGAGGTTATCCCATGGGTCCTTACCATGTTTGCCCAACTGTTGGGCTGCACTGCTAGGAGAAGTAAAGATTATAAACTGTGGGGCTGTAGACTGTGGAATTGGGTAATTTAGCAGATGCAGTTCCAGCTTCACACTCCATACAAACCTGTTTTTTATCTAGTATATTCCCAAAGTAATTGCAGTTATGACAGTGTTGTAATTTAAAGATCTGAGTTTTTCTTATTAAAGCATTCCTAAACCCAAATACAAAAATGTTATATTGTAGTTTACCAACTTTTCCAGTTTGTTGTGATGAATTAGTTGTCCAGTGTTTTTTTTTTTTTTGTTTTTTTTTTTTCTTTTTAAGGCTACGTTCACACTAGCCTTGTGTGCAGGCGGCAGAGAGACGTTTGGGAAGCGTTTTTACTGCTTCCCAAACGCCTCTGCCAACTCTGCACATTACAGCACATGGTGCTGTTCTAACAGGAGCGTTTGCGTCGCGGCAAAACGGACGCCTCTGGTCGAGTCAGGAGGCTTTAAAGCCTCCTATTCTCGTCTATGGTGCCGCTCCGCAAACGGCCGGCGTTTGCGGTGCGGTTGCGACGCGGTTGCGGGGAGTTTGCGGAGCGGTAACACCACTCAAATGCATTATAGGCATTTGTGGGGCGTTATTAACGCTCGGCAAACGCCTAGCAACCGCCGCTAAACCGCATATGCCGAGCGTTAAAAACGCTCCGCAAACACCGGACCAACGCTTGCCAAACGCTATAGGGGCGTTTGGCAAGCGTTGGCAAAACAGCCTAGTGTGAACGAGCCCTTATGCATATCCACTTTTTCATGGATAAGAATATCCATAACCATGGCAATTCAAGTAGCATGATCTGTAACTTTTGTTCCTATGAAAAAAGTCTGCTGGTGAAATCGGTCCCTTTTCTGCAGCTCTCAAACAAACAAGGTTGTTCTGCACATTCATTTTGCGCTTGTCCTTGCTGTATATGCTACATGGCCAAGTATAGCAATTGACAAGCATAAGGTACTTAAGAGTCCTTACATGTAGATAAAGTCACCAACAGATGACAATGAATAACATTTTCTCTTTAGTCCATGGAGCACCCTTGCTCCAATCAGAGCCGTCACTAATGTATTTCAGCCTATCAAGGCCTTACTCATAGTTGAGTAAGGCCTTGATAGGCTGAAATGCATTTGTGATGGCTCTGGTTGGAACAAGTGTAGTGTTTGGATGAAATTAAAGAGAATTTGTATTCATCCTCACCGGGTTGCTGACTTTATCTACATGGAAGGACCCTTGTGTTGTGGGCTGGAGACCACAAGTCGGGTATGGTGAGTGGAAACAGCTGTTGCTGGCCCTGATTGTAATTTAAGCCTGTTAAGTACTCTGTACCCACATGCAAGATATTGGAACTGCAACCCAATCATGCAAAGTAAGGTGTGCCAACCAAGCCACACTACTTTCAGTGCTCTCAAAGCCATAGAACGATTAGGTAAAGCATATCTAAACCCAAGAATAAGAATAGAATATAGTTTAGCTTACTGGGTCTTGGATGGGTCAGTTGCACTTCACTTTTTTCCCTTGGTAATCCTGCCAGTAACGTGTCTATCCTAGAGTGACAGTACTTGCTGTACTGTGGCAGCTTGTCACCTCAGTTTGGGACTACAGAACAACTTTTTCTTAGCATTGTTCTTAGCCATGAGGACTACAGAACCACACCCCTCTGTTAAAAGCTGATGAGTCTGCCAGGAATCATAGGTATTTTGAATACACTTTTTTTTTTTTTTTTTTTTCTTTTTTTTTTCTTTTTTTTTTTGTTATAACCAACAGAACAAAATTGAGCAAATAAGAAGAGTTTACATACACTTTAAAGTTGTTTAACAGGATATTTTGAGCAATGATAGTGTGCAAGCTCTAACAATAGGGATAGAAGATTTACCACTCCTAATTGCAGTGCTGCTGTCCTTAACCTGGACCTAAGTGATGCTAATTGATTTAACTAAAAAAAAAATGAGGTAGTTTTACAGAGGTGGGTTTATCCAGGGTGGACACCTTATTAACAAAGTCTAGACCCCTGCATGTTTCTTTAACTAACGTGTATTGTCACAAGCTTGGTACTGTAATTATAGAAGGATGTTTTTGTTTTAGTAGTAATTGTATCTTTTTGATGTGTTTCTATGATGTGCAGCTTTAGTTAGCAATTTTTTTTTTTAATTTTTTTTTTTGCCATTAGATACCAATTTTATGTGACTTTGTACCTAACCCATCTCCAATTTTTGTTTTATCCACAGATGCGCCAGTGTATTCTGCTATGGTGGGACTTTAATGTCCTTTTTTAATTCTTTCTTTTTATGAATTTGGTAAAGTGGAAATTACTTTCCATATACTATTTTTACTGTTTTTTATTTGTAATGAATTGTGAAGCCGTTCTGTGAACGCAAGCACATCATGTTTTAATAAAAGTGAATCCAAAATCTTGTGCCCTTTTTTTTTATGTATTGCAAAAGTGTGTGTGTGTGTGTGTGTGTGTGTGTGTGTGTGTGTGTGTGTGTGTGTGTGTGTTCTCCAAAATACATCACCCCTCCCTAGTCTAGGGAGACTAAGGAAAAATTGACAGGATCATTGGACAATTCGGTTGTCTAAACCTTTTTATTGAATTTTGAAGTGGTTATCCATCATGGTAGAAGTAGCTTACTATAAATTCAGTTAGTCCTAAGGCTTTCCAGGCTTGTAAAGGGGATAGGTGTGTGGTGTTTGTTTGTGTCTTTTTTTTTTTTTTTTTGTGTTTTTTTTTTTTTTCCCTCCCCCTAATGTGAAGGAATGTGGACCAGAAAAAAAATGTCTGATACTACAAAGTAGGCTAGGGGTGAGGCTGGAAGCAAAGTCTATCGCATCAAGAAAAAGGCTGAATAGCTGGACAACAGCTCCAAATAACATTCAAAAGATCTGGGGACACCAACAGCATTTGGCAATGTGTGTATTGGAATATACGTTAGAACATATAAAGCTTGCTAAAACCCATGTAAAAATATGTAGATCTGATCTTTGGTGGAAATTAAAAATGTAAAGACTGCCTCCACAATTCCTCCCAATCATCCCCATCAAAGCCTTGGAAAGCTCTGCAGGCAGACAATGTGCATATTTACTAATTGTAACATTTAGACCAAGAGTGCATCATTCTGGGCAGCACTGTCTGTGTCCTCTTTTATATATTAAAAAAAAAAAGCCAGAATTTCTAGCTCCGCTTTGGCTAGACCATTAGGCACTGTGGAAACTGAAATTTTATCTGAGATTTCCAGATGTATACCTCACAACAAGGCTGATCAAGGCAGTGTGATATAAAGAAGACTGTTTTTGGATTGCTTATCCTCCATTCTTCCTTGCTTTATCCCATGTCTTGAATTTTCATGCAGGAAATAAATGCATAATTTAAGAAGTGGTGTTTGTTTTTTTTTTTTTTGTTTCGTTTTGCAAAAATGCAGTAGCCTTTAAAGAATATTACTCCCAACATTTCATATTCCAGATGTCTGTATGATGTACTTGTGTTAAAAAGTATCCTGTTCTTGTATTACCCTCCTGTTTTCCCATTTCAAACTGACTGGCCATGAAAGCACACCCCTCCCAGCCTGGTCAGTTTTTCTGGATGTGCTGGAAGCACAGCCTGTCTGTTCCCAATGAACAGATTTTCTGCAAAAAAAAAAACCTTAGTAAGGTGTAACAAAGTGGTCGGTGTGTCCATGTAATAGAGATAGGGACACAATTCTAAAGGACTCTGTTTGCCCAATATCCCTCCCCCACACCAGCCCTGAAAAGTAGCAATTGTAACAAAGTTCTCAGAATCCAGTAAACACCAATATTTGTCAAGTGAAAATGTTAACCGCTTTTCCTGCTGCCCTATAGTAGAACTACTGCTACAGGGCGGAAGGGCTGTGCTCTATAAATCATATGATTTGCATACCTGGGTAAGGGGCACACGTGCCGCCAAAGGTGGCTAGGGATGTCAATCTCTGGGTCCCACCCAGAGATTCCTTGACAGCTGAGACCTGTGTGTTAACACAGGTCTCTCGTCTGCCAGCAAGGACATGCTGATGTGTATTTCTCTGCACAGCGGAGAATTACACAGCAGCATGTTTCCCTAGTACAGTGATGGCGAACCTATGGCACACGTGCCAGAGATGGCACGCAGAGCCATCTCAGTGGGCACGCCAGGAGGAAGAGAGTAAGAGGAAGAGAACGTGCTCTCCTGCGCACCTCCGGGGGGGCGCACCGGGCGATCTCCGTGATCGCTGTGTCCTGCGGACACAGCTGATCACGTGACATGGTAAAAGGCCAATCACAGCGGCCTTTTACCACGTGATCAGCTGTGTCCAATGACACGCTGATCACTGGGAAATGCAAATGCCGGTTCTCGGCTACACTTTCCTCACGCTGTCAGATCGTGAGGAAAGTACTGCCGAAAACCGGCAGTTGTCAGAACAGGGATCGGCACCGATCATCAGGGTCACTGATCATCAGTGCCCTGATGATTGGTGCCCACCTGTGCCACACACCTGTGCCCAGCAATGCGCCCACCTGTGCCCAGCAGTGTGCCCAGCAATGCACCCACCTGTACCACCCACCAGTGCCCATCAGTGCAGCCCAGCAGTGCTGCCAGTCAGTGCCCAGCAGTGATGTCAGTCAGTGCTGTCTATCAGTACCCATTATCAGTGCCACCTATCTGTGACACCTCATTAGTGCTGCCCATCAATGATGCCCAGCAGTGCCGCCGGTCAGTGCCGTCTGTCAGTGCCTCCAGTTGGTGCTGTCAGTGCCCATCATTTCCTTCATATCAGTGCATCATCAGAGCCTCCTCATCAATGCTCACCAGTGCCGCCCCATCAGTGCTACATATCTGTGTCGCCTCATCAATGCCCATCAGTGCTGCCTATCAGTGCAGCCTCACCAACGCACATCAAAGAAGAAATATTACCTGTTTGCAAAATTGTAGAATAGAAGCAAAGGAAACCTTTTATGTTTTTAATTTTTTGCTCTTTTTTCATTTATAGTGCAAAAAATAAAACACCCAGTGGTGATTAAATACCACCAAAAAAAGCTCTATTTGTGTGAAAAAATGATAAAAATTGCATATGGTTACAGTGTTGCATGACCGCACAATTGTCTTTGTTAAGTGCAACAGCACTGAAAGCTGAAAACTGTCCTGGGCAGGAAGGGGGTAGAAGTGCCCGGTAGGCAAGTGATTAATTCCAGTGTTGGCACTTTGAAATAAAAAAGTTGGTTTTGTGTTGCAGTTTGGGCACTCGGGCTCAAAAAGGTTTGCCATCACTGCCCTAGTAAAACACACAGCGCATGATGTGACCCTTTGCCTCAGATAACCCCTTCCTGCCCACTGTCATTAACACAGTGATCAGTGCTATTAAAAAAGCACTGACACTACTAGTGTCATTGGGGTGGCAGTTAGTTCCCACCCAGTGTCAAAATTCTCGCCGCAGTCCTGCTATAATGTGCTGATCACCCCTATTGCTAGTATTAAAAAAAAAAAAAAAATTCCAGTGGATATGCCACCATTTTGTAGATGCTATAACTGTCACGTAAACAAATCGTGAAATAAAATCCCAATTAATATAAATTAAAGACCTGTAGCAGAATACATTTTGGCCTAAATTTATGAAATTTTTTTTTTATTTTAACACTAAAATATTGGTCACTATGAAATCTAAAAAAAAAAAACTGATTCATATAATAAAAAATTAATGATCAAGGAATATTGGTGTAATCATGCAACCATATTTCATTTCAAAAAATTGCTTATGTCTTCAGAGCAAGAAGTGCAAATCTTGTTAATGTTAAGCATATTAATTTTTCCATTTAGTCATGTTTTAATATTTAATGTGCACTGCCAGTCCCCTGGACTTTCATATGATTTTACAGCCTTCTGTTGAGGAGTTACAAGGCTAACAAAGTGCCAATATCGCACATGCAATTATTAGTCCAAACATTTCCACACCATTTTTTTCCCTCTAGCGCCACGTGCAGTTCCTATTATTTACACCACAATGAGAAAGCTGGGATGACATCCTGGAAGTTTGAGTGCTCCAGGCGCACAGAATGGCCTATACTCTTACTTTTGGCATTGGTCTGCACAGCAATTTATACTCTTCAATTACAAATATTGAACAGTAGATGGCAACCTGTACATTCTTTTTAGCGACTGCTTGGCATATCAATGTGTTTCATTTTTTGTTTTTTGTTTTTTTATTTCTCAGCAATAGATATGTATCATAATAAGGTGAGTCTTAAAGTGGGTTTTAAATGCATTTTTATATTAAAATAACCATGTTATACTTACTGAACCTCCCTTTCTGGGGTCCCCTGTCCCATTATCTTGGCTCCTTCTCTCAGCAAGTATCAACCTTTTTTCTTTTAACGTTAAGGGCGGGAGTGCATTAAGGTAAAAACTGTTTTTTACCTTTTCAACCACATTTGTAACATACTTCTCTACGCATGTCCCCAGAACAGACCTCTAAGATTGTACACTCTACAAGGTACCAGATTTAAACTATGGTTTCCTAACCATCCTCTAACATTATATTTGTTTTTTTGGCTGTGTTCTGAACTCTTCATGGCTGTTATGCAACTAGGTGGATTCTCTGTGTTCCTAAGAAGTGGAGGGAACCTCCCACCATGGCACAACCCTAATGTGTCTGGCTCTCTGTAACGTCACTAATGATGAGGATGTTCCTGCAGATGGCACTAGACCAGGGGTCTCCAAACCTCCTAAACAATGGGCCAGTTTACTGTCCTTCATACTTAAGGAAGGGGGGCAGGCGGACTGTGGCCATGGGAAATATAAAAGGTCCCGACGTCATGGCCATGTGTCTTCTTTGGTGTTAGTAGTAGGAATTACGCCCCATTGTTGGAGTCCTTGGGAGAAATTGTGCCCCATCGATGTCATGGGGACCTTTCTTTGTTGTCATTGGTAGGAATTGTGCCCCATTGCTGGTGTCATTGGTAGGAATTGTGCCCCATTGCTGGTGTCATTGGTAGGAATTGTGCCCCATTGCTGGTGTCATTGGGATTAATTGTGCCGCATAATTGGTGTCAGTGGAGGGAATTATGCCCCATTTCTGGTATCGGAGGATGAAATAGTGGCCCAAAGGCCAGATAAAAGCAAGCAAAGGGCCGCACCCGGGCCACAGTTTGAAGACCACTGCACTAGAATAAGGGCCTATAAACAAAAAAACCCCCACTTTTTCAGATGGAAGCTCAGTGCAGTCCCAAAGCATAAAGCGGAGACTAGGTCAGGACAGACTGGAGGTCAGCGCTTGTGGTAAACAAGGTTAGTTGAGAAACAAGCAGATGGTCAGGGCAGGCAGCAGCCTAACCTACTCCAGAAAGAAGCAATAAGTCAAGGCAAGCTTGAGGCAGAATACAGTAACCAAAAATGGTTTGATTTAAACTGGGGGTAACTAGGAGTTACAGGTGTTCTAGAGCATAAGAATACAGAATACAACTCAATACATAACAGGTAAGCAGATCAGTAAACAGACATTATTGATCAATCGTTGACTGTTCTGAACCTAGTTAAAGCTGTACTGATCTTGACCAGCTGTTCAGCTGCTGTATACCAAGATATTGTCCTACAGGTGACAGGAGTGAGTGTCTAGACACTGCAAGTCAAAGCATTCCAGAAAAGAACACAATGCAGGAGAGTTGATGGATCTAACCACCTGAAAGTGCTATGCACATGCATGAAGATTGTTACAGTACCACTCCTCATATTATTGCTTCTGGCCCCTTTGGAGCATGGGAATTCGTTTCTGTGATCATTATCTAGGTACCTTCCTGTCAACACGATACTGGAGCTTGTCCTTCACCATTCCATTGTAGGATCCAAGATTTGCTACATTTTCATCATCTGAGTACTCAGAAAGAGGACTAGAAGGCATAGTGCTCGCCCAAAGCGTGTCATCTGGTCCTCTATCACCCAGGTGACTGTTCATTCTCCAAATGGAGGAAAATCAGTGATAAAATTTGTGTAGATGAGTGTCTGTTGACTTTGGCTAATGGATAATAAGCACATCATGTAGCTATGAACCCAAACAAGGATACAAAGGCAGTAAAATTTTCCTGAGGGTACATGTGACACTTCAGATGTGTGGGGAAACAATCATGTGCTCGGGATTCAATTCAGAAGCTTAGGGCAGGAATAAGTAGAACAGAATGTCCACTTTCACATTCTTCTTTGAAAGATGATAGATCAGGGTGTAGTCAAAACTGAAGAACAAAAAAGTCAAGCAAACCTGGCAGGGTAATTGCTTTAAGGTAAATATTAAATAAGCACTACCTACCATTTTCACAGCTCAGGGGAAAGGACTACGCCAGCTCCCACTGTAGAAGCCTCTACCTCCAGAAAGAGAAGGCAGTTGTCTGGATACTCAGAAAAGAATTTGAAGAAAATGCCAAGTTTTAATTTTCAAACTACCTCTAGAGGCCAGGTTTACAATTTTCTCTTTTACTTGTGAGTGAGGTGATTTAAAACTATTAAATTAAACAATTTAAAACTGCATACACCTTGTCAGGGTACGCTTGCAGGGCAGGAAAGCAGTCAAGGAGTTCAGAGGTCAAGGAATTTTTAATTTTTATTATGGTTACCTTATTTGGACCACAATAGCCGATACATGGTTTTAGGCTGTGTCTTTAGATCTGAAGAGAAGGTGAGGTAGACCTGTATATGAAACATCTCTCTGCACATTTTCCTTAATATACGCTAACATAGCTTAGGTCACAGGTTAGGAGAGAGGATACTATTGACAAGTTTGTGGGGAAGTGCCTGTAACAGGTCAGTAGCACAAATGTAAGGATGACAGCAATGTCCTATTAGGATTCAGGAAACTTCGGTGTTGTGATGACTAGGCATAAAGAGGTGGATGCAAAACCTTAATCTGGCACTGCAACTGGCCTCCTAGAGTCAGTTTATCTCAGAGGAGTGTGAAAATAAAGGTAGGGTAACTCAAATGTAATGGTGGTGTTCACTCACTTGGGTTTCCCCCAATTGTATGGCTGACTCCAAATGGAATGCACTGGTTTACAAAGTATTTGTGTCAATGTGTTGACGTTACCAGATACCAGAATGGGTATTTTCAATGACACTATAGGAATCTGTTAAAGACTCTGTTAGAGTTCCACCAAAGATAGCTGCTTGTTCACTGAGACATAATTCTAGAAGTGACTGTAGCTGATAGTGTGGGATAAAATGTGAAGATTGAATTGACCTTGGTGAACCCTCCGGACCAATGGAAGACCACCTGTGCTTTGTAAATTTAGGCACTGTTATCCTGAAATATAGTATTGCCTAGCAGTCAGTTCAGCAACAGTGAGCATAGTAGGTATCTCAGGATGATTAAGTAGCAATCTCATCAATCTTACACATTAGCAGAATTAGGGCACTCAAGCTATGTCCCAGGAAAACATTTCACATCATTATTACTTGTCTCCGAAACCCATTACAGCTGCCATCAGCTAGATTCATGATCTTCCACTGGGGCACACATGCACTCATCTATCCAAATGTCGGTTGTTTTCTTTAGATCATTTCACATTCTTTCACTGCTAAACATTTACTGTTAATGATTTCTGCATATTTAGGCAAGATGATTCCCGACAAAATTAGTTACTTGCGTTCTGCTCAGAAATCATGAATTGGTGCCCATCACACCAAAGCTCTGATGGTTTCACTCAGATTGGAGCACTTTGCATTCTACATAAAATGTCTTCCACTGGGATTCTCATGTAGACATGTCCCTTGAGGAATACTGTCATTGTTCATTTGCAATGGAATAATTGTAAACGTGCTTGAAAACCTAATAAAATGATTGCAAAAAACATGCTGTTTTCATAAATACACCAACTTACACTTTCTGTGTTCAGCTCTTGCTGCAATATAAAATTAAAAAAAAAGTTGAATGTGTTTAGCATATTTGTTCCAAAGATGAAAGTGTGCCAGTAGTTGCAGTATTTGCAAGTATTCCTGTCATAATGAAATATTGAATGAAACACAGTAGCACCTTACCTTTTTAAAATAGAGGGTATTTACAGGCCTCACTTCTATCACAGATCCAAAAAACAAGGGGATTATTTTAATTTTAGAATGTAAACCAATGAGCCATATAATCATTCTTTTATGCCTCTGTGGCCAATCTGCACATCTGAATTGTTGGTTTATTTCACAGAAACAGCCTAATTTTATTCTAAACTTCATACAGCTGTTTACCTCTTGCTGCCAGTACATTTACTGCAGGCACGCACCACAGTCAAGCTAGGTGACGTACCCATACGTTTCAGTCTCTCTTCCAGGTTTCGGATGCATGCATAAGCCCCCTGCTGATCCATGCTGTGACTTGGCACAGCACAAATTTGTTAGCAGGTTTCAGTCAATAATTTTGGCTTGTTTAAGCTGTGGCCAATCACAGCAAAGAGTTCTGTGCTTACAAAAACAGAAAATAGTGATCTGGCTGTTTCTTCTCCTTGAAAAGCAGGGAGAAAAAACAGCCAGATCTGTGAGTAAACGCAGCAAACATTACACACATTACAGTTGTTAGGCACACAGTTAATCCCTTTCCAACTATTGTCATTAGTACAGTATACAGAATTATATCTGATCATTGTATACAGGATTTATATAGTGCCAATAGTTTGTGCAGCGCTTTACATTATAAAGGTAAACAATACAACAACAGCACGATTCAATAAAAGAGGGTACTAGTGACATCAGTGTCAGTTAATTTGCCTCCAGCCAGTGTTTTAGCTTCAGATTGCTCACCTCACTATCACAGTCACACTTTAAGTTGCTGATCACCACCATTAATAGTATAGCATCTATAGCTGCATAAAATTCCAGTATGTATACCACAGTATGTGGACACTATAATTTCACATAAACCAAAATTATACACTTATTGGGACATGTAGCAGAATACATTTTGGGCTAAATTTATGAAGAAACTTGATATTTTTAGATATGTTTTTTATCAGTAGAAAAGATAGTTTGTAATCGAATACCACCAAAAGAAAGTTCTATTTGTGTGAAAAAGATATAAATTTCATTTGGTTATAGTGTTGCATGACTGAGTAATTGCCAGTTAAAGTAGCACAGTGCTGAATAGAAAAAAAAATGCACTGGTCATGAAGGGGTAAAGCCTTCTAGAGGTCAAGTGGTTAAGGCTAGTTGGCCTTGATTAGTGCAGTGTATGGCTTCTATGTAGTAGGGCTTATGGACTGACACAAGGGACCTAGACACCCCCTGCTGCTCAACCTGTAGCCTGGGGTCTACATTGAGACCTTTGGTACTTACTGTGCAGCCCTTAGGGCTTCTGCAGATAGTGATCTGTTTTGGTGCTAGCACAAACCAGTTATGGAAAAGTATTCTTTAGACTGGCTTCTGGTAGTTAAAGCAGAGGTTCAGTCTGTAAAGTAAAAATTAAACGTCAGCAGCTACAAATCCTACAGCTGGTGACTTTTAATAAATGGACACTTACCTGTCCCAGGATTCAGCACTGTCCTCACCTGGGCTAGTTCTCCACTAGCCTCCATCGCTAGCATCCTAACTGTGGGCAGCTGGCTGTGCAGCTTTTGGCTTCACAGCCAGGTGCCCACTGCCCATGCACAAGTCGTGCTGCTCTTTTTGAATAGTCCACCAGTCTTCTGGGACCTGTCATGTGTCGCAGAAGACTGCAGGGAGGAAGAGGGGATGGAAAGTGAACTTCCGCTCAGATCGCCTAGACGATCCGAGTGGAAGTGGGAATGGGTACCTGTCAAAACTAGGTACTCACTCCCCTCCTTTCAAAATGACATGCCAAGTTAGGCAGAGGACTGGGGGAGGATGTCTTAATGCAGGACTTCCCCTTTTGGGTGGAGCGCCGCTTTAAATAGTTTGGTTTATTTCTTTCACGATATGTTATTTTTCTTGTGCTGCTCATGTGGCACAATTATTATTATTATTATTATTATTCAGGATTTATATAGCACCAACAATTTGCTCAGTGCTTTACAATATACAAGTCATTTTTAAGAGGCAGTAATTAGCACAAATATGGAAGCATTGACTTGTAACAGCAGCAGTCTCATATAATGTGTCTCCAGTCTATGACTGCTTCCTGAAGCATTTCTCCAGTCTCAAACAACATCTATAGCATGTTTGCATCCTCTAACCATCTCTTGTTGAATGTCTGCAGTCTTTGACAGCTTTCTGTAGTGTTACATTCATTGGATATTATGTGCTGCCCTTTGGCAACATCAGGGGCTGAACTTGAGGCCCCCAATATCAAGTTATTTCACCACTACTGCTTTATTGGTGAGATGGGATAAATATATCAAATGTAAATTGCACTTGTAAATGTTTCTCAGAAAAGTTAAATAACAACACATACACAGTAAAAGTAGTCCTGTGACATCCCAAGTGGATGTGTCAAATGAAAGATTAAGATTATGACTACACTGTTTTAGTAATCATTTTTCCCTGTACTTTGTTCTTTGGCTAGAAGGCTGACCGCATCCAACAAGAGGTGTTCAGAACTTTACGTTCTCCCTAAAATCAATTGGCTTTGGTTGCTGCAACTCTGTTCAGAACCCACTGACCAATCTGGGATGTACAATACACTTGAGTTCTTATTGTTTTTCTCTGAAGTTGGCAAGCACGCATTGTGTTGCTAGAAGTAATATATCCATCTGTATTAAAAGAAGATGAACATCGCTTTATCCGTAAAGCTCAACACAGAGATTAAAGGAGTAGGTTTGGCTTTCAATAACCTTTGCCCTTCTGCACTGAACTGTAGCAACTGTCTGTAGTCAATTAAAGGGGTCACTAAACATAATTTACACGTTAGTTCAAGAGAGTTTCTCAGATGACTATATAAGCATTTCATGTGGATTATCAGAAAAAAGGTTACGTTTAAGGGAATCCTGCAGAGAGAGAAATATGTAGACTGCCATTACTGTCTTCTCCTGATGAAAAAAAATTGCCTGGCTGTCATATTGAGCCAATGTTTTCAATACTTTTTGAGTCTCTGACCTAGAACACATATGCAGATCAGGAGTTCTGACATCCATCCCTGGCTTTACATGTGTCCCAGGCAGGGGCGGACTGACAACTCATGGGGCCCCCGGGCAATAGGGCATCATGGGGCCCCTGTGTTCTTGCCCAAACACAAAAAAGCCTATGAAAAAGGTACCAGGGGCATCACATGGGGCCCCCTACTGACCCCAGGCCCTCGGGCAGTGCCCGAGTTTCCAAATGGTCAGTCCGCCCCTGGTCCCAGGAGTACTAAAACTAAAGATAGCCATGCAAAGAGATCAGCATCTTCCATATTTCTCCATGTGCAGGTTTCTTTGATGGTTTGTTAGTGTGTCAAATTTTCAAACACACAATTATCCTCTTTTTTCGTAACCCCTCACATGAAAACCACCAAATGAATATTTTAAACCAATCATTTGGCATAAATGGCAGCTATAAGCAATAGGTTGTGCAATGACAAATATTTACATTTTTAAATATAGTATATGGGCTTTTCTTGATGCAGATCTTTCATACTACCCAACTCCTTTTAAATTTGTAATTTACATTTTAAAAAAAAAATAGGCTAAAAAACAATGCGACAAATAACAATAATATAAAATGTGTATATAAGAACATGACATTACATTTACACAAGGGTTGCATACATTGACAATAAACTGCAGACCATAAATTACTGTCTCTGTGACCTGTTAGAATTTTTTATATTTGTCTCTGTCTATATGCAAAATATATTTATTTGTAATTAAAATGGCATTTTTCCTACTGGGTAAGGTGGTAGTTAACACAATCATTTTCCATTGAGTAATAGTGGCACTCAGAAACTGGCCCTCAGCTATGTGCATATGGTGATTTTGTGATAAAACCACATGTAGTATGTTAATGGAGGTTCATTTTTTTATTTTCTTTGATGCTCCCGAATTGTATTTCTGAAGCAATTCTATATTTGCACTTTTATTTCAAGTTTGAATGTATTCATAATATTCATCCTACAGTTAGTGGTATTTACAAATTTGTTTCCTTTAAATTAGGATTTAAACCATGCATGTTATCATTCATGCAGACTCTATAGAACTGATGAATACAATCAATAATTTAATGTACTTTAAAGCTCTTTTTATGCTGGTATGCAATATATACTGTATACTTAATATATTTTCATTTAACTTTTCATTTTTTTTATTTGCGTTGGCAACAACTGATATATGGTTACATAGCAAGTTTATTGGCAGAGACACAAAAATGTGAATGTGCTTACAGCATACATAGATATGAAATAAAGACAAGAATCTGCATCTTAAACATTAATCTGTCTATTGCCTATTTCCTGAGAAGAACAATATGTCAAAGTTTTGAAAATGTCCTTTTGGCCTCTTGTTAGGATCAAGCAGTGCTTCCGGAAAAGGCTATGTTCTTTGCTTTGTTATGACATGCGTAAACTTTGCTTAGCAGCTCAATGTGATAAAATGACTTTGGTTCCACCACATACCAGGCTGGTATTTATGCAGATCTTCCCCTTTAACTTGCTTAATATTTTTCAAATCACATTTGATGTTTCCATACACCTGCATAAAATCCCATTCCAACTCTGTGAATTTGAATTTGAATAAAAAGCAATAGTAAAACATTGATGGTGGGACATCATCTTACTCCAGAACGTGTAACCTGAAACAGGTTCTTCAGTTATTGAATTCATCCTACATAGTCCATAGCTGAAATTGTGAAAAATGGATGTATTTTCTGGTACCGACCAAATAACCATTAAACAATGGAATTCAGATTTTCTGTTTTAATAATTTAAAGCTGAACTCCAAGAATAATCTTTATTGCTTACCTACATTGGTCCAGCTTGGCACACTGTAAGCAGGCATATCTCATACCCGATGAGCTGCTGGGGAAGCTGAGAATCACTGTAGAAGTTGGTGCTACTCCAGTCATAACTGTGATCTTCCAGGTTCTGCTCAGGTTCTATGTGAACAAATTCTTATCTACACAGAGAGCATAAAGGATCACTCATTGGAGTTTATTTACTAAAGCTGGTGAGTGCAAAATCAGGCTGACTTCTGCATGGAAACCAATCAGCTTCCAGCTTTTATTGCCAAAGCTTACTTGAACAAGCTAAAGTTAGAAGCTAATTGGCTACCCTGCACAGCTGCACCAGATTCTGAGTGCTCCAGCTTAAGTAAATCTACCCCATTGCCATGCAAATAAAGCCTTGTATATTTTTTTTTACTGCAAGGCATTTTGTTCTGAAGGGGCAGTCACATCATGATTTCCACATTGTGGAGGACATATGTCTCTTCTTCAATAAAACAAACTTACCTGCCAGTTTGCAGATTTATTTCAAATGTAAATGAGCTGGGCATGTGCAGCTCAGTTTAAATTCTTGGCAAGGAGGTATGTAATTTCCCAGAAGAGGTTGGCGCTGGCAGAGGATCAAGGCAGGGTGAATATCTGCTTTATATCTCAAAGTGATTCTAAAGGTTAATTTTTTTTTTTTTTTTAAATAATAAAGATGTCTATACTTACCTGCTGTGTGCAGTGGTTTTGCACAGAGTAGCCCGGATCCTCCTATTCTCGGGTCCCCCACAGGCTCTCCTAGTCCCTCCCTCCTGTCGGGTGCCCCCATAGCAAGCAGCTTGCTATGGGGGTACCCACTGCTCTGTGTGCCCAATCAGACATGGAGCTGTGGCTCGGCCCTGCCCCCTCTCTCTCCTCACTGGCTTACTGGCTGTGATTGACAGCAGTGGGAGCCAATGGGCGTGACAGCCGAGGCTATCATTCACATCACTGGATCGCAATGAGGCTCAGGTAAGTATTGAGGGGGCTGGTGGCACTGCTGCACACAGAAGGTTTTTTTTACCTTCATGCATAGAATACATGAACTTACAAAACCCTTCAGCCTTTACAACCACTTTAACTACACCTTTTCACATCCCCCTACCCAATTTTATAATCTTTATTCATAAAATCACAGTATGCATATCTTAAATCCAGCAGTCTTCTGGCCAGTCAAGTTGCATCATGGGTCATTTTCCTCTGGCATTGGCAGTAGCCATTCCTTCCTGCACAGATCAGTGCTCACACAAAACTGCATAACACCCTGGTCACATCAAAGACGATTTTGAAATTGTGCGACTTACATTGAAGTCGCACGATTTCAAAATCGAGTGACCTGCCGATTTTGTTGCGATTTGCAGGACATCAGACACAGATGTCTATACAAATTGCAACAAAAGTAGTGCATGCAGTACTTTAGAAATCAGTGCGGCTCTGACCAAATCGGAACCGCACCAATATAGTGGAAAATAGGGTGCGGCTTGGCATATGATTTGTATTTGCAAGTTGCAGAGCATGCAAATCGCATGTGTATTTCAAAAACTGCTGATCTACTGGGATTTTCACACACAACCATATCTAGGGTTTACAGAGAATGGTCTGGGAAAGCGAAAATATCCAGTGAGCAACAGGTGTGTGGATGAAAATGCCTTGTTGATGTCAGAGGTCAGAGGAGAATGGGCAGACTGGTTCGAGATGATAGAAAGGGAACAGTAACTCAAATAACCACTTGTTACAACCAAGGTATTCAGAATACCATCTCTGAATGCACAACACATTGAACCTTGAAGCAGATGGGCTACAGCAGCAGAAGACCACACCGGGTGCCACTCTGGTCAGCTAAGAACAGGAGGCAGAAGCTACAATTCGCACAGGCTCAACAAAATTGGATAATAGAAGTTTGGAAAAACGTTGCCTGGTCTGATGAGTCTTGATTTCCCTAGAGATGGTTGTGTGTGAAAATCTCAGTAGATCAGCAGTTTTTGAAATACTCAGACCAGCCTGTATGGCACTAACAACTATGCCATGTTTAAAGTCACTTAAATCCCCTATATATAATTAATATTATAAATACCTTTTTTCTTTTGTTTAGAAGTGATTGCATAATTTCTGTTCTCAGATACATAAGGGGCTTTTAGAGGTAGGGGTGGGGAAAAAGCAGTACATTGGTCTTCCCAGTGAATGGCTATTCATAGTGGGTATGCCAGCACATGTCTTGGCCATTGGAGGACAGATAGACTGTTCTCCTAGCACAGCTAGAAAACTGACCAGATGTGCTGCCTAGCGTGGTCAGTTTGAATTAGGAAAGCAGAGGGTCTGGCAGGATCACCAGGTATTTCACACAAAGGAAGCAATACAAAGAGAACAGGATACTTTTTAAAGTGTTACTAAACCCACAACAGTAAAATCAGTTTGTGTATGCATTAAAACATGCTTGTTATACTCACTGTAGAACAGAAGGGGTTAATCCTCTGCATTGTGTAAAAAGGCTTTTTGATCCTGACTTCTCTGATTCTCCCCTTTTTTTAGTCTACCCCTCTTATCTCCTGATAAACATATCGTGTTGTGTCACTCTGCACATGCTCAGTTTGGTGTGTGTTGCTAGAGATATTTTTTTTTCTTGGGAGAGTGCATGTGATAAGCACAGGGCCAATCAGCACTGTTCAGACAGAAGTCAGGGGTTCTGCATCCTCCTAGAGCAAAATGAAAACTCCTCCTACAAGCTTTAACATGTGCTCGGCTGGACACTTATAGAAGTTACACGAGTGCTCTAACTGCTGATGAGAAAAGGTATTTAGCAAGTTATATTTACTAAAATAATGTTGCGTGTACTGTGGCAGACCAGATATAGTGGATGCAGGGTCCTGGGTTTAGTAACACTTTAATACAACATGGTATAACAGACACATATCAGGAATATAAAATGTTGGGGTAACCTACATGGGGCTAACAAAAAATGTGCATTTCTGTCCACCCATTCCTGAGATTTACAGCCACACTACACAACAAAGCCACGATGATGACCTGACTACTCTAATGGAGTTAAGCAATACAATCAGGTCAACTCCTTGCTTCCAGTCTGTAATTGGACAGTGCAGCAGCAGCATACTAATGAGCCCATCACTCTGCTCTCTCCTCCCTTCAGCCTGTTCCTTGTCAGTACACCTAGTACCCCTCTTCCTCTGGAACAAAGTGCAATAAAACCTAGAACAATATTTTGCATGGTTACCATTTACCGGTAGTTGCACTGGGATGCAATTGTTATCACTCTGTATCCATATTTGTTGATTTTATATATGTTACATTCAGAGATCTTTCAGTAATGCCATTATGCAATATCTGATTTTAGCAGGTTTTAACAGAAACATTACTAATTCCTAACAAATAATTACAATAAAAAATAATGCATATAATTACTAGTCATTTTCAGCTCAAATGTATATTCCCCACCTTAAATAAATGATTGCATCAGTTCTCGAGTGACTTGGATCTCCTTAATTTAACATTTGTTTTTTTTGGATCCTAATCAGACGCCTAAGACTGTTTTAATTCCTCCAAAGCTTCAGACACTTGAGCAAAGATGTTGGAATGCAGAGTGTGATGAAGGGGAAAATATTACAGAGAAAACTTGCATAACTGTGTGACATAGGCCCATGTCTTTTTTTACAGGCTAAGCGTCCCCAATGACGTACCGTAGGATGAACACATTGGTTAGATCTTTGCATGCTGACGTCACACAATGCTGAAAGTGTTTATTATTGTTTTTATTTTAAAAAGAGGATTTTAACTACTTTAATACCAGACACCTTCACCCCCTTCCTGCCCAGGCCAATTCCCAGCTTTCTGCGCTGTCACACTTTGTATGACAATTGTGCTGCCACATAACACTGTACCCATATGAAGTTTTTATCCTTTTTATTTACACAATTAGAGCTTTCTTTTGGTATTTAATCACCACTGGTTTTTTGTTTGCTAAATAAGCTAAAAAAAAGACCGAAGATTTTTTAAACAAATGCATTTTTCTTCATTTCTGTTTAAAGTTTTGCAAATAAATAATCTTTCTTCATAAATTTACACCAAAATGTACTCTGCTACATTTCTTTGGTGAAAATAACCCAAGTGTATATTATTTAGCCTGTAGGAAAGTTACTTAGTCCACAAATGGTATATACAGTATATTTGAAAATAGATCACTCCTGATGTACTGACAGCCGATCTAATTTCTTGAGGCCCAAAAATGCTAGGACAGTACAAATATTCCCCAAATGACTCCTTTTTGGAAAGTAGACAGTCCAAGGTATTTAGTAAGAGGCATGGCGAGTATTTTGAAGTTGTAATTTTTTGTGATGTTTTTTGGAAAATTAAGAAATTTTTTTAAATTGTTTTTCTTCACAATATTTTTTAAAATGCTGTCACCAATGCAGTACAGCGTCGTCATATAACTGGTGTGGCAGTGATCAGGGACACTGACGGGTGACAGTATGTAAAAGAAAAAATAAAATGGGAAAAAAATGTAATAATTGTTTTTTCAATTTGTAAAATATTTTTTTCTTTTTTATTATTATTTTTTCTTTTTTTACTATTTTTTTTTTACATACTGTAACCACAGCAATACTACTCTGGGGAGGTGATTAGGATTTTCTTTTACATACTAAGATAGGTTATAACAGTGAATTTCACTGTTATAAGCAACCATTTTTTCTGAATGAAATCTATTCATTTGCTGGACACCGCAGGTGACAGATTGTACTGCAGATCCAGATCCAAGATCTGTGATGTCTTGGATTTCGATGAGTGTACATCCTTATTATATAGACAGATCGTGCTGCAGATCCAGATCTGTGATGTCTTGGATTTCAATGAATGTACATCCTGATTATATTGTAGGTTTTGGTCACAACTGGATTGCATATATCACATGCGCACTTTAAAGTGTTACTAAACCCAGGACCCTGCATTCACTATATCTGATCTCACACAGTACACAGAACATGGAAGTGCAATTATGTTAGTAAATATAAACTGCTAAATACCTTTTCTCATCAGCAGTTAGAACAGTCTTGTTAAAGCTTGTAGAAGGAGTTTTTTTTCTGCTCTAGGAGGATGCAAAACCCCTGACCTCTGTCTGGACAGTGCTGATTGGCCCTGTGCTGATCACATGCACTCTCCCAAGAAAAAAAAAACCTCTCTAGCAATGCACACTAGACTGTGCATGCGGCTACAGGTTCAGTCTATTTTATCAGGAGATACGATGTGGACATTTGAACAAGAGTAGGAGCAAAGAAATCAGGATCAAACAGCCTTTTTACACAATGCAGAGCATTAACCCCTTAGGTTCCACAGTGAGTATAATAAGCATGCTTTACTGCATATACAGACTGATTTTACTGTTGTGGGTTTAGTAACACTTTAACCTCCTTTTTTATTTAAGGGCATTACATCTGGTGAGTGATGACATTGAAAATATGCAATAGAAGGACAATCTTTGATGTTCAGAATTGTGCAGAAGAGTTCTCACTCCTATTGCTAAAACCTTGTTATATATAAACTTTAAGTGTAACTAAACAAAAACAAAAACCTAATTGCCGCTTACCAATCAATAAATGTGATAGCTGCATTAGTTTATTTAAGGCTTTTTTCCATTCCTTTATTTTCACCTGGTGACCCAGCCAGTAACACACTGGATCAATGGGGCCACCCTTGGAGAGCAGCATTGTAAACCTGTGGAGAAG
The DNA here is from genome assembly GCF_062004578.1 of Staurois parvus. Classification (NCBI taxonomy): domain Eukaryota; kingdom Metazoa; phylum Chordata; class Amphibia; order Anura; family Ranidae; genus Staurois; species Staurois parvus. The sequence continues at coordinate 14,512,839 of NW_028317813.1, forward strand.
GTAGCATTGGAAATGCTATCAAATTTAGGTGGGCTTGACTAACAAATTAAAGCCAAAAACTGTAAGTAGTTACAGCAACTGTTTGTTTTCCTTTTGTGATAAAGCACCCCTGTCAGTGTGAAATGGTTTGTCTTAACATTTCTTGGACAGCTTGGTGTGGACAATTTGATTAGTGGAAGAGGAAAACCAACAGAATTGCTGGATTGATCACCAGGTGAAAATAAACCCAAAAACCTAATATAGAAAATGAATGCAGCCTCCACATAAAACAATCGGTAATTTGCAAAATTCAAATTTTTTTGTTTTTGCATTTAGATACGCTTTATAGAGAAGTTTCAGATAACTAGTTCATCCAATCAGGAAGTCTCTAATGCTGACCAGGAAACAGAGCTGCTGTGTAGAAAATAGAAAGTTTATTTGATTTACCTAAATCTGGGTTCTGAGTAATCCCCTGAAGCCAGAAATAACACATCTCCCCATACTGTGAAGTGGCGGTGTATTTCCTACTTTCTGACTTGTTTAGCTTCCTGTGTCCCTGTTTGATGTATTACCAATAAGATACCAAAGCAGGCCTAATTAGAGACTGTATGAAACCTCTTGTGACGTCTATCAGTGTCCAGCTGAGCACTGGTTATAGCTTGTAGGAGGGGTTTTCATTCTCCTGACTGTCCTATGAGGCTGCAAGACCCTTGACCCTTTGTCTGGACAGTACTGATTGGCCCTGTGCTGATCACATGCACTCTCCCAAAGAAAAAAAAATCTCTAGCAATACACCCCTGCAGGAAAAAATTGGATCATGCTTCTCTGGGCTTTCTTTCCTTCCTCTGGATCAACTAAGGGTATAGGATTATAACTTTTTTTTTTTCAATGGTTGAACTGAATGGACTTTTTTCAGCCAGACTAACTATGTAACTAGGTAACACACTACACTGGGCATGGGTAGAGTGACTCCTAGAGCTCTGTAATATCAGCAAATGGATTGGGGACAGTAGAAGAAGGGGAGGATCAGAGAAGACAGAATCAAACAGCCATTTTACACAACGTGGAGGACTAACCCCTTTCGTTCCACGGTGAGTATGACAAACATGTTTTACTGCATATACAGACTGATTTTACTGTTGTGGGTTTAGTAACACTTTAACTAAAAATGCTACTAAAATACCACGTGAGCTATTTTATGAAGTGATGTAGTATTGTAGTAGTGAAAGCTAGCAGTACTTTAATGCCAGTTATAGCCAGTGTTCTTAACAACCAGTAAACAACATGGTTGTTAAGGAGCGGGCTGTTGCAGCGTCTCTAACAACCATCACTTATCTGCTGTCATAGGACCCTTCAGACCTGGTATGGATTTTGAGGGGAACCCCATGCCAAAATTTTTAAAAAATGGCGTGGGGCCACCCCCAAAAATCCATATTAGACCCTTATCTGAGCATGCAGCCCAGCAGGTCAGAAAAGATGGGGAAGGAATGAGCAAACAGTCTCTTCCCCACAACTCTGGGCGGTGGTTGTGCATTACCATGTGCTATTTCATCATGGACAGCAAGTTAGAACAAAGAGCAAATGTGTTATTCTGTGTGAAACTGGGCAAATCTTCTACAGAGATGTTTGACATAATTCGATAAGTTTACGGCAATGCGGCAATGAGTTGTTTAAGGTATTTTGAGTGGCACGCATACTTCAAGAGCAGAAGAACATCACTGGAAGATGACAGGAGATCAGAAAGACCTTCAAAAAGCTCAACCCCTGAAAATGCCCTCTTCCCGAAGATAAAGATCCAGCTCAAAGGTCGCCATTTTGACAACATTGCGGAGATCTAGCAATTTACTCAGTTTCGCATAGAATTTCACGTTTGCTCTTTGTTCTAACTTGCTGTCCATGATGAAATAGCAGACGTGGTAATGCACAAGCACCACCCAGAGTTGTGGGGAAAAGGCTACTCGCTCGTCCCCCGTCCCCCCCTTGAAACTGGGAAAATTGCTGGATCTCTGCAATCTTGTCAAAATGGTGACCTTTGAGCTGGAAGAGGGCATTTTTGGTGGGTGAGCTTGTTGAAGGTCTTCCTGACCTCTCGTCATCTTCCAGTGATGTTCTGCTGCTCTTGAAGCACACGTGCCACTTAAAATACCTCAAATGACTCATTGCAGCATCACCGTGAACTTGCCGAATTATGTCTAACATCTCTGCAGCAGATTTTCCTGGTTTTACACACAATTTCACTTTTGCTCTTTGTTCTAACTAGCTGTCGATGATGAAATAGCAGATGTGGTAACACATGTGGTCAGAATAGCACCAGTTGCACAGCTGCTGATGTACACAGTACGATGTCTTTTGGAACACTGACTTATGCAGGTCGGTGCTCCCTGTGACTGTGCATGCACCTTGTGCTGCCATCTGTTGACGTGTTACAAAACCTTTTGAACCACCGCATATTAAGTTTGATTTGTAAGGCTTATCTTATCAAGCATATCTGAACCCAAAAACAAAATACAGTATTTTGCAGATCACCAGTCTCTAGAAGTGGTGCATTTGTCTTTCAGGAGTCTTTTTTTCTTTGTTTTCACCTAGTTATTCTACCAGTAACACACTTCCAGTCTCAGGGTGACAATGCTCACTTGCCATACTGTATCAGGACAACAGAAACAGAATAAAAATACAGGACTCCGACTCTCTTCTCCAAAACATAGATGGGAGGAGTTCTGTAGTCCTTAGAGATAGCTGACAACAATGTAATGGCAGTTAGCACAAAAACAAAGCACAGAAAGTTATCAGGTCACAAGATGACAAGGTCAAATGTTTTTGTTTGCTCTTTTCAAACAGATATACCAAAATGCTTTCAATATTATATTGGATATACCAAAAGGAACCGGATGAGAGACATTCATGGTTTGGGTTTACATATCCTTTAATTCTTTAATTTGACTGCAGTGTGGCTTTGACCAGATTACCAGGCTCAAATGAATGCTTCGAAATCATAGCAGGCAAAATATATATCTCTTGTCTAGCACAGAAATATTGAGTGGCATAGAGACTACATTGTTAAAAAACAATCTAGTTGAAGCTGTGGGTCATCTGTTGGAAACCCACTAGAGACATTATTTGCTTGGAGTTTGTCTACTCTTTGTGTGAGTTTCCTCTAGGGTTTCTATTTTATGTCTTCTCTCTCACACTGGAGGCAATGTTTCTACATCCCCTTGATATCTGCGATAACTACATGAAACCTTTCAGAAATTCCACGTCATATACTTGCCTTATTCTGCACTTCTTCGCAGCTGGTGCTCTCCTCCACTGTCCAACAGTGCTGGTCCTGAATTGTGTGGGACAATATCAGAGAGCTACAACTGGTCAGGTCACCGCAAATGGAACAAGGAGGAATAAGGAAGGTTTATCAATGTATTTATCATCCCATGGTAAAATGTGCAGTTACCTTCAGGCTAGGAAGGGGGACCAATTGCAAGGGTAAATCTTTTTTTCCTCAGACTTAAACCATCTGACAATTTTATATCTCTTGAGAACTCTTTTGGTGAGATTCCTGTGCATGGGTTCCTGAGTCTGTCCAGCTCTCTCTACGGGTATATAATTTTCTGAAAAAAGAGATACTAGAACAGCAAGGGGTAAGGTGGTCTCTCTTTTGGAGTATCCAGCACATATAGAAAATCAGGAGCTGCGCCACAGTATATGAAGCCACCAAACTGATGCCTACACTATAAAACAGTTGCTATCTCATTGATATGTATATCAACTAACGATGTTTGTTTGAAAAAGGACAGCACTATTGAAAATACAAAGTTAATGTGCTGTATGAAAACAGTCTTAATGGTGCAATATTCTTATGGGCGAGATAGCCAGTGCTACTCCCGATGTACTCCAACAATAAGTGTTTAAATACCAAAGTGCTATGGTGCTAAATGTGCAAAAATAAAAATATAACAATAAAAAACATATACTAAAAAAAGTGCTATATGCAATGGGCAAATGCTGAATGCAGAATATGCAAACAATTATTATGCAAAAATGTTAATATATTAATAATATAGCACTATTTCATTCCATGTGCAATGTGCATCCAAAATTAGTAAACTATAAAATATAAAGTTCATACAAGTAAAGAGTTCATGTAACAAAGTTCCATGTAAAACACAGATTCCTATGTGCAATAAACTCTCCACCACCGTAATAAACTCTTCACTACCTCCACCATGCAGTGCTCTCTACTACCGTAATAAACTCTCCACCACCTCCACTGCTCTTCCCCACCATAATAAACACTCCACCACCTCCACCGTGCAGTGCTCTCCATCACCGTCATAAGCTCTCCACCATCACCACCGTGCAGTGCTCTCCACCACCATAATAAACTCTCCACCACCTCCATCGTGCAGTGCTCTCTACCACCATAATAAACTCTCCACCACCTCCATCGTGCAGTGCTCTCTACCACCATAATAAACTCTCCACCACCTCCACCGTGCGGTGCTCTTCACCACCATAATAAACACTCCACCATCTCCACCGTGCAGTGCTCTCTACCACCATAATAAACTCTTCACCACCTCCCGCGTGCAGTGCTTTCTACCACTGTAATAAACTCTCCACCACCTCCACCGTGCAGTGCTCTCCACCACCGTAATAAACACTCCACCACTCCCACCGTGCAATGCTCTCCACCACCGTAATAAATTCTCCACCACCTCCACTGTGCGGTACTCTCCACCACCATAACAAACTCCGCACCACCTCCACCGTGCGGTGCTCTCTACCACTGTAATAAACTCTCCACCACCTCCAACATGCAGTGCTCTTCATCATCTTAATAAACTGTCCACCACCTCCACTGTGCAGTGCTCTCCACCACCGTAATATACTCTCCACCACCTCCACCGTGCGGTGCATTCCACCACCATAATATACTCTCCACCACCTCTACCATGCAGTATTCTCTACCACCGTAATAAACTCTCCACCACCACCGTGCGGTGATCTCCACCACCATAATAAACTCTCCACCAACTCCACCGTGCAGTGCTCTCTACCACCGTAATAAACTCTCCACCACCTCCACCGTGCAGTGCTCTCCACCACCTTAATAAACCCTCCACCACCTCCACCATGTGGTGCTCTCCACCAAGGTAATAAACTCTCCACCAACTCCACCGTGCAGTGCTCTCCACCACCATAATAAACTCTCCACCACCTCCACCGTGCGGTGCTCTCCACCACTGTAATAAACTCTCCACCACCTCCACCGTGCTGTGCTCTCCACCACCATCACAAACTCTCCACCACCTCCACCGTGTGGTGATTCCACCACTGTAATAAACTCTCCACCACCTCCACCGTGTGGTGCTCTCAATCACCTTAATAAACTGTTCACCACCTCCACTGTGCAGTGCTCTTCACCACTGTAATAAATTCTCCACCACCTCCACTGTGCGGTGCTCTCCACCACCGTAAAAACTCTCCACCATCTCCACCGTGCGATGATCTCCACCCCCGTAATAAACTCTCCACCACCTCCACTGTGCAGTGCTCTTTCCACCATAATAAACTCTCCACCACCTCCACTGTGCAGTGCTTTCCACCACCGTCATAAGCTCTCCACCATCTCCACCGTGCAGTGCTCTCCACCCCCGTAATAAACTCTCCACCACCTCCACCATGCAGTGCTCTCCACTACCGTACGTACTAAATAAACTCACCAGAGCCCAATCCTGGTAAGATTATAAACCAGCAGATAGTGCAAAACACTCTGGGAGTAACAATCTGCAGCTTCACAGCTCTCCACTCAAATGGTCACTCAAGAGAAATAATCCAAGTAGTTCTATTGCTCTCACAAAGGAGGGAGCAAGAAAAAGGCAGCTCCCATAGTGTAAAACTATTTAAAATACTTTATTACATAAAACCAATCAGTACACTCACATTTGTCTCCACTGACACTGTATGCAGCCATATTCAGAAAGCTGAGTCGCCTCCGGCCGAAACTCCAAGCCGCAAGTGTGAACACAGAATGCTTGTTGACATCAGTGGTTAAATGGGAGGAGGAAAGTATATACAGTATGGCTTACTTAAGCTGGCCACACTGAAAATTTTGATCAGTGTGTGACAGTGTCCGTTTGAAAGAAGTTGATCATTTGATCAATGTCTATTGAAGGGAAGTACTGAAAAATGTCTGTCAATGGTTGCAGCCAATCGGCTGATCAGTAGGCCCTACTGTCCTGAGGGCTCCACTGTCAGAATGCAATGTACTGTTAGGGACATTCCTCCATCTACCTCATTTGTGTAGTAGATGGACAAAAAAAAGCTAACAGTGTAGGGTCAGCTAAAGCTCAACAGTCTTCATTTATCCATAATTATCAGGTGTACTAGTAGAAGGCATTTTCAGACTGCCCACAAATGAATGTCAGTGGAAGAGGGCCTCTTCACCATAATTACTCTCCCCTTACAAATACATTACTAGACATCATAAATATATAAGAAACTGTCAAATTTGAATGACTTTTTCCTTAAAGATAAACTCCTTCCAAAGAGCTACATACTGGTTTGAAATGCAGTTACTATGTATTGATTTTCTTAACTACCATAGGATTTGCCAGTCTTGGATCCAAGAACCTTGCCAGATCCAGGTGCTGGAACTCTCCTCAATTAAGGAAAACAGAGACTCCAACCTCCAAATAAACCAGTAAGGAGGAACAACCCTACAACCCACTAATATGTGGAGTTGATTTCATGATTTTTTAGCATGTTTTCAACTTGACTGGTGTATTAGGAGTACCTAGATTTCAACTTTAAATATACATATACAGATTTTGTATATATTGCTATGTTTGCAAGATGCATTGCATTTGCATGCTTTAGAATTTTGTGACCTGATAGTAGTTGTAAACATAAATGAAGGTGACAGTATCTCCCTGAAGCGTAATTTCTTATGAATGTTTAGCCACTTTTACTGATATGGTAGGTTTTGTTTCCTTGAGTCTGGGTTCATACTGATGCGGTGGAATTTGCAGCGTTTTATGTGCGAATTCTGCACCGCATCACAAATGCACCACATTCATGAGAACTGCTGCGGGTGTGTATATTAAGTTAACAACACCTCAAAATTGGTCCACAAAACGCGCTGCGATATGCAGAATCGTATCGCATGGGTGTGAATACCCATGCGATCCCATTCTAGTGCAGACCAAATAAAGGGTCCTGCACCTTTTTGATGCGGATGCAATGTGATGTGCAGTATTGCATCGCATGGGTGTGAATACACATGTGATCCCATTCTAGCGTGGACCAAAAGAAGGGTCCTGCAACTTTTTGATGCGGCTGCAGTGCGATTTGAGCCATTCAAAATGTATGGCTCCAACCACACCGCACACAATTCGCATGTGATTTGCACAGGAATGCAGTGCAGTTTCTGTGCGAATCGCATGCGATATACCGCACCGAACAAGTGTGAACCCAGGCTGAAGGTCCAATGATGTCCCAGCTTTATTATATGGGCTTGCTATGCAGGCTTTGAGGACTCCTGGTGAACACCTGTCTGAATGCATCTATACTTGCTGTAGGGCACATTTCTTCTTTACCAATTTGTATATACTGTATGATTTTACTGAATATTCTCCAGCTAACTTAATTAAGAATAGTTTATCAATGCTTTATGCAACCTATAAAAACAGAAAATAGAAAATAGTTTGTTTGACTGAAGGCCAGCTGGATTAACAAGCAAAAATATACATACCTGAAATGCACCAATTCTCAAGTCCCCTTTGGTACCATTGTCTGCAGCAGGCTATACTATATCATAGAATTTTACCTTGAAATATTATTTTACTTTTAGGGTAGGTGTCAGTGGATTGAAACTCCCACTGGCTCCTTTTATCTTTCAGAGACTCTGGTTGTATGAATTCCCTATCATAGTTCCTAATTTTGCTTAACTTACTCAGGAATTTTACTCCTATAGAGGAAGTCCCACTCCTGCTGTTGTGCTCTCCATCATATACAGTAAACTATGTTGTAATTATAAACTACAGCAGGGAGATTGGGGTACCCTTGTTGGGAAACTCATATCTAGTAATTTTGTCAATGAATTTCTAAAAATAGTAAAAGTTGACTCATCTAGCCAACGTCTATCAAAAACTGGAAAAATAGCTTTGGCCAGACACAGTTGCAAAGGTTGTGGTAGAAGCCCTAAGCAACCAATCAGCAAACATCAATACATTAAAGCTGGTTTCCAGAAGTCATGACTAGCTATAAATTATTGCCTTTGCATTGACTAACTTTATAAACTTGTGGCAACAAATTGACTCAATCAGTTTTCCAAGAATATAGCCATATTATATGATAGCAGCATTGAAGGAGATCATTACATTTTGTCTAGTAGAGTACAAGCACAGCTGTTGAAATAAAAAAAGTAGAAGAATCTGTGTGCTGTTTAGTGATGATATATATATATATATATATATATGTGTATATGTTATATATTTATGAGCTGGTACAAATGTACAAGATGAAATACAAATATACAAAGAACCATAGATATCACATTGTCAGCAACAATACCAGCTCTTATATACCCTACACACACACATAAGGCATGTTCTTGATAGGCTTGAGAAACATACGTCTCCTCTTCAGTGTTTACATGCCCATTAAATCACAGTTCAGATGGCATTGTCTAAACAATATATAATTCATGAAATGTGACCACCCTTTGACTGACAGATAACAGCTGCGCCATAATTGAGGTCAGCAGAGTCAAGAAAAAATAAATCATCGATACAATAGTATTCAGAACATTGCAATTATGCAGGCATGGCATTTCATATGGTGTTTTATTGTATGTTTTTTTGGTATGTCTGTATGTAAAGCTTGGTAGAATACATGACTAATAATGAAGGGTTCCACCATACATTTTGTAAATGTTAAAATACTTCATTTACTAAAAACTTTAAATTAGTATCTTTCAAGAATCAAACTGTGGATATACCATTATTTTCTGGATCATGTGTAAGAAGATTTTTCTGTAGATAGACATATTGAATGTTTGGACTGAATTCCTTTGCCCAGCTGTAAGGGTTTGATATAGAAGACCTTTATTTAATATTGCTACATTAGATTTCAATTTCTACTTCTACATCTTATTTATATGTGTACTCTACAGACAGAAAACTCTATCTACCCTATCAATCTCTTTTCCATTAACTTTAATTTCAAATGAAAAACTATTTGTACTGGCAGTTGAAACATTGATATTGATATTAAAATACAGGATTTTTATAGCTCCAGTCTTGGAGGCAAGAATGGAAGGAGGCGACAAGGGAGTGTGCTATATATGCCATTATTATACATGTGCTAAAAATATATAGTATGCCATTATTATACATGTGATATATATATATATAGTATGCCATTATTATACATGTGATATATATATATATAGTATGCCATTATTATACATGTGATATATATATATAGTATGCCATTATTATACATGTGCTATATATATATAGTATGCCATTATTATACATGTGATATATATATATAGTATGCCATTATTATACATGTGATATATATATATATATATATATATATACAGTCAGGTCCATAAATATTGGGACATCGACACAATTCTAACATTTTTGGCTCTATACACCACCACAATGGATTTGAAATGAAATTAATAAGATGTGCTTTAACTGCAGACTGTCAGCTTTAATTTGAGGGTATTTACATCCAAATCAGGTGAACGGTGTAGGAATTACAACAGTTTGCAAATGTGCCTCCCACTTGTTAAGGGACCAAAAGTAATGGGACAGAATAATAATCATAAATCAAACTTTCACTTTTTAATACTTGGTTGCAAATCCTTTGCAGTCAATTACAGCCTGAAGTCTGGAACGCATAGACATCACCAGACTCTGGGTTTCATCCCTGGTGATGCTCTGTCAGGCCTCTGCTGCAACTGTCTTCAGTTCCTGCTTGTTCTTGGGGCATTTTCCCTTCAGTTTTGTCTTCAGCGAGTGAAATGCATGCTCAATCGGATTCAGGTCAGGTGATTGACTTGGCCATTGCATAACATTCCACTTCTTCCCTTAAAAAAACTCTTTGTTTGCTTTTGCAGTATGCTTTGGGTCATTGTCCATCTGCACTGTAAAGCGACGTCCAATGAGTTGTGAAGCATTTGGCTGAATATGAGCAGATAATATTGCCCGAAACACTTCAGAATTCATCCTGCTGCTTTTGTCAGCAGTCACATCATCAATAAATACAAGAGAACCAGTTCCATTGGCAGCCATACATGCCCACGCCATGACACTACCACCACCATGCTTCACTGATGAGGTGGTATGCTTAGGATCATGAGCAGTTCCTTTCCTTCTCCATACTCTTCTCTTCCCATCACTCTGGTACAAGTTGATCTTGGTCTCATCTGTCCATAGGATGTTGTTCCAGAACTGGGAAGGCTTTTTTAGATGTCGTTTGGCAAACTCTAATCTGGTCTTCCTGTTTGAGGCTCACCAATGGTTTACATCTTGTGGTGAACCCTCTGTATTCACTCTGGTGAAGTCTTCTCTTGATTGTTGACTTTGACACACATACACCTACCTCCTGGAGAGTGTTCTTGATCTGGCCAACTGTTGTGAAGGGTGTTTTCTTCACCAAGGAAAGAATACTTCGGTAATCCACCACAGTTGTTTTCCGTGGTCTTCCGGGTCTTTTGGTGTTGCTGAGCTCACCGGTGCGTTCCTTCTTTTTAAGAATGTTCCAAACAGTTGTTTTGGCCACGCCTAATGTTTGTGCTATCTCTCTGATGGGTTTGTATTGTTTTTTTCAGCCTAATGATGGCTTGCTTCACTGATAGTGACAGCTCTTTGGATCTCATCTTGAGAGTTGACAGCAACAGATTCTAAATGCAAATAGCACACTTTAAATGAACTCTGGACCTTTTATCTGCTCATTGTAATTGGGATAATGAGGGAATAACACACACCTGGCCATGGAACAGCTGAGAAGCCAATTGTCCCATTACATTTGGTCCCTTAACAAGTGGGAGGCACATATGCAAACTGTTGTAATTCCTACACCGTTCACCTGATTTGGATGTAAATACCCTTAAATTAAAGCTGACAGTCTGCAGTTAAAGCACATCTTGTTCGTTTCATTTCAAATCTATTGTGGTGGTGTATAGAGCCAAAAATGTTAGAATTGTGTCGATGTCCCAATATTTATGGACCTGACTGTATATATATATATATATATATAGTATGCCATTATTATACATGTGATATATATATATAGTTTGCCATTATTATACATGTGATATATATATAGTATGCCATTATTATACATGTGCTATATATATATAGTATGCCATTATTATACATGTGCTATATATATATAGTATGCCATTATTATACATGTGCTATATATATATATATAGTATGCCATTATTATACATGTGATATATATATATATATATATATATATATATATAGTATGCCATTATTATACATGTGCTATATATATATAGTATGCCATTATTATACATGTGCTATATATATATATATAGTATGCCATTATTATACATGTGTTATATATATATATATATAGTATGCCATTATTATACATGTGCTATATATATATAGTATGCCATTATTATACATGTGCTATATATATAGTATGCCATTATTATACATGTGCTTCTACTATGGAGGCTCTCAAAATTGTTAGGTTAGGACTGCAGAAAATACTGGGGTGCAGTGAAGAGGCTCTGCAGAGTATGCATGTATTTGCAAATGTGTGCAAACTAAACACCTGTTTTTAATGTGATCTGTCAGACAGGACAATTTTGTTGGTTACAGGCTAGTTTGTAAGTTGAGCTGGTATGTTTTCCTTGTTGTTGTTTGACATGCATCACCCTTCCATGTGCTCCTTGCTGCAAAGGTCAGTTATTGATTGGGGCAGTTGCCTTTTTTTTTACTATTGATAAATTGGTGAGGGGTGCCCTGGACACCTTAGCTGCCATTGTGCTATATGCTGGGTGTCCAGTGAACTCCTATGACTTTAAGGAGGGGTGGGCTTCTTCCAGGCATACCTGCCCTCAGTCTATACATTATTATGCAAGTGCTTCTACAATGGAGGCTCTAAAAATGATAGAATGGGGCAGTTGCTTGTATAGGTTCGACATGTAGCTGGGGGCAAAGTTGGAGATGGCTTTGTAAGTTATTGATAGTATTTTGAATTTTATTCATTGGGTAAGTGTAAGTCAATAGAGGGATTGGCAGAAAGGGGTAGCAGACACTGAACTGTTGGTAAGGTCAATGAGTCTAACAGCAGCATTCATGATGGACTGAAAGGGAGACGTTGTAAAGGTAATCCAGTGAAGAGGGAGTTGCAGTATTCGAGGTGAGAGATAACCAGGGAGTGAATAAGAAGCTTTGTGGTGTCATTGGTGAACAAGGAGTGTATTCTGGGATGTTGCAGTGGTTGAGATGGTAAGATTTGGACAGTGATTGGATGTGGGGCTGAAAGCAAAGTTCAGAGTCCAGGATTACACCTAGTACCCTGGCAAGCAGGGATGGACTGATAGTTGTGCTATCAATCTTGACAGAGAAAGCAGGGGAAAAGGCACATGGGGAGGAAGTATTATGAGCTCGGTTTTGGATAGACTGAGTTTGAGGAAGTGTTGTGACATCCAGGCTGATATGTCTGTCAGTAAGTTAGTGATGCGTGAGGATTGAGATGAGGGGGAGAAAGATACATTTGGGTGTTATCAGCATAGAAATATTATCGAAAGCCATGGGAGCTATCAACTTACCTAGGGAGGAGGTGTAGATTGAGAATAGGAGAGCTCCAAGAACAGAACTTTGGGGGACCCCAACAGAAAAAGAAAAAGTAGAGGAGGAGGTAGAATTGGAAGTGGCGCTGTGGGTGCAGTGGGATAGGTAAAATGACAATCAACAAAAAGTACAGTCACAAATACTAATGGAAGGGGTTTGTTTTTGAAGAGGAGGAGGAGAGGTCAACTGCATCAAAGACCAGGAGGTCCAGGAGTCAGAATACAGAATAGTGACCATTGGTTTTAGCTGTTAGTATATCATTTGTAATTTTAATTACTATATGCAACAATGCAAACGCCTATGAGTTATACCAACCAATCAAACTTCATGCAACTGCAGCCAAATTTGTCAAGAGACATTTTCAGAGAAGAGTTCAGCAGTGACTACACCAATCAATGTATTTTTGAAATGCAAACAATGTAAGTTCCTGAATTAGACTTAGCAGGCCCTTAGTTCCTAAATTAGACTTAGCAGGTACAGTAGAGCTAAGACTGGAGGAGGAAGAAGCAGCACAAGGAACCATTTAGTGTGCTCGAGGGAGGGGGATGCTGTTAGGAGAAGAGAGCAGAGTGACAGAGATATGAGCTAATCAGTCTGCTGCTTTTCCTTCCACCATCAAGCCACAGGCTGGGGGAGGGACAAGACTTGTAAGTATAGAAAAAGCAGATCTACTGCCCTGCCAGATAAGGGTGAGCTGTTTGACAGAGCTGTGTAAATCACAGTTCTGGATGGATAAGAGACCTTTGGCAAGAAAAACAGATCCATTATATGTATCCCCTCTGTATATTTAGCAGTTTGCCCAGAGTATAGCTTTAACTGATTCAAGCCTGAATGAGTTCCATACTTCATTGCAGTGTTGGTCCACTAGGTTTGACTTTTTCTATTTTGGTCATATTTAATAAAGTATTGCAGAGCACAATGCTACAGCACAAATGCAGTGCAAAATACAGTAACCACGTATCTATTAGATTTATTTTTACTGAAATACCCCCCTTTTTTCCTTCCTGACCCAACTTCTAAATACTGTGATAGGGTGCTCATTATTGAAGGATAAACCCTGGCAAGTAAGAAGACATAGTAATTCTACTATTGTTGATATTTCCTTTAAAATGCAACTTTCAAGAGACAAAAAATGTGGAGGCTGCCATTGATCTCCTTCTGCAGAAAATATATCTGCATACAGCACATGAAAGTTAGGCAAAAAAAATAAAAGTCAGCAGCTACGACAACTGTAGCTGCTGACTTTTAAAAAACAGCCATTCACCAGTTCCACGATCCCATGGTGTCCTCCCTGCAGCCCGTTTCAGCAGCCGTCTGGTGTTCCCGGTGCTTGCGGCTCACAGCCGGGTGCCCACTGCACATGCGTGAGTAGAGCTGCGCTTCCTGAATGGCCCCGTAGTCTTCTGGAACCTGTCATGTGTCCCAGAAGACCATGAGGAGGAAGGGTAGGAGGACAACTTCTGCTTCGGATCGCCTAGGCGAGCACAGCGGAAGTGGGAGCGGGTACCTGTCAATTTTGGGTACCTGCTCCCCAAAGGTGCCAATCCATAGTGGTGAGTGGGGGACCAGTCTTTAAAGCAGAACTTCCCCTTTTGGGTGGATCTCCGCTTTAAGGTTCCACTTTGAAACAAAGCCCTCCAGCAGGACACTGTCACCACTGACAGGGCTTCCATCTTCACTCAGCCCTTCTTCCGGGCTCACGGGCTCCGGTGGCTTGAATGGCCAAGGAGCTCCGCTTAACTTCTATTTAGATGTGTCATGGTGCTGCTCATGTGACCAACTAGGACACCAGACATTTAGGATCTTCAGGGATCAGTTGTCAACTGATATAAGCACCCTGGCAACTGTGACAGTTATCATCAGAGGCATGCCTTGAATATAGCATAAACTGCGCATGCACTAGTAGCTGGAATTTTAAGGAAAACACTGCAGAAAATTTGGTATGTTTGATGAGGAATTTAATAACATAAATGCCACTAGAGACTGTCAGCAGTACAATGTCAGCAAAGAAGGGCTGATGACGTCACGTGCTTCAGGGGACTTTATTCAGCTGTATAGGCCTTGCTGCAGATCCCCACCTGGAGACCACCTCCCTCAGATGTGCTTCACCTTCTCGGGTTAGTCAGAGATCTCTATAACTAAGCCTGTGAGGGTAAAACACATCAGAGAGGGGTGGTCTCCAAACAGAGGTCTGCAGCATACTGTAGATTGCACAGCAGAAAAAGGCGATTAAAGAAAGTGACTTCACCAATGTGTAGCCCTTCTTTTCCTGGCATTGTACTTACACAGAGGGAGGATGGACTCCAGTAGCCTGTGCTCCTGAAGTGGAAAGAGGTGATTGACGCTTGGAGCAGTGGGGTTTTCAGCCTTTCTTTGACATTAAGCCCTGATGCACACGTTTTTACAGCTGCTGTTTTTGGCTTTTGTCGTTTTTTTCTACAGCTAGTAAACCCCCCAGCATGTTATCCTGTGTGTCCATGCACCCATAGACTGAAATCAACGTTTTTTGGCTGAAAAAAAAAAAACAGGACTAGTGGGTTTCTAGAAGAGTTTTTTTAGCTGTAAAACGCTCTAACGCGGAAAAACCGGTGGTTTTGGACTTTTTTTGACCCCCACAATTTTTTTTTAGGAAAAAAAAACGCTAAAAAACGCAAAGGTGGAAAAACGTGGGAAAACGCAGCTAAATGCAGAAAATCGCCGCTAAACACTATTGCAAAGACGCTAAAAAACCTGGAAGAACAGTCTGGATAAAAGCGCACAGATGTGCCCCAAAGAAAATAAGTGAATGGTATATGTCAACTGTGACTGGTGGGGAAAAAACTCCCTGCTGCCATGGTAAAAACACATCGGTTTGTGGGAAGTATGAACAGGAGCCAGGCGCTGTGTAGTTTTGTGATAAAGCGCATGTGCGCGAGACATGTTGTCCCGGCAAATGGCCTCTTCCTTATAAAGCTGCGGCTCCAGCAAGAGTTCCCCCCCTCCGTCTCTCCACATCGTGGTGACGTTATCCAGGACGCTGGCACGTCGGGTTCATGTGGTCCCTGCATTGACAGGTATTCTACTCCACTGCTTCCGTCCATCTTGGAACCTGGCTTCTTAAAGTCACAGGCTGGTTATTTATTTTTTACCATATGAATTATTAAAGGCACACCTCCATATAAGGTGTATTACTTTTATCACAAAACTACACAGCGCCTGGCTCCTGTTCATGCTAAAAAAACCTGAAAAACTCAAGTTCTTTAATGTGAGTTTACACAGCTAATGTTACCAGCGTTATCAAAATGTCACGTGTGCATGAGGCCTTACAGGATTGTTGGATGTCTAGTCACTGGATTTACTCTGTGGTTCCTTCCACCATCCCCCTTCATCATTATTGTGTCCTATATTAACATAATAGGTCGGTGGATGAAACCAAGGAGTACATTGGGAGACATAACCATCCAACATCCCAGAAGAGTCAAGTACAAAATATTTTTCATTTCAATGTGTTTATTGAAAATGTCAAAGGTTTTATTAGACAGGATAAAGAATGTGTAAACAAGCATATGGTCAGTATACAAAGACAGAGAAGGAAAACTAGGCAGCATGCGCACAGTCCATACTGAGAACATAATGTAACAGTAAAGTGCACAAAGGTATTCTCGAGGCCCATGAGATGAAGGTTTTCAATGAACACTTGGTGTAGATGGAAAATATTAAAGATGCAGGCTTTCAGGATAACTTAGATCCCTTCATCAGATTGATGTATATCTCTTGAAGAAGGGATCTAAGTTATCCCAAAAGCTTACATCTTTAATAACTTAAAGTGTTACTAAACCCATAACAGTAAAATCAGTCTGTATATGCAGTAAAGCATGCTTGTTATACTCACTGTGCAACGTAAGGGGTTAATCCTCTGCATTTTGTAAAAACACTGTTTGATCCTGTCTTCTCTGATCCTCCCCTTCTTCCAGTGTCCCCCTCTTATCTCCTGATAAGACATATTGTGTGGAGTCACTCTGCACATGCTCAGTTTGGTGTGTATTATTAGAATGTTTTTTTTTTCTTGGGAAAGTGCATGTGATCGGCACAGGGCCAATCAGCACTATCCAGACAGAGGACAGGGGTTCTGCATCCTTCTAGAGCAGAATGAAAGCTCCTCCTACAAGCTTAACAAGTGCTCAGCTGGACACTGATAGAAGTCACAAGACTGTTCTAACTGCTGATGAGAAAAGGTATTTAGCAGTTTATATTTACTAAAATAATTGCACTTCCATGTTGTGAGTACTGTGGGGGACCAGATATAGTGAATGCAGGGACCTGGGTTTAGTAACACCTTAAAGCGGACGTACATGAACTTTAATGGCATCCCAGTCTTAGTCTGTAGGGTTCAATATTGAGTTGACCCACCCTTTGCAGATATAACAGCTTTAACTCTTCTGGGAAGGCCGTCCACAAGGTTTAGGAGTGTGTCTATGGGAATGTTTGACCATTCTTCCAGAAGCCCATTTGTGAGGTCAGGCGCTGATGTCAGACGAGAAGGCCTGGCTCGCAGTCTTTGCTCTAATTCATCCCAAAGGTGTTCTATCAGGTTGAGGTCAGGACTGCAGTGGTGTGCAGTCATGAGTTAACAGGAAGGGGCCTTCCCAACACTGTTCCCACAAATTTGGGAGCATGAAAGTGTCCAAAATGTCTTGGTATGCTGACACCTTCAGAGTTCCCTTCACTGGAACTGAAAGGCCAAGCCCAACCCCTGAAAAGTAGTTTGTAGAAGCAGTCTGCATGCCTATGTGCTTGATTTTATACACCTGTGGCCATAGAGGTGATTGGAACATCTGAATCCAATGATTTGGAGGGGTGTCCCAATACTTTAGGACAGAGTGTATTTATATATTTTTTTCTAATTACAAACATGTTTACCTAGAAAAATATAACAAACATGTTATAATTACCATTGCACAGAGCAGCCTCAAACCTCCTCTTTTAGGATTTCTTGGCTCCTCCTCTTCTCAAAGTGCCCCCATAGGAAGCTGCCTATGGTGGCGCACCAACAGGCGTGCTCCTTTGCTGGGCTGTGTATGGTTACTGACACACACAGTGTGGCTTTGCTCGCCCCCTACTCCCTCCTCACAGCATTTGATTGACAACAGCAGGAGCCACTGGCTCCCACTGCTGTTTTTAAACCTGTGAGAGAGGAGAGAGAGAACCAGCACTGCTGCAGATGGACACAGCACTGGATCGATACAGAACTCAGGTAAGTATTTAAGGAGGAGGTTGGTGAAACAATTGGTGGAAGGATTTTTTCCTTAATTCAGGTCATTCCAAAAATAGAGTAGGAGGGTCAGCCACTGAGTTATGAATATATTTCTGATCTCAGCCAATCCCTGCGAAGAAGATAAATGTTTGGGGAGCTTGTTCAGAAGGATAATTCTTCTCCTGGGGTTGCTGTTCCCTGAGAGGCAGCCAGTGTACTGAAGAGATGTTGTTAGGCTTTAATATCTTCTTGGCTGAGGTCCTGTAGGAATTTGGACTGAAAGACATTTGCTGAAGGGGATCACCTGTGGAAGCTGGGCTGGAGAAGGACCTCCTCATTCACTGAAGAGTGTCACATGAAAGCTGGTTGGACGACAGCTGTCCTTGGACATTGCGTGCAGAATCTTGGCCTAAGACTCCAGTTGTGCATGTGCTTTGGGGGTTAATGCCAGAGGTTGCGGCAAGGACTGAGACTGCTCATACAGAGTCTCAGATTAGCTGACTATCCCCTCTACCTGAGCACAGTGGCTAAATGGTTAGCACTCCCGCCTGGCAGCACTAGCGTCGTTGGTTCAAATCTCAACCACAGCACCACCTGCCTGGAGTTTGCATGTTCTCCCTGTGCCTGCGTGGGTTTCCTGTGGGTACTCTGGTTTCCTCCCACACGCCAAAGACATACTGGTAGGTAAATTGGCTCCTGTCTAAATTGTCTCTAGTATGTGTATGTATGAATGTAAATTAGGAACTTTAGACTATACGCCCCTTGAGGGTTAGGGACTGATGTGAATGTACAATATATATGTAAAACACTGCATACATTAACAGTGCTATATAAGTACCTGAAAGAAATAAATACCTCCAGTAAAGGCTGCTGCTAAAGGATTTATGCTTGGGGATCTCTCCTCCTGTACCTGTTTTTCATTTTGGAGTACCTTGAACCCTCATCCCTCTCTCCTGTTTAAGCACTGCAATCAATCTACAGTTAGACATCCCCTACACTAGGCCCATGTTTGTCAGTGTAGTTGGAACTGGTGTCTGGGCCTGACAGACTCTGACCAGGTAAAGGGAGACCTGGGTCACCTTCAGTGGCTCCTCCAGGGGTGAGCGATACATTCTGTTAACCAATAAAGGGTATCACTAACACCAAACCTAAAATGGTACAATACTCTACTACTGCTGTAAAAGCTACATGAATCCAAAACATTATTCCATGTGGTTCTTTGTCAGGATGCAGATGATTTTTCAGCAAGATTATCTCCTTGAAGTAGTATTAAACCCTGAGAGCTGATTCACATGTGTGCTGCGGATTGAAGCTCAGGTTTCACAGCTAATTGATACAGTAGCTGTTCATGTCAGGTTTACATCAGGTTCAGGACAGGTTGAGCTCAGGATTTTATCCTTTTAACACATCAGGCTTAGAAAAGGTTCCCATAGAAGCCAACAGCCTGTAATCCGCACCTGAACCTGACAGCACTACTCAGAAATCAGACAGGACTCTTTTTAAAACCGCACTGATTCCGCACCGCCAGTGCACCGGACATCTGTAAACAGGCACCATAGGAAGTAATGTTTGTTCACATGTCTTGCAGATTTTATGTGGTTCAAACCGCATTCAATCCGCTTATATGTGAACGGGCATGGGTTTTTTCACATAGAACATTGAGCACAATAAAATACCATTCCCCAGTAAACCATTTCCTTAAAATTCTTATCCCAGCACTTTCAGTTTACAACTTTCTATGCTGCTAACTCCTGCTATCCCAGTGCTGCTTCCCTGATTTTCCGGTCTTCATAGGAAAGCGTTAACAGGGGACAGTTTAGTCTCCAGTCAGTTTATTAGCTCAGAGAAGACAAGAACAGGAGAGTGCCTTGCCCTCTTAGGCACTGGAGCTGTGTGTTTCTTTCAATGCACACAGTGTTGGCTTTAGCTCTGATTCACACTGAATGCAATTTAAAAGTGGTGCGACTTGATCCAATTGAAAGCTTGACTTCAAAGTAGTGCAGATATAGACACAGGTACAATTTCAGTGCCATTTACCTTATATTCTATGGGAGTTAAATTGTACTGAAGTGGTGAAAAAGTAATGTGGGAATTATTTTTCAAATCGCACTTTGTGAAATCGCACCTATTTACACAGTGCCATAGAAATACATTAGATACGACTTCAGGTGCGATTTGTAAATCGCATGTCGCAGCTGAAGTTGCAGCAGTGTGAACCAAGGCTTAGTCTCTCCATGCAAGGGTGTCTCCGTAGAAAACTGAAAAAGAAAGAAGCCATATGAAACAGCAAAACGATGAACAGCAGTCAAGCATCAGCCTATACAGGAACATAGGCAAGGGTTAAATATATACTCAGTAAATGATTAACTCATCTGCAAAAAGTGCTTTAAAAAATGAGGGTTTAATATCACAGATGAACAGATAGGTGAGTATTAAGCATTTTCTTAGTGGGGAGTGTTTTTTATTTACCATCTATTTACCCCTTAACCACTTGCCCTCCAGATGATTTACCCCCCCTTACTGACCAGGTTATTTTTTGCGATACTGCGCTGCAATACTTTAACTAACAATTGCGCAGTCATGCAATGCTGCACCCAAATGACATTTACGTCCTTCTTTTCCCACAAATAGAGCTTTCTTTTGGTGGCATTTGACCGCCTGTGCGTTTTCATTTTTTGCACTTTAAACAAAAAAAGACCAACAATTTTGAGAAAAAAAAACAATATTTGTGACTTTTTACTAATAAACATGTCCAGTAAAAAAAAATCAAAAATCAAATTTTGTCATAAATTTAGGCCAAAATGTATTCTGTTACATGTGTTTGCTAAAAAAAAAATCCCAATACGTGTAAATGAATTGGTTTACGTGAAAGTTATAGCGTTTACAAATAGCGGTATAGATACTGGGATTTTTTTTATTTATTTATTTTTTACTAGTAATGGTGGCAATCAGCGACTTATAGAGGGACTGCGTCAGGTATTCTGACACTGGGGGGAACTGACTTGGTGTCACTGTCATCCCCAGTGACACCAATACAGTGATCAGTGTTAATAAAAAGCACGACACTGTACTAATGGCACTGGGCAGGAAAGGGTTAACATGTGGGGCGATCAAAGGGTTAACTGTGTGCTGTGTGTGTTTTACTAAGTGTGCGGTGTTTTACTGTAAGCACACTGCTTTGTATGGCTGTGCTATACAGAGCCATACAAAGCAGTGTGCAGGAGCTGACAGGGGAGAGATCTGTATTGTTTATACACAGGTCTCTCCCCCTTTGGAAATTCTCACAGATTGTTGGGTGCCGGCAGGGAATCACCTTCTGGGACCTGGTGATTGACAGCCGAGGCCGCGGATGGCAGCACGGGTGGTGTACGCTCGTACCCCTTACTCGGAACTGCAAAATCAAGTATATATATATATGTGATTTTGCGCATCTGTGCCGCCCTGTAGCAGCATTTCTGCTATAGGGCGGTGCAGAAGCAGTTAAAGGACAGACCCAAATATTGTGTTAACATGCTGAAAATGAACTCTTGAGCACCAAACCTGCTTATTGAAAACTGATTTTACTTAAAAGGACAGGTATGTAGGCAGAAGATGACTATCATAAGTGAATACCATATGGACCATGCATAAAAAGTGCAAGATATGAATATCTTTTTGATAATATATGGAAAACAATATTGATACTGATATTAATAATGCAGTCCCAATAAGTGAAAACAAAGTGCAAAGTGCGAAAATTCTTGATTGTGAACTCTGTGTACAATAACAGGTGCTCCATGTTTTTCTCAAATAAACTATCGCTTGATCATTCTATCACAAACATGAACACTTGGTTATGCAAGTGTGGCCATGTTTAAGTTGCAGATAGGAGGAAAGAAGAGGAAGGAGCCAATATATTCATCCAGAGAGAATATCATTTCAAACTTGCCCAAAAATCTATATTTCTCCCCCAAGAACGGACATATGGGTATTGCCTGCTGCTGTCCCATACAGAAGACCATGAATTAATCTGGTTCAGATTAGGTAGATGAATTGATAATCATGTCATATCTATGGTTGTCTTTTGGACTAGGCAACAGGGTTAGGATTTTGCTGGGGTAGGTAGTACTTTTAGCAATAGGCATCAGGGATAGGAAAATCCAGTCTTTGGTGACAGTACTGGGATTAGCTAACAAGGTAAGGATTAGTGTAGAGTAGATGGAATTGTAAGGATTAGTTGACAGGTGGAGAACCCTGACTGTATGACATTTCTTTTGCTAAAGCACTGTGCTTCATAAATGATTTCCATTTTTTGTAATATTTTTTTTTACCGCCCTCTAGCTATGGCAGCATGGCACCTCTAATGGTGGGTTTCATGATCACAACAGTGGACAATGTCTGAGTGTTGAATGAGCTACTCCTTCTCTCCATTGGAATCTTGTACAACAACAATGCAGGAGCACAATTAGTGACAGGGAGAAAGCGTTGTCACCTTATAATAGGAAGTGCCTGAACAAGGGCCTTTATGTCAGGGTCACCAGGCATTGTTTTAGCAAAATCTGCAGGTTTAAAAATATTGAATTATCATGTTAAAGTGTATGAGATTTTAGTGATTGTAGTTTTTATACAAGGGTAGAGGGTATGTTTAGAGGATGAGGTTAGAATGGCATTCAGGGTAGATGTCAAGGTATGGGTTTAGTGCAAAGTGAAGAACAATAAATGACACAAGAGTCACCTATAAAATTATTAATTTTTACTTTACATATATACTCACCAGACACTTTATTAGGTACACCTGTTCAATTGCTTGGTAGCAGAAATTGCTAATCAGCCAATCACATGGCAGCAACTCAATGCATTTAGGCATCTAGACGTAGTGAAGATGACTTGCTGAAGTTCAAACCAAGCATCAGAATGGGGAAGAAAGGGGGTTTAAGAGACTTTAACTGTGGCATGATTGTTAGTGCTAGACAGGCTGGTCTGAGTATTTCAAAAACTGCTGATCTACTGGGATTTTCACACACAACCATCTCTAGGGTTTACAGAGAATGGTCCAAAAAAGAGAAAATATCCAGTGAGCGACAGTTGTGTGGACCAAAATTCCTTGTTGATATCACAGGTCAGAGGAGAATGGGCAGACTGATTCGAGATGATAGAAAGGCAACAGTAACTCATGTCAATATGGACCTAAATCTCTGAGGAATGTTTCCAACACGTTGTTGAATCTATACCATGAAGAATTAAGGCAGTTCTGAAGGCAAAAGGGGGTCCAACCCAATACTAGCAAGGTGTACCTAATAAAGTGGCCATTGAGTGTATATTGTACATTCACATCAGTCCCTGCCCTCAAGGAGCTTACAATCTAAGGTCCCTAACTCACATAGAAATATGTACTTGGGCAAATTTAGATAGGAGCCAAATAACCTACCAGCATGTCATGAAACCAGAGTAAACCCACACAGGCACAGGGAGAATATGAAAACTCCAGGCAGGGAGTGCCGTGGTTGGGATTTGAAATGACAACCAAAGTGCTGGTAGGAAGATGTGTTAACTACTTAGCCACTGTGCTGCCCATATAAAACATTCTACATTATGAACACACCCTTGTAGGGATGCATAGATACCCTTTTCTGAACGTGAGTTTGAGTACCAATACTTTTGGTCAAGTACTCTCCGATACTGAGCACCGATACAAAATGTATGGACGCAAATTGCACTGCAAAGAATAGCATGCGATTTGAACAGGAATACAATTCCTGTCCAAATTGCATGTATTTTCCCCACTGCCCGTGTGAACCCAGGCTTGTCATAGCCTGACTTCATACAGGAGTGGTGTGGGAGACCTCCCTGCACTGATCCCCTGCTGTCACAGAAAGAAAAGCTGGGGATTTGAAATCCTTGCAATTTTCTCTCCTCTCAGTGCAGGGATGACAGTATGGGCTAGACAGCTTTTGATTGCTCAGCACTGTCATGGTGCAGACCAGTCAGAAGCCATCTAGTCCCTACTGTCATCCCTGAAAGGAGAGGAGAGAATGCCCCTTCACGGGTCTGGATATTTGAAATCCCCACGGCTTTCTCACCTCTGCTTTCCTTGCAAGGATGACAGTACAGGCCAGACGGTTTATGATTGGTCAGCACTTTCACCGTCATCCCTGCAATTAGAGGAAGAAAGCCACGGGGATTTCAAATCCCCAGCTTTTCTTCTGTGACAGCATGGGATCGGTGCAGGGAGGTTTCCCACATCGCTTTTGTGTGAACGCTATGACAAGCCTGGGTTCACACAACAGCAGTAGGGAAATCACATGCAATTTGGACAGGAATTGCATTCCTGTTGAAATCGCATTCTATTCTTTGAGGTACAATTTACATCCATACATTTTGTATGGACGCAAATCGCTCCGCAAAGTATCGGTTTCAGGTATCGGGAGCATTTTCACGAGTAGAAGTACGCGTCAAAATACTCAGTATTGACACTGATACTGATACAGGTATCGGTATCACGTCGCTATTGGCTGCTGGGGATGACCGGGTCCAGGCCGGGAATTCCCAGCTGGGACTCGGTAATGGTGAACAACACAGATCTTTCTGCTGTCAGCATGGACATGCAGCAGAGAGATACAAAGCAGCATGTCTCCCAAGTAAAACACAACACAGCACACAATGCACACAATGTAAAATACACACAGCACACAGTTAACCCTTTGATCGCCGCAGATGTTAACCCCTTCCTGCCCCATGCCATTAGTACAAAGTAATTAGCTTTTTATTAGCTTTTTATTAGCACTGATCACTGTATTAGTGACACTGGGGATGTCAGTGGCTGTTAGTTCCCACCCAGTGTCAGAATGCCCACTGCAGTCCTGCCATAAGTCCCAGATTGCCGCCATTACTAGTATAAAAAAATTAAAATTCCAGTACATATACCGCCATTTGTAGACGCTATAACTTTCACGTAAGCTAATTAATAAACAGTTATTGGGATTTTTTTAGTAAAGATGTAGCAGAATACATTTTGGTGTAAATTTATGAAGGAATTTGATTTTTAAAATGTTTTTACTGGATGTTTTATAGTAAAAAATCAAAAATATAATTTTTTCCCAAATTGTCAGACTTTTTCGTTTATAGCGCAAAAAATAAAAACATAGAGGTGATCAAATACCAGCAAAAGAAAGCTCTATTTGTGAGGAAAAAAGGACACAAATTTCAGCATGTACATGAACGCGCAATTGTCAGGTATAGTAACGCAGCGCCGTATCGCAAAAAATGGCCTGGTCAGGAAGGGGGTTAAATCCTCTAGGGGGCAATTGGTTAAAAGAAAAAATCCCTGATCACCCCCACACAGAGTAGTACCATGTCACTATGGTAACACTGAACTACTCTGATGACAGGATGTAAAAAAAATAGGAAGATAGCCAAGAGCACAGGCGAGGAACCCCAGAAGAGGAGGACACGGGCTGCTCTGTGCAAAACCATTGGGAGAAGATAGGTATTTCATGTGTTTTTAGTGAAAAAAATTCTAGCTTTACAATCACTTTAACATTGTGTACATCACAGGTGTTATTTTTATTCATTATTATCAAACAGAGCCAGATTGATAAGGGAGCAAAAGCCCCCTGCCAGAAGCCCCCCCCCCCCCAATACTTAAATATACTAATTAAATTTATTTTATTAAAATGTATCTCGGAAAGCAGATATTTTTCCTGTAATTATATGTTAAAGATATATTGTTGATTTACTAAAGCTGGAGAGCGCAAAATGTAGTGCAGCTGTACATAGAAAGATTCCAGGTTTTTTTTTCTCAAGGCATAATTAAACAAGCTGAAGTTAGAAGCTGCTTGGCTACAGCTGCACCAGATTCTGCACTCTCCAGTTTTGGTAAATCAATCCCATTGTATCAATTCTAAATGATTTTTGGCAGCTCATGCAAACCCATTTAGAGTGCACCCACACCCTTAACTACTTCATGTCCGGACACGTTTACCCCCTTCCTGCCCAGGCCAATTTTCAGCTTTCAGTGCTGTCACACTTTGAATGACAATTGCGCGGTCATGCAACACTGTACCCATATGAATTTTTTTAGCATTTTTTGAGACAGATAAAACTTTATTTTGGTGGTATTTATTCACCACTGGGATTTTTTCTTTTCCAAAAATACTTTATTAATATAAGAGGAAACAAGGAAGCATATAGAGCATATACAGCTATAAATCATAAAACCCATTCAGTACATAGACATGACATGTTGCCTCCCGTGTCGCAGACGGGACATATTGTAAACTGTACTACAAGTTGAAATGGGGTAGAACGTTACATCAAATATACCATGCAAACCAGAGGACACACAGAGGAAAGTGGATAAGTCAATGTTGGTGCATGATGTTTTGTCTTGAATATCAGCAATTTTTAGTGATGAGGTGACATGGAGATTAGGGTAGAGAAAGCGGTGGATGATATGAGGGTCATGGTTTATATATTTATAACCTGATTGTATGATATAGTTGAAGTTAGTCATATCTGTGTGACGGTAAATGCTCTATTTGATTGGGAGAGAATGAATGATAAGGATATATGACAGGTGTAAAAAAAAAAAAAGAAGGGGAGATCAGAAGGAAGAACAATAAGAAAGAGAAATGTCTGATGAGATGGTGGGTGGAATACGGGGGAAGGGAGAAGGGAAAGAAAAAAAAAAGGGGGGGGGGAGGAGTAGGGGGTTAAGTAACTGTAGAGTGTATAGGTAATAAAAATCTAAAATGGATCACATCCCTATGTATTAGCCAAGCCAAAAAACAACTGGGATTTTTATTTTTTTTTGCTATATAAATAAAAAAGTCCAAAGATTTTGAAAAAAAGTGTTTTTCTTTTGCAAATAATTAATCTTTCTTCATAAATTGTGGCCAAAATGTATTCAGTTATCTTTTTAGTAAAAAAATAACCCAAATTAGTTTATAACCAAAAATTATAATTTAAAAAAAAAATGTTTACATTTTTATTTGATTGTTTATATTATTATTTATGTTTTTTTTAACATACTGTCACCATAGTGACACTGTACTACTTGTGGGGGGTGATGAAGATTTTTTTTTTTTTACACTGATTGCTTTTACACCCATAAAGGCTGTAAAAGCAATCATTTCTCCTTCTCTCTGGCTGCAGCCATTGAGAAATACTGTGTGAGCTATGATTGGTCACAGCTTGTCACATGGTACAAGGCTGTTGTAAAAAGCCTTGTACAATGTGATCTCTGTGATCATTCACAGATTTCACACAAAGTAAGCAATGATGTCCGAAGTGACATCTTGCTTACACCTATTCATGTGATCACTGATTGGCCAATCAGTGATCACATGATCGGGACCTCATACAGAGGTCCCGTACAGCGTTCGGTGTTCCCAGGGAGCGCGCACAATCCAAAATGGCGGGCACCATTTATGAACGGCAACCTGCCCCTGCACTGTTCCGTCCGGCCGTTTATATACAGTGGCCAGACAGGAAGTGGTTAAATCACAAAAAAAAAAAACTGGGCCTCGGACGGTTTAGGGCTGGCCATACATTATACAATTTTCTTGAGATTTTAGATTTACCAAAAACCATATAATAGGAGGTCAAACCTAACAACACTTTCAATTGTATCCAATTAGGCAGGCTCTTGCACTACATAGTTGAAGGTAAATCTAAAGGAAATTGGGCAGAAATTGGACAGAAAATTGTATAGTGTATGGCCAGCCTAAGTCATAATGTGCTAATATACACTGCATACACTGCATACTAGCACATTATGATAGATTTGCCTGAAAAGGAAGCCTTCAAGCAGCACACCATCACTGCTGTAGGAGCTTCTATCTTCACCCGGTCCTTCTTCTGGGTTCGCAAGCTTCAGCCGTTTGAATGGCTGAGCCGCAATGAGGCCACTCCTGCGCATGTACAGAGATCTGAATGGATGGCACAGCCTGTTCAGAGCCCAGTGTGCATGCACCGGTGGTGTCACATGCTGCTGCTTAAGTAAATATCTCCTAAGAGGTGCACATTTAGGAGATACTGTATTTGCTATTATACCTGTAGGTAAAATTCAACTACCTGACTTTACCACCACTTTAAGATAGGTAGCCCACAGCTGCGTGTGTATGTGTGCGCGCGGCGTCACAGGGACGCCATGTCATGCATTTTTAAACTGTGACTGTCATTGATAAATTAAACCAATTCTGTGTTTATTGATTAGTCAGCGTGAAAAGTCAATTGCGGAAGAAATTTCAAATTTCATAATTTATCTTACCTAATAATCTGCTTGGAGGTTTCCTGACATGTATTTAACCTTTGTATATGTAGACTTCAAATGACATGCAATAAACAGACTCTGATGGGTAAATGTAGTCATTTGCTGTTTAATTCCTGTGTATGAAGGGCCCACCGAACCTAAAGTGTCACGGGCCCCCCATTCTAAATCTGTCCTTCTTATAAAGGAAAAGCCATAATGTGTCCCATAGCCGCTGGTCAAATGTTTGATTTCATTTTCTTACCCAAGGTAACTTGGGCAGGAGAGCTATTTCTATGTATTCTATAATGATCTCCATTGGCATTCAGTGATAGGTTTTTAGGGCTCATTCATGTGATCACATTGAGGTATACATGTGAGTATGCAGCTTCTTCTATCTATTATTGCTTGCCAGGGTTCCAATTTACGCTGATGCCATGACCGCTTCCCCAGGTTTCCTGTTTCAGAGTGGCTCTTTTCTCTTGCAGCAGCCCATGGACCAGAGGCGGACTGACAACTCATGGGGCCCCCGGGCAATAGGGGATCATGGGGCCCCTGTGTCCTTGCCCAAACTCAAAAAAGCCTATGAAAAAGGTAACAGGGGCATCTCATGGGGCCCCCTACTGACCCCGGGCCCTCGGGCAGTGCCCGAGTTTCCAAATGGTCAGTCCGCCCCTGCCATGGACTCATCCTTGCATTCAGGCACTGGAGTTGTGTCTCCCTGCACTGTGTACATCAATAGAAACACAAAGCCTTGGATAACAAGACACTCCTCTGCTCATCCATCCTCCTCCTCCCTTCTCCAAACTAACATATTGATCCCAGATTACACTTTCCACTGTTACATCTGAAGTTTAGGTATGGCAATATTCACATAGTCACAGTATGTATGGGTAGGTATGTGTTATTCCTGTGGGATCCCAGAAAAAGCTAGCAAACACTGTAGCAAGCACTGCTGCTACAATGATTACCGTTAGCTTTTGATTCCTGACCTATGCTCAGTGACTGCCCTGCTGAATTGTGAGCACTGGAGATCACTTGATTGGCATGGATGCTATTAAGGGAACATTTTGCATTTTCTCAATTAATGCAAAGCGTCCTGTGATTGGACAAGGTGGAGAGACAGGGCAGTGAAGTCATTATCTCCACCTCATCTAATCAGAGAAAGATTTGCATTTATTTAGGAAATGCAAAGTGTTCCCTGAATGGCGTCCATGCCAAGCGAGCAGCCTCCTTTGTTCAGCAAGCAGTAGAGTAGCCACTCGGTGCAGGACCTGGAAGCTTGTGGAACTCCTCATATTGGTAGTGCCTATTACAGGGATCTCCAGCTTCCAGGTGGATCCCACAGGTGTGGCACATACATAGTGTACATAGGTCCAAGCTGAACCAATAACTAAGTACATTTATAAAGATTGTCATACCTAAACTTAAGCTTTAAAGCTCAACTCTGAGAAACATTAAAATGGTCTTTTGCAGTGGGGCTGTACCAGCACTGCAAGGGTTAATTGCTCATTTAATGTGGTTGTAAACCTCAGACAAGGAATATGAAAAAAGTATATCCCTCTATAGTGTGCACATGTCTCAATTAAGAGTAGTAATTCCAATTCCTGTCTGCTGCTTCATTCCACTGTTATCTGCATAAGTCACTTCTGACATGTTTTGCTGACACCAAGAGAAAAAAAGGTGACAGGGGAGGGATCTCCAGCAGACTGACAGCTTCAGCTCTGTTCCTGTGAGCCTTGTGGAGGGCAGAGGTGTGTCTCTTCTTTTCAGTCAGCTCTCAGAGCTTTCCTTATAGGGCTCTGCAAAGTGTGACTTTAGCTTGCTGTAGGTACTGTAAATATCTCCTGAATGTGCACTGTATAGAGAAACATTTACCTGTGTAGAGTACTGGTGCATTCGCTCTGATCCTCCAGAAAACCACGCTCCCCACGTCCAGCGGTGGACTGTCCCTGCTGTCCTCATGTCCGGAGCCGGTCTACGAGCGTGATGACGTCAGGAACAGCCCATTCACAAGACTGCTAGCGTTTAGGAGGGGTCAGGAGCAGTGGGGACTGGTCTTGCATTTGGAGGAGCGGCGGATCAGGTCAGCTCAGCTTTATGAACCCCTAGACAAAGACAAGCATTTAACCCATGCAGTGTAGGCACAGCCCCACCACATGAGAAACTAACATCTTTGCCTGGATTTCTTCTTTAAATTAGAACTCTGACCATAGAAAGTAGAGAGCACACTGTCTCCAAATGTGTCTTCTGGTTATGATAGAAATAATACTATACCCTGGTTAGTGAGAAAAGCAATAGAGAATACCTTACAGAGTTTCACCAGTCACAGTCTACTTCAGTATGAACTGGAGGACTTTAAAGTATACTATAAGTATAAACTATAAAAAGGCTTACCTGTATGTACTGTAAATATATCCTATCCTAGAACCTGTGCTCTGAAGGAACGGCATGCCCGTGGGAGTGACGGCATTGTGGCTCGGCCATTCAAGCCACCGCAGCCCGCGTACCCGGAAGAAGGACCAAGTGAAGGTGAAAGCCCTGTCCGTGGTGATAACGCACCGCTGGAGGGCTTCGATTTACAGTGGAAGCAACCCACTTTGGTAAATTTTATCTACAGGTAATCCTATAATAAGACTTACCTGTAGGTACTGTAAATATTTCCTAAACGTGCACCGTGTAGAAGATATCTACCTGTGTAGAGCACCGGTGCAGGTGCTCTACAGTGACAGCATGGCCATGCCATTCCATCAGAGCTGTGTGCCGTAAATGCATGCAGGAGTGATGGCATCGCGCCTTGGCCATTCAAGCCACCGGAGCCCGTGACCCCGGAAGAAGGGCTGAGTGAAGATTGAAGCCCTGACAGTTTTTGTAGCTGCTGACTTTTATTTTTTTACAGCGGGAGTGGAACTCCACTTTAAGGCTCCATGCACACTGCATGTTTTAATAACGCTGGTAACATTAGCTGTGTAAAGTCACATTAAAAATGCAAGTTTTTCAGCATTTTTTTAGCATTTTTGCATTAGCGTTTAGTGGCGTTTTGCTGTTTTTTGCGTTTGCGTTTTTTCGCATTTTTGACCAAGGAAAATAAATTTGGGGGGTCAAAAAAGTCCAAAAACACTGGTTTGCCATGATTTACTGCGTTTTACCGTGTTTTACAACGTTTTTCAGAGTTAGAGCATTTTTATAGCTAAAAAACTCTAGAAACCCACTAGTCCTGGGGTTTTTTCCAGCCAAAAAATGTCGCAGCCAAAAAACATTGATTACAGTCTATGTGTGCATGGACACATAGGATAACATATTAGGGAGTTTACTGGCTGTAGGGAAAAATGTCGAAAGCCAAAAGCAGCTGCTGTAAAAACGTCCAGTGTGTATGAGGACTTAATAAGGCTTATCTTTAGGTACTGGAAATATTTCCTACACATGAACCATTCAGGAGATATTTACCTGTATAGAGCACCGGTGCAGGTGGTCTGAAGTGATGGCACGGCCATGCCGTTCCATCAGAGCTGTGTGCCGTAAAAAGTGACTCCTGTACACATGCATGGGAGTGACGTCATCAGGGCTTGGCCATTCAAGCCACCGGAGCCCGCGAACCCAGAAAGACTCAGTGAAGATGGAAGCCCTGTCAGCGGTGACAGAGTGCCGCTGGAGGGCTTTGTTCTAAGGTAAGTTTCACATAATGTGCTAGTACACATACTATTATACCTATGTCTTGCAGAAATTAAAGACTTTTTTTTTCTACAGTTTACCACCACTTTGAGGGTCGGTTCACACTATAGAAACGCAGTCCAGATTCATTTCGGATGCATTTGCATGCGCGTTTTAGAGGCGTTCAAGTGCATTTTTTATGCATTCCAGTTCATTTTTTCCTCTCTCTTTTTCTTCCATTTAAATAGGGACATGTGCGTTGTGGTGCATTTTTGGTACGTAACGGTGCGTTTTTGATGAGTAATGGTGCGTTTTTGATGCGTTTTACCATGTACCAGTACATTCCTGTGCAGAAAAAAAGGCAGCCTGTTCTACTTTTTTTTTCTGCACCAAGAACACACTGGAACTGCAAGAACTGATGTGAACTATGACACTGAGAACCATATAACCTACTTTCTGTGCATTTTGGATGCAGAAAAAAGGCAACTGAAACGCATGTATTGTGAACCAGGCCTAAAGCCCCGTACACTCGATGAGAATTACGGTTGAATGATCACCCATTTTTTTTCGCCTGCTAGTCTCACATCGAAAGTGAAAAGGTTACTAAAGGTCCGAAAATTCTCCTATGAAAGAAAAGAATTTCGAAAGTGATGTCATGTATTGTATTGTATTTTCGGACGACTACTGTACTGATTGAATGAAAATTGTGTCATCTGGTATCGTACGAGAAACATTTTCGTGCTTGTCCCTTCGATTTGTCGCACGTATTGTCGTGATCGGCTCTCGAAAGCTGTGTACTAACGAGATGATTATCGGATGATTGGTCCTTGTATGAAAATTTTCGTTTGATTTTTTTATAGTGTGTACGGGGCATAACTCTTTCCTGTGAACTAGAGGTTCAGGGAAGCAGAACCAAGATAGTAGTATCCAGCAGCATTGAAAAGTTGTAAACTGCAAGCTCTTGGGCAAGAATTCTGCTGGGGAATGTTTCTTTTATTGAGCTCAATGTGTTGATTTAAAAATGCTGAAGTTAAACATAAATCGTATAATCTGGTATGGTACAAGAAACATTTTCGCGCTTGTCCCTTCGGATATTGTCGCACAAATTGTCGTGATCGGCTCTCGAAAGCTGTGTACTAACGATCTGATTATCGGACGATCGTTCCTCGTATGAAAATATTCGTACGATTTTCTTATAGCGTGTACGGGGCATAACTCTTCCCTGTGAACTAGAAGTTCAGGGAAGCAGAACCAAGATAGTAGTATCCAGCAGCATTGAAAAGTTGTAAACTGCAAGCTCTTGGGTAAGAATTCCACTGGGGAATGTTTCTTTTATTGAGCTCAATGTGTTAAATTAAAAACGTTGAGGTTAAATGAAAATCATACGATCTGATATCGTACGAGAAAAATTTCCACGCTTGTTCCTTTGGATATTGCCGCACAAATTGTCGTGATCGTCTCTCAAAAGCTGTGTACTAATGATTTCATTTTCAGACGATCGGTCCTCATATGAAAATTTTCAGACGATTTTCTTATAGCGTGTACGGGGCATAACTCTTCCCTGTGAACTAGAAGTTCAGGGAAGCAGAACCAAGCGAGTAGTAGCCAGCAGCATTGAAAAGTTGTAAACTGCGAGCTCTTGGGTAAGAATTCTGCTGGGGAATGTTTCTTTTATTGAGCTCAATGTGTTAAATTAAAAACGCAGAGTTTTTTTTTTTTTCAGGTTGAACAGGACAGTAAGCTGTGTCCTGGTGTTGAGTATGCCCAGTCCATGCCTTTCACACTGACATCACAGTCACTTTCTACCTCCTGTTCTCTTCCTCTCCCTTTCTCTCTCTTTTTTTTTTTACTTTGGTGACAGCCCTGGTAGGGGCCTTTTGTTACCTCTCCAGCCAATGAAAGCATTTTACGACAGAGAACAGTTGGGATATAAAAAGAAGGAGTCCCTGAGCCTAGTACATGATGTGTGCTCGCCTAGCCCTCCCCTCTAAAGACCTGCACCAGGCAGCTGTCCTCTTAGCACCAGCAGCCCCAGTCGCCGTCCGCTATGCTGTCTCAGCGGTACCCTCTCCTGTTCTGCATGCTGGTCCTGTCTATGGAGTTCTCCAGGAGCTCGGGGACGGAGGCGGGGATGGAGAAGAGCTCCGTGCAGGTGGAGAGCTCCCTGGCAGAGAGTGAGGAGCACGACTGTCCGGTGTGCATGTGGAGGAAGCACAGCAAGGAGATGAGGCTGGAGAGCATCAAATCTCAGATCCTCAGCAAACTCCGGCTAAAGGAAGCCCCCAATATCACCCGGGAGGTGGTCAACCAGCTGCTGCCCAAGGCACCCCCTCTGCAGCAGATCCTGGACCAGCATGAGTTCCAGGGGGACTCCTTCCAGCACCATGCCTTCGTGGAAGAGGATGAGTATCATGCCACCACGGAGACTGTCATCAGCATGGCACAGGAGAGTGAGTACCTTCCTTCCATCCTTCCATCCTTCCATCCTTCATCACACACGTGCTTTGTCCCCATGTGACAGCTGATCATGGCATGACTGGCACACAGGGATCCATAGCTCCTCATCTGCCACATATCTACCAAATTAAAGTATATCTAAAACCAAAAGACTAGGGAAGGGTTAGAACCTTTGTGGGGTGTTTGATGTGTGCGTCCCAGATAGATTCACGCTTTACAGAAGGGCTCATTCACATGGGAGGCAGCAAGAGGCTGAGCCGCGGTTTTAGGGCCGGTTCACACCTTAGAAATGCAGTCCGGATGCATGCGCGTTTTTGACGCGTCCCGGTGCGTTTTTGATGCGTTTCGGTTCATTTTGTCTCTCTCTTTTTCTTCAGCTTAATAAGGACATGTGTGTTCCGGTGCTTTTTTGGTGTGTTTTACTGAGTTCCAATACAGTTCAGTGCAGAAAAAATGCAGCATGTTGTGCTTTTTTTTCTGGAACTGACTGCACTGGTGTGAACTGAGATTGGAAACCATGTAACCTACAATCAATGCATTTTTGATGCAATAAATGCACGGGACTGTATGTGATGTGAACTGGCTCTTAGGGCCGCTTCACACTATAGAAACGCAGTCTGGATGCTTTTCTGCATGCACGTTTTGACGCATCTGGTGCGTTTTTGATGTGTTGTTGAAGTGTTCTGGTGCATTTTTAATGTGTTCCAGTTCCATTTAATCCCATCTCTTTTCCTTCAATTTAAATAGGAACATGTGAGTTCCATTGCATTTTTGCTGCGTTCCAGTGCATTCTGGTGCGTTTTACCATGTTCCAGTGCAGTTCTGTGCAGAAAAAATGCAGCCTGTTCTACTTTTTTTTTCTGCAACAGGAACGCACTGGAACTGCAAGCACTGATGTGAACTTTGACAGTGACAACCATATAACTTACTTTCTGCGTGTTTTGGATACAGAAAATAAAACAACTGAACTGCATGTAGTGTGAACTGGGTCCATGAACACTGGGCTTAAAAAATGCGGCTTCTACAGGGCTTTTGCGTTTTGCCTGTAGAACATTAGAATGTTTAGAGGCATCTTTTAAACACAACGTTTAAAGGCAAAAGGAATCCCTTCTTTTGATAGGAGATTTCTGGCAGAAAAAAAATCCTAAATGATTGTAAATGCTGTGCAAAAGCACTCTTTATGAGCGTTTTTCTGCCATAAGAACTGTCATTTTTTTTAAGACCAGTGTGCATGGACCCTTATAGTCCCCAGACTGGCTACCTGAAGCCAGAAATGCAACTGCTCAAAAATTAAAGGGCATGTCACTTTTTCCAGTGAATAGGACCATGCCGCAACAACACGCAGTGCAGCCTTTTGAGGGTTAAAGTAGGCAATGAGGACGCAACACATCACCTCCTCACCACCTGTCAAACACCTCTAAAAAGCAATTCACTGCTAATCACTTTCCGAGTAGTAGCAGTATAGCCTCACATGTGAATGAACCCCTAGGCTATGAACACAAGGGCAGTAGCGTGCTAATACTGCACTTTGTGCTATGGCCACATAGAAACTGGCTGCGTAGCTCCTGGATGCACACTGTGTGCATCCGTGGTCAGTCGAAAGCTCAGATGAGTCATTAGATGCCAGCGGCACTGGTTGTTAACTTGTACAGATTACAAATCTGACAGCTACTGCTGACAGCTGCTGCTGGTGACACACAGTGAGGCTAGGTTCACACCTATGCAGTTTGCGTTTGATCCGTTTCTGCAGTGTGTTTTTGCACATGCACTTTTGCCACGTTTTTCCCACATTTTTGATGTGTTTTGTGTTTTTTTTTTACTTGTTGCTGGGCAGATTAAAATGCAAAATGCATCAAAAACATGGCAAAAATGCATCAAAAACACACTACATGCTTTTCTACAGCGTCTCCATTGAAGTCTATAGAACCAAAACCACAACGTTTTGTGTTTGAAAAAAGTCCCTGACCCTCTCCAAAAAATGCACCGGGTGAAAATGCGGAGATATGAACCTGTCCCTTAGGAAATCATGTTAAATGGACTGCTGTGCGTTTCCACGAAACGCAGCGGAAAACGCATAGGTGCGAACCTAGACTAAGTGCTGGCAGCGTTTAGAACCGCTAGAACTACTACTTCTCTCCGGCAGCCACCTGTGTGAAGGTAGCTTTAGGGATGATTGACCAGCATTGCCCAACGCATAGACAAGGCGATTTGCCCTATGTCCTATTGTTTCCATTTGCTGACAAAAAGTAGGAGAGGTTGCATTTTTACGTAACACAACACATTTGCCAGGTGCTACACAAAATCGCAATGTGCTGCAATCTGAAGCTGAATGAAAGGTCATTTTGTAACATTTCAATAGAGTTAAAAAAAGAAAAGAAAAAGCAAACAGTGTGATGAGTTGTATCATCGCATCGCACCCACCCATATACCGCACACCAGTGAGCATGCTTTATATAGAGGATAGCACTCACCAACTGGTGTGAATGGGACCCTTAGTCCTGGTGACTGTTCGCATTGAGACTGAAAGTGTAGGAAATTTCAAAATTTCGGGCCATCGCAGGAACTGAGGTGCAATCTTTCAGTGGGGACACTTGTTCCAGTGAAAACTAAGGCGCAATTCATACTTAAGCGTTAGGGCTGCTTTCACACTGATCCATTTTTCTTCCGCTTTTGCTTTAAAAAAAGTGGAAGAAAATTGCGTGGCAATGTATTCCTTTGAAACTCCCCACACTGATCCATTGCGGGTCTGGTGCATTTTTTAAAATCCTGCTTGCTGCATTTTTGGTGCAGGTTTGGTGAGGTAAAGAAAAACGCACCATAGACGCACCTCCCCAATGAAATCAGTGGAACGTGCGGCAAAAATGCATTGTGTTTTTGACAGTTTTTTTTAGTTACATATCCTGTAAGAATGCACCGCAAACACAGTAAAAAAAGCAATCTTACAACGGATCAGTATGAAAGTAGCCTTTATCCAAATGCTCAACATCCAAAATCCCATGGTTTTCCCTTGTGCCCATTCACACCTGTGCAAAGTGTTGCTTGAAGCTTATAGCTCTCTTGAGCTACAAAATTCAAGCGTTTTTGGCCCTAATAGACTGTAATGGGAAGGTCTGAAAACACACGAAAACACGTGTATCACACTTTTTTCTCCCTAGTAACTTGATTTCCAAGGGCTACAAATAGTTTAAAAAAACCCTCAAGCCTGAGACACACATGCCCTAAAAAAACCCTGAAAAGTAAAGGCAAGAAATAAGGCTAGGTTCACATCTATGCAGTTTGCGTTTGATCCGTTTCTGCAGTGCGTTTCGCGGTTTTGACGCATAATTATGCCACGTTTTTGATGCGTTTTTTTTTTTCAAATTAGTTTTTTTTCCTTGTTGCTAAGCAGACTAAAACGCAAAATGCATCATAAATGTGTCAAAAACTCAATAAAACGCACTACATGCTTTTCTGCAGCATCTCCATTGAAGTCTAAGCCCTGGTTCACACTGATGCGGTGCGGATTTCTCAGCGTTTTCAGTGCGAATTCTGCACTGTATCAGAATCACTCCCCGTTCATGCGAACCGATGTGGGTGTGTATGTTAAGTCAACAACCCCCCTGAAAGCGGTTCGCAAAACACAGTGCGATGTGCAGAATCGGATCGCATAGGTATGAAAACCTATGCGATCTGATTCTAGTGCGGACCCATAAAAGGGTCCTGCACGTTTTTGGTGCGGGTGCGGGTGCGGTGCGATCAGAGCCATGCAAAATGTATGGCTCCAATCACACCGCACACAAATCGCATGTGATTTGCACAGGAATGCAGTGCGGTTCCTGTGAAAATCACATGCGATATACCGCACCACACATATGTGAGCCCAGGCTACAGAACCAAAAATGCAATGTTTTGCTTTTAAAAAAAATCTCTGACCCTTTCCAAAAAATGCACGGGTGAAATTTGGAAGTGTAAACCTGTCCCATAGGAAATCATGTTAAATGGACTGTAGTGCGTTTCTGCAAAACGCCGCGAAAAACGCATAGGTGTGAACCTAGACTAAAGGGGATCTCCCCAATGGGAATGCAGAAAAAAAAATCAGGGATTTTAACCATTTCCTACCCTATATTTGAAAAATGTTTTGGCTTTAGATATACTTTAGTATGGATACATAGCGTATTGCTTGTACAAGGGAGAATTCCAAGAATAAGTGTTACTTTTCACTTGGAGTCTGTTGCAGTGAATATCGGTGTTGCTTGTATTATTGTCCTAAAATGTTGATGGAGCATGGTTTGCATGGTTTTGCTATTGTGTTTTGTATGCCTGTGTGTACAGAAACAGATTGCTACAATAAGTGAATTTACATTCCTGCATAGAATAAAGTTGTAATAAACTTGGATATGAGTTTACGCCTATAGTCTATTACTTCATTTGTAAGGTCAGGGCAGGTTTATTATGGGATTATGGATATGATTGTGTGCAGTGATCAGCCTTTCTTTATTGTGGAGGATTTACTTTGCTATTAGCATTTCAGGGAGTGCTGTAATATCAGGAGCATTCCTGAATACCTGGTTACAGAAACTTGTTGCTGAGCTATTCTGTAACAAAATGTTGTGCTTGGCAGCTCTAAGGTATTGCTGAACAAAAGAAAATGCTTGTTGTATTTGTTGTGTTAATTGATTATAACCACAATTGTATAAATATTGACATTCAATGTAAAATATATGACCAGGCTCAACAAATCAGGGCAACACAGAGTAATGGTGGCCATACATGCTTTGATTTTATTATCCCATCAATGTGTCTATCATTCAAAACGAACAAATCTGCAAACCATTGAACAGCTCTAACTTCCCTTCTGATTGATTCAGACTCTGTTTGGATCGGATTTGAATTGAATCGGCCAATGCAGACAATTATTGATCGTTTTGCATAATTTTGTCAGCACTGGGATACATTGTTCATGAATACGATTGTATTTTAATCAATCAGTTTATGAAATGACATGGTGGAAACAGAGATGCAATCGATAACTTACATTCAGAAGTGACAATCGTATTTTAACCAGCACTTCCCTGGTTGTGGCGTATTGATCAAATGGGTTGTCTACTTTAGATTGATTATTCCTTCGGAAGAGATTGATCTGAAAAGCAATTGATCATTTATCGAAGTGTGTATAGCCACCATAAGGATGGTTTGTGAAATGCACTAGCTACCAGCAACCAATTACAATAAATCTTTTTTTGGTACCATGGGTAACTGCATTTCTAAATATGCATTTATTGAGCAAGGCAGTAAAGTAGGTTACGGTGAGTACAATCACCCATAGCAATCAGCTTACAAAATATACAGCAGCAAAAATGTATTGGTTGCTGCATTTTCCCAGTGGTTTTTGTCTTTTTGAATAAGCCTGATAGTAGTCGTGCAGCCGCAGCTGTCAGCTGGACCATTCTACAGTGTGCACAAATGACTTAACAAGTCAGTTATTAACCCTGCACCTCTCATTAGCAGCATGCTCCTTGTGGCAAAGCAGCGGGGTCATTGCTCATCTTGCAAGATAAATAAAGGGTCTGGCAAACAAGGGGTTACCTGCCAGAACATGTTGTGACTTCATGGTTTATTTCCTAAGTGGCAGCAGTAGCTTCAAGTGATCATTGTCCTTGACAGAATGAGTGACATGCCCCCACACTCTTGTACCTGCATTCTATTGTTCAACAAGTGAGCTGGATTCTGCGCTAAATGGACAAGAAGCTTTTCACTGCTCATTGCCAGAGCCTAGAGACTGCTGTGTCACCAATTGCTGGAGACAATCAAATCTTCTGCACAGGGAACACAGATGGCATTTTTCTGCCGTTAGAAACAATTTAATCCTTTTAAAGTATTGTATTATTTAAAACAATAGCTGTGAACAGTGTATTGCATTTAACTAGTGAAGTTTTACATCACCTATAAACATTGCTTGCTCAATAGCAAACTTTATGTGCTGTATAAATAAATATGTAGCTTCAAGTGTTGGACAAAGAAGAGGTGAAGAGTTTACCCACTAGAGTACTTAGACACGTTGTATCCCGAAACAGAGGGTCAGTTTTTTCTTCTTAAAACACCATCAGATGTTTGACCCCTCAAATACAGCCATTCTCAGCCAGGGCTCTGTGAAACCAGAGGGTTCATCCAGAGGTTGTTACGGGTCCCATGAGCTGTAGATGGTTGACCTCCTAGGGATCCACCAGAGGTTGCTAGTGGATTCTTGAACTGTGGCTGATTGAACTCCTAGGTATCCTGCAGAGGTTGCTAGGGGATCCCTGAGCTGTGGCTGGTTGACCTTTTAGGGATCTCCAGAGGTTGCTGGGGGTTTCTTGAACTGTGGCTAACTGACCTCCTTGGGTTCCTGCAGAGGTTGCCTGAGGTTCCTTAAGCTGTTGCCAGGGGCAGACTGACCATTTGGAAGCTCAGGCACTGCCCAAGGGCCAGGGGTCAGCAGGCTGCCCCATGAGATGCCCCTGGTACCTTTTTCATAGGCTTTTTTGAGTTTGGGCAAGGACACGGGCCCCATGATCCCCTATTGCCCGGGGGCCCCATGAGTTGTCAGTCCGCCCCTGGCTGTGGCTGATAAACCTTCTAGGGTCCTCCAGACGTTGTTAGCATTCCTTGAGCTGTAGCTGATTGACATCCTA
Organism: Staurois parvus; assembly: GCF_062004578.1. Lineage (NCBI taxonomy): Eukaryota > Metazoa > Chordata > Amphibia > Anura > Ranidae > Staurois > Staurois parvus. The sequence continues at coordinate 14,553,885 of NW_028317813.1, forward strand.
GGGTTCTTCTAGAGGCATCTAGGGGTTCCTTGAGTTGTGGCCAACTGACATCTCATTTGAGTGTGCTTGTATGGTTCTAGGACCAACACCACCTGGCAAAGCCTCTGCATGATATTCATGATCTTTATTAACTGTCTGCAAGGGTTGCATTCTTTTTACTCACCACCAATGTAAGGGGCATCATGGTCATTTACGCTCATTCAGTTAGTTTTAGTAAGGGGTCCCATAGACCGGAAAATTTAGAGATTACCCTGGGGTAGAAAGGTTGAAAAAGACTGTTCTAAGAAATAATCTCCAAACTATGGTACCTTGGATTTCTAAACACAGAATGGGAGGAAATGCCTGAAAATTTCCCTGTCTGAACAGCAATTAAAGATGGCTGTACTGAGAGCAATGTGTAGGATGTCAATGCTGACCTTCTGAAAATGATGGATGCTTGGTTCTCTTTAGCTTCAGTATTTTTTAAAACACTGATCTAAAACAAGCATGCAATTAGGAAAGTTGGAATAATGTTAGAATTCTTGATCTGCATACTTGCTCTGGGTTAATTATTCAAAATGTATTGAAATCTTTGGATCACCATGACAGCTTAACAACTATCGTTTTTAGCAGTGGAATCAAACATGTCTCCCATGTATTCTAAAAGGATGGGTAAAAAAATAGTGTCTGATGGAAAATATGATCACAGTTTCCAAAATGTAAAAAACAAAAACAAAACGTTTTTCTTTGAAGAAAGTGTTTTTTACTTTTTTTCTTTGCTTGAAGTCAAATTATGCACTTTAAAAATCATGAGTTAGTGCTTGGTGGAAAGGAGAAAGGTGGCTAGCAATGAGGTTGATATACAAAACCCTCCCGTATGTATAAATAATTAAGGTGCAGCACCTATAGCGCATTTGATGCACTGGCCTTGCAAAATTTTAACTAGTAAGTAGTTTAATTCGCTTCCAGATACTTCTTCACAAGCTTAATTATATTCTCATTGACCATCTTGTAAGGAATCCTTTCTTGAAATGGCATTGGATCCTTTCATTTCTTCTTATCTTTTGTCTACTCCCAAGTTGAAATCTTTATTTTTTAAGTCCATTTTTTTCATTTATGTCGAAAATAGATTGCTATGGTTATTATTCTTGCTAATTCCTTGCTGTTTATCTGCTTTTATTTGTGCCCTGGTTCTGCGTTCCCCTGGCTCATTCTCCTTCGTCTTTTGTTATCCTCAGGTCACTTCTGTTGGTTTTTCCTTTTTTTACCATGTGCAGCAATAACAAAGAGTGGCTGTGGTTACCCCCATGGGGTCCTTGTGTTGTTCTTTTCATTGGTTTTGGGAGGAGATGGACAGATCCATTTGGCAGTGTTAAAGGAATGTGACTGGAAGCATTTCTAATCCCCTATGTCTATTCCAACTCATGCTAAAAAGCTAAACATGATAAAGTCCCTGGGCACAATGTGTCTTTGCTGCACGTTTGCTGTTCTGAAATGAGATCCAGTTTGAGCTGTACCACTACCTTGCTTGTGTGTTTTGGACGAACTGTTCTTCAGCGGGTGTGAAATTTAGTAAAAATAACTTTGTATTTATGGTGGAAGCCTAGCCCATGCAATACAAAAGTAATAGCACCTGCACCCATTATCTACTGCCAAATTGAAATATTCTATAGTGGGTTCTTTTTTGTATATTTAGTATAACCCATGTGAATTAAATTGCTTGAACTATTTACACAATTGCATTCATGTGTACATGACACATTATATGTAGACCAGACCAGCCTTTTTCAACCAGAGTGCCTAGGCACCGTCAGGGTGTCTTGGTAAAATGCCTAACAATTGCCCAAAAATTGCACTCAAGCCAGCCTGCCTTTTAGTGACATAAAGCCACAGGTTTTCATTGTGCACCACTACAACCTTCCAACCACCAGTGTCCTAACAAACAATGACGTTGCAATTGATAAGGAGGACGTTTGGCGCATGCACAGCATTCTTTTTTGTCCCTACACTGCCCCTCTCCTTCAGTCACATTATCAGAGTGAGGGAGAGAAACTGAGGTAGAAGATAAACATAGGAATACTAGTCAGTACCAGTGTACAAAGGTGTATTTGCTTTGGAAGATTAAATCACCTCTAATATTGGCTGTGCTACACTTATGAATGTTGCTGTGTTATGTAAAACTGTAAGTTTTGTTTTTTAAATTATAGACTTATGGCTAACAGCTGTAACCATGGCATGTAGTCATGCTGTGTCCAGGTGCTTATAACCTAGGTGTGTTTTATTCATAAGTAGAAAGCTACAGATTAGAATAAAATAAGACAGCTACCTAACTAATAAAAGCTACACATACCAAGAAGGCATATGGAGGTCCACTGTAAGCAAAGGGAAAGTACCTTCTGAATGCTAGATGATATCAGTCATTATGGAATGACTTTGCCACTTAGAGCAAGTTTTACCAACAGCGGGACCTTGGTTACTGACAAATAGTATATACATTGCCAAGTACCAAAGCTTACATGACCACTAGGGCCAATGACTTGGCAGCTATTGTAGATGCTGCTCTTGTTACTATATAACTGACATTTTACAATGGCAAGCATCTTGCTTTGGATAATAAGAGCCAGTGTTTCCTGTATACCTAATGTATATTATTCTATTATTTATTTGCCATTTTTCCACAGTGCCAACATACTGCATGCTGTTTAGAAGTGTACTTACATAGTTACATAGTTACCCTGGCTGAAAAAAGACAAATGTCCATCCAGTTCAACCATTAAAAAAAAAAAGTTATAATCCTATACCCACAGTTGATCCAGAGGAAGGCAAAAAAACCCCAGCAAAGCATAACCCAATTTGCACCTGCAGGGGAATAAATTCCTTCCTGATCCCCCGAGAGGCAATCGGATATTCCCTGGATCAACTTTACCTATAAATGTTAGTATCCAGTTATATTCTGTGTATCTAGGAAAGAATCCAGGCCTTTCTTAAAGCAATCCACTGAGCTGGCCAGAACCAACTCTTGAGGGAGTCTATTCCACATTTGCACAGCTCTTACTGTGAAGAAACCTTTCCGTGTTTGGAGATTAAATGTCTTTTCCTCCAGATGTAGAGAGTGCCCCCTTATCCTCTGTGATGACCTCAGGGTGAATAGCTCTACACCAAGTTCACTATATGTTCACTTAAAAGAGAAGTATGAGATTTAAAAAAAAAAAACAAAGATACATACTCACCTATGTGGATGCTTCATCAATCCGATGCTGCAGCTGTCCCCTGATGGCTCTAAGACCGACAGCCAAGTGATCAAATGACCGCTGATTGCTCAGTCCTCTGTCTTCACTGAGCAGAGAGCAGTGTCTGTCAGTCACCAGCTTTCTGCTCTTCCTTCCAGTACTCACTGGAGTGCCGGGCTTTGGAGGGGGAAGGAGCGGCATGTTGAGAGGCTGAGCCAGGCATCTGGGTGGATCCTGACATTAATGTTGGGATCCCTGCAGAGGTGGACCAGTTATGTGACGTCAGCTGACAGCAGGATTTGGCCTGTGTCAGCTGAATCTGGGTCAGAGGAGTGCAGAAATAAGTGCACAACTGTGGCTCACATGAGAATTATTATTAAGCTTTGGCCATACTTTTAAATTTTATCAATAAACTTCTCTTATTTGCTCACTGATATTGTGTTAAATATACCATTAAAAACATTTTAAAAATACCTTATGGCACCGCTCCAACATGGAGATAGGAAGGAGTCAGCCCAGCGGCAGATGAGAGGGAGCAGGTGTCCAAAAGCAATTCCAGCATCAGCCAGTTCAATAAGGAAATGGATTCCGCTCTATTTCCTCATTGAATTGGCTGATAATAAAAACATTTTGTTATATCTGTTCAAGTGGAAAAAACACGCATTGATCCTGCCATAAATCTGGCGAGCTTTTAATTTTTTGTGCATACAGTCTCTGCTATCTGTTATCAGCTGCATGACTCCCTTTGTAAACTGCAGAACTTCTTCCCCTATGTTAAGGAGGAAATGGAGGTATTCTGTAGAATCTCATACAGTGAGAACACTGCCCCTTCTTAGACATAGTGGGGGTTATTTACTAAAACTGGAGAGTGCAAAATTTGGTGTAGCTCTGCAGAGAAACCAATCAGCTTCCAGGTTTTATTGCCGAAGCTTAATTGAGCAAGCTGAAGTTAGAAGCTGATTGGCTCCCATGGACAGCTGCACCTGATTCTGAGTGCTCCAGTTTTAGTAAATCTCCCCCAGTACGTTGAGTGAGTGTTGTCACCCTAAAACAATACATGTGTTACTCTTTGGATCACCAGGAGAAAATAAAGGAGAAAGGAGTCTCGAAAAATAAAACTAATGCAGCCACCATATCTAAGTCGGGTAAGCTACAATATATTACATTTTGTTCTTGGGTTTAGAAAAGCTTTAACTGGGTTCTTAGACCTACAGAATTCAGATCCAGCTCCTGAAGGAGCTTGCAATCTATTGTGGGCAGCACAGTGGCTAAATGGTTAGCACTTCCGCCTGGCAGTACTAGGGTCATTGGTTTGAATCCCAACCATGGCACCACCTGCCTGGCATTTGCATGTTCTCCCTGTCCCTATGTGGGTTTCCTCCGGGTACTCAAGTTGCCTTCCAAAGACATGCTGGAAGGTGAATTGGCTCCTGTCTAAATTGTCCCTAGTATGTGTATGTATGAATGAAGTTAGGGACCTTATATTGTACACTCCTTGAGGGTTAGGGACTGATGTGAATGTACAATATATATGTAAAATGCTGTGTAAATTGACAGTGCTATATAAATACCTGTAATAAATAATATTGCCCCTTCATACATACACTAGGATCAGTTTTTCTGTGGAAGACAAGTAAGTTCCAGTAAGTTTTCTGATTGTAAAAGGAATATGGTGCAGCTGCAGGAAACCAGAACAAACACGAGGAGAACTTACAAAATCTATGGTAGCAGAAACCAGTTGGGATTGGAATTCCTGAACCTCAATAATAACCATTTAGCCATAATGCTGGCCAATATACAGAACCAAATAGGGGTACTTGTTTCTGGTGTTTAGTGGCCAATTATTTGCTTTTACTAAAGGAGCCCGAAGAATCAAATCAACACTAGTAATGGGAATATCTTCCAATCTAATTTATTTATTACAGGTACTTAGCTAGTGCTGTCAATTTACACAGCGCTTTACATATTTATTACACATTAACGTTACTCCCCGCCTTTAAGGGGCGTACAGTCCAAGGTCACTAACTCACATTCATACATACACATACTAGGGCCAATTTGGACAGGAGCCAATTACCCTATCAGCATGTCTTTAGCATGTAGGAGGAAACCGGAGTATCGGGAGGAAAAAAACCTACGCAGGCACAGGAAGAACATGCAAACTCCAGGCAAGTAGTGCAATGGTTGGGATTCAAACCGATGACACAAGTACTGCCAAGCGGAAGTGCATTCAAATATGCTCTGAAAATGTGAATCTGATTGGTGGCTGTAAGGAAACGCTATTTCTTAGTCTTGGCATGAAGAAACAGTTTACATTAATGTGTGTTAATGTATGCATTGCAATGTGCTAAAACAGAGACAATCCAACTTCCAATGTATGTCCAATGTATATCCAACTTCCCCATAACAACAAAGTGTCTATTCCCATCAAAGTTTGTTTTAAAAAATACATGTCCTTTTTTCTGTGTTGTAGTACATTTGGAAGCCCGTGGAAGTCAATTGCAAGGAATCCAAACATAGTTACATAGTTACACAGTTACATAGTTAGTCTGGCTGAAAAAAGACAAAAGTCCATGCAGTTCAACAATTAAAAAAAGAAGAAGTTATAATCCTATACCCACAGTTGATCCAGAGGAAGGAAAAGAACCCCAGCAAAGCATGATCCACTTTGCTCCTGCAGGGAAAAAAACTCCTTCCTGATCCCCCAAGAGGCAATCGGATATTCCCTGGATCAACTTTACCTATAAATGTTAGTGACCAGTTATATTCTGTGTATCCAAGAAAGAATCCTTTTTTAAACCAATCTACTGAGCTGGCCAGAACCAAGTCTTGACTAAGTCTATTCCACATTTTCACAGCTCTTACTGTGAAGAAACCTTTCCGTGTTTGGAGATTAAATCTCTTTTCGTCCAGACGTAAAGAGTGCCCCGTTGTCCCCTGTGATGACCTCAGAATGAATAACGCTACACTGAGTTCACTATATGAACCATTGATGTATTTATACATGTTGATCATTGTATTGTTATTGTACTGTCTCATGTATTGTCCCCCATTATAATGTACAGCGCTGAGCGAACTGTTGGCGCTATATAAATACTGTATAATAATAATAATATCCCCCCTTAACCATTTGCCGCCTGCCCTATGGCCGAATGGCGGGCGGCAAATGTCATTAGCGTTCCGGGTGGACACCATATGGCGTCCTTCCGCACATGCGCAGATTGCGCTCCTGCAGAGCGGCGCGATCTGTCACCGGCTGTGTACCTTGGACACGGCCGATGACAGATCTGAGTATCGGCCCCGTTGCTGGTACCATGTGATCTGCTGTGACCAATCAAAGCAGGTCACATGACAGTTGTATACAATGGATGGCTTCATTGATGCTGTCCATTGTATACTAGTGTCTAGCTGTGAATGGTCACAGCAGGTCACATGCACATGTCATGTGATTAGCTGTGGCCAAATCACAGCTAAGCACAAAAAAAAATAAAAAACCCCTGAATGAATCGATGTCATTCAGGTAAATGCTTGCTTATAGCAAGTGATTCTTTGCTATAAGCAAATTGTGTAAAAAAAAAAAAAATACTGATCACTTACCCAAAGTAGTACAATGTTACTATGGTAACATTGTAATACTTTGGTCTAAGTGAAATATGAAAAAAAATCTTAAAAAAAAGAAAAAAAATTTAATAAAAAATAATAATAAAAAAAATATATATATATATTTTTTTTTTTCATACTGTCACCAGTCAGTGTTCCTGATCACTGCCATGCCAGTTATATATTGACGCTGTACTGCACTGGTGACAGTATGTAAAAAAAAAATAGTGCCTCTTATGAAATACGTTGGACTGTCTACTTTGCAAAAAGGGGTCATTTGGGGGATATCTGTACTGTTCTGACATTCTTGGACCTCAAGAAATTAGATTGGCTGTCAGTACTTCAGGATTGATCAATTTTCAGATCTGTACCATAGTTTGTGAACTCTATAACTTTCCTACAAACTAAAAAATACATCCTAATTTGGGTTATTTTCACCAAAGACATGTAGCAGAATATTTATGAAGAACAATTATTTATTTGCAAACTTTTATAACAGAAACAAAGAAAACGTTTTTTTTTTAAATTTTTGTTTTGTTTTGTTAATTTAGCAAAAAAATAAAAACCCCAGCGGTGATTAAATACCACCAAAAGAAAGCTCTAGTTGTGTGAAGAAAATGATAAAATGTTAGTTTGGGTACAATGTTGTATGACCGTGCAATTGTCATTCAAAGTGTGAAAGCGCTGAAACCTGAAAACTGGCCTGGGCAGGAAGGTGTAAAATTGCCCAGTATTGAATTGGTTAATCTCCTCTTTTTAAGAGAGAATAAATCCAGTTCCTCTACTCTTTCCTCATAGCTGAGCTCCTCAGTTTGTTTATATTTGATATTGTAAAGCACTGCACAAACTATTGACGTTATATAAATCCCGTATTATAATAAGAATAACATGTTACATGCGTTTTAATTTATTGGCAACAGTTATTAATGCCCCTTGGTCAATAACCGCTAACTCTAACCACTTCAAATCCCAAAGTGAAAAACGCATTGAAACGAACGTCCATGCACAAAGAAAATGCAAGTTTACAAATGACATGTGCCTTTCTAATCCTACAAAATAAAAAAAGCACCTCTATACACATGAAAAGATCTAAATGGGATTTATCCAGCTCTGGGACTGTTATGACAATAGCTATTTTTTGGGGGGGAGTTATTGTATACCTTTTTTTCTTAGCACTTTTTTTTCTGTTAAAGAAAACAATTTCAAAGCAATTCTAAAGCAAGGACTATAATGTCGTTCATTTAACTCAAAGAAAGCCATTCTTTCCGGAATATACAGAATATCAGTACTCATGTCTAAAATGACTTCAAAGCGAATACTCTGTGTCCTTACATACTGCTTGATATCTGTGTTCCTATAACTTATGGCAGTTGGCATGGATGTATAATACTGATCATGGAAATATTCAGAGAAGTTTTTACAGCATGTTTTTTTGGTGAAGCTTCTGTAATATGCAAGTCATCTTGTATCTCGCGCTTGTGTCAATTGTGCCTGTATTGTGCCTTCTTTTAGAATACAAGTGCTGTGAGGTCTTTGAACAATTTAGCCAGATCCTTTCATGAGTGGGATAACCTTGTGGGGGAGTATGCATCCTTCATTATGTTTCATAGTTCAGTGTGCTTTACAAATATATAAACCATTAATTCTTTGTCATTGGAAAATCTCTCAATACAAATAATAAAACCTTTTTGTAGGCATAGTAACAAGTTTCAAGGATAATTCCTGAAGAACGCAATTATATAATATTACTGTAAAGCGGTACATAGGTCCAGGTGTTAGTACCATATAATAGTTTCTAAGGCATGGTTTGAAAAAAATGCTCTTGCTAATAGTTTTATAGAAAAATATAAAGCTGCAGAAGCCTGTGTGCCTAACGAATCAAATTCCTAAGATGAACTATGAATTGGCATTTTTAACGCTTAGACTGATAATGATATGTATAGGCTAATTCAAGTCAGTGGCAGAAGAAGAAAAAAGATTTAGTTAGGTACATATGATATTTTGCATATTATCCTTGCATATTTATATTTCTGAGCCAGCAAATAGAGCTCTAGACTTTTTTTCACATATGACTGGCTAATCTTAACTGCTATGCTAAAAAAAAATCTGTTAAAAGCCTAAGTTCACTTTTATGAAAAAATTTATAAATAAACACACATATTTTTGCAGAAAAAAAATATGTGTATGTATTATTTGCTTTCACAGGAGCCTGCAAAGCATTGCACCCACAGGGGTGACACCGGTGAGTGCTTAGTAACATGTTACTGCTTTGTGCATCAAAGCTAAACTCCAGGAATTTAGCCACTTTCTAAAATGCACTGGCTTACTATGGGTTAAGTCCAATGAGGTACACGCCACCTCATGGAATTATCACCTTTATTTACCAATGATAGTTTTATGGTATCGCTACACTCCCAGCACTCTGACATTAGAGATGCTGTCTTCTCACACACAGGAGCTCTGCCCACCCTTCCCCTCCACTGTCTGTTGACACAAGGCTTTGTATTTTGTGAATGGGTTCACATAATACAAAGCAATCTGTGATTGGGCAGGAGGAGGGGAGGGTTGAGCAGAGTGACTGCATACTACTCTGCAACTGCAGGAGCTGAGACCAGAAGGTTCAGCACAAGAGTGCTGAATATATAGCAATAGCTATGCTTCTGGCAGTCAGCAAAAATGTAGATTGTAAGTTATAAGTCCACAAAGTGGCATGTATCTCCTTGGACTCAACCTATAGTAAGCCAGTACATTTTAGAAAGCAGCCAAATTCCTTTAGTTTAGCTTCAAAGGCTTATATGTTGAAGCCGACAATAAAACATCAGATGTAGCTAGCTGTAGTGTTATATTTATCAGAAAAAAAGCAAAATACAGGCAGTCCCCAGGTTACGAACATCCGACTTACATCCGACTTGTACTTAAAGTGGAAGTAAATGTTTCTTTAGTAATTTTACCTACAGGTCAGCTCATAATAAGACATGCTGGTAGTTGAATTGGCTCCTGTTTACATTGGTCCTAGCATGTGTATGTATGAATGTAAGTTAGGGACCTTAGATTGTATGCCCCTGCAGGGTTAGGGACTGATGTGAATGTACAATATATGTAAAGTGTTGCGTAAATTGATGGCGCTATATAAATACCTGCAATAAATAAATATTAAAGCTTTCCTGTAGGTAAAATTAATATATCCTAACCCACATGGAAGAAAATATTTTTGAAATATATTTTAAAAATATTCTTCCCAAATATATTGACATATATTTGAAATGCTACAATTTTGGCTATATTCAATATATATATTATATATACATAGAGTGTGTATATATATATATATATATATATATATATATATACAGTGTGTATATATATATATATTTATATATATATATATATATATATATATATACTGTATGTTGAAATGCGTTTTTATTGCAAAATATATGAAACATATTTTTAAAAATATATTTTCAAATATACTGTATGTCTTTAAAAATACAAATTTTTGGAATGCATTTACAAATATATGTTAAAATATATGTTAAAATGACTTTTTTATGTGTAAAAACATGTGGGAAACATGAACTGTTTAGGAGATATTAGCCCTTTTTGATATTTGGTGCATGCGCTCTGAAGGAACGGCATACCCGTGCCGCTCCTTCAGAGCACTGTGACCTGGGACTCCCTCACACATGATGTCATCGCGGCTCGGCCAGTCAGCCGACCAGAGCTTGCAAACCTGGAAGGAAGACTTGGTTAAGATGGAAGCCCCAGGGAGTCGTGACAGCACTCCGCTGGAGGGCTTCATTTCAAGGTAAGTCCTTCATAATGTGCTAGCATGCAGTGCATACTAACACAGTATGTCTTTATCTTGTAGGGCTTTTTTTTTTTTTACTACTGCTTTAAGAACAGAAGCAGCATGACGGCACGCTGGACCCAGAAACCACCTGGTGGCCATCTTGCTGCTCACCGCATGCTTGTACCTACTGTATGGTGGACCTGTCAGCAATCCCACATCACTGCATGGCCAGTTGACCCCTCCATATGCTAGCCAAAACTTAAAAATTATTTTTTGGCTGGAGTTGCACTTAAAAAATGTACCTGTTCCAACTTACATACAAATTCAACTTAAGAACAAACCTACAGAACCTATCTTGTTTCATAACCCCGCTTCTGTGCAGATAGATGACACAGGCAGTTGCAAGGTTGCCAATAGTAGATACAGTATATATAACTCTAGAACGATTACCTCTCTGAACCAAACCGGTGGCCACAGCTAACACAAGATGCCCGTATCTGTGTCTGTGATTTGCTGTATCTTTTTGCAGATCTGGAGCTGTGTAGGCAGCTTAATACTGCATATAATTCCAATACATTGTCCTATTGTCACAGCTAATTGTGATGCAATCCAGTATAAGGGTTGGGCTGCACTGAAGGGATTACTGATTTTTGAAGCTTTATGGTATACTGAAGAGAGTGTGCCTGGCGCTTGGCATGAAATACAGACACAGTGCTGAATATGGACAGAAAATGTTCTTTGGATAAATTAGTTGACATGGCAAATCATAGCTCATTGAGTGGGTGCTGTTCAAGGTGAAGAGTGATGATGTAGTCCCCTCATGTGAACTCTATTCTATGCTATTGTACCACCATTTATCATGAGCATGAATCAATATGTAATTGGAGAATTATGTACAACTTAGTGGCTTCTGAAGTCTATTGTCTATTAGACCATACATCTGAAAGTATTTTATATACATTCTTTCAGTGTTTCTATGCCATTAAAGCTCACGCTCACCTAACATTTTCTGCCTCATATATATTTGCTTTTTCAGTGAATCTGTCGGTACGGTACTGTATCTTTTCCCCTGCCACCTTCATCCACCATCAAAGCCCCATCAAGTTTCCTTTTGCAAAATTTGAAACCTGCTCAGATCTTAGCATGCTCTTACCAACCTGCATATGGCAGCTCGCAGGCCTTGGTTATTGGTAAAAATAAAACAAAAATTACCAATAAAACAAAAATATAAGTGCAAAAATACCACGTAGCGGGGGTTATTTACTAAAACTGCATGATGCAAAATCTGGTGTGGCGCTGCATAGAAACCAATCAGCTTCCAGGTCTTATTGTCAAAGCTTACTTGAAGCTGAAGTTAGAAGCTGATTGGCTACTATGCACAGCTGTATTAGATTCTGAGTGCTCCAGGTTTAGTAACTCTCCCTTATAGAATCCACAAAACAAGTGTCTGTGTAATTGAGATCACTCAAATGACAAACATGACACACTATAGTGCTTCAAAGAAAAAAGTGCTTCCATAAATGAACATTCCTCCAAGGAAAGACCGCTCACAAAGATTCACACCTCACTCACTGGATGGAATTGGAGTCAAAAAGGTTTTGTGTATACAGTATAAGACCAGGAATAAATGGGTGTCAGTTCAGTCTTCAGCTGTATGGTAAGTATACAACTTTGACCCATAAATTGCATCTCAAAACAGCTGTTTTCCACATAGATAACACAAAGGAGAGGAGCTCCGCATAGTGAAAGTATGTTTATTAAAAATACAAGCAAGTACTGCACTTACAATAAAAGAACCTGTTGCCAGCCTGTAATAAACTCTGAAGTCACTCTCATCCAGGATGGCTGTTCCAGATGCCAGCCGGAGGTACCACACAGCATGTTGCATCAGCAAATCTGAACTTCTTCAGGAGCTAGCTTCTGCCGGCCATTTATTCCTGGTCTTATACTGTACACACAAGCCTTTTTGACTCACTTGCTGAAAACAAAGGGTCAGCTCCCTCCAGTGAGTGAGGTGTGAATCCATGTGGGCTGTCTTTCCTTGGAGGAACTTTCATTTGTGAAAGCACTTTTTTCTTTGAGCGCTATAGTGTGTCGCATTTATGATTGGAGTGATTACAATTATACCTGTTTTGTGGATTCTATATATGGTATTTTTGCATTTATATTATTTGGGATATTTAGGCAGCGCTGTTCATTTTTGTTTTATTTTCACTATCTGATGTTTATTATAACACATTATAAAAGCAGCTACCTAAAAGCACAAGATGTATTCTAATTTCACCATTCAGTACAGGATTTAATAGTTAACTTGGCTATTGGTCACTCGGGCACTAAAATTGTGGAATGCATGGGGTATGTTACATACAGGAAATTCTGAAAAAAATACCTGTTGCTTTACCTGGGCTTTTTCCACATCTAAACGATGGAATCAATGCCAAGCCATGTACAGTAGGGTTAGCATCATCAAAATTGCTTGTGTAGAGTGGCTGTCTCAACATCATCCTGGCATTGGTCATGGCTGCAAGAGGCTGCAAGAGGCAGTCTGGATTGTGAAAAGACTAAAAACGCTACTCTAATCCACTCCTCTGACGCAATGTCTGCAAGCTTGCTAGCGTCTTTTTCCGGGTTTGGGATTTTCCTCTTTCTTGATTGGCCATGTCAGATGATACAACTCCTACGCATATACAGTAGTTATTTCATGCCAGGCAGTTGCCGAAATTGTACACTGAGCTGTGCAGCTTACAAAATTACACTTTATTCAAGTCTATGAGGTGCAGTGAGTTGCACTACATAAAAATGCATCATGTCTGCATTTTTAGTCAGCACACCATAACCCTCCTCATTGCAGCTTAATGGTGTGAAAAAGGCATATAGAAAACCAAACCTTTTTGCCCTTGCATTAAGCCTGAGTTGCTGTATGTAGGTCATTGCAGCTCAAGATCAGCGATTAGTGTTCACGAGCCCTAAAGGTTTTTAAATACATTTAGTGCCAGATGTGTCATAACAACTAATAATTGGGGGCAATTGCTATAAGTGTTTCCATTTACACAAATATCTTGTTTTAATTGACTATGAAGCATGCTTGACACTCATGATCTTTGACCTCTGCCCCAGCTGGAAGACCCAGAATAACACTGACCTGACTTGTTTAGATAGGGAATAACGCAGAGGCACAGCAAATCCCATGAGGTTACAGAGAAAGTAACATGGTGTGTGTTCATTTCGTTTCTGTAGATTATACCACAATTTCCACTACTTTTGAGAAAACATAAAAGTATTTTATATGCATGCTTTGTCTCCATGGTACCAATAGCAGGTTACGAATAATATAAAAATAATTCACTGAAGTGAAATGCAGTTTATAAAGATGATGGCAACTATTTTGAACCGTACACAACACCATACCCTTGAATGCATAACTTTCCACTCTTTGCTATTTGTTCTCATTGGTTGTTGTGAATATACTTTATTAGGTACACCTGTTCAATTGCTTGGTAATACAAATTGCTAATCAGCCAATCACATGGCAGCAACTCAATGCATTTTATTCATGTAGGCATGGTGAAGAGGTCTTGCTGAAGTTCAAACCAAGCATCAGAATGGGCAAAAAAGGGGATTAAGTGACTTTGAAAATGGCATGGTTGTTGGTGCCAGATGGGCTGGTCTGGTTATTTTAAAAATTGCTGATCTACTGGGATTTTCATGCACAACCATCTCTAGGGTTTACAGAGAATGGTCTGAAAAAGATAAAATATCCAGTGGGCGGCAGTTGCATGGACAAAAATGCCTTGTTGATGTCAGAGGTCAGAGGAGAATGGGCATTCGATTTCAGCTGGGACATTCAAGTGGTAGGGTCAGAATTTGGCATAAACAACATGAAAGCATGGATCCATCCTGCCTTGTATCAATGGCTCAGACTGGTGATGTAATGATGTGGGGATATTTTCTTGGCACTAGCAAGGTGTATCTAATAAAGTGGCCAGTGAGTGCATGTTGTATTATTATAATTATTATTATACAGGATTTATATAGCACCAACAGTTTACACAGTTCTTTACAATATAAAGGGGCCAGTGCAGTTACAATACAGTTCAATACAGAAAAAAGGAGGGCCCTGCTCCTGGAGCATATAATCTAAAGGGAGGGGGAGGTGGTACAAAAGGTAATAGCTGCAGTGGATGATTTGATGGAGGTGACGTAAGTACAATTCTTAGGTGGTGGTTGGGTAGGCTTCTCTGAATAAATGAGTTTTCAAGGATCGCCTAAATGCGGACAGGGTAGGAGCTAACCGGACATACTGTATGTGAACCCCTTGGATTACGTGGAGTTTTGCATGAATTGGGCATAAAATGTGCTCTGAACGTCATCTAAGTCACAACAATAGAAGATCACAGTCTGCTGAACATAATACTACACAAACATTAGATGTTGCCATGGTTTAATTGCACATAACATGTAAACATTCACAGTGCAGGGAGGAAAAAGTATGTGAGGCCCTAGCTTAATGACTTCTCCCAGAGCTAATTGGAGCCAGGAGTGAGCCAACCTTCACTCCAATCAGTGTGATGATATTGGATGTGTTGCTGACAGCTGTCCTGCCCTTAAAAAACACACACCTGTTTTGGGTTTACTGGTTTCAAGAAGCACTGTCTGATGTGAACCATGCCTCGCAGAAAAGAGCTCTCAGAAGACCTACGATCAAGAATTGTTGACTTGCATGAAGCTGGAAAGGGTTACAAAAGTATCTCTAAAAGCCTTGATGTTCATGTGTCCATGGTAAGACAGACTGTCTACAAATGGAGAAAGTTTAGCACTGTTGCTACTCTCCCTAGGCGTGGTCGTCCTGTAAAAATGACTGCAAGAGCACAGCGCAGAATGCTGCATGAGGTAAAGAAGAATCCCAGAAGCCAGGAAGCCATTGCTGTCCAAAAAGAATATTGCAGCACGTTTGAAGTTTGCAAAAGAGCACCTGGATGTTCCACAGCACTACTGGCAAAATATACTGTGGACAGATGAAACCAAGATTGAGTTGTTTGGGAAGAACACACAACACTATGTGTGGAGAAAAAAAGGCACAGCACACCAACATCAAAAGCTCATCCCCACTGTAAAACATGGCGGAGGGAGCATCATGGTTTGGGGCTGCTTTGCTGCCTCGGGGCCTGGAAGGATTGTTGTCATTGATGGGAAAATGAATTCCAGAGTTTATCAAGACATTTTACAGGAAAACGTACGACCATCTGTCCGCCAACTGAAGCTCCGCAGAGGATGGGTGATGCAACAGGACAATGACCCAAAGCATACAAGTAATTCAACAAAACAATGGCTGCAACAGCACAGAATACGCCTTCTGGAGTGGCCCAGTCAGAGTCCTGACCTCAACCCGATTGAAATGCTGTGGCATGACCTTAAGAGAGCGATTCACACCAGACATCCCAAGAATATTGCTACACTGAAACAGTTTTGTGAAGAGGAGTGGTCCAAAATTACTCCAGATCGTTGTGCAGGTCTGATTTGGAACTACAGGAAACGTTTGGTTGAGGTTATTGCTGCCAAAGGAGGGTCAACCAGTTATTAAGTCCAAAGGTTCACATACTTTTTCCTCCCTGCACTGTGAATGTTTACATGTTATGTGCAATTAAACCATGGCAACATCTAATGTTTGTGTAGTATTATGTTCAGCAGACTGTGTTCTTCTATTGTTGTGACTTAGATGACGTTCAGAGCACATTTTATGCCCAATTCATGCAAAACTCCATGTAATCCCAAGGGGTTCACATACTTTTTCTTGCAACTGTAAAGGAACACGGTCTCATTTTTTTAGTAGCTATTTAAAATACTGTAGATATTGAGGAAATGCCCTGGGGAAAACCACCCACAAAGCCATTAAAACTTTTATAGCAACAGGGAAGATGTTTTCCTAAAGTGTGTACTAATGGATTTTGCGAATGTTCAAAATGGATATTGAGAAAGTTAATCAATAGCTATTAACCAAACTGAGTGCTTGCCAAGCAGCGACATATATAAGCCTTTTAATGTTAAAAATGTTACATGTTTGGCTAAGTTGTTTAGCATTGACATAAAGGTTTCTAACAGTATTTGTTCAAAATGTAGGTTTTTATAAAGGTAGCACCTTTTCAATCTGCTGCTCCATTCACAGCCCAAATTATCAAAGGAAATGTACAATGATCTCCTAGATTGTAAGCTCTAACGAGCAGGGCCCTCTGTTTCCTCTTGTACCAAATTGTATTGTAACTGTAATATCTATCTTCATTTTGTAAAGCGCTGCGCAAACTGCTGGCGCTAAATCCTGTATAATAATAATGAGTGTATAGAAGACCAAGCACTTAAAAAATCTAAGCTGACTTTCCTGTATTTTTACATTAACTCTTCATATAGCAGGACTGATGTTAGTTTAGGAATATACAACCATTTCCTGGTTTTGGAACTGCCCGCGTAAGGATGATGTGCCTAATTTTGCAAGTTTGTGTCTCAGTGTGAAATTAAGCATGGCGGAAACATTAAGACCATTACTTCAAAGCCCAGTGTGCTAACACTTTAAATCAATCTCTTTAACTGTCTTAAGTATGCTGGTTTTGTCCTTACATGCTGCTTGGTTTGACCTCATTCATGTCGTAAAATAATCATGAGAGTGGGGACACATTGGGAGTGTTTTTATTACATGTGTCACCATTGTGCATTGGAAAGTTTAAATTACATTGGTGAAAGTGTGCTTTGAAATTTGAGTCCCCATAAAAGGTGCACCATGAAAGTGCTAAAGCATCTTTTTGAACGTGTACACCGGGATATGTTCTCTATCTGTTTTGCATATGGGTGTAAAACTAGATTTGATGTGCTTATCCAGTCCTTAGCAATAGACATGTGGACAATCTCTTTACTTTCTGAAATAAGAGAAACTAGTAAGGTTACAGCTTCACAAGCAGTAAGAGCCATGCTGCCATAACACCTAAAAAAATATGTTTGGAACTTACCAATTTTAGACTGTGGATGTAAGGGCCCTTAATGAGAAGTACAAACTGGACTAATTGGGGCTTGAATTTTTACATTAAAATGTTACTAAACCCAGGACCCTGCTTTCACTCTATCTGGTCTCCTGCAGTTCAAAGAACATGGCAATGCAATTATTTTAGTAAATATAAACTGCTGAATACTTTTTCTCATCAGCAGTTAGAGCAGTCTTGTGACTTCTATCAGTGTCCAGAAGACCACATGTTAAAGCTTGTAGGAGTTTTCATTCCATTTTAGGAAGATGCAGGACCCCTGACCTCCATCTGGACTGTCCTGATTGGCCCTGTGCTGATGACAAGCACTCCCAAGAAAAAAAAAACTCTCTAGCAAAAGACACCAAACTGAGCATGTGCAAAGTGACTCCAAGGGCTCTGTGTTATCAGCAGAGGGATTTGTGACAGCAGAAGAATGGTAGTGACTGCACATGCTATGTCTTATCAGGAGATAAGAGGGGGACACTGGAAGAAGGAGAGGATCAGAGAAGACAGGCGTTTTTTACACAATGCAGAGGATTAACCCCTTAGGTTCCACAGTGAGTATAACAAGCATGCTTTACTGCATATGCAGACTAATTTTACTGTTGTGGGTTTAGTAACACTTTATTGTGTCTGTCCCAGTCCTAGACAATTACTCAGTATGACTACACATCAGTTTTTGGTGTGCCATGTTATGCCTGAATTCTCCTGCTTATCTAGTTGAAAAGGAATTACTGTGGAAGACCTAGCTGGAGAGAAGGATCTTTTTTTATGATTTAAAAAAATGAGCCTGGAGTTAGGGTCACAATACCACTATCATGCCTGGACTGTTGGTGGTTTGAAAGCCATGGTGTCAGGCCAATGCCAATGGCACTGTCACTGTCTTTATAGCCATGCACAAGACTTTGGGGCAAACTGACAGTGAGACTTTGCAGTCACGACATCCTACAGTTCCATTACAAGAGCAGCGGGGGTGACAATGGCACCTGAGGAAGTCACTTGACCATGACATATTGTGTAGGGTGTAGTGGAGGTAAAAGCGGAGTGGAAGTCATGGAATAGCAAGCGTGTACCAGTATTTCATATGGTTTTACTGCGATTTAAAAGTTATTTCACTGTGAGTGCATTTTTAACTTAATAAACTTCAGCGTGTTTACTACTACACTATGGGAGGCCTTTCTATATTCTTCCTTTAACATATACAAGGCAAATATGGCCGCATGAATACAAAGGAGATTTAAAAGGACTGCATCCCCTATTATCTGGAGCTATTGCGGATTACAGCAGGAGAGTCCCTAGTGCACAAGAGGCTTCGGTGTGTCCAAACCAAGGAACTGGGACACCCTGGTGGCCCTATATATATGAACTAATATCTTATATTGGAGGTGAGAGTGGGGACCACAGTGGTGCCATGTGTGGTATTTTATTGGACCACGTTGTGTGAACTACTACTAGTGTGGGAAATTAATATCATAGAAGACTGAGTTGAGTCAGCATACATTTGATGAGATTGTGGTTTAGTCCTCATGCACACTGGACGTTTTTACTGTTTTTGGCTTTTGACGTTTTTTTTCTACAGCCAGTAAACCCCCAATCATATTATCCTATGTGTCCATGCACACATAGATGGTAATCAACGTTTTTTGGCTGAGACGTTTTTTGGCTGGAAAAAAAAACAGGACTAGTGGGTTTCTAAAGGAGTTTTTAGCTGTAAAAACGCTCTAATGCTGAAAAATGCTGTAAAACGCAGAAAACCAGCATTTTTGGACCACAAAAAAAGTTAAAAACCGCAAATGCAGGAAAACGCAGCTAAACGCTAAAAAAATGCTGAAAAACTCACGTTTTTAATGTGACTTTACACAGCTAACGTTTCCAGCATTATCAAAATGTCCAGTGTGTATGAGGACTCAAAGGAGAGACCGATTCATGATTTTTTTGCACAGTGTTTATATATACTGCATATTCTGTTTACACTATATTGGTAATAGTACTGTATGTACGAATGTTTGTTTATATTTATTTTTATGATTTGACTATTGTGTAGATTGTTTTCTCTTATTTTGTATTGTGGACCCACATTATTTATGTTTTTTGCACAGATTGTTGAGTCATTTGGCATCTAAACAGCATAGTGCAGCACTATTTTTTGGGTAATTAACATAGCATTAAGAGCCTATAATTAGCATTGTCACCCATTATTGGGAAGAGGAAGATACAGGCAGGATCAACAGGTATTTAATAACAATTAGGAAACAGATATTAAAAATGCACTTGTCTGTTTAGGAGACAAAAAGGGGCACATTAAATGAAGTTAATGATTTCAATTTATGTACACTTTAATTGTTAAAGTTAGGTTAAAGGGTTACTAAACCCACAGCAGTAAAATCAGTCTGTGTGTGCAGTAAAGCGTGCTTGTTATACTTACTGTGGAACCTAAGGGGTTAATCCGCATTATGTAAAAAGGCTGTTTATCTTGTCTTCTCTAACCCTCCCATTCTTCTGCTGTTACAAATCCATCTGCTGATAACACAGAGCCCTTGGAGTCACTTTGCACATGCTCAGTGTGGTGAGGGACACCTATTAGTAAAAGTATGCAGGCATAGGACACACCCCCTACCATGCCCCCCTTAAAGGAGAATTATACAAAAATTCTTCTGAGGAAGTCGTCTGACGAAACGCGTTAGGGTGTGGCTATCGGTGATGTCATCACGCACGCTATCCCATGTGTCCGGACCACGTGGTTGTACCATCGCCATCTTGGTTGAGGGCGGGCGGGTGAGACGCCGGAGACAGAGCCTGTGGCTCCTAATCAATGTTTGCTTGTTTTTTACTCATTGTGAGTGCAGTTTTAGGGGGTTTTGTTTACCAATAAACTAGCTGGATGATATTGCATAATGGCGAGTATGTTTTCTATTCACATGTGCTAATTGGATATGAGAGGATTTCCTAATAACCGGAGCATTGTGGTGGATTGCTGGATATATAAAGATATGCTGGTTTATCACCAGCACATGGTGAGTGTGCATTTTGATGGGGTGTTTTGAGCACTGGATGTCACGTTGGTGAAGGAGGATCTCATAATCCCATTATTTCATTTATGAAAGGATCATTCATGGACTTTTTTTTAATGGATTTATTGATTTTTGATATTTACTAATGTGCACATATGTGGTGGTGGATATATTTATCTATTTATTTAATAATTTATATATTTATTTATTTAATTTTAGGTGTAGGGTTACGCTATTATATTTGTATGATGATTTAAACATTTTTTTTCCTGATTATGTATTTTTTAATCTGTATTCTGAAGGCTTTTTTTTAACATGTGACCAGCAGCAGTGGACTAGAAGCTCCTCCTACCAATGTTTCCCTGCAAACAGGCTGGGAAAGAGCTGGCTCACTTGACAGCTGTATATCAAATATGAATAAAGTTACTTAGATGTTTTGTTTTTTTAAATTAAAATAAACACAGTTCCATCCATATACATAAAGAGAAGGGATAATGTAAATTAAACAGTGTTTGTTTAGTATCACTTTGATGATTAATCTCTTTCCCTTCAGAAGATTTACCCCCCTTCCTGACCAGGCCATTGTTTGCGATACAGCTCTGCGTTATTTAAACTGACAATTGCGTGGTCATGCAATGCTGTACCCAAATTTAATGAAATGTATGTCCTTTTCTTTCCACGTATAGAGCTTTCTTTTGGTGGTATTTGATCACCTCTGTGGTTTTTACTTTTTGCGTTATAAACAAAAAAAGACAGACAATTTTGAAAAAAAAAACAAAACAATATTTTTTATTTTCTACTATAAAACATATCCAATAAAACATTTAAAAAAATCTAATTTATGCATAAATGTAGGCCAAAATTTATACTGCTACATATTTTGGTAAAGAAAATCCCAATAAGCATATATTAATTAGTTTGCGCAAAAGTTATAGCAGCTATGGAATATATACTGGAATTTTTTAAAATACATTTTTATACTAGTAATGAAGGCGATCAGCGACTTGTATTGGGTCTGCGATATTGCAGTGTACATTTTTACACTAACTGACACTTTCTGGCAACCAGTGACAAAAATATACATTGATTACTGTACTAATGACACTGGTTGGGAAGGGGTCAACATCTAGGGTGATCAAAGGGTTAAGTGTGTGCCTAGCTATGTGCTTGGTGTACACTAGATGCTGCTGGTACAAGAGGAAGTGATGGATCATGTTCCCAGCTCTGCAGGGACACATGATCGATCACATAAGTACAGCTCTGTTCTTTCTCCCTGCCCGACAATCTGCAGGTGCTGGCGAACAGATTGGCTTCTGATGTGACAGATCAACGCAGAAGTGATCCGTAGGCGGAAGTGCAAAATCACATATATATATATTTATATGCATAATTTTGCACAGGAGAGCCGCCTAGTAGCAGTAAAACTGCTATAGGGCGGGAGTAAAGTGGTCAAATGCACCTATTACTAAACTTTTTAAAATTCTGGATAGAAAGGGAAGGGCTACGTTAGAGAGATGGTCCCTTACTGTCCTAGGGACAACCGTTTTACCTGACAGAGAGTAAAGAAAACTCTCTAACATCAATACAGACAAAAAAAAGCTTTTTTATGTTAAAGTGGCACCGAAGTGCACAATACTTACCTCTCCTTCAACGGTCAAAGGTCCCTTGCCAGTGCTGGCATTCTCTTCCTGGATTTTTTTGGGTTCTGTGATGCACCTGTCTTCATTGCCTGCCACAGGATGACATCACGCCTTTAGTTCCGCTTTAAGTAGGTGAATTCCATAACCTCTGTCAGCTTTTATTGTTGTTTGTTTTGCCTGTTGCAGATTTTTACCTGCCTGGTAAAAAGTTGTTCTTAGACATTAGTCTCTTAGGAATCTCTTAGGAAAAAGAACCCATGGTGCTCCTGGTTGTCAGAGACAATGCATTCTAGCTAGACTTTAGGCCACACAAGAATACTAAGAAGCAGCATTGGTTTTAATAAATCATAGCAACAAATAGATGCTCTTAAACTAATTTGTAATTTGGTAATGCTGACCTGTTTCATCAGTATATGTGGGAATTACATTGTTTGACCTCAGTTGAGATTTAGGATCCACACTGGTTAACTCGAATGGCTAGGTTTTGCATGTAACTGGTGTAGTATTGCAAGGTGGTCCTAATAAGGGAGCTGGATCAATCAAGATATACATTAATCCCTTTTACCATGGGCCAATGACATGCTTGGCTACACTCGTGCAGGTGTATAGGATGCCCAAAAGCATAAAGGAAATGTTGGATGATGGAGAGTAAACACTAAAGGAGAGTCTAGTGTGCAGGAGCATCCAACAGTCAGAAAGCAAGGCATGAAGTGCACCATAGGAAACCCAAGAAGGTGGAGCATTGTCAGCTGTATTAACCAGGCAACCATCTGACTGGGCTCCAACTGGATCACAGCACAAATGCACAGCAGGTAAGTTCCTAAAAGATGGGTCCACTTTAACTCAACACATTTATAAATGGTACGGAATGATTGTTCTGTTCATTTTGTCTATGATGTGCGTATGCTTGAGCAATTATTTTAGCTCTTGCAGCTTACGTACAGGTTGCAGGGCACATACATAACTTATAAGTTTCTCAGCCCAACCAGATACTGTTTCGTGCACAGATGGTGGCCTGAGGCATAGACATTCCAAAATCCTAGCCTTTACACTGTTAACACCCATGTTCTGGGGGTACTCACAGCCTTGGTCCAAGCGCATACTTCCTGAACCTGGCTTGCTGGCTCTCAATCCATTCCTCAGAATTCCTTGGCTGTAATAAACTTCTTTACTTGCTTGAGATTAGTGAAGAAACATTACAGTCTTTATACTGGCAAAAGCATAGTCCAAATATTGGCTTGCACAAAACAACATTGTGGTAGTCAGTAAGCATGAGGTGTCTTGTTGCTTGTAAAAGATCCATCCTTCTCCTGGTCACCCAATTTGTCCCCTCATATAATGGTACATTACACTCCAGAGGGAAGAGTCAGGTGAAAAAAACAAATCTCTCTCTGTTCCATGTCTGGAATGCCCAGCACAGTCCCTCCCAAGAATGGGAGAACATGAACACCCTTAGAAGGTTTCTCTCCTAAACCTTTTTCCAGGGTTGAAGACCAAGAGCCTCAACTCCACCCACCTTAATAGGGCTAACCATAGGTAATCCACTTGGAGGTGGAGGAGGAGTAACCCTTAAAGGGGACTCTGCCTAACTTCACCTGCCTACATCTGTATCTGTCACGTACCTGGATAGTGAGCCTGACGTGAAGAGGCAGGCCTCCCGTACAAGGACCGCTGATGGTGAGACAGCGGTCGCAGGGGCACGATGGGGTATGAGTGCCTGTGATCAGTCCAGTAGTAGCGGGTAAGCTGATGAGTTGTAGGCAGGGAGCAGGATTCTGATGCAGCTGTGCTGGATGGATGGATACCCGAGAGTAGCGTGCTGAGGATGCAGGGTCAGACGAGCCAGGTTTGGTATCGGTCAGGCAGATCAGGCTTAAAGCGGCAGGAGGAAGAGTAGTCGGGTCACAAGCCAGCTCAGCAACGGAGGATCAATCAGACAGGAGCGGTGACAGAAGGATAATTCAAGGCAAGCCAGAGGTCAGGGCAGGTAGCAGTCAAGCAGAGGTCAGGAACAAGCTGGTTCGGTATCAGGAGACAATTACAGGAATTTGGGAACACGAGCAGAGATAAGACCATCCGGCAATGGGACAACTACTGCAGCCAGTTTAAATAGCCCTTGTTGAGCCAGCATTAGTGACAGGCGCGCGCATGTATGCACAAGTGCGCACACGCACGTGTGCGTGCTTATGTCCAAGTGCCTGCACATCTGTTTGGCTCGTAAGGACTCTGCGCATGCACATATTTGTGCGCCGCGGAACTTCACCTACAGGCCTTTCCTAACAGTATCTATGCAATGTGAAATTAAGGTACTGCTGCCACTGACTGTTAGTCTCATGAGATTTGAGTGATATCTGCTGGAGGCTCTGACATGAGGAAGCAAAGCCCTGCCTCTACCAAGATGACTACCTCCATGCTGAGTCATGATGCAGAACAAGGTATTGTAAGTCAGTAATAAGGAAAGATCAGCTGCTGGGAGACCCCAAACAATGCTGGAAGCTAGTCCATTATTTTCTGCTTGCCTTTTTTGTGTGCATAGCTGTTGTGCCATGTAAAATGAACAGTGGATTGCAAGTTCAAGCATCCATAAAACATGTGCAGCCTTTTGAGAATATTACAACAGGAACAAGAACTCGCTTGTATAGAGCAGTGTTTCTGAACCTTTTTTCAGTCAAGCCATCCTTTAAAATTATGGACTGTTTTGAGACAGCCCATTCTAAAATGTGAAAAACTGTTCTAATAGTTTTATATACACAGCAACATCCAAACATGTAGGACACCCAACATTAGAGGTGATTTATTCTTCCAAAGCAAATACACTTTTGCACACTGGTACTGACTAGTATTCCAGTGTTTCTCTTCTCCCTCAGTTTTTCTCCATCACTGAGCTAATGTGACCCCAGCACTGATGGAGAGGGGCAGGGGAGGGTCAAACTAGGATGCTGTGCAGGCAGCTGACAAACTCCTTATCAACTGATGATGTCATTGGTTGTCAGGACGCCAGCAGCTAGAAGGTCCTAATGGTGCACAATAAAAACCTGTGGGTTTATGTAACTAAAAGGCAGGCTTGTTCCACCCGCTGTCTTGTATACAAGTTGTGGGCAATTTTTATACATTTTGCCGAGGCACCCCTGGAGAAACCTCAAGGCACCCCAGGGTGCCTGGGCCCCCTAGTTGAGAAAGGCTGGTATAGAGTACAAAAAGTATTATACATGTAAAAACTCTGAATAGTACAGGCCTGAGGTATGAACATCACATATTCCTTATATAGTACAAATAGATATTACTGCAAGATACAGACAACAATGTAAAATATTATGTCAGAAAACATCTTAATTACATCACATAATTCTTGGTCCACACATGAAGCCTTCTGATTCTTTGATTTTAGGTGGTTCAGGTTCATGGTCTCCAATTTGGTTTTATCAGTAGGAATAGAAAGTGTCCTCACTCAAATAAAGCTTCTGGAAAGTCCTGCCTAACAGGTGCAAGATGACTGGCACTCCATATGCATCCATCAGACTGTTATTAGGTACAACGTTCCCTTGACTTGTTGCTCTAAAATGAAAAATGTGGATTGTCCCTGCTTGAATAAACAAGGTTTCTTAAGTCGTATGTAAGCCAAAAAACAGAAGTTAAAAACATCGCAGTTTACTAATCCTTGGGTGTGGTGGCTTCATTTGTTTTCTTTTTGTAGGTTGTTTTTCCTTTATATTTCACCTGGTAATATAAACACACTTACACACTTCCTATCTAGGGTGGCTACACTCACTCCTTTACTCTATGGAGTCTCTAGAGGAGCAATGTAGCCACCTTTGGACAGCAACATTGTCAACTTATGGGGAAGGTAATGTTCAATGGGCTAGCGTGTTAACACTTTACATATGTAACTAACAAAGTAAAGTATAACTAAACCCCAGAACAAAAATGAAACATATTGTAGCTTGCCAATCAATGCATGTCACGGCTGCATTCGTTTTTTTGTTTTGTTTTTTTTCAAGCTTGTATTCCTTTACTTTTATGTGATCAGCAAGTAACAGAAATTCTGTGTTAATGTGGCTATATACACTCCTCCAGTGTATTGTTGGAGGAGAAACATAGCCATCCTTGGACAGAAGTGTTGTCAGTGCAGAGGGTGGTGTTGGACTAGTAGATTTAGATGGACTTGACATAAGTGACTAACAATTTAAAGCCCAACTCCAGCTTTAGAATAGCCGATGTTATAATTGAGACAAATGCAATTTCTGACCATTTACTGTAATAATTTAATTATGTTATAGCAAATCAGCAGTCCGCATGTGTTTTTGTGAAAGGACCTACAATATCAATAAGAATCTTCTATCTAGGAGAATCCAGAAATGGCACTGGCTGGAATGGTGGAGTGTGTGTAACAACAGTTTTGTCATGACTTCGAGGAGTAATCCAAGACTGAATAGCAGTTAGTATTACAGTGTACATGCATGGCCACCTGTATAGTTCATGAAGTCTTAGATTTGTTCTTAGAGTTTCTTGGTGACTCTTATGTGCAAGCTGTATAAGGTATCCTCTCAAGGTCTATTAGTCTGCTAGTAACCAATGAGATGCATAGACAATATAGCCTTCAACCAATGACAATGTCTAAAGTTGGCCATAGATGGATCAAATCTCTATCAGCTCAGCAGGGACTGGATGAAATTCAATCCAAATATGGACAGGGTGGTTGTACCCAAGTCAATCCATTTATCGACTTGGGCACAAACAGCCTGTTGGATTTTTCACATGCAATTATTACTGGTGGCTATAGCCACTAGCAGTAATCATTGTGTTCTGCTGGTTGGGAAGGCTGGCTGCTGGCAAAACACAATAGCCCGGCGGAATGGATTCCCCTATCAACACTGACTGTGTTGAAGGGGGAATCAAACAATTTTCTTTCCTGCCACCCCTGGGATAGAGGGAACCCAGGAATAGAGAGAAAATCTTCCAGTGGGGACCCCAGTTATGTTGACTCTGGTGACAATCAATTTCTTCTCACTTCTTATTTTGGCTATGGGGCAGGAAGTGAAGGGAAATATCCCCAATGGGACACAGATGGCAAAAAAAAACTGACAGTGGTTATAAACCTCCCTTACTCTATCCACATTCTTTAAAAAGTGTTGTGTTCATTTCTATTTCTTTTATATAAGGGATGAGGCGCTGTTGACTTTCATCTCCCATACGCATATAGATTCAACTTTTATGCGTTTATTTCTACTTTACTTTCTGAGTTTGTTTTATTTAATAGTTTGTCTCTTTATCAGTCCATCCATTAGAGCACCAAACTCACAGGTAACAACCAACTTTGTCATTATGCTGTCCACATTGCTGGAATTTATGTTGTTCTGCGATGTCTTTTACTGTAGGCAAAAAGAGGTTTTTTAATGCAGTGAGGGCTGTAGCATAGGTGTTACCTGCTGCTGGTAGAGTACAGAAAATACGCTGTCTTTTTCATAGGCAGTGAATAAATAAAGCATGCTTTCTAGCAGTAGGCAGATCCTCCTGATTATCAGAAAGTATGTCATTTTCAAACAAATCCAAGCAGTAAAAGAAATTGCAGGTTCACCAGGGTTTTGAAGAAAAGTTGCAGGCTGCTGTAGAGATAGAAGAGGCATCCACATCCTAGTTGCATCCAGTGGTGTATTTAGGTTTCGTGCTGCCCTAGGCAACACAAAAATCGCCCCCCCCCCCCCATTGAGAGACCCTGACACCGACCAACACCCCCCTCCCCCACAAAGAGTGCCTGACATTGACCAACAACACCCCAGCCTCCTCCCCCCCAACCGAGAGACCCTTCCACCACCCCCCATACACTGGCAACTCCCCCCCACCCCGGCGAGAGAGAAGCATGCACTATCAAGCTGCCCACAGCCTCTCTCAGATCCCACCTGGCCCCCATGCTGTAGTGTCTCTTCTTCCACCCCTTCTTTAGGGGAGTGGCGCTGCCCCCCTGAAAGATGCCGCCCTAGGCAAATGCCTTGTTTGCCTTGTGGAAAATATACCCCTGGTTGCATCCTGTAGTCTTGGAGGTAGAATAGTTAGAGTGCAGGCTTCTCAGCATATCATAACAGGAATTGGAACTCATTTGTACAGAGTACAGAGAATATTATACATGTACAACTGTAACTAGTGACAACTAAAGGCCAGCGGTATTGGACACCACAGTAGCTTCTACTTAAAGCAACATTAAATCTTTGTTTTTTTTTCTACTAAAATAAAAAACATGTCATACTCACCTGCTCTGTGATATTATATTGCACTAGAGCAGCCCAGATGCTCCTCCTCTGGGGTCCCCCACCAGCGCTCCAGACTCCTCCCCCCTCCCCCGACGCGGCAGTTGATTGACAGCACAGTGCTATCAATCTGCTCAGGGAAGAGGAAGACAGTGGTGAAGTGGTGGGAGCCACTGCTCTCGTGCACATCTCTAGTTTGAATCAGGCTCAGGTAAGTATAAGGGGGGCTGGGGGCATCCTGCAGCACACAAGGTTTTTCACCTGAATGCACAGCCCAGCTCCGGCCAGAATTATTATTTTTTTTAACTGTGAGTAGAGAGGGGCCAGAACCTCTCAGGTTTTCATTATTGTATGTATTGTTGTATGTTGTTTTTTGATATATGCAAACGCTGCATAGTTACAGTATTTTGCCTGATTTTATTTTTTTTGCCTGTCTTCAAGACAGGGTCTGTGTGATTGAGAACATTAAAATCTCTGCAGGCTCTAATGATGTGAAACATCCACAATGCTCGTGGTAGCCAGAGACACTGTGACTATGGTTCATATCAATGAGGGGGCTCAGCAAGAACATTTTTTAATTTTAATAGATTTTTATTGGGGTCAGCATGTCAGCGTGACTGTGTGAAGCTCTGCCAAAAAAAAGTGGCTGCAAATAAATGTCACTTTTTCTGTAGCACCTCCTGCAGCAAAAGTGACCAAAGCAAATTGTGCCCCCCCAAAATCCATACCAGAACTTTTATCCTTATTGAGGGTCCGCTATGGATATACAGTGCTTTGAAAAAGTATTCATACCCCTTAAGATTTTCCACATTTTGTCATGTTACAACTAAAATCGTAAATATATTTTATTGGGATTTTATGTGATAGACCAACACAAAGTGGCACATAATTGTGCAGTGGAAGGAAAATGATTATTATTATTATTATATGCTTGTGGAGCTTACACTTTAAAGGGAGGGGGAGGTGGTACAAAAGGTAATAGAATGATAAATGGTTTTTAAAATTTTTTACAAATAAATATTTAAAAAGTGTGGGGTGCATTTGTATTCAGCCCCTTTTACTCTGATACCCCTAACTAAAAGCTAGTGGAAAAAATTGCCTTCAGAAGTCACCTAATTAGTAAATAGAGTCCACCTGTGTGTAATTTAATCTCAGTATAAATACAGCTGTTCTTTGATGCCTTCAGAGGTTTGTTCGAGAACATTTGTGAACAAACAGTATCATGAACGCCAAGGAACACACCAGACAGGTCAGGGATAAAGCTGTGGAGACGTTTAAAAAAGGGTTAGGTTATTTAAAAAAATATCCCAAGCTTTGAACATCTCACAGAGCACTGTTCAATCCATCATCAGAAAATGGAAAGAGTATGGCACAACTTCAAACCTACCAAGACATGGCCATCCACTTAAACTGACAGGCCAGGCAAGGATAGCATTAATTAAAGGAGCAGCCAAGAGGCCCATGGTCACTCTGGAGGAGCTGCAGAGATCCGCAGCTCAGGTGGGAGAATCTGTCCACAGGACAACTATTAGTTGTGCACTCCACAAATCTGGTCTTTATGGAAGAGTGGCAAGAAGAAAGTCATTGTTGAAAGAAAGCCATAAGAAGTCCGGTTTGCAGTTTGCGAGAAGCCATGTGGGGGGCACAGCAAACATGTGGAAGAAGGTGCTCTGGTCAGGGGAGACCAAAATTTTACTTTTTGGCCTAAAAGCAAAAAATGCTATGTGTGACGCAAAACTAACACTGCACATCACCCTGAACACACCATTCCCACCATGAAACATGGTGTCATCATCATGTTGTGAAGATGGTTTTCTTCAGCAGGGACAGGGAACCTGATCAAAGTTGATGTGAAGATGGATGGAACCAAATACAGGGCAATCTTAGAAGAAAACCTGTTAGAGTCAGCAAAAGACTTGAGACTGGGGCGGAGGTTCACCTTCCAGCAGGACAACGACCCTAAACATACAGCTAGAGCTACAATGGAATGGTTTAGATCAAAGCATATTCATGTGTTAGAATGGCCCAGTCAAAGTCCAGACCTAAATCCAATTCAGAATCTGTGACAAGACTTGAAATTTGCTGTTTACAGACGCTCTCCACCCAATCTGACAGAGCTTGAGCTATTTTGCAAAGAAGAATGGGCAGAAATTTCACTCTCTAGATGTGCATAGCTGGCACAGGCATACCCAAAAAGACTTGCAGCTGTAATTGCAGCGAAAGGTAGTTCTACAAAGAATTGACTCGGGGAGGCTGAATACAAATGCCGCCACACTTTTGACATATTTATTTGTAAAAAAGTTTGAAAACCATTCATCATTTTCCTTCCACTTCACAATTATGTGCCACTTTGTGTTGGTTTATCACATAAAATCCCAATAAAATATATTTACACTTTTGGTTGTAAGATGACTAAATGTGGAAAATTTCAAGGGATATGAATACTTTTTCAAGGCACTGTAAAGGCCACATGTCTATTCATATTGATGGTCGGAGTATGCATATTTCTGTGTAACAAGTTTCAGAAATCTTGGGTGGCCTGGTGTTAGGGGAGCACAGGCAAGGTAAGTATAAGATGTGTCTTGTTTAAAAGGACTATAGTTTAATTTAACATATTCCTTTGCTTTTTTGAAAAAAAAGTTTACTTTTTTTTATACAGATTATTTTATATATTATTTACATGCATTTTATTTTCTGTCAGCAGGTGGAGCTTTATACACATTTTAACATGTTTTCCAGTTACTCCTTACCTCTTTGTTACAATACCTCTAGTACAATATGTGTAAATCCCTCCTCTTGACATGTAGTGTGTTACACGTGCATGCAGTGTACTGTGCTTAGTGGAGCATGGCCTTTTGGCTATGAGGGGGTGTGTTCTTAAGTGTGTGCACAGTATATCAAGGGTGGGTATTTGTTGGTGTGTGTCTCTTCCTTGAGCATGCACACAAGCCTAGGAGGGTATTTAAACTTCTTCCTTTATTATAGCCAGTGCTCTAACATCTTGGCAGCTACCTTGTGCGTGAGATTGATCATTTCTTTTATTTATAAGTTTTCTTTCATCCTTCAGCAAAGGATACAGAACTGTTAACCAGATTGTAACATCCAAAACAAAGAGACATATCACAATGGAGTCCATAAGGGGTTATATACACAAGGACAACAACTTAGGCCTAGTACACACGATGAGAACATCGGAAGATTGATCGCTCATGCTTTTTTTTGTTACTCTCATTTAAAATGTTACTCTCATTTTAAATATGAGCATACCAAAATTCTTGCATGATCCAGTACAACTTCCTGTGTGCGTAGCAATGCAACAGCGTGTAATCGAAAGTAACGTCATGTACATGTGACCCCTCTGCAGACAATTATCAAATTGTAGTAATAAGATTATTGCTTCATTTTTGTTATTATACTGTACATATTTATATCCTAAAAATGGTATTTTTTCTTATTTAGGAGCATTTTCATTGTAAACAGATTGTTTTTTCGTTGCCCTTTCTCCTTCTGGCTTATTTTCATGTTTCCGATTGTGCGTGGTCTTGGTCACTCGATTTTTTACAGATAATTACTGTACTGATTATAGGAAAATTTGTTCTGTTATCTTACGAGAAAAAGTTTTGTGCTTGTCCCTTCGAATAATTTTTCATGAACTGTTATG
This sequence comes from Staurois parvus, assembly GCF_062004578.1. Taxonomy (NCBI): domain Eukaryota; kingdom Metazoa; phylum Chordata; class Amphibia; order Anura; family Ranidae; genus Staurois; species Staurois parvus. Next base: position 14,586,048 of record NW_028317813.1, read on the forward strand.
ACTGGCTCTCGAAAACTGTATACTAACAAACAGATTATCGGACGATTGCTCCAAAAGCGTTTTTTTTTTTCCACTCGATTTTCTCATTGTGTGTACTAGGCATTAGTAATAATATCATCGTGTTTCCTCATGGTTAAGAGGTAGATAAATTTCCTTACCCCATATACTGCAATCGTAGGCAAAGAGCCAATGAGGCGTTGCTAAGCTAAAAGGGCTTATTTGAAAAAAATATTATGATCCAAAACTAAGAGGAAGAAAGAGAAGAGAGGCCAGGAAAGGCAATGTAAGTTCAAGAAAGGGGAGAGAGAGTAGGAAAAAAGAGGAAAGAAGAAAAGGAGGGAAAGAAAAGAGGGGGAAAAAAAGTGGAAGTAGAATAGTAGAATATTGGAGGGTTGAGAGACTGGAGACCATATGCAAGACTGAAAGTATATCCCTTCATCTTCATGTTTCAGAGCCACTGTTAAGCGTTTTATAGAATTGATTTTGTTTATGACTATAATCCATTGACCAGTTGTTGGTGGGTCTTTGCTTTCCCGGTTTTGTGGGATACAGTCCTTAGCAGCATTGCGTAGGTGAATCAGGTGGGATTTCTTGTATCTGCAACTTGAGAGTGGAGTGATATGTAATAAGAATGTCTCTGGACGAACCATCAGAGATGTAACAGTAAGTTTTAACAATAGTGTTTTTATTAAAACATTTAACAGAGCAGTAAACACAAGTATATTTCGGTATACAGCAGCAGTAGTGTTCAACAATGAGTGATACAGTTATACACAGGTGATGGACAATCCATGCAGAGTCAGTACACAGTAATCACATTTATAACCATACATAGATCAGAAAAATTAACAGAATACTCTCAAGTTGCTCTAAACCAGAAAGGAATGAGGGTAGGGAAGGGGGGGGAGAGGGAGGAGGGGAGAGGGAGGAAAAAGGAGTGGAAAGGCAGATACCCTTAGGAGGAGGGGAGGTTGGTAAGGACATCTAAGGGGCACGCAAATAATCAAGGTAAGAGCGTGACCAATCAAAACATGGTTACGTGAAACACAAAGAAAGACAGAGTCATGCTGTTAAACCTTGGGCAACTGTAAGTTTATGGGCTTCGGACATCACCCTAAAAAGGACGTATAAGGGGGCATGACCAAAAAATGTGCCGCAAGGAGCCATTTTCTTGTTAGCAATGTCAACACAAAGGTGAAACTGAATGGAAAATTTTATGGAGAGTGGGCTTCCTGTACCAAAGCATCAACAATTTATATCCCGCCTCTTGATATCTTGCTGGAGAGTGTGGATCGGTGTGCAAAGAAAAGGTCCCTCTGTGTACTTATCAGGGTCCTATCCAGGTCACGCTCCCACTTCTACAGAAAGGGAAGAAATTGTTCATTTCTGCCTTGCCAGTTACTTGCCTAGATCATCTTTTGATGATTCTGCCTCATTCCTCTTGCCTACTGCCTGCTGCCTAACTCAACCTCAGCCTGAACCTAGACCAGTCATAGTGCCATTACCCTGTCTCTGTAATTTTTTGATAATGCCTCTTAACCAGGGGCGGACTGACAACTCATGGGGCCCATGTGTCCTTGCCCAAACTCAAAAAAGCCTATGAAAAAGGTACCAGGGGCATCTCATGGGGCACCCTACTGACCCCGGGCCCTCGGGCAGTGCTCGAGTTTCCAAATGGTCAGTCCGCTCCTGCTCTTAATGCATGTCAACAGCCTCTGACATTGTCTTGGAACATGTCAGCAATCTCTGAAAAACGTTAGGTGCATATTGTTAACACTCAGTTTCCTAACCATCCAAACTGTCCCTAATGTACCAGAGTCATTATTATTAAGCCAAACTTGTTATGCCACGCCTGTTTCACCTGCCTCCTAGCACTACACCAATTCCAAATTTTGTGATAGTAAGCTTTTTGATACTGCTTGTTTAGTAACCTCACCTCCCCTTTAATGAAAAATCTTAGGCTCCAGTAACTGAAAATTCCCAGGTATGATCGTAAATCAAAGAGTTCTGCATGCTTCAGGTCACGTGATCTGAAGCCAGCATTGGGTCATTTGGCACACAGCACCTCTGCATTATAAGCCCCATGTCAGTAGAGTGTTTTGGTCTTCTGACCTTGCAGCAGAACTAAACCCATCAATTTAACAGTTTCAAAAAACAGTTACATTCTCGGGAATGTAACTGTGACATTTGCTTGTTCTCTCAACCAAACTGTCAAACCAACCACCAAATGGCTGCTGTCATATCTGATCACCTGTGCAGCATCATAGCAATTGAAGATCAGAGGCTAAGATGGAAGCTTACTTGGCTCAAAATGATAGGAGGGTTTAGTTCCACTTTAAGGCTGAAGTTTAGGGACATAACTTACCTGGTATGAAGTGTGTCCCATGTCCGGCTAGCTGCTGCGTGGTGTAGAAATCTCCCCACTGCTGGCAGGTTCAACCTTGAGTGCTGATCTTCTGGCACTTCAGCTTAACACCACTGTGAATGTAAAAAAGTTATGCCCCTTCTGCCACCTCCTCCATTCATATAACTTGTTATTCTTTTCCTTCAAAGAACTGAAAGTGTTTTTTGAATGAAGGACTGGCGCATAAATGACATGATCTACCTTCTTCAATCACAGAACACATTGCATTCTAGGAAAGAATAGTATGAGTTCTATATATTGAGGAGGCTGTTGGAAGCAGTGCCATCTTTCAGACTCACAGTGACTCACAATTTTGAATAGTAGAAGGATTAGAGGGTCTGTCAATTTTCAATTGCTGTCTGTGTCCTCAATTGGGTGATCACCTACAGGAAGTGATGGAAAATGCTAAATTCTACAGTTGTCACCTGAACAAGGTGAAAGTATATATTTCAGTGGGGACACCTGTTTCAGTGACAACTGTTTAAGAGTGGTGTTCCCATCACTTTCTATAGATTTCCCTCTTTTTTTGAGTCTTTGGGACAGGTAGTGAAGGAAACTGTCCAAATAGGACACAGACAGAAAAAAATCTGACAGTTTCAGCTACACCCTATTACAGGGGTATTGAATAAAATTCACAAAGGTCCAATCAGTAAAATTTCCTTCCAGCAGAGGTCCGAATCACATGTTTGATTCTTAATGGTACATCTGTGCATTGGCAAACACAGCGCGTTTTTACAAGTGCCAAACCGCATGGTGTCACAGTACCATGCAGCTTGGTATGGGGCCATTAAAAAAAGGGTCAGGTACTTCTTTCTCTGTGTTTCTGCGTATAAGGAAGCTCACTGACATAAATGGGCAGCCTACACACAGAATGCAATGTGAAACTAGCATCTGATCCTTCACATCAAAGTCCTTTTACTACATCAGTGTTCTCAGTTCCCCTTTACATCATCATTCCTCCCTTCACATTACAGTCCTTAGTCTCCCTTCAAATTATTGTCCTTGGCCCCCCCTTTATATAACCCCTCTGCTTCAAATTGCCATTCCCAGCCCCCCTTCACGTTCCTGTTCTCACCCCCTTTATAGCACCCCTCCTTCACATTGCAGTCCCCAGCCCTCCTTCACATTCCTGTCCACACCCCCTTTAAAGGAACCCCCCTTCACATTCTTGTCCTCATCCCCTTTATGGAACCCCTCCTTCACACTGCAGTCCCCAGCCCCCTTTCACATTCCTATCCTCATTCCCTTTATAGCACTTTCCTTCACATTCCTGTCCTCACCCCCTTTATAGCACCCCATTCACATTCCTGTCCTCACCCCCTTTATAGCACCCCCCTTCACATTCCTGTCCTCACCCCCTTTATAGAACCCCCATTCACTCTGCAGTCCCCAGCCCCCCTTCACATTCCTGTCCTCTCCGCCTTTGTAGCACCCCCATTTACATTCCTCTCCTCACCCCATTTATAGAACCCCCCTTTCACTCTGCAGTCCCCAGCCCCCCTTCACATTTCTGTCCTCAACCCCTTTATAGAACCTCCCCCTTCATTCTGCAGTCCCCAGCCCCCCTTCGCATTCCTGTCCTCACCCCCTTTGTAGCACCACCATTTACATTCCTGTCCTCACCCCCTTTATAGAACCCCCCTTCACTCTGCAGTCCCCAACCCTCCTTTACGTTCCTGTCCTCCCCCATTTATAGAACCCCCCTTCACACTGTGCCCAGCCCTCCTTCACATTCCTGTCCTCGCCTCCTTTGTAGAACCCCCCTCCTTTCATAACACTCATTTCACATTCCTGTCCTCACCCGCCCCTTTTATATCACCCCCTTCCCTTCACATTACAGTTTCCGGATCCCCTTCACATCACCCCTGGCTTTCCCTGGTACTTCATAGTAGTGACAGACCCCACTTCCCTGTCCTACCTTACAGTGCAGAGGGCAGAACGCACAGCAGGTCTAGAGCTGACATCGGAAGGGCAGCACAGTGATGGACAGAGGGCAGGAGCTGCCCCAGTTAACTGATTAGTTGCTATGATGCAGGGCAGTCTTAGCCCTTTTAACAATCAGTTAATTGGGCCAGCTACCACCTTCCATCCATTGTTGTGCTACTTCCCTATGTTAGCTCTGCAAAAAAGAAAGTGCTAGCGGTAGCTGGGGGGAAGAACTGGCTCCTAAATGGTGTGACCGCGGCAGGTCTGGGAGGTACTTTGACTTGGTCCGCATCTGGACCGCGGTCCACCATTTAGTGATGACTGTCCTATTATAGCCAAAACTGAAAAAATAGGCTTTGGCTATACATACACTTTAAGCCTATGTAAGTATTAGAATGTCCACAGTTCTACTTCAAAGGAAAACTATAATGGTTTTGGTTACATTTTCTCATTTACATATTTTAGAAACTAGTCATTCAGGTATTTTCCATAACTTTCATAACGTTCTATTAGTCAAAAATTTAAAAAGGATGTTTTCATAAGTGTTTTTGCGGCGCATGTTGAGCTTTGACATAAGAAAGCCCAGCTGTGGCTGGTTACTTATTGACTATTTTTTTTCTATAACTGAAAACCGAGAGAAGACTGGAAGAGAGGAAGGTGTCTATTCACCCAAATAATAAATTTGTATATGTGTTTTAAATCCTGCAGTCATTAAAATCTGTTTTCTGCAAGTTGTAAATATGAAGTACAATAATTCATGTTTACCCAACAAAAAAAGAAATCAGACATTTTTAATTGTATTTCTTAGTCTTGAACATAAAAAATAAACTGCATACAAAAGTACTAAATATTCCCTATAGAGTGGTTGTAAAGGCAGATCATTTTAACCCTAATGTATTCATTGCATTAAGGTAAAAAATGTCCTTAATGCAAGTAGTAGTATCGACCCCCACCCCTAAATGCTTACCTGAGTCCTGTATCCATCCAGTGCTGTGCCCATCTACAGCTGCTCTTTCCCTTCTCCCACAGGCAGAAACTGGTTCCTGCTGCTGTCAGTCAAATTCTGTGAGCAGAGAGTGTGGGGTAGAGCAGAGCCATGCTGTGTGTGTCTATAGAAGCAAACAGCCTGGCTCAGGAGTGAGCCTGCAGGTACCCCACCATAGAAAAAAACATACATTTTTAAAATCACTTTAAGGAGACACTGTAATTTTGTCTATTCATGACAAAGAATTGATTTGCTAAAACTGGAGTGTACAAAATCTGATGCAACTGTGTAAATCTCAGAACTAGAATGTTAGAAATATAGATCCTTTGGCAAGGAAAGCAGCTCCCTTTTATTTATTTGGTATGGGTATTTAACAGGTTACCTAGAAATGAGCTTTACATTTAATCTTCTTCTTTAATTACCTTCAGTTTGGGCCATTTCTGGCACATTTTGTTCACATGTAACAATCAGTATTTTGTGCTAAAGAAATTACTTTGAACACCCAAATATTATAGATTTTTTTTAAAACAGAGGCCCTAGAGAATAAATTGGTGGGTATTACAATTTCTTATGTCACACAGTATTTGTGAAGCGGTTTTTCAAAGGAAATTTTGGGAATGTTAATACAAAAAAACTCAATACAATTTTTTTGTAAAACATAAAAGATAATGTTATACCAAGTACATAGATACCAAAAATGTCATGCTTTAAAATTGCACACTCCGACAAATGACGAAAAGTTTACAGTTCATAGGCGACATTTTAAAAGCCTTTACAGGTTACCATCACTAGATTTACAGAGGAGGTCTAGGACTAGAATTGCTGCCCATGAGCTGATGTTAGTGGTGATACTTCACATGTGTGGATCAAATGCTGTTTGCGTTCATGCGGGATTGACACATGCATTCGCCTTTGCGTGCAAGCATGGGAGGATGGGGGCACTTACAATTTTAAAAAAATATATAATTTTTTTTTAAATTTTTCACTGTTGCTTTAATTTGTTTTTTTTATCACTTTTACTGCTGTCAGAAGGAATGTAAACATCCCTTGTGACAGCAATAGGCACGTGACAGGTGCTCTTTAGGGAGAGATCTTCAGTCTATAAGACCCCAAATCCCTCCTCTGGACTTAGAAGCATTCAAAACACCAAGATCAGTGTTTTTGAATCCTTTTATTTTTTTGAAAATGGTGCCATTTACTTCCGAGTAAACTGGAAGTGATGTCAGGTCAACATTTCCGGTTTATTATAACAGAGAGACGATCAAAGATGGGGATGGATGGGGGACGTCCTCTCCAGCTGGTTGTAATAGCAATTGAATGGCCAGGTAGCTTTGATTGCTATTACAAGAAAGCTGACCGCCAGCTGCAGGTATCATTCCAATAAAAGCACCAAAAATTCAGAAATAGAGAAATAGTTAAATCTAACCCCTCTGTATGTTTAGTCAAAAATCTTTTACTGCTGTATCCAAAACTAAACAAAAAAAGGTGAGCTATACATACAGTACACTCTAAGATAACAATTCGAGTGAACCTGTGGCCATTCAAAGATTTTCTTTTCTTTCTTGTCCATTGAGGGACACTGGAATTCAGAAACATTTTGGTTATATTTCCACCTACAGAAAGTTGGGACACTAGCAAATGTGTAACCTCTCCTCTATCCAGTGTGCCTTTTCTTTAGTTCTGTTGAAAAAGTGTAAGTATTTCTTGCTAGCCTTCCTTGGTTCCGTGTAATTTCTCCTCATTGACTTCAGTCAAGTTTCCTTTCCACACTGCTACTTGAGCTGGTCTCTACATAGCTGCTATCCATATCAGTATTTACTCAACACTAACTTTGGAGGTCATACTCAAGCCTTACTGGACTAGTGAGGGCCTAGCCTTGAATGCAACCTTTAGGCCAGGGGTGCTCAACTCAACCAGGAAGCCCTCTTTTGTGGCCCAGAACCTGCAACCATGGAAGCTTACACCCATATATAGGCGTGGTGAATGGGCAAGCCTAGATTGCAATCAATGGGTTGCTAACCTGCCATCCTGGATCATCCTGGAGCATCAGAGTACACCACTTCTTTTTCCAAGGTTGCCCCCTGTTAACCCTTGTGTGTTGTTTAGTGGGTTTTTGGATTTCATAGTCCCCTTTCATGGGCCTGTGAGTGGCTGTTGCCCACCCTTCAGTTGGATTGCTTGTCTTAATTAATTTGTCTCTCAATGGATGAAAGGGAAAATAAGATTTTTATATACTATAATGTACAGCGCTGAGCAAACCTTTCTGGCGCTATATAAATACTGTATAATAATAATATATAGAATAAAATATTTTCCACTCCTCTGTGTTTTATTTTCTGGCTTGCCCTTCATACTGCTTTCTCACAAAACTGAGGTTTGCTGGATAGAGGAAGAGTTGTACTCCATAAAAAACTCCATAAAAAGATTATATGGTAAGTTCAAAAATTAAATTTTTGTAACAAGCAGTAAAGAAGCTTTAAAGCAATCCCTCTCCAACTTCAGCGGCTGGAGGCACCATTCCTCAACAAGCAATGTATCTCAGAAGCTTAGCTCACTCTGCCGTCCCTTCCCAGGGGTGTCTGCTTTGTGTACACATTAGAGATTAAAAAACTTGAAGACTGCTCAGGCATTACTGGGGAGGGGGGGGGGCAGGGTAAGTTAAATTGACTAAAACAGGCCTGCACGTTGGAAAACAAAGCATGGATAGATTCATCTTCTGCTGCAGATATTGTATTCTGGAAGCTTGTACTGATTGCTGTAAAAAAACCTGAAGAGTGGCAGAAACTGCTTGAGTACAGGTGCTGTGCGGCAGCAATTTCCCACCATGCCCTCTTAGATTTTTCAACTGAAAGATGTTGAGTGGGAGGATGCTGACAGGGCCACCCACGGAGCGAATTTCATCCAGAAGTGGCGAAATCTTGCTATGTGTATAGCCAGCTTAAAAGTAAGTCCTGGTAGATATTTTGAGTTCCCGTGAGATACATCTTATTTCTTTGCCATTTTGGGCAGTCATTACAATTTTTAGATGATACCTAATGCATCTTGGATTATATGGCGTATGTTGCTTTTCTAGCTTGCTATGTTGGGAATTACTTTTCTGAAATAAAGAATTTGTAAAAAAAAAAAAGACTTTAAAAGAAAGACTTTACCAACCTCCATAGGCTAACTTTAAACTTAACCCCTAAACCTAACCCTTAAACATAATCGAAGCCTGGTCCTTAAACTTTAAGAGTAACTAAACTTTATGATAAAAAGGAATAGTATAGTAGCTTACCTCAACTTCTGTTTTTGGGTTTTTATCTCCCAGTTCCTTTACTTGCAGTCCTAGGGAGGCAAGGCTTGCAGAGCAGCTCTCTAAGCAGCAGCTGTGTTCAAATATAGGATGATCTAGGGACAGTTTGTAGAATAATAGGAAAAGTTTAGGTTAGGGTTTGATTCTGCTCTAACCAAAATCCTTAAATCTAACCCTCAACCTAACCCTTTGAAACTAATCCTTAAACTGTACTTAAACCTATCCCATAAACGTATCCCCTAACCCCAACCTTTAAATTTATCCTTAAAACCTTACCCCTAAGTTTAACCCCTAAACTTAACCTAGCCTTTAAAGAAGCTGTTTCTCTTCCAGTTTTATTTTTTTTTTACATAGTTACATAGTTGGTAAGGTTGAATTAAGACACCAGTCTATCCAGTTCAATCTGAGTGTGCAGGTTTATGTCACTACCATTAACCACATTCCTGTGTGTTCGCTAAGAAACACATCTAAAAGTTTTTTTTACTCTATCCACGCTCTCCACTGACACCACCAACTCTAGAAGGGAGTTCCACATCCTTACCTCTCTAACAGTAATGAACCCCTTACATAGTTTAAGATTGAACTGCTTTTTGGCCAACTTCATCTGTGGCTGTGTGTTTTCTTTAGAGACATTAGGTGAAATAGATTCCTCCCAATGCCAGAGTCACCATTTAAAGATTTGTATATTGCGATCATATCCCCTCTTAAACGTCTGTTATCCAGAAGGAAAAAGTTTAATGTTTGTAGTTGTTCCTCTTAACTGAGGTCCTCCAGCTCCCTTATTACCTTTTTTGCCCTTCTCTGGGCTCTCAACAGTTCATACATGTCCTTCCTGAGGACTGGGATCCAAAACTGGTTGGCATACTCAAGACGTGGCCAAACCAGAGTTTTATAAAGTGGTAGAATTATAGTCTTGATCTTATTCATAACCCTTTTATCATAGTAAAAAAGATTATCATGACAATCTGAAGTAGCTCACCAAAATATTGTCAATGTTTTCCAAACAAAAAGTGCAAATCCACTGCTTGAAAAATTACACCATTCAAACCCTTGTACCAAAATTTCACCCAATCTATTCAGCTTTTATGAAAATCTTTCTAATGTTTGGATGTCATTTAGGCCACCATAATGCATTTCCACCTTTGTTTTAGAAGTACATCAGTATATTCTGCCCATTATTTTATGGCTAGTGCAGTATGTACAGTATGAAAATTCTCCAATATAAGAATTCTCTGCAAGAGAAATATTAACAGCCAATAGTGTACAGTAGAAAATATAATACCAGGTCTATGTAAACCCACATATCAGTGCATACATGGTATTGAACCTGTCTATCTTGATCCGGTAAATACACCATTGGAAGCATTCTTTTTTTTTAGTTTAATAAGTGTTATCCCAAAGAGGCTATTTAGCCCTCCCAGCTTTTATCTTGAACAACAGAATGATTAGCCTTAATGTTGTAGAGATCTGAGAGTGGGAGTAGTTGAGTAGTTTAGAAAAAGACAGTGGGACATCTGACACCACTCAATCCACAAAAAAACTGTACTTTGTCAGCCCTCAGTAGGTTTTAATACTGACTGCATTCTGGCAGATCAACAGGTATTTTTTGTGTTTGCAGGGTCTTTCAGGGAGATGTAATGCATATTTTTTTTTATATTTTACCTATATGTATGCTTTAACTTTGCACTTGAAATCTGGGCACGTGGGCAGCTTATTGTTGAAGTTTTGATGATCCCTGGTGGCCTACTGAATGTTATAATACTCATGTCAAAGTATATTATGCCAGTTTCCGGTGTCCATTGGACATGACGTACTGTATATTGACTACTCCACCCTGTTGACATGGTGAAACAGCTATTGTCCAGACTCTGGATCTCAGTGTAAGACTTCTTACTCTTTGGTCTGTGGTAAGCTATCTGCAGCTTTATAATGTGCATTCGGTAGACGTTCTGCTGTGATACAGCATTAAACATGGGACTAGTATACATGCACCTGGACACTGCTTGTCTATAAAGATGCTTTAAACATTGTGGGTTGTACTGGACCAAAAGTCAGCATACAGGGGTGTAGCCCTCTTTTTTGTGGGGGGGGGGGGGTATGAGAAATGGCCCTCCTCAAACAGGATATTGCACTATTCCTGTAGGTAAATAAGATAACCTCCACCCAGAACAGTGCATCTGTGAACAGAGGGGATTTCCTTCATGTGAAATGAAAACAGTAATCTAAACAAAGTCATTGTGAGCAGTGGAAATACTGCAACCAGTAAGATTAACCATAAGTATATACACTCACCGGACACTTTATTAGGTACACCTGTTCAATTGCTTGGTAACACAAATTGCTAATCAGCCAATCACATGTCAGAAACTCAATGCATTTAGGCATCTAGACATGGTGAAAACGACTTGCTGAAGTTCAAGCCGAGCATCAGAATAAGGAAGAAAGGGGATTTAAGTGACTTTGAATGTGGCATGGTTGTTGGTGCCAGAAGGGCTGGTCTGAATATTTCAAAAACTGCTGATCTACTGGGATTTTCATGCACAACCATCTCTAGGGTTTACAGAGAATGGTCCAAAAAAGATAAAATATCTAGTGAGCCTCAGTTGTGTGGGCGAAAATGCCTTGTTGGTGTCAGAATTCAGAGGAGAATGGGCAGACTGATTGCTGCGATATTGTAGGGTCAGAATTTGGAGTAAACAACATGAAACCATGGATCCATGCTGTCTTGTATCAATGGTTCAGGTTGGTGGTAGTGGTGTAATGGTGTGGGAGATATTTTCTTGGTAGTAGCAAGGTGTACCTAATAAAGTGTAGATGCACACCAGCATGGAAATAATATAAGCTTTATATAAGAAGAGATTATTAACAGTGTAGGGCCAGATAGGAGTCCTGGTGGAATTGTGCATATATACCTAGGTATATATAGTTATTAATAGATATACCTCCAGATGAATGTTGCAGCAAAGCCCAGTTGCACAGGCCTCTGAGGATGATGTGGTGTCTGTCTATCTCTTGGAGACATAATGGTCTTTGCTTCTGATCTGGGTGAAAACACATCAGCAGTAGCAGTCCCTGTGTGTATAGGAATCTGGTGCAGCTGTGCATAGTATAAAAGTACAGTGCTTAAAATTGATAATCACAAATATGTGCATTAATAATAAAAAAAGTATTAATAATAAAAAAAATTAAATTTGTAGAAAAAATTCATATACGATATGGGTAATAAAACTATTCAATATAGGTACTAAATAGTTTGTGATAGTAATTCTATAGTGCCCATATAATGCTAAATCTTCAGTCGGTGCTTGTGCTCGTTACGGAATAGAAGAAATGCGCACTCACCGGATGCGCAATGTATATGCGCGTTGTATAATATATCCTGGTGTCATCAAGGTAGTCATCTGGGCCAGTTGTAGAAGTGGCTCCCTTTTAGGATGGATAGGTCCCGGGGCTTTAAATGATGATCCAGGTCCAGATTTCCCCTTAGGGGATAGGTGGGTGCAGCTCACAAAGGTTTAACTGGAGGCTCCCTCTATGGATAAATAGGGCTGGGTGTCTAAAAGATTAATACTTAAAAATTGACAGTGTCAGTAGGGCAAAGGTTCTTGTAAGTCTGTTTGCTGTGGCAGCATGCTGGCTCTCTCGAGTCTCAGAAGAGGAGTTCTCAGTCGCCACGTAATAAGTGCACAGTAGATGGTTGCAGAGTTCACTGGGTGTTGTAGCCAGGTAGGATTCATTACTGAATATTTGATGTACATCAAGGATCACGTCTTCATCTGCACATTAGACCGTTCCTTCATGAGCTGTATAGTTAGCTGTGCATGGTAGCCAATCAGCTTCTAACTTCAGCTCAATTAACTTCTGTTCAATTAAAGGATTAAGTTCACCTTTTAGTAAAAAATAATAAATGCACATTTTTTTGCAGGTAAAAAATGTGCATTTATTATTTTTGACTGCAGGAGCCTGTAAAGCATTGCACCAGCGATCAGCAGATCGCTGGTGCCATGCAGATCTCTGGCAGATCTGTCGTACGGGATGTACAAGCAAACAGATATACTGACAGTAATAATGAATGAACTCCACAGCGCCATGGTAGGAGGCTGTCGGGACTTGTAGTCTCTCATTCACAGAGGGCTGTGAATGAGTGACGTGGCCAGGTGGGTGGAACAAGGTGGGGGGGAAGATCCCCCGCTAGCTGTCAAAGCAGGGAGAGCGGGGGCCGGTCTGATTGTAACCCTGAATATGGGTGTAATATGTAACATGTTACAATAGGCGAACCAGGGGTGGACTGACAACTCATGGGGCCCCCGGGCAATAGGGGATCATGGGGCTCCTGTGTCCTTGCCCAAACTCAAAAAAGCCTATGAAAAAGGTACCAGGGGCATCTCATGGGACCCCCTACTGACCCTGGGCCTGAATGGTCAGTCCGCCCCTGAGGCGAACTTATCCTTTAAGCTTTTGACAAAAAAATAGAAGCTCATTGGTTTCTATGCAGAGTTGCACCAGATTTTGCACTGTACAGTTATAGTAAATCAACCCCCTTGTATCCCATAGACAGCACAGTCTGAATGGCTCCTTTATCTCCTCTCCACTTAGACTTTTTACAGACCCTATCAAAGTTGGGAGCTTGTGATATTACAAAGTAGGAACAGCATATAAAAAGTCACATGATCCTTTTTTAATTTGATCTTTTTTGTATAATATCACAAGAAAAAGCAATGCATGCCATAAGTACAAGCTTTTATTAAAAAAAAATGCACAGAGATTTTCATGGTATTAAATTGAACTGAGAGCCTGCCATATCACCAGTAATGATAATTAATTGATATACTTGTAATTCAAATGTGCAAATAACTTATGCCATATCCAAGAAATTGGTACAAAGATCAGTGGTGCAAGCAGGTCAGTTTCTCTCTGTGTTTTGTGGAACACATGTCCACTTTTACAGGAAATGAGTGAAGCTATCATGTAAGACTATGCGAATACACAGGTACAATATGTACATAATATTACTTCCTCGTGATACTGATAGTGTGCAGACTTACATACAGTATTAATACATCATGTGTTCAAAATCAATTAAAACCTCAGTCTTATCAATCCACAGATCCATCCTCAGATCTTATCAACAAAGATCAGTGGTGGAAGGTGCTTTGTTTCTCTACTCGTTTTGTGGAACACACGTCCACTTTTACAGGAGATGAGTAAAAGATATCATCTAAGATTATACGAATACACAGTTACAATATGTACTTGTTCATATTTCTGCATGATACTGATGGTGTGCAGACTTACATGTAGTACAATACAACATGTGTTCAAAGTCAGTTAAAACCTCAGTCTTATCCAGCTGCTTTGGCTAGATGACTGCCTCTTCTCATCTCCTGGAGTAGTTGACATATGTTCTGTACAACACATAGAGAAACAGAGCTCCTCCCACCACTGGTTTTTCTACCACTTTCTTGGATACATGCAACAAAGAAAATTTTATAGATATCTGTCTTTTTTTTTCCTCTTTAATGGCTTTTTTAATTATTTAGAAATAAATACTGTAGATTTGAACAGAGCATGCACCTAATTCAATATAGTACCATAAAAGTCTTGGTGTAATGTTTTTTAAATAATAGTATATATTTCAGGATATCGGTACTTTCTGGTCTATAGAAACCCACCCCCATATTGTTTACTTAAGTAAATACCTGTGAGATAATTGCATTGTATCATTTTTATAGAAGAATGTAGCAAAGACCACATGTTGCTGAGCCTACCATATATACTTGATTGTATGCCTTTTTGTGTGCAGTGAACTATAGTTACATAGTTAGTCTGACTGAAAAAAGACAAAAGTCCATCCAGTTCAACCATAAAAAAAAAGGTATAATCCTACTCCCACAGTTGATCCAGAGGAAGGCAAAAAGCACAGCAAAGCATGATCCAATTTGCTCCTGCGGGGAAAAAATTCCTTCCTAATCCCCCAAGAGGTAATCGGATATTCCCTGGATCAACTTTACCTAAAGAAAAGGTTAGTAACCAGTTATATTTTGTGTATCTAAGAAACAATCCAGACCTTTTTTAAAGCAATCCACTGAGCTGGCCAGAACCAACTCTTGAGGGAGTTGATCCAGAGGAAGGCAAAAAACCCAGCAAAGCATGATCCAATTTTCTCTAGCAAGGGAAAAACTCCTTCCTGATCCCCTGAGAGGCAATCAGAGATTCCCTGGATCAACGTTACCTATAAATGTTAGTATCCAGTTATATTCTGTATATCTAGGAAAGAATCCAGGCCTTTTTGAAAGCATGAGCTGGCCAGAACCAACTCTTGAGGGAGTCTATTCCACATTTTCACAGCTCTTACTGTGAAGAAACCTTTCCGTGTTTGGAGATTAAATTTCTTTTCCTCCAGACATAAAGATTGACGTATGCTAATTCATTGTTTCTCAGTTTTGATAAATTATGTTGCATTAATAAAAGACCATTACAGAACTACCTGGAAAGGTTTGAGCTATGCTTGTTAGACCACCCCGGCATTCAGTTGTTTCTCTAATAGAAGTATCACTCAGTATTGTTCTAATTAAAGCTGTGGAATTGAAAAATATTGATTTTTGTAAAAAATACTTTAACTTGGTAAAGCTTACATGAGATTTCAAAGAGATGGGTTAATAAGAAAGAATCTATCGATTAGAAACACTATGAGCATAAACTATGACATCGTCATAGTATTTAATGTCACAGCCAATGACTATGGTGTTTTGTCATTGATAAAATTTGAGGTATTATATGTTTGTTATGCTACTTTGATGAAAGGACCCTACACAGGTCCGAAACGTGGGCAATCTAGTAGGTCTTGATTTTATTTTTTATTTTAAGTGTACCTCTAATTATGGCAAAAATGAATATCTGTCCATTTTTTTGTATACACGAATATTGCATTATATAATGTTTAAATATGTGAATGGGGGGGGCAAAGACTTAAGGAATGGGTCCTCTAATCAACTCAACCATCTACACTACCTTTGTTCATCGTCTGATGTAGATTTCTACAGGGTACGCCAAGGGAAACATACTATTTTATAATACGAAGCATGCCAAAAACCTTTGTCATGAGCCAATTTTTCGTTCAAATAATCTCAAGTGTGAACGACTGTTTATTGTTGTGGTCAGCGGATTGTGATTGTAAACCAATCTATAGAGCCATTCTCTGCTTGCCCAAACATGAAAACAAAGAAAGTAAACAAGGATCAAATGAAAAAGAAGATTCTGGCATTCTCCTTGTTTCCTTCATTAGAATAGTCTATAATACTTTGCAAACTAGCAGTTGCTTTTAGTGGAAATAACTGAAGCATAAATAAAATCTCTTGTGAACAATAATTGGGACCCATCTGCTTTTCACGTTGCAATACAAATGACATCCCATAATCATGGGTAAGGTCATGGAAATGAATGGCTGGTGTCATTTGTGGATGAGGTAGTGGAATTGAATTGGAGATGTCATTATAAAACATGCATTGGAGCACTGTGGTCATTATACATTGACTGCATGGAACAAAACTTTTATATGGGCAGAAATTACAATAATGAGCAATTTTAGCAAACAATGTTGCAGGCTGATTATGTAATAGTAAACAGTGTTCTTAGTTTGCTGAGACATAATGAGAATTAATTTATGGCAGTAGACCAGCAGTGTTCTCAGGCTTTGTGTATTTGTGTTTGGATGCTATGACAATCTGAACTAGAATTGTGTTTTGCGGGGCTCAGTCCATGGTATTCTGAAGGTGTTTCTCTAGTACTGTCAAAGCTGAATGATTGTCCATGTATTCTGATAAATTGCTGATGAAGTGTATGTCTTTTGTTTTTTTTTTAAGGTGTATTTAAATCTGAACTCTAGGCAGATCTAAAAAACGCAAATCACTGCAGCTTGTAACTATTATGATATCATTAAAGTGATATTAAAGACATTTTTTTAAAATAACAAACATGTTATACTTACCTGCTCTGTGCAGTGGTTTTGCAAAGAGCAAACATGATCCTCCTCTTCTCGGGTCTTTTGCTGGCTCTCCTGGCCCGTCCCTCTTGCCTAGAGCCCCCAGAGGAAGCAGTTTACTTTGGGGGCACCCAAGCAGGCTTGCTCCTGAGTTGCTGCTCTGTGTGTCCATTCACACACAAACCACGGCTTGGCCTGGTCCCTCTCTCTCCTCATTGGCTCACTGGCTGTGATTGTCTTGGCCAATAAGGAGGGAGAGGCACATCGCTGGATCCAGAGGGGGCTCAGATAAGTATTAGGGGGGCTGGGGGGCTACTGCACACAGAAGGTTTTTTACTTTCATGGAGCTTTACAACCACTTTAAATATATTTTTTAAATGTAAGCAGTGTAAGTACAGCAGAGCTGGAGTGTGAGAGAAAGAACCAGCACAGGGTACCAATCAGTTAATGTTGATAAGAAGCAGCTGATAGGAGGAGAAGTCACAGTGACAGAGATAAGCTCATCACTTCTGCTTTTTGTTTCACTGTCCTGTCCTGTTCAATGATGTTTGCCTTCAGACTGCAGGAGACATCTCTAGATTAAAGTGTTACTAAACCCAGGACCCTGCATTCATTATATCTGGTCTCTCACAGTACACAGAACATAGAAATGCAATTATTTTAGTAAATATAAACTGCTAATTTTTTTCATCAGCAGTATAAAGTAGTCTTGTGACTTCTGTCAGTGTCCAGCTAATCACTGGTTAAAGCTTGTATGAGTTTTCATTCTGCTCTGACTGTTCAATGAGGCTGCATAACCCCTGGCCCTCTGTCTGGACAGTGCTGATTGGCCCTGTACTGATCAAATGCACTCTCCCAAAGAGAGAAAAAAAACTCTAGCCATACACACTAAACCGAGCATGTGCAGAGTGACCCCTAGAGCTCTGTACTATCAGCAGATGGATTGGGGATCAGCAAAAGAAGGGGAAGATCAGAGAAGACAGGATCAAACTGCCCTTTTACACAATGAGGAGCATTAACCCCTTAGGTTCCACAGTGAGTATAACAAGCATGCTTTACTGCATATAAAGATTGATTTTACTGTTGTGGATTTAGTAGCACTTTAAAGGTAAACACTGGAGCAAAAACTTTTTTTTTAAAATGGACTATTCATTTTTGCAATTTATCTGTTTTTGCCTGGAGTTCTACCTTACAGCTGGTTTTAGACAGATATTTAGAAAGAAACAATTATTGCAGAAATGTATGTGAGACTTTTGAGCATATCTGTAGTATAAGGACACATGTGGAATATTTTCAGCGCGGGATTTGAGAAGAAGGTAGGTATTTGACCAGGCAAGCTATCCACGAGAAGGGGGGGTTAAGGACAATTTACATCTGATCCCTGCTGTAGCATATATACTTTTTAGGGCCTGGTTACACAAAACTGGAACACAATGTACAACCGAGGTGAAAACAACTCCAACATACAGTAGCTGTCTAAATACACAGGATGCCAGTGACTATGTTTTCCAAGGGAACAAATCCGATTACAAGGAGACATTATACAAAGGTTTTAATGTACACAATGTAGTTTTCCTTTCCTGTCACAAAGTTCCATTAGGAAAGTGCAATCTATAGCCAGCCATAGACGGGTCGAAAATCGGCCAATTTATCGGCTGAAAAAAAAATCCGCTGATTTTCGCATCGTTAGTGGGTTAATTGGTTGACCGTTTTTCGGGGTTTTTGCACATTTTTTTATCGGGCAAGTTGGAAAGTTTGCAGCCGATTTTGACGATCGGCCGAATTTCCTGGCAATGATGGGCAAATCGGCCAATCGTTTTACCGATAAAAAGTCTGCACATGAGCGTGACCTGCAAGAAGAAGAGAAGAAGAAGAAAAAGAAGCAGAAGAAGAAAAAGAAGAAGAATTCCAGTCCACTATTATATTTTATATAAAAAGTCTTGCGATTGCAACAAAATGTATCCATTTGTATCCGAATAAAAACATCTGTATCTGAAATGAATACAAATGGATACATTTGTTGCAACTGCAAGACTTCTCATATAAAATATAATAGCGGACTGGAATTATTCTTCTTTTTCTTCTTCTTAATATTCTAATGTATTGCTCCCCTGTGTGTTCCCCTGTTTCTGCAAGGGTCAGAAGTAATTATGGGGTTAAATGCTGGCCATAGACGGGACGAAAATTGGCCGATTTTTTTACTGTTGGTAACGTTGGCCGATCTAATGACTGATTTTTAGTTTTTTTAGATTTTTTAGATTTTCGACCCGTCTATGGCCTGCTTAAGGCTCCATGTACACAGGATGTTTGGAAAACACTTCTAAACAATGGAAACTGACTGCTGGAAAATGTAGGTTAAAAAAGTATGTTTAGCTGCGTTTGCTTACGACATTTATGCGCGTTTATGAGCGTTTGCATTTAGAAGCGCTTTTTAAAAATAACCTCAGGAGTCCTTCCAAAATGCCCAGAATGCACTGAAAAACAGTAAAAAATTAACTATTTCAGACATTTTGAGAGACATAGAGAGAGCAGAAGCAGAGAGAGCAGTATTTCTGAGATGACCTGTCTTTTCTGGTTGTATTCACTATGGATCCCATCATGAGCATAATGCGGCACATTCTACAATTTTTTCCTTCACGCAAAACCTAGAACTGACTACGCTGGTGTACCGGGTCCATTTGAATACATGGAAAATGATTTGCATGCATTTCTGATGATGAAAAAAGGCTCTGGACAGCATCTGGATATGGAACAGTATAAACGTGGTTAGCTGCATTTACAAGCATTTGGTGTTTGAAACGCTGATAAAATCTACTCCTGAACGCAAGTTTGGTGCATTAAAAAAACGACTGTAAACTCAACTACCTGTAAATGGCTGTAAACGACAGAGTGTACATGGACACATAGGAAAACATTAGGGAGAGTTCAGGGGCTGCTGAAAAAAACGCAGATAATCTCCTGAACATCAGTGTATCAGCTGCAGTGTACATGAGCCCTAAGAGATCACATCTTCTTCAGTGCCAGTCTTTACCCATCTACACTTTACATCTGTATTTTTTCAATGGTCGTGACAACAAAGGCAAAAACTTGAAACAATACAACACAATATATTAACTGTTTCAACATAGTGTGCAGCTAACAAAGTTGTATAATAATTCTCTGCCAAGGCAGGGCAGTGCCTCCAAATCATACTGAACTAGACATATGTGACTGGTGAAACTCTTTCCGGTATTCTCTATTGCTTTTCTCACTAACCAGGGTATAGTACTATTACTATAATAATATCTGCAGAGACTTTTGGAGACAGTGTACTGTCTGCTTTATATGCATGGTCAGAGTTCTGATTTAAAGTTCACCAGTATAGACCTATCAAAGATAGTTGCTTGTTTTTGGAACTGCAGAGATTTGTGATAATTGTCTCGCCTTTGTCCTTCAAATGTTTTCCTGTATTTTGCCACAAGTTTCATAGTTAAAGTGTTTGTAAACCTCAGACATGAAATATGAACAAATAATTTTCCTCTATATGCTGGCCATACACTATACAATTTTCTTATAATTTTCTGTCCAATTTCCTTTAGATTTACCTTCAACTATGTAGTACAAGGGCCCACCTAACTGGATGCAATTGAAAGTGTTGTTTTAGGTTTCAGCTCATATTCTATGGTTTTTTGGTAAATCTAAAGCAAAATTCTCAAGAAAATTGTATAATGTATGGCCAGCTATAGTGTGTACTTGTCTCAATTAAGAGCACTAAGTGTCATTCATGTCTGCTGCTTCATTCCTCTGCTATCTGCATGAGTCACTTCTGACAGGTTTTCCTGACATCAAGGGAAAAATGGTGACAGGGAGAGACCTCCAGCAGATTGACAGCCTCAGCTCTGTTCCTGTGTGTTGTGTGCAGGGGGGGGGTCTCTTACTTTCAATCACCTCTCAGACCTCTCTGCAGAGTGTAACTTCAGCTCTCCATCCCATTTTTTCTGAGACTCAGACAAGCTTTATAAATTTAGCACTTTGAAAGGATGTAGAGAAGAGACTACAGATAGACAGGTACAACTTATGTAGGATTTGTTTCATCTCTGTGTATCGCCTGAGGACAGTCACTTCACTAGGTAAATGTAAAGGATTTAACCACTTTAACCACTTGCTGCCTGCTAGCCGTAGATTTACTGCTAACAGGTCACAGCTGCAGGCTCAGTGGTGTACCCATATGTCACTGAGCACATGCGCACTGGGGAATGCAGAGATGGGATCCCATGACCACTGCAGATCACAGAGATTGGTATCATGTGATTGCTGTGTCCAATCATAGTGATCACATGATAACTTGAAAGCAAACTGTCGTAAATGGTTTTCAGTCATTGAATTTTGCTTACTGTTGTGATGCTATAATTGGTCAAAAGTGATCACATGGTACCTGGGCCAATCACAGCACCCTGTTCCATGTGATCACTTTTGACCAAGCACAGCATCAGAATAGTAAACAAGTAAGTAAGTCGTGAATGAAATCTGTTCATGACAGTTCAAATGATTGCTAATTACAGTGATCATTACTGTTATAAGCAATAGTGTAAAAAAAAATCCCTGATAACCTCCCCAGAGTAGTACAGTGTCACTAAGGTGACACTGAACTACTGTGATGACAGTATATTAAAAAAAAAATTGAATACAATTTTTTTTTTAGGGTTTTTTTTTTACATACTGTCACCGGTCAGTATCCCCGATCACCGCCGCACCAGTCATATGATGATGCTGTACCTTACTGGTGACAGTATGTTTAAAAAAAATGTAAAAAAAACATTTTTTTAATTTAATTTTTCCATTTTCCAAAAAGTTGGGACAAAAAAATTACAACTTAAGAAAACTCGCCATGTCTCTTACTAAATACCTTGGACTGCCAAATTTCCAAAAAGGGGTAATTTGGGGGGTATATGTACTGTCCTGGCATTTTAAATCCTCAAGAAATGAGACAGGCCATCAGGACTGATCAGTTTTCAAATATGTATACCATAGCTTGTAGAAAACATTTTTTTTTAATTTTTTGGTATTTATTAATTTATATAGTAAAAAAAACAGTGGTGATTAAATACTACCAAAAAAAGCTCTATTTGTTTGAAAAAAAAAAAGATATACATTTATTTTTGTACAGTGTTGCATGACTGAGCAATTGCCAGTTAAAGTAGCGCAGTACTGAATAGCAAAAAAAAAACGTTCTGGTCATGAAGGGGGTAAAACCTTTCCGAAAGCCAAGTGGTTAACTGCTTGCTGCCTGCCCACTGTACACTTACGTGCCTGCGTGCCCCCTGCTGTCACTGGCTACAACGTGATTTTTCAGCAGATGTCTCAGATGCTTCCCCTGATGGTTTCAGGAGATGTGGGCAAAAAGTGACAGAACATCATATTTGGTGGATGTGTCCAAAGATCAACAGATTTTGGATCTGAGTTTACAATTTTATATATTTTTTAACACAGGTTAACCCATGAAAAATCGCCATGGCAAGCTCTTCTGAACCAATCCATAGAGGAAGCACTGAGACATAAAAAAAATGATCTACTTTATTTTCATAGCAGATAGGACATCAATTGCCAGGTTTTGGAAATCCTCATCCATCTCGTTTGCATTGATACATGCTAAACTGTCTTGGATAATGGTGAATGAAAAACTAACAGCCATTTTGAATAATAAAATACATTTTAAAAAATGTGAGAACAATGGATACATTACAGGTGAGGAATGAATAGTTCTAAATGCTGGGCTTTGGTGCATCTCTTATAACTTTTCACCCTGGTTCACACCAAATGTAATTTCAAAGTGGTGTGATTTGGTCCCGGTTAAAGCTTGACTTTAACCACTTGCCCTCCAGAGGATTTACCCCTCTTACTGACCAGTTGCGCGGTCATGCAATGCTGGAATATATTAATTTATGTCCTTTTTTCCCACAAATAGTGCTTTCTTTCGGTGGTATTTGATAGCCTGTACGGTTTTTATTTTTTGCACTATAAACAAAAAAGCCCGACAATTTTGAAAAAAATATATATTTTTAGAGTTTTTGCTATAAAACATATCCAGTAAAAAAAATTTAACAAATCAAATTTCATCATAAATTTAGGCCAAAATGTATTCTGCTACGTCTTTGCTAAAAACAGATCCCAATACGTGTAAATTAATTGGTTTGCTTGAAAGTTATAGCGTTTACAAATGGTGGTATATATACTGGAATAAAAAAATAAAATTTTTATATTAGTAATGGCGGCGATCAGCGACTTATAGTGGGACTGCAGTGGGCATTCTGACATTGGGGGGGAACTGACGAACTGCAACTGACATCGCAATGACACTAATACAGTGCTCAGTGTTAATAAAAAGCACTGACACTGTACTAATGACACTGGGCAGGAATAGGTTAACACCTGGGGCGGAAAGGGTTAACTGTGTGCTGTTTTACTGTGTGTTCTGTGTGTGTTTTACTAGGGAAACTTGCTGCTGTGTATTTCTTTGCTGTGCAGGCCATTTTGCTGTGCAGAGAAATACACAATAGCACAGTAGCATGTCCTTGCTGTCAGTGTTAATTGGCGATCGCCTGGTACCAGCGGGGAATCTCCAGCCGGGACCTGGTGATTGACATCTGTAGCTGCCAATGGCGGTGTGGGCAGGGGAGCGCATGTGTGCGCCTCCTACCCGGAAATGAAGATCACGTATATATACGTGATTTTCCGTAGCCCTGCCGCCCTGTAGCAGTACTTCTACTATAGGGCGGAGAGGAAGCAGTTAAAGTAACGTTGATATAGACACAGGTGCAATTTCAGTGCCACTTACCTTATAATCTTTCAGAGTTTAACCAAATGGGAGTGGTGGAAAAGTAATGCAGGAACTTTTTTTTCAAATCGCATTGCTTGAAATTGCACTTCTTAAGAAAGTGTCATAGAAATACATTAGATGCGACTTCAGCTGCGATTTGTAAATCGATTGTCGCACCTTCAGTTGCAGTGGTTTGAACCAGGCCTTCTCCCTCCTGTTTTTCCTTTCTTTTCCACACATTTCCTTCCTTCTTTGTTTTCTTTTCCCCTTCATGTATTCATCTGGGAATACATAACTTTGGCAAAAATGTGATGCATGACTTCCAACTCTGGAAGCATAACATCCTTTTGTGGGAAGGAAAAGCTGTTTATGACAGCAACATTTATTGCCTTTTTTTTACCTGTGTATTTGTTGTTGACAATGACAACCATTATGTATATGATTACAAAGTGAATCAAATGGAAGTTTTCATGCTTTGTTGTTTACATATCTTGCCCTCCAGAGGATTTACCCCCTTTCCTGACCAGGCCATTTTTTGTGATATGACACTGCGTTATTTAACTGACAATTGCATGCTCATGCAACACTGCACCCAAATGAAATTTACGTCCTTCTTTTTCCACGAACGTAGCCTTCTTTCGGTGGTATTTGATCGCCTGTGTGTTTTTTATATTTTGTGCTATAGACAAAAAAAGACCGACAATTTTGGAGAAAAAAAATATATTTTTGACTTTTTGCTATTAAACATGACCAGTAAAAAAATTTAAAAAATCAAACTTCGTTATAGATTTTGGCCAAAATGTATTCTGCTACATGACTTTGCTAAACGAAAAATCCCAATATGTGTTAATTAATTGGTTTACGTGAAAGTTATAGTGTTTAGCGGTATAGATACTGGAATTTTTAAATTTTTTTTACTAGTAATAGCGGCGATCAGGGACTTCTAGCGGGACTGCAGGAGTACAGTGGGCATTCTGACACTGAGGGGAACTGACTTGGTGTTACTCACCAATACATTGATCAGTGCTAATAAAAAGCACTGACACTGTACCAAAGGCGTCCCTAGGGTTGGTGTCACCCGGTGCGGTAACACTTGGTGTCACCCCTCCAGAGAGAAAGCAGCGGTGCTTGTGTAGCGGTAAAATAAATATCCCTTGAAGATATGTATCCCCTGAAGCAACTGCGCATGTGCCAGTTTCAAGCCCAAGAAGCCGATATCAGACTTTAGCACAGAGCCGGCGATTGGCTTCTTCGGCCTGAAATCGTCACATGCGCGGTTGCTTCAGGGGATACTCATTTTACCGGTACACCGGGGTGGGGGCAACTATCACTGTGCCGGCATCCTGCTCCTGCACCCCATGTGATGGTGTCACGCACCCACCCGTACCCCCTAGGGATGCCACTGCACTGTAGTAATGGCACTCGGCAGGAAGGCATTAACATCTGGGGCGATCAAAGGGTTAACTGTGTGCTGTGTGCTGTTTCACTATGTTGGCTGTGTGTGTACTTCACTGTAAGTACACTACAAAGCAGTGTACAGAGCAGTGTGCAGAAGCTGACAGGGGAGAGATTTGTGTTGTTTATATGCGATCACTGGGTGCCAGCGAGTAATCAACGGCCAGGACCCGGTGATTGACAGCCGAGGCTGCAAAATCACATACATCACATTGTAATAGTCCTTAAACTCCAACAATTAGGCACACTAGAGCCAGGTATTATGGGGATGATGGGGAAGAGAACTGTATATCAGATGCTCTGCAATTGTTTTATTTTTTTTTTATACAGTTTCCCCCTTACTTTCTTTGTGTGCAGATTCTCGAGACTTTATATGATGGATGTGTGCATGCTTCAGCAGAGACTGGACAGCACAGTTTTACTGTGGTGACTACCAGTGTGCAGTGCGTTGGCGTAGCTGCTTGTGGTCCAGCTTAGAAGCCAACAGAGAAGTCTTATAATGCTGCAGCAGAATTGAGTAGGCATCACCCTAGGACAGGAAGTTCCAGGATGCACATTGATGATATGATATAACTAAAAGCAATACAAAAATGTAACTTTTTGATATTGCAGGAACATCTGCACAAACATGTTTGGTTTAAGTTTGGGTTTAGTAACACTTCATAGACTCATGTATATATTTATTTGTTTATTTTTATTTGCCATATGTACAGTATGCTTACCCATTTATAAATTTTTAGCATGGTATTATACTGTACTCAATTTGATCATTTTTCAAATCTGCAATGTACTGTAGGTCCAATTGTAATAATTGATTGCTGTGATAATATGGTGGATTCATTGTATATCATAAGTACTTTTTGAACAATTTTGATGAGATGTTGCAGTAATTGGGGTTTGGATTGTAAAGAGAAACTCTGCTTTGAAAATCCACCCACCATCCTTATCAAAATAATAAATACTGTATGTACAGTATATATATTGTATATTGTACATAAATACAATATACAGTGCCTTGAAAAAGTATTCATACCCCTTGAAATTTTCCACATTTTGTCATGTTACAACCAAAAACTTAACTGTATTTTATTGAAATTGTTTATGATAGATAGACCAACACAAAGTGGCACATAATTATGAAAATGGAAGGAAAATGATAAATAGTTTTCAAAATTTTTTACAAATAAATATCTGAAAAGTGTGGAGTGCATTTGTATTCAGCCCCCTGAGTCAATACTTTGTAGAACTACCTATCGCTGCAATTACATCTGCAAGTCTTATTGGGTATGACTCTAGCAGCTTTGCACATCTAGAGAGTGAAATTTTTGCCCATTCTTCTTTGCAGAATAGTTCAAGATCTGTCAGATTGGATGGAGAACGTCTGTGAACAGCGATTTTCAAGTCTTGCCACAGATTTTCAATTGAATTCAAGTCTGGACTTTGACTGGGCCATTCTAGCACATGAATATGCTTTGATCTAAACCATTCCATTGTAGCTCTGACTGTATGTTTAGGGTCGTTGTCCTGCTGGAAGGCGAACCTCCGCCCCAGTCTTCACCAAAGTCTTTTGCAGACTCTAACAAGCCTTTTGAAGACTCTAGGTTTGCCCTGTATTTGGCTCCATCCCTCTTCCCTTCAACTCTGATCAGCTTCCCTGTCCCTGCTGAAGAAAAGCATTCCCACAACATGATGCTGCCACCACCATGTTTCCCGGTGGGGATGGTGTGTTCAGGGTGATGTGCAGTGTTAGTTTTCACACATAGCGTTTTTCTTTTAGGCCAAAAAGTTCAATTAAACCACCTTCTTCCACATGTTTGCTGTGTCCCCCACATGGCTTCTCACAAACGGAAAACGGGACTTCCTATAGCTTTCTTTCAACAATGGCTTTCTTCTTGCCACTCTCCCATAAAGGCCAGATTTGAGGAGTGCACGACTAATAGGGGTCCTGTGGACAAATTCTCCCACCTGAGCTGTGGATCTCTGCAGCTCCTCCAGAGTTACCATGGGCCTCTTGGCTGCTTCTCTGATTAATGCTCTCCTCACCTGGCCTGTCACTTTAGGTAGACGGCCATGTCTTTGTAGGTTTGCATTTGGCCGTACTCTTTCCATTCTTGGATGATGGATTGAACAGTGTTCTGTGAGATGTTCAAAGCTTGGGATTTTTTTTTATAACCTAACCCTGCTTTTAACTTCTGCACAATTTTCTCCCTGACCTGTCTGGTGTGTTCCTTGGCCCTCATGATGCTGTTTGTTCACTAATGTTCTCTAACAAATCTCTGGGGACTTCACAGAACAGCTGTATTTATACCTAATTACACACAGGTGGACTCTATTTACTAATTAGGTGACTTCTGAAGGCAATTGGCTCCACTAGATTTTAGTTAGGGATATAAAAGTAAAGTGACTGAATACAAATGCACACCACACTTTCAAGATATTTATTTGTAAAAATTTTTGAAAACCATTTATCATTTTCCTTCCACTTCACAATTGTGTGGCACTTTGTGTTGGTCTATCACATAAAATCCCAATAAAATACATTTACATTTTTGGTTGTAACATGACAAAATGATGAAAATTTCAAGGGGTATGAATACTTTTTTAAGGCACTGTAGATGTTTCTGACTTGTCATTTCCCTGCCTACCCAGGACCATGCAATGTTTAGAGCAGGGGTGCTCAACGTTTTGAAGAGTGAAGGCCATTTAAGTGATTTGGTAACCAGTCATGGGCCACAATGAAAGGAAACGGTTCATATTTTTTTTTTTTGAATAGCGTAATGAATATTTTTCTCCTGCAGCGGTTTCAGGAAGAAAATGGAGGGAATCGGTTCCTATATATGCCACCCTTACCACTCCTTTATGTCCAAGTGTAAAACAGAATGTGACAGGCTGCACGGGCCCCTTAGAGCATTGGGCGGAGTGGCCATTGCAACTCCTGACGCTACAACAGGGGTTTGGGGGGTGTGGTAATATGTCTCAACCATGGGGTTTTATCACCCCCCAAAGTGCAAATTTAAACTATCCCTTACTGTTCTGAGCCCCTTTATAAGGTTACTTTTACACTGACATGCTGAAGTTTACCCACACTGCAGGTACAGTGCAGTTCACCTGCAGCTTTCCTGTGGTTAGCTGCTCTTTGCCATAGACTTGTATTATTATATCTTGCGGGTGTGGTAAACTTTCAGAAATTTCATCAAACCTGCAGGACATAGTAGAAGTTCACATCCCTGGTTTGAAGTCAAGGGCCAAATCAGAGAGTTTCGAGGTCTACCTGTGGCCCACGGACCACAGATTGAGCACTCCTGGTACAGAGCTTGCAGCAATCTGGTGCCCCCTGCAGTAGTGAGTCCATGCATAGACATTCATGACTATTTCCATCTCTATGTACCAAAGTTCCTTGCTTTACTAATTTAAAATACTTTTTAGAGAATGTCAGCAATTCCAAAATTCATTATCTGGTCTGGATCCCTATTGCAAAATACTGTATATTGTATCCTGATAACTGTATCAAGTTAAAGTCCAACTAAAGTTTCAGATTAAATTAGCTAAATACATTTCAGTTGCATAAAAACCAAAGGTGTGCAACGTTTTCTGATTCATTTTTCTTTAAGAAAGCAGCCACAGCCTGAGCAGAAAAGCCGGTCCCTTGTCAGCAGCTGTAGAGCGAGACTCTTGTTTTCTGTGTGAAAGCAGTGACCTCTTTGCATAGATCTGACATCTGTCTGCTGAGTCTGAGATCTGCAGGATGCAAGACCTTTGCTCATTGTAGAGCTATAGATCTGACTTGGTAGGGAGCATGTCAGACCTCTACAGTGAGACCACTGATTACCCACAGAAAGCAAAGGTCCCTAACTACAAGTAGGTCTGGGGAAAAATATAAATACAGGCATGTGAGATAAAAGAATTAATGCAAAAAATATATTTACATGTATTAACAACATACAGATATCAGACTTCAGACTATGTACAGGTGCAGGTAATATAACTAACAGACTGAAGTAGGCACCCCAAGCTGCTTACTTTTACTTTTCTAGCATTTCCCCACTACCCAATCCACCACTTGGGAGTACCCTGTAATACCTAAGCAGCTTTGGAGTCTCTGAAAGTCAAACAGAGCTTTGGTGGTGAACCAGGCCATTTGGGTGCATTGACCTGAGCAGCTACCTTGTGTGACAGAGCCAACCAGGACAGGGGCTTTTGGAGGGGACTAGGGGTAGCCTTCTACCCACTGATTATGGCCTATGGAGAGAGCAGATCATTCTCTAATGATGGACAACAATGTGATGAACGCTGAAAGCAAGGCTTGGAATTAATTTATCTTGATACACTGCTCAAAAAAATTAAAGGAACACTTTGAAAACACATCAGATCTCAATGGAGAAAAATATCATGCTGGATATCTATACTGATATGGACTGGGTAATGTGCTAGGAATGTAAGGATGCCCCATCGTTTGATGGAAATTAATATTATCAACCTACAGAGGACTGAATTAAAAGACACCCCAAAAATCAAAGTGAAAAAATGATGCAGCAGGCTAGTCCATTTTGCTGAAATTTCATTGCAGCAACTCAAAATGGTACTCAGTACTTTGCTTGTAGGCATGCCTGACAAAGTCGGGGCATGCTCCTAATAAGATGACAGATGGTGTCCTGGGGTATTTCCTCCCATATCTGGACCAGGATATCACTGAGCTCCTGGACAGTCTGAGATGCAACCTCGCGGCATTGGATGGACCGAAACATGATATCGCAGAGGTGTTCTATTGGATTTAGGTCAGGCGAGCGATACCATTCAATGGTATCAGTTCCTTCAGCCTCCAGGAACTGTCTGCATACTCTCCTCATGAGGCATTGTCTAGCCTGTAGAGGTCTATATGTCCATCCATGGATATGCCTCCCCAGACCATCACTGACCCACTGCCAAAACGGCAGCGTAACATTCTCCACAGCTTCTCCAGACTCTATCACGTCTGTCACATGTGCTCAGGGTGAACCTGCTGTCATCTGTGAAAAGCACAGGGCTACCCTTGGCGAACCTGCCAATTCTGGTGTTCAATGGCAAATGCCAATCGAGCTCTATGGTGCCGGGCAGTGAGCACAGGGCCCACTAGAGGATGATGGGCCCTCAGGCCACCCTCATGAGGTTTGTTTCTGATTGTTTGGTCAGAGACATTCACACCAGTGGCCTGCTGGAGGTCATTTTGTAGGGCTCTAGCAGTGCTCATCCTGTTCCTCCTTGCACAAAGGAGCAGATCCTGCTGATGATTTAAGGACCTTCTACTGACCTGTCCAGCTCTCCTAGAGTAATTGCCTGTCTCCTGGAATCTCCTCCATGCTCTTGAGTCTGTGCTGGGAGAGACAGCAAACCTTCTGGCAATGACATGTTTTGATATGCTATTATCCTGGAGGAATTGGACTGCCTGTGCAACCTCTGTAGGGTTCAGGTATTGCCTTATGCTATCAGTAGTGACACTGACCCTAGCCAAATGCAAAACTAGTGAAAAACAGTCAGAAAAGATAAGTAGGGAAAAAATGTCAGTGGCCTCCACCTGTAAAACCATTCCTGTTTTGGTGGTCATCTCATTGTTTCCCATCTACTGCACCTATTGTTAATTTCATTAACTCCAAAGCAGCTGAAACTGATTAACAACCCTCTCTGCTACTTAACTGACCAGGTCAGTATCCCAGGAGTTTAATTGACTTGACGCTACACTCTGATTAAAAAGTGTTCCTTTAATTTTTTGGAGATGTGTAAATTTCTTGAGGGAGATTGTTATTAAATATTTCTGTTCCAAGTGATGGAGCTTCTCCAACCCAGTCTGCAGGAGGGCCACCATATTTCCTGTGACCATTAACCTGTATAAAATTATTATTACACCTTTCTATCCACTCCAGAAGGAAAGATTTATTGTCTTTATGCAGAGAATTAATCCAAGCCTCACTTTCAGCGTTCATCACGTTGTTGCCCATCATTAGAGAATGATCTACTCTCTCCATGGGCCATAATCAGTAGGTAGAAAGCTAGCCCCTAGTCCCAACCAGGGTCTGTCACAACTTGCCTCGCGAAGGCAAATATTTTGTGGTATTTGGATAGAGTAGTGAAGCATGATAGCTCCTGCCGGTTTATTTTTCTAGATGTGTCCTTTTGAGGAGATTTTTCTCTTCTTTCTGTCCTGGAGATGCAACTGGACAAAAGAGGAAAAGTCTCAAAAGTGTGGGGAATTCCTCTCTTAGTTGTCACAGGAACAGGTGCCACTTTCTGTCTTGGTTACAGTGACCATCAGGACAAATAGAAAGGGTGAATCTATCCAGCTTGGGACATAGATGGTAATATAAACTTGAGTGGGCTGCACTGATTCAATGGAGGGTTCAATGGAGGGTTTAAAATGAGGATCGATTCCCTTATTTTTTGGGATTTGGTGATGCAATGGAAGTGTAAATGTATTCTAGGAATACAATTTTTTTTAACATATTTAAATAAATTAATAGCTTCATGTAGTGTATGTAAACCTATAACAGAAACAGGTTTACTATCAAGACAAAAATAATACCCTTTCGTGATGTAGAAAATTCCCTTCCAAGACCTTTACTCACACTTACTGCCTCTACTTGCTCCCTGTTTAAAACTGACTACCCTGAGGCAGCAAAATGACAAAACACTAGAGAGCGCTGTGTCGATTTGTAAGAAGGGAGGTGGTGGAGCGAGAAGCAGGAGCAGGCAATGCCTTTTCAGATGGGGACAAAAGCCACTGGACAGTTGTGTAGCCTGTTTGATGGACTGTTCCCCTGTGAAAACAGGCAGCTTGCTTAAAACAGATATACCCACAGATATAAGAGCTGTGGCCGATTCAGCAAAATGTCAGTCAAAAACATCAGAAAGGGCTTTTTATAAACATTACCTTGGCCTAGCATGAGCATTTATATATTGAGCGAGACACCCCTGGCACCTGTCTTTTCTCAGTTATCCAATGACAGATGTCCAGGAAAAGGTATTTTGCTGATTGTCTTTTCTTGCAAGATCATTAAACTAATTGGTATATATATCAAGATTTTTTATTAACTATGATAAAAAACATTTAACATTTCAGTTATATTTATTGTACAGTTATTGTAGCACTTTTAGTGCAAGCAATCATTTTAATACTGGATGTTATAACTTAAAATGCTATGTTGAAAAATTTAAAAATAACTAATTAAACAAACCTTCAAACTTAGTTTTAAGTATTAGAGCCCAGGATTTCTTAATTGTTGCAGCTTCAACAAAGTACCTTAGAATAGTATTGAAATACATTTGCCCCTAGAGAGAGAACATTTTCTGAAGAGTGAATGATATGCATAGGGAATGCTCAGCATTATGTGATGTTTGGGCTTCATGATGCATGGATGGCAGTTTGAATAGGCTTATCCTTATGTCACATTCACCACTATACCCGCCTTGCCAGGCCAGGTCATCAGGGCTTGTTTAATTCTCCAGCTGGTGCCTATTAAATCTGACACGAGCAGGTAGTCTTTGACCTTTTTTAGCTCAATACAACACAGATGTTTTTATCACACCAGTTCAGTAAGTTGAACATTTGGCTGATTACTAAAAAAAAAAAAAAAAAGAAAAAAGAAAAAAAAAACAGCCTCATTTAGTAAAAAAAAAGTTCTCAATTTTTATGTGTAGTGCAGCTTAGTTAGCAGTGCAGTTATAGTTAAAAACTGATCAGAATTCATGATATACTTTTTTAAGTTCAGCAAATGTATTCTACTTTGTTCAGCATTTAGGAATTAAAGAGAAATACTACTAGCTTCGTTTCAGCTTTATCTGTTTATGTTTATACATTTTTAAACTGACATTGTATATCTGTTTTTTCCAATGTATATACAGCAATTGGTTTGCAAACATGAGTATGTGACAAATAAATCCCAGAACACTATGTCTTATCTAAAGTAGGAATTTGGCAGCATGATGAACACGCAGCATGATTGCTGCTTCTTAACAAATGCAAAATTCTTATGTTTTCAGTTGATGGTACTGAGTCTGATGGGTTTTGCCTAGGTGGATATCATTGTTTCTTCTATGGAAAATCCATAAAGCTCATATGTACTGTATGTCCATGAAAAGCTAAAATTCAGTAATGATTTTGTACTGTGAAATGATATTCACATTTGGATCAAAGTGTTTTAAGAAAGGCGCCACACCCTCTAACTCCAAAGCAGCAAATTCCCAACTCAAAAAAAAAATAAAATAATTTTTTGCTTAAACAGATAAATAAAAGGAATGCGCTAATTAAGTAAATAATATAAAGTGAATATAAGAAAAAAATATAAAATATAAAATAAAAAAATATTAAAATAAAAATAAAAAATTATGCAAAAAAAGTGTCCATAAATAATGTCCAAAAAAGATTTTTAATTAATGTCCACACTATGTTAAAACCACCACCAAAAAAATGTTTTTAAATCACCCAACCAAGCTCAAAAAATAAAACAAATACCTTTTTTCGCTCTGGGCAATATATAACAAATCAATTCTTAAATACAATACTGTGTAAATCAACGAACAAATTTTCCTCCAATTAAAAACTATTACTGTGTGAATCAACGACCGAATTTTCCTCAGATGAAAGACAACCATTCAAGGATATAGCAAGGATATATCGCAATCCGATTCTTAGATGCGAGAAACGAACAAATTTTCCTCAGATGAAACTCCACCATTCAAGCGTGTAGGTAATTTCCAGGAATATATCTCACGAAAGTCAGGTGTCTCCACCGACACCAGTTTTACAAGCATGTGTTTAGGCAATCGTGCACGAACGTATCTTCGTTTGCTCTGGATCTCCTCCTCTCCCATCCAAAGAATGTCTCAGGCGTCGGCATCCAGCAAGCCACGCCCTACGCGTTTCGTCACCACGACGTCCTCACGGGGCGGTCAACGAAGCTCGGTTGGGTGATTTAAAAACATTTTTTTTGGTGGTGGTTTTAACATAGTGTGGACATTAATTAAAAATCTTTTTTGGACATTATTTATGGACACTTTATGTATAATTTTTTATTTTTATTTTAATTTTTTTTATTTTATATTATATATTTTTTTCTTATATTCACTTTGTATTATTTACTTAATTAGCGCATTCCTTTTATTTATCTGGTATTCACATTTAATTTTTGGGTGTATTGTCTAAATGAAAAAAATATTGTGCCGTAATGTTTGAGCATGAAGCAGGAGATCAGGTCATCGTTCTTTGTAGGTTTTGGTCATTATTTAGCAATTTAATATAATAGCCATCCAAAATTGCAACTTCTATCTACTGTACCTACATACATTTTACATAATAAATATGCCTACAGCTCTGGGCTACTTTATTGTAAATTTTGCATTACTGCCTGCAACATTAAACAATAAAGTACACATAATGCAAATGACTGGTGCACTATATTCAAAGAAAGCTTTTCTGTTATTAATTGCTTGACCTCCGGAAGGTTTTACCCCCTTCATAACCAGGCCACTTTTTGTTACTCAGCACTGTGCTACTTTAACTGGCATTTGCATGGTCATGCAACATTAGACACAAATTAAATTTATATAAATTTTTTCACACAAGTAGAGCTTTCTTTTGGTGGTATTTCACCACTACTGTGTTTTTTTATTCTTTGCTATATAAATGAAAAATACAAACATTTTCAAAATAAACCCCAATTTTTTCTACTTTTTGTTACACAAATATCCAATAAAAATCAGATTTCTTCATAAATTTAGGCCAAAATGTATTCTGCTACAACCCCCCCCCTCAATAAGTTAATAATAAATTAATAACAATTAATTGGTTTGTGTGAAAATTATAGGGGTTGATTTACAAGAGCTGGAGAGAGCAAAATCTGGTGCAGCTCTGCATAGAAACCATCAGCTTCCATTTTTTTTTGTCAAAGCTACACTGAACAGGCTGATGTTAGAAGCACATTGGCTACCATGCACAGCTACACCAAATTTTGCACTCTCCAGTTTTAGTAAATCAAGCCCATAGAAACTATGGTATGTACGGTATATTTGAAAATTGATCAATCCTGATGTACTGACTGCTTATCTCACCTCTTGAAGACCTTAAAATGCCCCTTTTTGAAAGAGGTTTGGGAAGTTTTTGAAGTTATTTTTTGTCACAATATTTTTGAAAATGAAGAAATGTAATAAAACTAAAGGAAAGGGTTTTTTTTACATACTATCACCAGTGCAGTACAGCATTATCATATGTCTGGCTTGGCATTGATTAGGAATAATGACTGGTGGCAGTATGTTAAAAAAAATCTATTCAAGTTTTTAAAACTTTTTAAAAACGTTTTTTCTTTTTTTATTTCTTTTCTTTTTTAATAGATTTTTACATACTTTACATCTGGGGGGTGATCAGGGACTTTATTTACACTTTGATCACTGTAACAGCAATGTTTTGAACCAGGGGCAGACTGACCATTTAGAAACTGCCCAAGGGCCCGGGGGCAGTAGGGGGCCCCATGAGATGCCCCTGGTTCCTTTTTCATAGACTTTTTTGAGTTTGGGCAAGGACACAGGGGCCCCATGATCCCCTATTGTCCAGGGGCCCCATGAGTTGTCAGTCCGCCCCTGTTTTGAACTGTCATGAATGGGTTACATTCATAACAGCTGTGATTACTATGGTGTGCTGTGATTGGCCCACAGCTATTACATGGAACAAGGTGCTGTGCTTGGCCTAGGTACCATGTGATAGCTGTGGGCCAATCACAGAATCACAATACTAAGCCCAGCTGTTATGAATTAAATCCATTCATAACAGTTGTGTCTACATTGTGATCGCTTAGCGATCACATGATACCCGGGTCACTGCAATCTGCTGTGCCGGTGGACACAGCGGTCGCAGAAGCTGTGCGCCCATCAACTGGCGACATACATGTACGTGATCCAGCCTGCCCGTGCCGCCCATCCACAGTAGATATTATGTTGGCAGTCGGAAACTGCTTATCTGTTACAGTCAAGGAAGCTGCAATTTTAGCTTTTGTTTGAATTGCAGTTGCCATGGCCCTGCACATGTGCTCAGTTATGACAACAACCATTCAATGGCTTGATGGTTTGGTACATAGACAAACAGCTGTGACATTAGCATTCATGGCATGCCTTGAATGTAACTGTTTTGGGAAACCAGCAGGGCTTTTTTTCAACTGAAACTTGGTGGAACTTCCACCACCTCTGGCTCAAGCCCTCTGCTCCCTACTTACCACTCTCACTTGTAAACCAGCCAGACTTGTGGCAGCTTTTCTCTCAATGGCTCCCACAGATCTGATCTCCTGAGCTGCTCCCATTGAGTACAGGATGGGGACAAGGGAGATGCAAGTGCCAGATGCCGACACCCCCACTGGATGATCCCCCTGCAAGTGATAGAGGAGGAGCAACCTACAGTGTGTGGGGAGTTACTAGAGCTAGCTGGGTGCTTCAGCTTAATGCAGCAACAAAAGTAGGACATGTGTAAGATGGAGTTTTTAAGGCGGGGGGATATGGGGGCAGTGAGATTTGGGGGGGGGGCGGTTGTATGCAGAGATCAGAGCTGAGGAGTAGTGAAAGTGAGATGTAGATGGGGGATGCAGATGTAAGCAGCTGTCGAAGAGGGCTGAACTCTGCACTCTGTGTGTAGCGCACCCCTGAACTCTGCACTCTGTGTGTAGCGCACCCCTGAACTCTGCACTCTGTGTGTAGCGCACCCCTGAACTCTGCACTCTATTTGCAGCACACTCCTGAACTTCGCATTATGTACGTGGCGCATCCCCAAATTATGCAACCCCCTCCCAAACTCTGCACTCTGTACGTAATGCACTTGTGGTATGTAATGCCCCTATAAGACCTTCCTACTGTTAGTGAAATTTGATCACACCTACTATTTGATGTGGTTTGGTTGGTGTGTCTCAACTCTTAGTTTTTTACTTTAGTAAGCTGTGGCTTGCTGTTCTCAACTAAAAGGACTTTTTTTACAACATAGTATGAATATAGGTTCTCTAAGTCAGACATTGTATGCTGATCTTAGATTTACTGACATATATTTATATCCTACAATGTCAAAGCAGAGTGGTCAGGCCTCCTAGACTTCCCAACATAAATCTTGCCGTATTATAATGGTAGACTAACCAAAGTGTAAATTTGAATTGTTCCTGTTATAGTCATTTTAGCCTTACAACGTTTTTGAAAGAATACTCAGAGGTCTGTCCAATGTTTTGAACAGAAAACTGTACTTTCTCTACCTCATCTAGCTATATCCTCAGATCCACCTTTTGGAAGCAGCTATTGGATTTTCCACACAGCATAATGAGTTTTTCTTGTGCTATCCCCAGATCCACCTTTTGGAAGCAATTATTGAATTTTCCAAATAGCATAATGAGTTTTTCTGTTCCAAGAATGTGTGCCCAAGAATGTATAGTCTAGGTTTATTGGTTGACATTTTTAAAAGTATATATTAAACCCCTTTCTGGAATTTACTTAGAAGCATACACATAGGTACCACAAACAGCAGATCCTAGTATAAATTCTTTGCTCGTCCCTTCAGATACAATTATATTTCTTTTCTTGTTGGTGGAAGATCCCATCAGGAAATTTCCTTTCCTACTACAGTTCCAAACCCACATTCATCTTCTCCTGGCTGAGGTCTCTGTGGCCACTCAAATCCTACAGAAGCACAGAGACTTTGGGTTTGATTTACTAAAGCCAAACATTCTATTCATGTTGCCAGGGGATTTTCCCTTAGCTTAGAGAATGAGGTGTAAACTCACTTTGTAAAGAATACCCAGTCACTTGCATAGGAAGTAAAAAAAAACCTGTGTTTTTACTTGCACGAGATTGGATGATGAAAGTGAGCAGAGTTGCATCTCATCCACTAAGCTAAGGAAAATTGTCTTTGTTAATTGAAAATGTTTTTGTGAACATCCTATTTGCCTTTAGTAAATCAACCACATGACTTAATAAGACCTTCACGGTAGTGGGTGTCCCTTTACCAGAACATGGATGGAGGTCCTAATTTAACCAGTGGTACCTGATCTAGTTCTTTTTGCACTGGACTTCACTGTGCACTTTTTTTTTGGTTTTGGATAAAGTGGAGAGTGATTAGAACACGCAAGTTTTTATTGCTGACTATGCCCCTGTTAATGAGATTCACCTTCTCTATGTGTCCTCTTTACCATTATCATTGAAAGTGAAGTCAAGGAAAATCCCAAATTTTGGGTTGTCGCCAGAGAAGTTATAGAGGAGGAATCTTCCAGTGGGGACACTAATTCTGGTGACCTCGGGGTCCCCAAGGAATTCCCTTAAGATGCAGGGGTTTCCTCTCACTTTCTGTTTGGCTATGGGGAAATAAATGAATAGAATTCTCTGCAATGGGACACAGATGGTGAATTAAAATCTGACAGGGGTCCTAAATGAAAACAAACAAACAAATGTTTTGCCTATAAAAACAGTGCTATTTACCAATAGAAAAAAATGAATAAATAAATATTACATAAAAAATCACATGTGCAATTCATTAAGTATTGCCTCAATCCCTATAAAGTGCTGTAGTGCTAATGAATAAAATGTAGATCAGTATCCACAAAGTAAATGTTTTCTGCCCTCCTTCCAAATAACACTTGCCCAACGCATGATTAAAGAGCGAAAAAAATAAAGGATCGCTGCACAAACATCCTTTATTAAAACATCCCATGAAACAAACACACTATTTGGTGCTTACACCCAGCACTAAGGATCAAAAGGCCAAACTCATGTCTGAGAACTGCACCACCTTCTGGTCTGAATTGTGTGTACGACCTCAATGTATGTGATGATTTCTCAGGGTTTTGACTCTTCCCTGTTTATCAAAACTCTTTTTAATGTATTGATGTGTTCTCTTATTTTGGTAGAAATCTTCCTAATGGTGCAACCCAATATTAGAGGTCATAAGGGCACTCCAGCATGTTGATTACATAAATAGTATCACAAAAAATACATTCATGAATGCAATAGATTTTCCCATTATTATTAAATCTAAAGTAATCAATCTTCCTAAGATAAACTGTTCTACACATAGAGCATCTTTCATATTTAAAAAATCCTTTTCTGTCTAGAATTGTCACTTTCTATTTAGGAAGGTTAAATGCATTTGGTGCAGGTAGGGCCCTCCTATATATAATGCTAGGCTTATTTGGCAATAATGGACCCAAAGTTTTATCCCTAAAAAGGTGGGTTTAAAATCCCCTCCATTAGCTTATAATGAATATTAAAATAAGTGAAAAACGCATATTTATATTTATTATCTACAAGCCTTCTGTCACTATCCCCCAAAGAAGCCCTCCTATCCAGATTTGCAACCTTACACTTGACAGATTTAGGGAAAATCCTTTTTGTAAAAAAACCTCTGTATTAAAATATCAGTATACTGTATATTCTAAAATATTCTATATTGTCACAATTTCTTTTAATCCTAATCATCTCTCCTTTAGGTATATTCATAATCCTAATGAAAAAGAAAAAGAAAAAATGTGTTGCGCTGCTACTTATAAGTGAAAGATAATCACTATCCCAACAATTCCATTTAGTACAGAATATAAATACATGAATACAAAATGTATAACGCAATCTATCGTGTATCCCACACAATCCACATGTACTGTATATGTCTTCCAGTATCCAACAGAATACACTGTGCGATCCTCCTGCTGGAGATTGTGCCCTCTCACAGTGTATTCTGTTGGATACTGGAGGACATATACATGTGGGATACACGATAGATTGTGTTATACATTTTGGATTCATGTATTTATATTGTACACTGAATGGAATTGTTGGGATGGCAATTATCTTTCACTTATAAGTAGCAGCGCAACATCTTTTTCTTTTTCATTTGCATTATGTTTTGCGATTAACAACGACAAATAGTGATTGCAGCAGCTGATCCGAAGCATATTAGTGTCACATTGTTGCCTGTTTATATTTGGCAGCGCACAAATTACCACTAGTTTGATATTCATAATCCTCCTTGGATGGTGGCACCTGCACAGATAGCTCTTCCATCTGCACTCTCAGAGTTTGTAAATAACAATTATTTTCATACCAAGAGTAGTTGTGGGACATAGCAGTCCTAAAGCATTTCAGTAAAGATTGTTTTGTTTCTTTTCTAGATGAGATCTCATGTTCAAGAACCAATTGACTGAGTCCAAAGCATCTGATTGTTTAATGTTAGTGTGTATGGAATCTACATCTATTGTCAAAAAACAATAGCCATAACAATAGGGAATATTCTGTAATAATACCATGCAGTGCTTACAATGTTCCAAATACAAGTCTGTATTTTCTACTAGGAACTGTAGATAAACATCAATATATTCTCCCCGCCTAGCAGAGAGTAAGACTATACCACTTTTGATCAGATGTCCCAGAGGACAGTCCTTGTTTTTATATACCTTGGGGAAGTAGTATATTGTAGGAATTTTTGAATATTTAGGGACTAAATATCTGCTTTCTTTTTTTTAATCCAAAATACATTCTCTCTTTCCCATTTTAATTAAATTCTTCAGTTAATTTTTATATTTATTTGGATCCCCTCCTAGTAACAAATAGTTTTCTTGTATGTTTGTATGTTTCCTTGTGCCATAACTTCTAGTTCTCTGTGTCCTTGTGCCATATTTGGTCAATTGCCATGGCAGTGCCTGTCTCAGTGACACTGGAAGTGGACCTTCTAGTACCCAGGTTCAACAACAAACTGGACAAATATGTTGACAGCTTAAGGGGTTCTCAGGTCTTCTCAATAAATGCACTGGTAAATCTGCGGAACAGGTTCATCCTGATTTATGCTCTACCCCCAAAGCTTCTCCCTCATTCCATCCCCTCCTCAGGATCAAGATGGAGAGCATTCCAGTGATCCTCCTTGCGCTGAACTGGCGTAGGAGGAGGTGGATACTCATATATGACATGACTCCAGGAACTCTATCTGTGGGCCTTTCTGGGCCAATCAGATCGTCTGTCCCAGCATTTGTCCTTGTGCATCATGAAGGGGCTAATCCTTGACTTGGCTTCATTTTTTAAAGACCGTTTTCCTCTCATTTCTTTGTGAAGACTTTTGTGCAGAAAGTCACTCACATTGCTCCCCCTGTACACTCCTCTGTAACACCATGGGATCTCAACCTGGTTCTATAGTCTCTTCAGAGGTTACTCTTTGAACCCATTAGGGATATTCCCTTATCCAATCTCACTGACAAGGTTGTCTTCTTCATTGCTATCACCTTTGCAAGGTGAGTCTCTGAGTTTGCTATTCTATAAAGGCACTTTCTAGTGTGACACAGGGATAAGGTTGTCCTGAGGTCTAAGGCCATATTTCTTCTCATGGTGCTTTCCTCTTTCCACCCTAACCAACCTTTCCACCCTGTTCTTCCCTACTTTTGTCCTGTTCAGAAGGACATTTCTCTCCACTGTCTGGATGTGGTATGAACTGTAGAAGTACACCTTTCAGCTAAAGCTGTTTTCTGCAATTTATCCTTCCCAAAGGTTTCCATGGAGAGCTCCTTGCTCTGGTCAGGTAATGTTATCTCCTGTGTCAGCCAGCTCTGGCTACAGGGGAGAGAAGACAACAGCTGGAATGCCTGAGCGATGACATCATCCTTATGCTTGCTATGGGTCATCTGTTTTCGGCAGCCCCTCCACTCCCCTGAAGCCGCTGCTGGCTGATAAAAGGGACCCAATCATGTGACTAGCCTGGAATGGCTTGAAAGTTAGTATAGGTGTTAGAAGGGGGTGGGAGCAGTTTTAACCACTTGCTTACCGGGCTAATTCTGACACTTCTCATGTACACACATCTAAATTTTTTGTTAGATTTTTCTGATTGTGCATATACGTGGATATACCTATTTGTTGCTGCGGTATTTGTGGAATTTACAGGCTTTGATACTCCACAGCTGTGACAATTACCTTTGTATATGGCTTGACAACTA
Organism: Staurois parvus; assembly: GCF_062004578.1. Taxonomy (NCBI): domain Eukaryota; kingdom Metazoa; phylum Chordata; class Amphibia; order Anura; family Ranidae; genus Staurois; species Staurois parvus. Next base: position 14,627,839 of record NW_028317813.1, read on the forward strand.
TAATTTGTATGTGCAGTTTTTTTTCAATAAACTTATGTTTTAAAAAAAAATATATTTTTTTTTTGCTAGAAAATTACTTAGAACCCCCAAAGATTTTATTTTTTAGCAGAGGCCCTAGAGAATAAAATTCTGTTCAGCCACTCGAATCACTTCTGCTTAAGAGGGAATCGCTGGCTGAATATTTTGATACCGAGTTGATGCCTGCAGTTGAAGGACATCATATGACATCCAGACAGGGGGAAGTAGTTAAAGCAAGTCAGCAGCTACAAAAACTACAAATACAGACACTTACCTGTCCCTCGGTCCAGCAGTGTCCTCACCACAGCCGGTTTCACCGGTCGTCTTGTCTCCCCGACACCGGCATCCTTAGTATGGGCACCCGGCTGTGACTGCTTGCGGCCTCACAGCCGGGTGCCCACTGTGCATGCACGAGTAGCGCTGCGCATTGTGAATGGTCCCATAGTCTTCTGGGACCTGTCACATGTTCCAGAAGACTACAGGGTGAGAGGGGGAGGACAATTTGTGCCTTAGGCGATTGCATCGGAAGTGGGAGCAGGTACCTGTTAAATTAGGGTACCTGCTCCCCCCCCCACTTCATACAGGTGTCAATCCATAACCGGGAGCGGGGGACAAAGCATTAAAGCGGAACTTCCCCTTTTGGGTAAAGCTCTGCTTTAAGATTAGTTAGATCAGTTCTGTATTTCCACTATAAATAATGACATATGAAAATATAAATTAAACATAATAAAAAAAAATGTTTTCATTAAAAAAATGGCCATAAAACCACAACAAAAATACACTGCTAAATGCTTAAAAAACATTGAACAATGACTATGGGTACCATCATAGACTGTTCAATTTAGACTTTGGAATGAAGAATGGAAAGAATAAAACAATAAAATTTACCTTGGGATATTCAAAGATCTATTGCTTTTGTTTGAAAGCTGAATGGTGAAGAAAAATTCTAACTTGAACCAATGCAGAATCTGTCAACAGCTCAAAGTGGTTGTAAAGTCACATTAACCAATTACTGGCATCCCCTCTGGTTTTTAAGTATAGTATTTGTGCTTTCTGAAAATTATAATGCTAAGAACCTTCTCTTGCAGCGCCACTGTGTGGTCACGTGATTGTCCTCTGCTCTCCTGCCCCGATCTAAGGAGAGCAGAAGGAGGGGCTGAGATTCTCCTCTGATGTATGCCAGCCAGCAGAGGGAGATCATATGACCGCACAGCGGCGAGAGAAGGTATTTAGCATTATCATTTTAAAAAAACACACATAGTGTACTTAATATCTTCATAAACCAGAGGAGGGGATGTCAGTAATTGATGTATGTATTACAGCGAAATAGTGGCCGGAGGGGATGGGTGGGGAGGAGATCGGCTCTCACACAGACTAGGAACTGACAGACAGGGAGGGGCAGAGGGAGAGACTCAGTACACAGCGGGATGATGGAGGCTCGTAAACTGACCACGGTATCATGGATCAGCAGACATGATTACCTTGGTCAGTACTCACAGGGGGACACAGGAACACACAGGATCAACCAGGTATTTTTGAACATAGAATGGGACAAATTACACCTCAGAAGCACTGTTCTGTTTAACGTGCTTTAAGGCCTCTTGCACACCGCAGCTTGAAAAAGCTTAGATTTTTTTACTGAGGTAAAATTTAGCCCATTGTTTACAATGTGCCTTTACACAGGTACGTAAACAAGCAATGCATATTCCTTTGTAAAAATAAATATAGGAAAATCTGCATTTTTGGTCAGTAATTTACACCGTGTGCGTGAAAATGCATGCGAATATGAGCATAAATATTACTGCATTTTCGCTAAGAATATATTGTGCACGCTAATGCACGATGCGTGCATACATATGCACGAATATGCGAAAACAAACACCTGAAATTACATCCAAAAAAGTAGATGCTCAACAGTATCTTTTTTGTTTTTTTAGGGTTACAACTGCTTTAGGAGCCCTTTAACACTTATTAGTTTTTGATGCAGTATTGGTGTTTAAAAAGCGCAACAAAAATGCTTGAATGAAAATATATTGTTTTAGATCCTATGGAACTCATCACGCCAATGCCTGCAGGTGTGATGCATTTTTAAAAGTCCTGCATGCTGCATTTTTGGTGCATGTTTAAAATGTTTATCAAAATGAATCTCCCCATTGAAATGAATGAATAAAATGCATCAAAAACACACCCATGGTGCATTTTTGGTGCTTTTTTTGAGTAACTTTACCAAGTTTCACAGGTGCGTCCTGGGATCCAGGATTCCAGAAAGCGCACCAAAAACACATTGAAAATGTATCAAAATTGTGATATGTGTTTTTAAAAATGCATACTGCATTTTTAGGTGCACCAGTGTGAAAGGAGCCTAAAGCTGAAGTTTAGGTATGGCAATTTCCATAGTTACATTGGTCCAGCTTGGACCAGTGTAAGTATGAATTTGCCAAATCTGTGTGAGTCCTGTGGAAGCTGGAAATCACTGTAGTAGGCGCCCTAGCAATTGCCCTGCTGCTTACTGTGCCTGTGAGCACACAAATTCAAGTTGTCAAGCTGCAGACCAGTAGAAGGAAGGCAATTGAGCCTGGCATTGAGCATGATTAGGAAAATAGGATTTCTGACTTACCGGTACAGTATAGGACACAGGTCCCTTCCTCTCTATTCCTTATGATTCACTCTTTATTGCTTAATAAAAGCTTTGTTTGCCAGTGTCCAAGCACCTGACGGTAGCTTCATATAACCCATGGTCAAGACTCTGATGCTGTGTTCTGTATTGTACTCATAGGAAAAAATATTTACGGAAAATGTACTTAGCCTGAAACAAAGAAAACTGATGCATCTACTCTGGATTATCAGATTGGCTTGGATGGCGTTTGTGGGTCGTTCTTCGAGCTTATCTTGTCTGAAAATTGCAAACTTTAATTTGAACTTAATTTCTCCCTGCAAACACTATTTACTCCAAATCTCCGCAACACACGTTGACTGGGTATATAGAGACTGTAAATAGAGACCTGTTCAGCCTCATTGTATAGGGTAACAGCAATTATCTATCACTGCAAACAGTTGGTGATCTCTCCCTTTCTGCTCCAAGTTTCCCCAGCACATAGTGAAAAAAGGTTGATGGTAACCCTGACTTTTATAGGAGTAGGGGGTTGGAACATTAGAAAGCCTCCATGATTGGCCCTTCTAGACACTTAACCACAGTTCAGAGTTCAGTGAATGGCTGTCTTTCATAAACTCCAGACGACTTGGATTCAGATTCAGCTCATGGTTGACCCAAACCTGAAGCTCATCCCTTGCAGCCATCACATCTAAGCACTGCTAATTTGCATTATCTTAAATTTTCGTTCTTGGGTTTAGATATACTTTAGGTTCTATAGAGGTACAGATGTTATGCTCCTTAAAGTGTTACTAAACCCAAGACCCTGCATTCACTATATCTGGTCTCCCACAGTCAGTATCGAGAATCAAGTGATTTTCTTTCCTTCCAATCATGGTGGAAGAAAAGTAAATCAAGTAATCTATGGCCTGCGTAAGTGCAGATGCACTTATAATTAAAGTGGAAGGCAAGTCAAAACCTAACTAAGCTTAAATCTACTCCCACCACCATTCTAAGCGTGTTCTATTTACCCTGTAAAATTAAAGATGCCTATACTTGCCTATTCTGAAGCCGCTCCGGTCCGGTCACATGATCAGGTCTCAGCGCCAGCTTCAGTGTAGAGGAGGGACAGCTGACAACCAATGTCCCTTTATAAGTCTATGGGTGAGGTCATTGCTCAGGCTCTGCAGCCTTTGTTGGTGATTCCTCCTCCCTACTGAAACTGGCACTGGAGAGATCATGTGACCTGACCAGATAACTTCAGGATAGGAAAGTATAGGCATCTTTCCTTTTACAGGGTAGATAGAATAGACTTAGAATGGAGGTAGGAGTAGATATAACCTTAGATAGGTTTTGACTTTCCTTCCACTTTAAGTGTTGTAGCACATATGTTTTAAATAGGATGACATATTTCTACTTTTTGAGCAGTTTTGTTTTCCTGAAAATGTTAACAGCTGGACTCTTGAAACCTATATAATTCTGTTCTTGATAAAAAAATCATAATTTGAAAATGGTACTTCTTTTAGCGCCATTATCAGCTTAGATCAAGGGTCTTCAAACTTTCTAAGCAAAGGGCCAGTTTACTGTCCTTCAGGCTTTATGGGGGCCAGACTGTGCAGAGTGGGAGTAGAAAATTAGAAAATGCCCTGGCATCAATGCCCCATCATTGGTTTTAAGAGGAGGAATAGTACCCCATTGTTGATATCAATGCGAAGACTAGTACCCCATTGATGGTTCAGTAGGGGGAATGGAGCTCCGTCATTGGTGGAATAGTGCCCAAGGGCTAGATAAAGGCATGCAAAGGGCCACATCTGGCCCCCGGGATGCAGTTTGGAGACCACTGGCTTAGAGGATATCTAAAAAAAAAGTGAATATGGCTGTGAAGAGCCCCTCATGTAATTGTGTCCCTGAGTTTTAAGGTGTTTTGTTCCAAAGGTTGCAATGACTTTTTACTGTAGTCAACTGCATCATCTGGAATACACACCATGAAGACATGTGGTCATTGAAAAGAGTAAGCTGTTTTTTCCTATAGCACCTTGGATAGAAGTGCATAGAAGTTTATGCAGCAGGCAAATGGCTCATAGATTTACAGCTAATTGGACCCACCCATATGACTGCCCTTTAGTTTGCACAAAAGTCTGTTTAAGTAACTCCTGCAGCAAACTGAACCACTGCCTTTTATTTTGTAGTTAGTGGCCCTGTGATTGCCCTAATGAGACTCCATGAAAGAGGAAAATAATTTACTCCTTTTTTCCTTTCTTGGATGTCTTCCATGGCAGCATATGTATTCCCACCCTTGTGTTTTATTTTCTTAGGCTGAAGTCTACCTACAAAGAATGTTGTCTGAGGGATACTGCAAAAACAATTGTAGCAGAATTTTATGGGGTGCGGAGGTCAGAGCCACACCCACCGTGTATGCTGCCATGGAAGACATGCAGGAAAGGATAATTAGGGTGAGTGACTAATAGTTTTTCTTTTTGTTCATGGATCCTCCATTAAAGTGTATCTTTAGCCAAAACTTTTTTTTTTTTTGTAAAAAAAGGGGAAAGGTTAGAAGCTCTGTATGGTTTTTATTATTGATAGTTTACCCACTGGTGGGGGTGCACCCTTTCTATTAGTCCTATTGACCATTGCTAGTAGCCCAGAAAATTATGGGAATTCCTAAATTATAAAGTTGTCACCAGAATAAAGAATGAGAATGAGGGGGAAAACCATCAATGAGGAAAGTGACAACTTTCTAAGAGGGGATTTCTCTTAGTCTTAGGGAGATTTTGTTTTGTTATCTGTTGAAATGTTGGGACAGGAAGTGAAGGAAAATCTCCCCAACAACACACAGAATACAAAAAAGAAACTCAGGGGTTTTAACCATTCTGTACTCCATCAAAAACTAAAAAAGAAAAGTTTTGGCTATACAGTACATACACTTTAAGTTCAGAAGCTTAAATAAAAAAGGTTGGATCCTCCAGCTCACTCTTTGGGGTGGTAGATTAATATAGTGTTTCTCAAGTTTTTTTCAGTCAAGGCACCCTTTAAAATTATGGACAATTTCGAGGCACCCTCTAAAATATTGGACAGTCTTGAGGCACCCCATTCTAAAATATAAAAAACTATTCTAATAGTATTCCAGTGTTTCTCTACTTCCTCAGTTTTTCTCCATCACTGAGCTAATGTGACCACAGTACTGACAGAGAGGGCCAGGGGAGGGTCAAGCAAGGATGCTGTGCAGGAAACCAACATCTTCCTTATCAGCTCATGATGTAATTGGCTGTCAGGATGCTGGTGGCTAGAAGGTCCTAATAATGCACAATGCAAATCTGTGGCTTTGTGTAACTAAAAGGCAGGCTTGTTCCACCCATTGGCTTGTATACAAGTTTTGGGAAATTTTTAGACATTTTGCCAAGTCACCCCAGAAGAAACCTCACGGCACCCCAGGGTGTCTGGGCACCCTGGTTGAAAAAGGATGGATTAGTGTAATAAAAAGATTCTACAGTCTTTAAAAAAAACATATGAGCCCACCAACAATGTCCTAAGAAATCGAGCATTATTGTTTGCAATTTTATAATTTGTCAAGAACTAACTCTTATAGTATACATTGCTACTTGCTAAAGGAGTCCATGTTTTCCAAAAGTTTTCTAAATTCAAAATTGCTTGTAGGAAACATGCACATTTGTGTCATTTCAGAGCTACATAGTTTTCCTATTTTTTCTTTTGAATTAGTGGTACTGAAGAACGTTGTGTCAGTATTCATTAATGGAAGATACAGGTTGTGTACATATGAATTACTTTAAGACTCCATGCACACTAGAGTTTTTTTTTTCAAGCTCAAAAATCGCTGGATAAAAAACACTGGTAATTGTGGTTTTTAGTAGCGTTCAGGAGCGTTTAGGAGCCTTAGTATTTTATTGGCATTTTTACAGTACATTTTAAAATTTTTAAAAAGCTAGAAAAAACACTGGAAAAACACTCCAAAAAACTCTACAAAAACAATTTTTTTTCTGCTCCTAGACACTGAAGCTCAAAAAATGCTAATAGCCTAAAGTATTGTGCATGGACACATAGGATAACACTATTTAACTTCTAGAAGCAGAAAAAAAATGCTAATAACAGCTTCTAGGAACTTAAAAAAATGGTAGTGTGCATGGAGCCTAAAAGTGTCTACTACCATAATTGGTTATTTCTATAATGTTGAATAATAGTGCTTTAGTTATAATCCCTAATATGTATTACCTTTTGGTTAGATCGGTCTCTTTAGAATTAATATACACTCATTGGCACTTCTTTATGTACACCTGTGTATTTCATGCGGTCAGCAATGATGCTCAGGTATGGTGTGACATTCTAAGGATTCCCAACTTGTGTGTGCCAAGAAAGCATTCCTCACCCTGCCATTAACCTCCTCTCACACTAGGCAGCATGTCATGGCAGAAAATGAGGTTTGTCAGAACATGTTTACAGTCTTCAGTTGCCAAGTTTAGGTGATCATGTGCCCAGTGTAGCCTCAGTTTTCTGTTCTTAGCTGAAAGGAACCTGGCATCATTTCCTGATGGTGTAACCTATTCAAGTTAGTAAAAAAAAAAGGTAAACACAGTTATAAATATTTAAAGTGTATTGACAGGCAAAACTTTTTTTTTGCATAGAGTAGGGAGGAATTAAAACCCATATCACGTTACTTCTGCTGTGTCCATGCTAGGGAGATTTTCTTTCACTTCCTGTGCTGAAGACATAACAGGAAGTAAGAGAAAGTCTTCCCAAAATAAGGTTTATTCCTATTGTAGACAGATGTCAATGGAACATTTGTTTCCATGATTTATTCTCAGCTCTTGTTCTGGTGACAACTCTAAAATTTTGGATTTTCCTTTTACATTTTGTTTTAATGACAATTAGTGACAGTTGTCTCCATGACAGAGTGTGTATCTCCTCAGCAGAGACACAGACAGCAGTCTGATTCAAATTCTATGCAGATAAGATGTGATCCGAAAAGCATAGATTCGCATGTGATCTAAAAAAGCATTATTTCCAATGCAGGCTGTTCACATGCAGGGGCGCCTGCCTTTACACACACATGAACTTTAATGGCATCCCAGTCTTAGTCTGTAGGGTTCAATATTGAGTTGGCCCACTCTTTGCAGCTATAACAGCTTTAACTCTTCTGGGAAGGCCGTCCACAAGGTTTAGGAGTGTGTCTACGGGAATGTTTGAATGTTAGAAGCGCATTTGTGAGGTCAGGTGCTGATGTCAGACGAGAAGGCCTGGCTTGCAGTCTCTGCTCTAATTCATCCCAAAGGTGTTTTATCAGGTTGAAGTCAGGACTCTGCAGGCCAGTTAAGTTCCTCCACCCCAAACTCGCTCATCAATATCTTTATGGACCTTGCTTTGTGCACTGGTGTGCAGTCATGTTGGAACAGGAAGGGGCCATCCCCAAACTGTTTCCACAAGGTTGGAAGCATGAAATTGTCCATAATGTCTTGGTATGCTTACACCTTAAGAGTTCCCTTTACTGGAACTAAGGGGCCAAGCCCAACCCCTGAAAAACAACCCCACACCATAATCCCCCCTCCACCAAACCTTACACTTGGCACTGGCACACTTCAGCCAGGCAAGTACTGTCCTCCTGGCAACTGCCAAACCCAGACATGTCCATCGGATTGCCAGACAGAGAAGCATGATTCGTCACTCCAGAGAACATGTCTCCACTGCTCTAGAGTCTAGTGATGGCATGCTTTACACCACAGCATCCGACGCTTTGCATTGCACTTGGTGATGTTAGGCTTTGATGCAGCTGCTCGGCCATGGAAACCCATTCCATGAAGCTCTCTATGCACTGTTTTTGTGCTAATCTGAAGGCCACACGAAGTTTGGAGGTCTTTAGCTATTAACTCAGTTGTCGACTTCTGCGCACTGTGCGCTTCAGCATGCGCTGACCCCGCTCTGTCATTTTTGGCTGAGTTGCTGTTGTTCCCAGTTTCTTCCACTTTGTTATAATACCACTAATAGTTGACCGTGGAATATTTAGTAGCAAGGAAATTTCATGTATGGACTTATTGCACAGGTGGCAACCTATCACTGTACCACGCTTGAATACACTAAACTCCTTAGAACAACCCATTCTTTCACAAATGTTTGTAGAAGCAGTCTGCATGCCTAGGTGCTTGATTTTATACACCTGTGTCCATGGAGGTGATTGGAGCACCTGAATACAATGATTTGGAAGGGTGTCCTTATATTTTTGGCAATATAGTGTATATGTGGTGCAAATTTGATCCAGTCTGAAAAAAGGGTTCTGTGCGAGTTTAGCGTGGGTGTGGTGTGAATTTCATCTCCTGATATGCCTAGTCCCCTTAGAAATCACATTCAATTCGCACCTGTCGCAGCAGAAATCGCACTGTGATAACGCACTGTGAAACCGCATCAGATTCGCACCACATCAGTGTGAACCGGTACTCAGAGTCAATCTACAAAAAACATTTGGCTTTACGTAAACAAATATATTAAAACAAAAGATGTACCAATACAAATTCAGTTAATTTGGAAGATAAAGAAAATAATAAAATAAGTATACTAATGTTTTCCTGAAGAAGTGGGGAATAGCTGTAGCATGCACGGAGCTACTTTTTGTGTCTGATTTACTAGCAGAGGCGCATATTTACCTTGAGAAATGTTTTGTAACTTTTGCAAAGGAATTTTCACTTACCTTGATGAATGTGGTGGTTATTCACTTTTAAAAAACACCTATTCGTGCACAAGGAAAACTGAATAAAGAATATTTTTTCTTGCACATGATTGAATGAAAAAAGTCAGCACTTAATTACATTTACTAAGCTACAATAGGTGAAAATTCCTTGAAAAAGTGAACATGCTCTACTCCTGTAGCAAGTCAGCTGCATGACGTGCTTTCACTTTTGTGTGTTTTTTATTAGTACAGTATATTGTATTATTGTGAGCTTTCTAATTTTGTGCTTTCATGTACTCACAAGTAGAATCGTTATGCTCACCGAACCGAGGATCTGGCACCACATGATATATACAGTGCATTCAAATATATCTGTATTGTTGAAATAAATAGTTTTTGAAAGCTTGTATGCAGAAATGTGAAACCCAACGGGTTCTTTCAAGTGTGCGTATATATATATATATATATATATATATATATATATATATATGTGTGTGTGTGTGTTAGTACAGGTGTCTGGATTTCATGATGATTTGTTGTTTTCAATACCTTCTAAGTCACTGAGTTCTGACTACAGTCTAGCTTCTTCACTTACTGTATGCTTGTTCCAGGTTAGTAACTCAGGAAGTATTGAAGCCAGAATTGGGAAACAAGACAGCTAGCATTTCAGAAGGAAGTTAGATTATTATTTTTATTATTATTATTATTATTATTATTATACAGGATTTATATAGTACTAACAGTTTGTGCAGAGCTTTACAACATGAGGTCAAGGACAGGCTCCCTTTTTCTCACAGTACAGGTCATCTCTAATACAGTGAAACCTGTTAACAATTGGCTAGTAATTCTATGTAATGCTCTTATATATCCTAATTTGAATCTCCCTTTTGTCAAAAAATATATAAAAAGAATACCTGTTTAAACCACCAGGTGGCAGATATTGAGATGTTTAAACTGAATGTGAATGTATCATCTTGCGGGGAAAGATAGTGGAATGCGTCAAAGGTTATCTTGTACCTCTTGATACTATTTACATCTTGTTTGCTGTCCTTCTCTTGACAAATTACTCTAAATAATTGTGCTAAAGAATGGTCCTAACAAATTTTAATTTTTTTACTTAATAGCGTACTTCTGCACTGCCTTAGCTAGGTATAAATACTTCTGCAAAATGTATGTATTCAGCACTCTTGTGATATGAGAAAAACTTTCTTATTATTTCATTTTAAAGGTAGCTATACATGTTCATGGCCCGTGGCTGAACCAAAGAAGATCAGTCAGTTCCCGCATTGGTGCTAATGGTGTAAATGAATAAATCTCTACCACCAGCTGTTGTATATTCAAGCAGCCACAGCTGCCTAAATGTATTTATTTAATACAGGTACTTATATAGCAGCGTCAATTTACGCAGTGCTTTGCATATCTATGTATTGTACATTTACATTAATCCTTGGCTACAAGGAGCTTTCAATGGCAATGCCAAACAGTGGCCAGTTATTTTTGATCTGGCTCAGTCGATTTTGAATCAAATTATGTTGAGATGAGTGGTGCTTGCAGAGCCATCCATGGCTTGAATTTGTGATGCTTCAGCAGGAACTGTCTTTAATTTGGGCCATTTTTGGCAAGTGATTTGAATGAATTCCACTCCTGGCCGAATTCCATTTATGGCCAGTTATATGGTTGGATTCCACAAAAGTGTGAGAACCTGAACACATTTTGAACAGGGGGTAATTGGAAAAGGGTATTCCAAACAATAAGCCCTGCGGTCCAATGAGTTCAGTTCTGGTTTGCCCTGTTACAGTTACATAGTCTGGCTGAAAAAAGGCAAAAGTCCATCCAGTTCAACCATTAAAAAAAAAAAAGTTATAATCCTATACCCACAGTTGATCCAGAGGAAGGCAAAAAAACCCCAGCAAAGTATGTTCCAATTTGCTCCTGCAGAGGAAAAAATTCCTTCCTGATCCCCCGAACGGCAATCGGATATTTCCTGGATCAAGTTTACCTATAAATGTTAGTATCCAGTTATATTCTGTGTTTCTAAGAAAGAATCCAGGCCTTTTTTAAAGCAATCCACTGAGCTGGCCAGAACCAACTCTTGATGGAATCTATTCTAAATTTTCAAAGCTCTTACTGTGAAGAAACCTTTCCGTGTTTGGAGATTAAATTTCTTTTCCTCCAGACATAAAGAGTGCCCCCCTTTGTCCTCTGTGATGACCTCAGGGTGAATAGCTCTACACCAAGTTCACTATATGAAACACTGATGTATTTATACATGTTGATCATATCCCCCCTTAATCTGCTCTTCTCAAGAGAGAATAAATTCAGTTCCTCTAATCTTTCCTCATAGCTGATCTCCTCCATGCCTCTTATCAGTTTGGTTGCCCTTCTCTGTACTTTCTCCAGTTCCCCAATGTTCTTTTTGTGAATTGGTGCCCAAAACTGAACAGCATATTCCAGATGAGGTCTTACTAATGATTTGCACAGGGGTAATATGATATCTCTCTCTCTGGAGTCTATACCTCTTAATACAAGAGAGGATTTTGCTCGCTTTAGAAACCGCAGCTTGGCATTGCATGTTATTATTAAGCTTGTGATCTACCAGAACTCCCAGATCCTTCTCCACCATTGATTCCCCCAGTTGTACCCCCTCTAGTATGTATGATGCATGCATATTCTTAGCTCCCAAGTGCATAACCTTACATTTATCAATATTAAACCTCATTTTCCACATAGTTGCCCAATTAAACAGAGCATTGTAGGTCGGCTTGTAAGTTGAAGACATCCTGTAAGGACGTTGTTCCACTGCACTGCTTGGTGTCATCTGCAAAGACTGAAATGGTATTTTTAATCCCAGACCCCATATTGTTTATAAATATATTAAAAAGTAAGGGTCCCAACACTGAACATTGGGGTACATCACTGACAACCCTAGACCATTCAGAGTATGAATGGTCCTGTAGGAGAAGTGTTTATGTCCCTCTGTCACCTGAGGCACAGGCCTACTAGTGCTTTCACCACCCACAGAGCAGTTGTGCCAGTGCTGACAGCGGAGTTTTGAGCAGTGAGGGGCATCAGACCAGACCTCTTCCATCTTAAAGGGACCTCCAGGTTACTGAGAGTATAATCTCTAAATGCACACATTGATTGCTCATCTGGTGAGTGCGCAGTCTTTTTTAATTTGGCCACATCACCATCACACAGGATAAGACCACCAGATACTGAAGATCATCACAATGTCCTATGCACTTCATTTTGGACTATATGAGGTTTATCGATTGATTTCTTGGCACCTTATGCACTATTGATCACTATACAGTGACATATTTTATCACCAATAAGTCACTTTATTGCATTATTAGCACTTTATCACCGGTGCCACCTTTTATACACTTGCTTGGATCATCATATGTGTATATATGCATAATACTGTTTGAGAGTGACACTATTCTATGGTACCAGTAAGTCACTTGATTTTAGTCAGCACTATGTCACTGATTATTTTATAAGCTTAATATTTTAGTTTGTATATAATTATTACTGTCTAGCGCTACACCCTATTTTATATTTAAATTTTTGAAGGTTTTTTCGGTACCTTTTGGTGTTTTAGCAGCTTTATGTGACTTTTAGCGCTCACTTACCCTCTATTTGTGCTTTATCTAAATTTATCTGAATACAGTTGGTATTAATATTATACAGGTGTTAGGACTTGTGCCATTACCTGGGTCACCTGCTGGTGACCCAGAGCAAAAAGGGCGCAGTTCTGGTGGTCACCAGCGGGTATCTCCCAGCAGATTGGCTGTCCAAGTAATTAGGCTGCACCTGACATGGGCTGCTGGGAGGTATATAAGTCCGCCCTTGACTGAAGATCAGTGCTTCAGTATTCTTCCTGTAAGCCATGTCCTTGACTGAGCCTGATCCTTGTACCTGAGACCAGACCTGCTTCCTGCTCCCAGTACCTGGTTACCCGCTCCCCCTGTCTCCTGTCCCCGTCCTGACCTTATCCTGTTCATGTGTGTTCCCTCCATTTGTATATAGTTAGTTAGGTTTGAATTGGGGTTTGCACTGTCAGATTTATTTATCACTTGCATTATGGTTTACTGGTATTGGTGTTGGAAGTGTGTCATTTTTCTTAATAAACTTATTTTAAGCTTATTCGGTTTGATTCCTGATTCCTTAAGGTGCATCCCACTGATCTGATCACCCTTGCTGGATGCCTGTGGTATCCCTGACAGCAGGATTTATATAGCACCAACAGTTTGTGCAGCGCTTTACAACATCAGACAGTACAGTTACAATACAATTTAATAAAGGAGGAATCAGAGGACCCTGCTCGTTAGCGCTTACAATCTAAAATGGAGGGTCAAGTGATACAAAAGGTAATAATTGTGGGGAATGAGCTGATGGAGAAAGTGATAATACAGCTGTTAGGAGAAGGATAGGATCCCCTAAAAGTGGACAGAGTAGGAGATAGTCAGGCTGATTGGGGTAGGGAATTCCATAGGATGGGAGAGGTTCTGGAGAAGTCCTGGAGATGAGCATGGGAGGAGATGACAAGGGAGCTAGAGAGCAGGAGGTCTTGAGAGGAACGAAGAGAATGTCTTTGGTTGGTATTTTGATAATAAGTTATTGATATAAATGTATAATATGAATAGACAGGCGCTACATATAAATTTAAGAAGTGTGCAAGTGCTTAAGAGGCTAGTATCACTACATGCCCCTAAAATGAGTGAGCAATCTTTATATTTCCTGCCGGCACGTGGTGAAAATATAAGTAACTTTTTTGGTTCGGGTCATAGTTTAAAGAAATTGAAAGCACTGTCACTTTTTTCAAATATAAATTTATTTGCGGACTTTTATTTATTGTTTTTTTGTTTTGGATGGGTTTTTTTTCAAAGGTAGTGGGAAGAGAGCACTCACCCTTAGGGTTAATATGATTATATGGTCCATTTTAGGGGCATGTAGTGATACTAGCCTCTTAAGCACTTGCACACTTTTTAAATTTATATGTAGCGCCTGTCTATTTATATTATACATTTGCACAAGCGTGGTTATTCACCTTATTAGGGGCAGCTTCATACCTGGGACGGACTGACCATTTGGAAACTCGGGCACTGTCCGAGGGCCCGGGGTCAGTAGGGGGTCCCATGAGATGCCCCTGGTACCTTTTTCATAGGTTTTTTTGAGTTTGGGCAAGGACACAGGGGCCCCATGATCCCCTATTGCCCGGGGGCCCCATGAGTTGTCAGTCCACCCCTGCTTCATACTATATTTATATCTTTTTTATTTGACGCCTTAAATAATAATTTTTATTTATAGGTTATTGATGTAGCTGGGGCAGAGTTGCTAATGGCTTTGTAAATTATTGTTAGTATTTTGAATTAAATTTCTTGGGTGACCAGAGAGGGCAGAGAGGGGTAGCAGACACTGAATGGTTGGTAAGGTGGATGAGTCTGGCAGCAGCATTCATGATGGATCAAAGAGGCGACAGCCTATGTAAAGGAAAGACAAAGCGGAAGAAGTTGAAGTAGTTGAGGTGAGAGATAACCAGGAAGCGAATTGGAAGCATTGTGGTGTCATTGGTTAGGAAGGAGATGCTGTAGAGGTTGAGGCAGGAAGCTTTGGATATTGATTGGATGTGAAAGGATAGAGAAGTCAAAAAAGGAGTATGTGGGGGAGGGAATATTATGAACTCGGTTTTGAATAAATTGAGTTTGAGGAAGTGGTGTGACGGATGTTGTGATCTGAGGGATAGAGAGATAGATTTGGGTGTCGTCAGACTAGAAATGTTATTGAAAGCCATGGGAGGCTATTAGCCGACGCAATGAGGAGGTGTAGATCGAGAATAGGAGTGTCAAGGTCCTACCTTTCCTCAGACCTTGTGCTGCTCCATGTGCTGGCATCCATCTTAGGTGTCTGCAAAGCATTGTGGGATTTTTTATGCTTTCAGCCCTTTGCGGCTCCTCCCCCAGGAGGTGGCGGCTTATCACATCTAAGTCTGCTGTTTGTGGCTGTCCATTGCATTCGTGTCCTGTCTGTTGCACAACAGCAAGCTCCTGTTTAGCCACTCATTGCTTTCCTGGATACCGACTCGGCTTTGGCTAAGACTCCTCCTGGCTTCTGGCGACCATTCTTCCTGGCTCCTGATCCCGGCTCTGGCGACGATTCTTCCTGGCTCTTGACCCCGGGTTTGGCTACGATTTCCGCTGTTGGACTTGCATAGACTCTTGTCTTATTTTTATATTAATAAATCTACCTTTAATTGCACCTCCTTGTGTGTCTTGCTCCTCGCTCCCTGACAAGGAGAGGTCCAAGAACAGAACCTAGGGGGACCCCGGTGGAAAAGGAAGAGGAGGAAAGAGAATTGTAAGTGACACTGAAGGTGCGGTGGGATAGGTAGGACTAGAAACAACAAAGAGTACTTTCAAGGAGACCAAAGGAGTAAAGTTTTTTTTTGAGGAGGAGATGGTCAACCATGTCAAAGGCAGCCGAAAGGTCCAGAAGGAGGAGTACAGAATAGTGTCCATTGGCTTTAGCTATTAGTAAATTGTTTGTGAGTTTTAGGAGCATGGTGGTGACTCCGCACCTTTGACCTTACTACCATCGAGGAAATCTCCAAGATCCTCTCTGATGCCTGCCTCACCACCTGCCCCCTCGACCCTATCCCCTCACAACTCCTACAACCTCCCTCCCCCTCCATCCTATGCTCCCTCACCCACATCTTCAATCTCTCCCTCTCCTCCGGCACTTTCCCCTCCCCTCTGAAACATGCACACATCACCCCCATACTTAAAAAGCCCTCCCTGGACCCCAATGACCCGAACAACCTCAGACCCATCTTCCTGCTCCCATTTACATCTAAACTGCTCGAGCGCCTAGTCTACACCCGCCTATGCTCTCACCTCAACGACAACAACCTCCTTGATCCCCTACAGTCCGGCTTATGTCCCCTACACTCCACCGAAACTGCCTTACTCAAACTCTCCAACAACCTGCTAACCGCCAAAGCTAATGGCCATTATTCAGTGCTCCTACTCCTTGACCTCTCTGCAGCCTTCGACACAGTCGACCACCCCCTCCTCCTCAAAAAACTACACTCCCTCGGCCTCAGAGATTCTGCTCTCTCCTGGCTCTCATCCTACCTGTCACAACGCTCTTTCAGCGTTACCTATAATGCTACCACCTCCCCCTCACTCCCCCTCTCTGTTGGGGTCCCTCAAGGATCTGTCCTCGGGCCCCTTCTCTTCTCCATCTACACCTCCTCCCTTGGCCAACTCATACACTCTCACGGCTTCAACTACCAGCTCTATGCCGACGACACACAAATCTATCTCTCAACCCCCCACCTCACCCCCTCGGTCTCTGCCCGAATCACACACCTACTGAGCGACATATCAGACTGGATGTCGCTCCACTTCCTTAAACTGAACCTCTCCAAAACCGAGTTTCTTGTCTTCCCCCCAGCCCAGACACCACCCCCCATTGACTTCACCGTCACATCCAACAACGCCACCATCAAACCCGCCCCGCAGGCCAGAGTACTTGGTGTCATTCTGGACTCCAACCTATCCTTCCAGCCCCAAGTCCAATCTTTAACAAACTCGTGCAGACTCCACCTCTGCAACAACGCCAAAATACGCACATTCCTAACCCAGAAACCACTAAACAGCTCATCCACTCCCTCATCATATCACGACTCGACTACTGCAACTCCCTCCTCATTGGCCTGCCTCGCCGCTGGCTATCCCCGCTTCAGTCAATCCTGAATACGGCTGCCAGACTCATTCACCTTTCCAACCGCTCCATCTCTGCCACCCTCCTCTGCCAATCCCTCCACTGGCTTCTGATTGCGCAACGGATCAAATTCAAAATCCTAACACTGACGTACAAAGCTGTCCACCATACTGCCCCGTACTACATCACTTACCTAATATCCAAGTACCGCCCAGCACGCACACTCCGCTCCTCACAAGACCTCCTTCTCTCTAGTTCCCTGGTCTCCTCCTCCCATGCCCGCCTCCAGGACTTCTCCAGGGTGTCACCCATCCTCTGGAACTCCCTGCCCCAACCCATCAGATTATCACCTACTCTCCTCTCCTATAGGCGCACCCTGAAAACCCATCTTTTCAGGGAAGCCTACCCCACCCCTTGCTAACCTGCCGACCTCCTCCACTCCTACCACTCCATCCCCCACAGCTATCTCCTCCTGTACCACTATCCCCTCCCTCCTAGATTGTAAGCTCGAAAGAGCAGGGCCCTCGATCCCCTCATGTTTTGCATTGTATTGGTATTGTTCTGTCACATGTTCTGTCCCCCTTTGTAATGTACAGCGCTGAGCGAACCATTGGCGCTTTATAAATACTGTATAATAAATAAATAATAATAATAGTGCATGCTTTAGAGAGTTGGGGAAGATGCCAGAAGAGAGGGACAGATTGCAGATGTAAGTTAGAGAGCGTAGGATAGAGCCAGAAGTTGACCATAGTAGTTGAGAGGGAACTGGGCACAGGGGCAAGTGGATAGGTGGGTGTTAGAAAAAAGGTTTAGCAACCTTGTCTATAGGTTAGGGCAGGGTAAAATGTGGGAAGTATTAAGTGTACCTTTTAAGTGGGGGAAGTATCTGTACAGTGGGGACTGGATGAGAAGGTGTTAATAAGAGTGATAAAATAGGTCTGCTTGGCAGTGAGGAGGAAGGAGTTGTATTTTTGGAGGGAAGATTTATATTGGTTAAAGTCTTTCTGAGACTTAGTTTTATAGCACAGATGCTCAAGAGGGCGGCTACATTTTTTGAGACTTGTGGTGTCATCTGTTTGCCAAGATTGTAGGGGTTGGGGCCTGATTCTGTGTGTAGTGAAGGGAGTGAGTGCACAGGGCAATTATCTGAATTATCTATCTGAATTATTTATCTGAGTTCGGTTGTCTGCATACAGTCACCTGTACCAATTAATGATAGCCTGTACTTGGAGCCACACATCCAGGGATGGATGCGCAGTCCTGCATGCAAACTGCTTGGATGTGCTGTTACCAATGTACAGCCGCAGCCTTTCATTGATTTGTACAGGCAGCTGTATGCAAAAACCTTTCGCTACTGGGCACAGAGATATGCTCTTTTCATGGTGTACAGATCATTGTGACTGTGTGAATGAACTGTTAACAGTATCATTAATCTGTTGTAAGTGAATACACATGCTACTGGAGGCTGAACAGTCCACATCCTACGTACACTTACTTAATGGGAAAGGCAGCACACAAGGAGCCTCATCTAGCAAAGCCCATTTAAAGCGTATATTAACCCTAACAGTAAACTTCTCTTATAGGCTTTTTTGGCTATGTAAAATATACAATTCAATGCTTTTTTTATATCTGTACATGAAACAGACCCTGTTGGCAGATCTTTAAAGCGGAGTTCCACCCAAAAGTGGAAGCTCCGGTTATCTGCCTCCCCCCCTCTGCTGCCACATTTAACACCTTTTGGAGGAGGGGGGAATGGGGGAGAGAGTACCTGTCAAAACCACTTCTGGCTCAGTTCACTGCAGGGCAATAAGCCAGAAATTCAGGCCCCCCCACAGCCCTCTGGATCATTTCACAGGTCAAAGAGGACTGTGGCCCATTCACAGCGTGCTTCGTGCATGCACAGTGGGAAACCAGCTGTGAAGTCGCAAAGGCTTCACGGCCAGTTTCCCTTAGTCAACATGGTTGCACCAGAACCCGGCAGCTGACTGAAGAATCGGCTCGGGGTGAGGACATCAACGGACACCTGGACAGGAAAGTGCATCAAACAACAAAAGTCAAAAGCTACAGTATTTTTTTTTTGGTGGATGGACCGGGGGCTGGAACTCTGCTTTAATTTCAACAAAAATCTTGCCATAAGATTACGTATATGTGCATTTAACATATTTTATGCATCCAAAATATTACATACAACAAAAGAGAGGTATCCCAGTCCTCTACGTGCTACTACACAGGTTAATCTGTTTTCTCAGGAGGGGGGGTGGGGAACGGATTTCAAAATTACCTTCATTTTTCCCTAAATGGTCCATTTTCTCAGTTTAAAATTTGATTTGATATTTTTTCTATTCTCTGCTGGGAATAAATAGGAGTTTATGAGATTTGCAAATAATTGCATTCTGTTTTTATGTAGATTTTAGCATCCCAACTTTTTTTGGAATTGAGGTTGTAGTTTAACTGGAAAATATCCACACTGTTGTTCTCCTGACTTTCAGATGATGCAAGTTCTCAAACATACATGGTAGGGGCATAAATGTCTGAAACATCATAGACCAAGAGAGTGGCAACCTTGATGCAGGATGTTAATCAATTCAAGGAAAACAATGGTTATTATGGATAATCCAATAGCACAAATAGCAAAATAATGAGAACTGATAGGCAAATAGATATTAAACTAAATAGAGCCACCTATCCATTCCATATATGTGATTCAGTAGATTACCAGATAAATATACATTTCAGAAACCTTGGAGGTTGAAGCAAACAACAGCGGTGCAAATCCATTCAGAAAGTTCATCAACGTGGAGACAAGATTCAATCTTCCACCACCAAGCAAGTATGGCAGAGTTCATGAACCTTAATGGTTAAAGCAATTGCAGTAGTGTTGGTCCACTCAAAAATTAAAAATGGTGGAAACATGGTTCAAAATCCTCTGTATGTTTGGTTTCGTCAAAGGAAGACAGGTGAGCGACAATGTTCGCAAAGTTGTTCATCTCATTCATCTCTTACACCACCAGAAAATTCCTGGTTTTCTCTTCTCTTTGGACATCTACAAGGCTTTTGACTCCTTATCCTGAGAATACCGACAGTTTGCACTTTCTCGTTGAGGTTTTGGAGAAGCCTTGCTAACCTGGATCAAAGCCTTATATTCTACACCTACAGCCTCAGTTTATTTTTCTGCACTCTTTTCCATCCATACAGGCACAAGCCAGGGCCCTGTCCCCAGCCATATTTTTTTGGCACTAGAACCTTTAGTGATCACAGATCACGTGGGCCAAAATATG
Organism: Staurois parvus; assembly: GCF_062004578.1. Taxonomy (NCBI): domain Eukaryota; kingdom Metazoa; phylum Chordata; class Amphibia; order Anura; family Ranidae; genus Staurois; species Staurois parvus. The sequence goes on from NW_028317813.1 coordinate 14,648,123, forward strand.
AACGGAATTCCTTATGCAGACCATGACTTCAAAGTGAGCCTTTTAGTGGATGATGCTCTTCTGACGCTTACCAACCCCGTCATGACTCTCCTTAATCTACTACAGCTTCTAACACACTTTTTGTCTATATCCGGCCTTCGTGTCAATTTAGTCCATGGCATTAAATGTCTCCTTGGATCCCATCCTGGTCACCTTCCTACAATCTCACTTTCTGTTTCACAAGGCATCTTCCTTCCTCTATCAATTACCTTTGTATTTGACTGACCCCTAACTATTCTTCCCTGTTTGTTTGCTAATTATAACCCCCTGCTTCGCTCATTGACTTCTCTTATGGAGTCATGGCAGTGCCCATATCTATCTTGGGTAGGTCGTATCAACTCAGTGAAGATGACAGTTCTACCTAAACCCTTACCTGGGAGGGTGCCCCCACATTTCCTCCGTTTGATCCAGGGTAGGATTCTATGCTTTATTTGGGCCAATAAACACCCCAGAGTCTCTAAGACCACTCTCTTCATTCATAGGCTACAAGGGGGATTGGGGTTCCCCCATGTCCCTAAATACTATCTGACTGCCCAAATCTTTCCACTGACCTTGCTCCATGCCTCTTCCAATGTACTTTTGTGGGGGTGCTTGGCTCTCACAGAAAATGCAACCTGTGGCTTTGATCCCACTTATGCAACATAGCTTGAGACTATGGCATTCAGTGCATTTCTCAAGCTCTTTTATTTTCCTTTTTCTTCCTTTGCCTTTGCCTTGGGCTTTCACTTGGTGGACCACTTGTGGTCTTACACAAGTGCAACACTTTCTGACCACCCAGTCCCTTCCCCTGACATGAGCCACCTTTTGGTAATCCCACAACACTCCCCAATCTAAGTTTTTTCATTTTCTTCAGCTTCACTTTAACTATCCATTCCGGAAAACTACATACCTGCCAGTACTCCCCTGGCTCCCTGGGTCTCATTTCTTCTCTTTATGCATCTTTGAATAGTCAATCATCTCCTGCCCCTCTTTCCTATGTGGCCCAATGGGAGCAAAACTTAGGATCTGAAATTGATCCGGTGGCCTGTAGCAAGACCTGGTCTTCTGTTGCTAAATATTCATTTAACACTGCCACCCTGGAGGCAGCGTAAAAGTGTTGCTGCGGTGGTATTGGGTTCCTGCTGGTATAGCCCACGCTAACCCAACTTCTAACGATCGCTGTTTCTTCAGGTGTGGCCATTGTGGCGATGTTTTGCATACCTGGTGGACATGTCCCCAGTTGGTAGGCTTTTGGTCTCGAGTGTATGGTCTTCTGTATTCCCTGTTCCATCTGAACATCCGAAAAGGAGGCTAAATTCACCCTGCTGCATTGCCCCATTCCAGACTTATTCGTTTGTCAACAAAATGTAGCATCCTATCTGTTCATAGTGGCCAAGAGGCCAATTGCCTAGCACTAAATGAAAACTACAGTCCCTTTTCAGGAAGTGAAAGACCATCTGATGGTCCTGATGTTTAATGAACAAATGGAGCACAGGAGCGAGCACGCACACGTGCCCCCAGTGCAAACAGGGGCACCTTTTTGAAAGGCAAGACTGCACAGAACCAGAAGATGGAACCATAGCACGGGGTGGGGCACATCAGTATCTGGCACTCTCGGAATTTTCAGCTGTCAGAGTCTAATGGAGGCTCCAGCACTTTAGAGCAACAAAGACAGTAGACACAAGCTACTGGATAGGTATATATAGTACTTTTATTAAAGGGAACTGCTTTGGAATATTTTTTAGGATGATGGCAGTGTCACTTTAATGTCCTTATTACAGTTGTATACACCTGAATCAAGTTATATTCAGCTATATTATATCCAACTTAAATCTGCTGTAGTCTGATTGTATAATTTATTTAAGATTTAGCAACAGCTGTGTAATGGAAGCGCTTACCTGATGGGATATAAATGTATTGGATTTTTTAGGGAGGTCTTTGCACCAGTTGCTGGTAAATTCAGTCTGGGGAAGGGAATTTACAGTTAAAATGTAACGTGTACGGTCAGCTTTTTTGTCAGTAAAGCAGAAATTTTTGGGGAAATTAAGTTTCAACCCAGAAACAACCAAGTGGATCGGTACAACATTCTGTCAGCTAATTGTGATGAAAAAAAACTGTTAATTGATCTGCTTAGTCATGTTTGTCAGCTAGTTTAGTGGTTTAAATTGCCTGCAGTTTGTTTGTGTATGCTAGCATAACAACTGACTAATACCATTGCTTGGGGCCAGTGCCTGATTAAGGTCCTTGTTGACCCCAGGAAGAATGTTATTTGGGGATCCCAGCCATTCTGAATTGAGGGGAATGATGAATTGAATGATGGGCTGCTGAACACTGTGCTGTTTATAAATAATTATTGGCAGATGATTCTCCTTTAAGAGTGGGTGACGATTTGTTCTGTTGTTTCTCCTACTGGCTGCCAAGCAGACCTATGAGGCTTCCTGGCATGTGGTTGGCATACCACTTGCTCTTTGATTGGACACATTAGGGGTGGAGAATTTCATGTACTGGGGCAGACATGGGAGTGGAAACATGAAAAGTGGGTATATGCTGAAGGGGGAGAGAGTAGTAATATAGAGGGAAGCTATAGGTCGTAGAGAATATCCCTACAGGTGAGGGGTTACTGGAGTTCAAGTAGAGGCACAGTACAGGGGGGACGATGGAGCAATACTGTGGTGTGCTGGACGATGAGGAGATACGCAGAACAGGGGGTTCAGTGGAAAACATGAGCTGGGCAGATGGCCTCTAAAGTCAAATGAGAAGAGAGGTACACATCTAAATGCAGGCGCATTATAGAAGGGGTGGCAGTAAGGGTGGATAAAGGGAGATATACACTGGCTTTTGAAGGGGGTACAGTTGTGGCCAAAATTATTCAACCCCCACTGAAATTGAGTGTTTTGGCCAGTTTGACATTGCTTTTGATCATTCAGTCATCTTGCTTACATTTACATTAAAGAGGCACTTGTAGGTCAGACAAATATAACATAACAGTTATAATGAAATAACCACAAATGTCTTTTCTGTGCTCACAGCATTATCAGTTTTATTCAACCCCCAAGTGACATTCAATCTTAGTACTTAGTACAGCATCCTTTTACAGTTATAACAGCTTTTAAACGTGAAGCATAGCTTGACACAAGTGTCTTGCAGCGATCTACGGGTATCTTCGCCCATTCTTCATGGGCAAAGGCCTCCAGTTCAGTCACATTCTTAGGCTTGCGCACTGCAACTGCTTTCTTTAAGTCCCACCAGAGGTTCTCAATCGGATTTAAGTCTGGTGACTGCGATGGCCACTCCAAAATGTTCCAGCCTTTCCTCTGCAACCATGCTCTAGTGGACTTGGAGGTATGCTTGGGATCATTGTCCTGTTGAAAGGTCCAACGTCTCCCAAGCCTCAGGTGTGTGACGGACTGCATCACGTTTCCATCCAATATCTCCTGGTACTGAAGAGAATTCATGGTACCTTGCACACGCTGAAGCTTCCCTGTACCTGCAGAAGCAAAACAGCCCCAAAGCATGATTGACCCTCCACCATGCTTCACAGTAGGCAAGGTGTTCTTTTCATCATAGGCCTTGTTCTTCCTCCTCCAAACATAGCGTTGATCCATGGGCCCAAACAGTTCTAATTTTGTTTCATCAGTCCACAGAACACTATCCCACAACTTTTGTGGTTTGTCCACATGGCTTTTGGCATACTGCAGTCGACTCTTCTTATTCTTTGGAGACAGCAAGGGGGTACGCCTGGGAGTTCTGGCACGGAGGCCTTCATTACGCAGTGTGCGTCTTATTGTCTGGGCTGAAACTTCTGTACCCACATCTGACAAATCTTTTCTCAGTTCCTCAGCAGTCACACGGGGACTTCTCTCCACTCTACGCTTCAGGTAGCGCACAGCAGTCGAAGTCAGCATCTTCTTTCTGCCACGACCAGGTAGCGTTTCAACAGTGCCCTTTGCCTTGAATTTGCGAATGATGCTTCCTAAGGTGTCTCTTGGTATGTTTAACATCTTTGCAATCTTCTTATAGCCATTGCCCTTCCTGTGAAGAGAAATCACCTCTTCTCTTGTCTTCCTGGACCATTCTCTTGCCTTCACCATGTTTGTAACCACACCAGTAAATGTCTAGAAGGAGCTGAGTATCACAGTCATTTTAAAGCTGCCTAATTGGTGCTTATTATGCTTGATTGCTGCTCGGTGACATCCACAGGTGTTTTCAATACCTGATGGAAAGCACCTGTATGAACCTCTGTTCTTCAGAGTGGTAGTCTTTAAGGGGTTGAATAATTGTGGCAATGAAGAAACCACATAAGAACCATTTACTACTGTATTACATAAACAATTGATGTCATTTTAGTTGCATTTGGGTAGTTACAACGTCCTTGTAGGATTTGATTCTGAATACAATTCCAAATGTACACTATAGTCCCTAAACCCCTTTACAGCATTGGGGGTTGAATAATTTTGGCCACAACTGTAAGAGGAGCAGTATGAGGGGAGGGGGATGCTGGAGGCAGAATAGAAGAGCAGTAAAGGATGTGCTGGAGGAGGATGGGAAGAGCAGTTGGGTGGGGGCTGAACGTGGACTAGAGAAGCAGTATGGGGGGAAGCAAAATGTGGAAAAGGGTACGGGGGGGGTAAGGTGGGGGGTTGGAAGCAGAAGAGAAGAACAGTACAGGGTCTGCTGGAGGAGGATAAGAAGAACAGTTCAGGGGGTGCTGGATATCATTGAGAGATGCAATATGGGGGTAGCTGGACATAGATGAGAGTAGCAGTTTAAGGGGGCATTGCAGGTGGAAAAGCAGTACAGAGGTTTGTTGGAGGAATAGAGCAGCCGTATGTGGTGAAGGGGGGGAGCTGGACATAGATTACATTTTTAAACACATACTATATATTATACAAGTAATTGCAGTATACTTTGAAGAGTATGACTTACAGTATATCTAGTTTTGCATGGGATGGGGAAGGATTAGAGCCTCTGTCAAGATTTATTGCTGTCTGAGTCACTGAAAAGAAAGTGAGGGAAAATACCATATTTTATAGTTGTCTCCAAAGCAAAGGGTAACAGTAAATCATCCAATGGGGACAGCTCTCTAAGAGGAGAAATCCCCTTAGTTTGGGAGGTCTCCTTTAACTTCCTGTTACATCTCTGGGACAGGAAGTAAATGAAGGTTTCTCCAATGGTGCACAAACAACAAAAACCATACTTGGGTTGTAACCCTTCCCTACTTTATCCAAAGATAAAAAAAAGGTTTGACTAAGCATACACTTTAAGAGCCCTCATTTCCTTAATTTATCACTGTGGTTCTCTTTGCTATAGCTGAAAGTCCCCTTTATTATCTTAGCTACATTGATTAATATCCCTCATTACCACAGTGATAATTGCTCCTCATAAAAACAGCAGTTAGCACCATAGTGATTGGTGCTCCCCCCCCTTACTAAATTGATTACTGCACCTTTTACAGCTGTAATAGAACACAGTAATACAATGATTAATACCTCTCATTATCATAGTTAATTCTGGTCATTAACACTGAGGTGATTGCCCTTTGGATCTTCCCTTAATTACATTGTCAACAGTGCTGTACCCTTCTTGTGTGTTTTACCCCACACCAATAGAACTGATATTGCCATTCTTAGCCAAAAATCCCCTTTTGTGTGCCTATCAGAAACTAGTTTCAGCTTGTAATTAGAGGCTTGACTTCCTTGACTAAAGGCCCGTACACACGATAAGAATATTGGACGAATGATCGTAGTTTTTTTTTTTTTTTGCATGCTAGTCTCATATTCAAAGTGAAGAGGTTACTACAGTTACGAAAATTCTTGTACGACAGAAAGAAAATTGGAAAGTGATGTAATGTATTTGTATTGTATTTTCGGAAGAAAATTGTACTGATTTAAAGAAAAGCGTACGATCTGGTGCTTGTCCCTTCAAATAATTTTGGACCAAAGCTGTGTACTTACGATCAGATTATCATACAATCACTTCAAAAGCGGTATTTTTCGTACAATTCTCTGATCATATGTACTAGGCTTTAGCTTTGTAAGCTTTCATTCCCCTATCCAACGAGAATATCTCTGTGACCAAGGGCACACTCATGGAAAGAGGGAATGGTAGTTCAAGTCAGGCCCCAAGTAACAAAGTGAAAGCCAAAGAATTCAGCTGAATATTTTCTGGCTAACAAAGGTAATACATCTTGTGATGTCTATGCTAAGGTAGAACTATACACGCTCTGTATTTGTACTGGTGACCGATGTTACAGAGGCAGCAGGTGATGGGAAATCGAAAATTTTATGATGGTTACTGAATAGGAAGTGGGGGAAAACTTCCAATCTGTCCAATGAGGACACCAATTCTGGTGACAAGATGTGTTTAATCTTTCTAATAAAGACACCTATTCTGGTGACAGGATGCAATTAATCTTGCTAATAAAAACATCTTTTCTGGTGACAAGGTGTGTTTAATTTGTCCAATGAAGACATCTATTCTGGTGACAAGATGGGGGATAGTTACTAAAACTGGAGCGTGCAAAATCTGTTGCAGAGTTGTATAGAAACCAGTCAACTTCCAGGTTTTATTGTCACAATCTAGTTGAACAATCAAACCTAATTGAAGTTAGAAGCTGATTGGCTACCATGCACAGCTGTAACAAATTCAGAATTTTCCAGTTTTAGTATATCTCCCCTGATGTGTTTAATCTGTCCAATGAAGATACCTATTCTGGATACAAGGTATGTTTAATCTGTCAAAAGAAGACACCTATTCTGGTGTTCAAGGGGGGTTTCCACTCCCTTTGGAGCAATTTCTTTTCAGTTTTTTTGCATTGGCAGTACAGTAAGAAAGGGGAAATTTACCCAAATGGACATAGCAAAATAAGCAAAATAAAACAAACAAAAAAATGACCATAACCATTTCCTACTCTATCCAAAACTACAAACATGGATTTATTAAAGAAACTCAAATAATTATTTGTAGTATCTACAGAGGACTGAATATTTTAAACTGAATATTAAAAAAAACAACAACAAAAAACAAAATGAACATAGTGATTTGTGATTTGCTAAAATCAATGGAGAAGGGGTAAACCTGTTGTTTTTCAAAGATCTTAATATATGGGAATTCTGAATCCTCATTTCTTCGTCCTTGATTACTGAACTGGGCATCTTAGCATGGGTTATTAATACTGTCTGTTAAGCAAATTGGCACACTCATACATTAAAAATAATTAAATTGGTAAATCATTTGCCTGGAAAGTATCACCCTTCCCTTCCCAAAAAATATCCTTCATATAGCATTTCCTATTATTCCTTCCATAACAGGTGCCCACCCAATAACGTTATGAGATAAATCAATTCTGTCCATGTCAGTGTCTGAACAAACCCTGCTTTTGTTACTGTTGCATATGAATTGCAGACTTTTTGTAGAGCTAGATTCAGTCAGTTCTATACCTAGATTGAATGATACACAAAACACATATAAATTAGCCATGTCAGTAATTAAAGCAATAAAGTGGCAAACCCAAACATTTTTTCAGGGTTTTTACAGTACTTTGCCTATTCTGTGCTTAGCCACAAGATGGCACTTCTTGCTTTGAGTGTTTTCACAGCAAACGTTCAGCAAGGATGCTGCCATCTAAACAAGTCCATTTTACATTTTTACAAGTTCAAGTATAATGGAACATATTTCAGATCCTCCCTGAAAATTTAGCAAAAAAGCAAACAAGAACAACTCTGAATAAGATTTAATGAGGAGTGATTTTTTATTTTTCATAGATTCCCTTCAACATTAAATGAACAGTTAAATTGTGCATCTTCTCATCTCCAGAGCAATGAAGTGCTCTCTGTGATTTTTCAATTTCTCTAAAGTTAGAGTTGCTGTCTGATGAAGTGGTAGAACAGTGGTCTCCAAACTGTGGCCCGTGGGCCAGATATAGCCCTTTGCTTGCCTGTATCTGACCCGTGGTACACTTTTACTTCCACTGATAGGAGGCACTATTTTCCCCTCTGATACCAATGATGGGGCATAAGTTTTTCCTCTGACGCCAATGATGGGGCAATATCTCACTGACACCAGCGATAGGGCACTATTTCTTCTACTGATACCAATGATGGGGAACTATTCCTTTCACTGACACCAATGATGGGGCACTATTATTCCTTCTACTGACCACAGGCGTGCTATGTATTATTCTACTCCTACTAACCACCAAACCTGAGGCATTATCTACTTCCACTGGCCACAGTCCAGCCACACTAAAGTCTGAAGGACAGTAAACTGGCCTTTTGTTCAGAAGGTTTGGAGATCCCTGTCCTATTATGTGAGCAGGCCTATGGTGTCCTCCTGCACAATGCAGAATTCTGGTCCTGCATTGTAGGAAGCTGTATCAGAAAGTTGCAACTGACCAGGCATCAAAGAAAAGAGGCTTCAGGGAACTGATCATATGAAGAGGAGGAAGCCTGGGGGAGCAAGGCATAAGGTAAGTATATTGTCTTATTCCTTATCCTCTTGGCCAGGGGTCTCCAAACTTTCTAAACAAAGGCAGTTTACTGCCCTTTAGATTTTTTTTTTGGGGGGGGGGGGGACTGTGGCCAGTGAGAGTAAACCTTGTTTCAAGCTTGGTGGTCAGTGGGATTTAAAAAAATTACATAGCTCCTGTGGTCAGTAGGATGAGAAATAGTGCCCCATTCCCCCATCATTGGTATCAGTGGGAAAAATAGTGCCCTATTTTGGTATTAGTGGGAGGAATAGTGCCCCCTTGTTGGTATCATTGGAAAGAATAGTGCCCCATAATTAGTGTCAGTGGAAAGAATGATGCCCCATCAATGTAACAATAAAATGCCCGACCATGCTTAAAGGTGAACTAAAACTGTTAAAGCCCACAGTCCAGGTGCAGCCATTTGTTTGCTTATATCCAGCCCTTGAAGTACTATTCCCCCTTGAAGCACTTTTATTTTGTTGCTGGTGGTCTGACTGTGCTGGGGGACCTATTATTGCTCAGGGATTTATTGATGCTGGTGAGTATTTTGTTGTGGTTGGTCTATCTTTGCTCGGGGATCTATTGTTTCTGGGAGATTTGTTGTTACTGGGGGGTATTTTGTTGCAAGGGGCTGCTGTTGCTGGGGGGTATTTTGTTGCTGGGGTCTTCTGTTGCTGGAGGGATCTATTGCGGCTGGGGGGTATTTTGTTGCGGGGGTCTACTGTAGCTGGCTGCAGGGGATTTAATTTTCTGCTTTATTGCTATCATTAACACATTCCATACAAAAATTTCTTAGCACCTCAAAAGGATACTTGGTTGTGTATTCTCTAAAACAGGCAGTACTGGGAGGTGAGTAGAATGAGGAACCAAAGGACAGAGCTCGGAGGTTGGTAGGGGGCGCAGACAAAGGGTCACTCAGAAGGGGGAGTACCTGCACCTATTCTTTGAGAAAAAAAGCCCTGTGTATACATAGAAATAACAGTATTTGCCTATATATATTTGTGCTATGTGCAGTGTAGTGAAAGTGCAGTAACATTTTTATGAAAGTCTAAGGCCTCATGCACACAGGACATTTTAAAAACGCTCCTTCTCTTGGCAGCAGAGTTTTGGCAGAAGAAACGCCTGGTGCTTGTCAAAGTGTCTTATGCTTTTACAAGCGTTTAGGTGCGTTTACAAGTGTCAAGCGCTTGGGTGTTAATTATTTTCATTGGCCAGAATAATAATTTATTCTGCCCATTGAAAGGAATTAATGCTCAAGCGTTAGACGCATCTAGCGTTAACATGCGTTTAGGTGTATTTACATTTTCTGCCAAAATGCTGATGGTCCTGGAAGCACTGGCCCTGGGTTTGTTTTCCTGCTGGTAAGTGCTACTGATATTAAAAACTTCTAAAATTCTATGTGTGCATAAACACATAGCATAACATGGAGGGCTGTTTGGAAGCAATAAAAAAAATGCCTGATGCCCTTAAAAGTGGCTGCAAAGGCTTTTTCTGCTTCGATCGACATTATCAACGCTGAACCCCTCTCTTTCTTACATTTTTGCAAAAGGAGCAATGATCTTAATCCATTGCCTCTTCCCTTCTTCCCTGGTACAAATCCTACTTGATATGTATCCAATCCGTTTTTTGTATCTATATTTAAGAGTAATATTGGCCTATACTAGAACATTGGGAGGGGTCCTTTCCCTCCTTCAGTATAACTGTGATATTTGCCTGCAGAGACTCCTCCCTCATATCCATCCCTTCTCCCAATGCGTTCATATGTCTACATAATTTGGGCATAAGCTGTTTTTGCAACTTCATGTAATATCTCAGCGTAAAACCATCTGGTCCCCGGGCTTTTTCCTGTTGCTGTGCTTCTCAATACCTTAATTATTTCTTCATGGGAGATTAATTTTTCTAATGCTAACAATCTCTCTTCCTCTATCCTGGGCAATCCCGCTTCTTTTATATATTGCTGCCTCTTTCTTTCTCTTTCCCCCCGGATTCTTTTGGGTTACTGGGTTTTAAATCATATAACTTACTATAATATTTTTGGAACATTTTAGGTATATCAGTGGTTGAATAAACCATTTCACCATTTTCATCTTTTATTTTTTCTATATAATTCCTTAATTTCCTCTTTCTTACTCTTCTTATCAGATATTTTCCTGGTTTATTTCCCCACTGATGCCTTTCTTTATCCACTATTGAAAACTCTTCTAGTATCTTGTTCCACGATGTCTTTCATTTCCTCTCTCTTCAAAATTATCTTCAGTTGTGTTCCTACATCTATTTTCTTTTTATTTAGTTGTTCTAAATCATATAATTCTTTAGTTAGAAATTTTATTTTGTTCTCCTTTTCTTTCTTTTTTTTGAGCTCCTATCGAGATCAAAATGCCCCTGATATACGCCTTATGAGCTTCCCAGATTGTCACCAGAGATATCCCTTCCGTTTCTTTGAGTTTAAAGAATTGCTCAATCTCTTTCCCTAATCTTATCTCCACCTCTGGCTCGCTTGTCCCCTCCCCTTTCCTGATCTGCTGGGCTGCATGCTCGGATAAGGGTCTGGTATGGATTTTGGGGGGGACCCACACACCATTTTTTTTTACATTTTGGTGTGGGAGTTCCCCTCAAAATCCGTACCAGACCCGAAGGGCTTGGTATGGATGGGAGGGGGACACCACACCGTTTTTTTTATTTATTGTGGTGCCGGTTTTTAAATTTAATTATCGCTTTTTTTTTCTTCACTATAGCTCAGAGATTCAGCTGTCACATTCCCCCCATCTTAAAGAGAAAGTTTCCATTTAGTTTATTTCCCCGAGTTAAAAGAAACAATTTTTCCTTTTAGTCTCTTAAAAGAAACAAAGTGACAGCTAATTCTTTGAGCTAAAGTGAAGAAAAAAAAAGCTGGCAATTGCATGTAAAAAGCGTCACCGACATACACTTCGTATTGCGAAAAAAATTCGTAAACCAAGGCAATTTTTTTTTATGGATTTTCATTCATAAACCGAAAATGACGTTAACCAAGGCGTTTGCAAACTGAGGTACACCTATAGCTTGTATTGAACTATAAAAAAATTAAGACACTAGGTCCTTCCATATACAAAAATAGAGTCCAGAACAGTTCACACTAAGTTCCAATAATTGGGGGATACAATAGACTGGTGCAAATATTGAGGGTGCTCTCCCTGAATATGCAAACACTGGAAAGTTCCGTATGTTAAGTAGTGATTACAGAGTTTGTGTTTTGTGGAAAAACTTGAATGATACGGGGATACACAATCCAGTATCAAAAAATAGAAAAAATTGAGGTACAAAGTCCTCCCTGAGCATTAGATATATCTGTGGTGAGACATAGATCCACTTAAGTGGGTACATAAACATTGAAGCATGGGGACCTGCTATAAGTGTAAGTAGGGCCGAAAACATGTGAAAAGCAGGGAGGAAAAACGTATATAGCTACAGAGGACATCATTCATGAGCTCTGGGTAATTCAAGACTCACAAAGCCCTTCAGGCGTCAGAGTGCAAGGTCTCCTTCTCTGTAGGGAGGTGTACCCGGTCCAAAAGAAGACATTGCTGGACGCCCCTGCTGGCGTGGAAGGAACTGGTGCCAGTCAGGGACTTGAATTAGGTCCGTGTCTAAGTAGGCAAAGAGAGCTGGTAGATCCCGGGGGACCATAGAGTGAAACTATGCATGTTGGCGCTCTTCATCGTGAGGAAATCTCCTTCCTGATCCTCCCCATTGAGTGCTGAATATCTCTACCAGCTCTTCACGGCACACTGTACACTTTACTCCTTGTCATATTCTGCCCAAAGGCAAAGAGGGAAGCCACTGCATCTGATTCGCAAGGCCTTTAACATATGTGGTTCCATACACAGATAAGGACCCAGCTGCTTGGTGGGGTGTGCCACATGGTAGGTTACCCTCACCTATTGCACCTCCATTACCTGCCACGACCTCTTCCTGTCACAAGTTAGCCTGCAGTTTCTTGTTTGTGTATCCTTACCTCCATGCTGCAGTGCTGTTCCTGATCCCTTTCACATGTGTGTTTGATTGATTACTGTCCTCACAATATCTAAGGAAATATTAAAGCCTAACTTCAGACCCTAAAGAATTAGAATTTCTGCCAGGTTTTTATTTCTGTCTGTGACCCCATTGGGAAGATTTTCCATCACTTCCTGACCAAGAACTAGCAGAAATAACAGTATTGTCTGAATTTCTAATGCTTCTCCACCCTACTAAAAATGTGTGTTTTTGTTTATGTTCCCATTGGAGACATTTCCATTGCTTGGGCATGAAGGGTGAAAGTTGTGTTTCGGGGTCCCAGGGTGCAAATCAAGATGGCTGAGGGTATGTGGTGCCTAATGTCAGTTTAGCACTTTTATTGAGAAGTGTACTTTAAAGTGATTGTAAAGGTTAAAGTTTTTTCTTATTAAAATAAAAAGAGAGTATACACACCTGCTCTGTGCAATGGTATTGCATAGAGCGGTTTGTTACTTGCTCTTTTGCAGTCCCCCGACAGCGTTGTCCACTCCTTGTGTTCCCCATAGCAAGCCTTGTGCTATGGGGGCACCCATGCAGGCATGTTCCTGAGCTTTTCTGTGTGCATCCATAGACACGCACAGCATAGCTCGGCCACGCCCCTGCTTACTCCTTACAGGATTTGACTGACAGCAGCAGATGCCAATGGCTTCCAAAGCTGCCTGAATCTCCTGTGAGAATGGAAAGAGGGGGGAGAAGATATAAAGCTGAGACAGTGCTGTATTGTGAGAAGACTTAGGCAAGGGTTTAGAGAGGGGGGCGCCTAGTAAGTGGTAAAATGTTTTTTTACGCTAATGCAGGGAAAAAAACCACATTTTACCTTTAGAACCACTTTGTGCTTGTTTCGTGGCTAAGGTGTCCAAATCAATTACAATTGTTGCTCCTCATTTTTTCTTCCTGCATAAAAGAATTAGAAACCATATAGAAAAGACATGACCTACCTGCTAAATTTAAAAAAAGTCCATGAACTGTATTCTGGGAGCTGTGCCCAAAAGACAAATAGGGCAGGAAGAGAGTAGAGGACTAGTTGCCAGTATTGCTTGTGGCCTCCCTGCAGTAGAGCTTCACTCTGGCTCAGGTTCACTTTAAAGAGTATTTGGATAATGTCTTTATAGATTTTAGCAGTAGATCCAAGAATGAAGTTGACTTCTATGATTAAACCTGTGACATGACATACTGCTCAGTTTTCTCTTTTGCATGTGGATTACACTCAATGTGAATTAAATTTAGATGAATAGCTTATGTAACTAACATCCCTGTAGACCTTTAACATAAAAAATGCAGTGCAAACCAACAAAACATTGACATACTGCAGCGCATGTAATGTGACAATAAACTCGATAAAATCTCACTGTACTTAATCCAGTGTAAATATAACAACTGCATCCACCTAGGTGAGCATAAGGTCTATTTTAATGAAATTCCCTGCTGGAAGCAGAATTCTAACCTTCACCTAAAGTGGAACTATGGGCAAAACAAAAAATAACATATAAGATGCAGGCTGTCAGGACATTTCAACTCCATTGTTTGTTCTTCTGAATCCCCCTGTATTAGTTTCACTACCATTTGCTGCCAGTAGCTCTGTTATTTATTAGTCAAGCTTTACAGCCAAAGAGGCTGTTATAACTGCTGGAAGTCCTAGTCTCCACTGCTAAATGGCCAGAGCATTTGTCAGTCAACCACCAGTGGATTGCTTAAAAGTACAGGTGCCTCTAGTCCACACAGAATGGTGATAGCCATGCTGCACATTGGAGGCTGGGGTCATTATTATTTTTATTATTATTATTATTATACAGGATTTATATTGCCCCAACAGTTTATGCAGCGCTTTACAACATGAGGGCAGACAGCACAATTACATTACAACAACAACAGTTCAACAGATCAACAGTTGTTAACAATTTAAGAATAATAACCATAAAAGATACCTCAAAATAGTTTGTAGGATTTACTTATGTTGAGCCACTTCCCCCCTGTTACAGCTCCTCCAGCTTCTGCTGACAAAATGACAGACAGGAATTGCTATGTATTACGCTCTGTGTAAATGATACTTGCAGATCAGTGTTAGTAATTAAATACAATGTAACGATGTAGAAAGAAAAAGAAAGAAAAAGTTAATTTTCTTTTTTTATATATTTCAATATTTTTATTGAGAAACAGGCATATAATAGCATAAAATGAGATGGCAAAAAAAGTTCACCTACATGGTGGAACGATGTATAGAATCACAATCACAACACTGATAGGTACGCAAAAAAACTGACTAACAATGGCAATAGGAATACACACAGAGAGTGCCATTACCATCAAGACGTACAGGTTTCATCAATCAATAAACAGAGACTGAACCGTAGGAATAAACCAAATGTAACAAAAACAATTCAGCGGATAAAGTAGAAAAAGAGAGAAGAAAGAGAGCAAAGAAGGAAGAAACAACTCCTAAGGGAAAGAAGAAAAATGGGGGGGGGGTCAGCTGTAAGACTCTCATGATACAGAAATGTAACTAATCCAAGGCTCCCAAGTCCCCTCAAATCTGGACACATCGTCATTGACAATACTTGTAAGTTTATCGTTTACCATTATCCAATTACGTTTTTGTTTCACCCTGTCTAACGGAATCACAGATTGTTTCCAACTTCTAGTTATGGTAATGCGAGCCGCCAGTAAGAGGTATAAAATTAGTTTAGTAGATTTCTTGGGAACGTCAGTGGGTAGTATATGAAACAAGGCCACTTCTGGTGATCTACGGATATTAACTCCTGTAACCGAATATATAAAATTAAATATGCAGATCCAGAACCTACTCACAACTGGACATGTCCACCAAACGTGGAACATAGTACCTTCTTGACCACAGCGTCGGAAACAGCTAGATGATACTGAGGGGTACATTTTGTCTAGGCAAATGGGAACCAAATACCAGCGAAGTAGCATTTTATAATTGGATTCAACAAGATCAGTATTAATCGAGATCTTCGATAAAGTATGAGCCGCATTCCGCCATGTATCTAAATCTAATGAACTATTTAAATCCCCCTCCCATTGGGTCATGTAGGATAATTTAGTGAGGGGATCAACAATGGAAGCATAAATAATGGATAAACGACCTCTCATCATCCCACCTGCCCCACAGGAGACCTCGAGGGAAGTAAGCGCACAAGGTTCTGTGAGTAATCTAAGTTTGCTAATGATAAAAGAGCGAAGTTGGTGATAACTAAATATTTCTCCAGGAGGCATCTGATATTTTGTCAAAAAATGTTGATGAGAATGAGGACGAAACCCATCTAAATAGTCTCTAATACGTAACAGACCCTTATTAATCCACCACTGGAACACCAATGGAGATAGACCCGGGGCAAACTCAGGATTACCAAACACTGGGGCTAACGGGGTACGTGGAGAGGAGAAAGGTTTGCAAGCTCGACATCTATCCCACACCGATAACGAATAGGATAGAGTAGGACACAAAATAAGAGGACACAATCCACTGGGAAGCCACATGAGAGTACCAACAGCATATGGATGGCACGAAAGAGCCTCAATCCCAACCCACTGGGGGACATATCCCCTAGCCGTAGTACACGATAACTGTGCTATTTTGGCCACCTGAAAGTATGCCAAGAGATTAGGGAGTCCCAAACCGCCATGCCTCTTCAGGGAGAATAAGGTAGACTTGTTAATCCTAGGGCGTTTTCCCCTCCATATAAATCTAGAGACTGCTGCTTGTAGTTATAACAGTTCCCGTTTGGGGACCATGATTGGTAGCGTCCTGAAATAGTACAATAATCTCGGTAAAAAGGTCATTTTAATGGAATTAATTCTACCGAACCAGGAAAGTGAAAGATCCTGCCAGTCTAGTAAGTCATTTTTAAGTCGTTTGAAAAGCGGGAGATAGTTGGTCTTGTATAATGTCGATATAGATTTCGTGAGGTGAATCCCTAGATAGGGGAGAGAACCAGGGGACCACTGAAAATCAAAATTTTCCCGGAGGTAACGAACCTCCGAATCGGGTAACGAGATATTTAAGGCAACTGTTTTAGACGAGTTAAGTGTAAGACCAGAGGCCCCAGAAAACTGATGAAACAAGTGGAAGAAACCAGGCAGAGACGTTCGAGGATTAGATACATACATGAGAAAATCAGCAGCAAATAAGGCGCATTTATGATCCCGTTGACCACAGTAGACGCCCGAGATAGAGGGATCAGCGCGAATAGCAATCGCAAGTGGTTCCATCGCCAAAGCAAAGAATTTATGATTAGACCAACGAAGTTGTTTGTCAGCAAAGGTAGTAAGACACAAATTAAGTTCCAGTCGGGCCTGGTCAAGTTTAAGTAACAAATCAGGACTGGGATTTTGCTTATGTTGAGCAACCAGGTCAGTGTATGACTGAGTTTTAGTGGTAAGTAGGTCATTTAGGGCTTTTTTAAGACGAGAAGAAATTTTAATAATACACCTTCGGACCGAGGCCTTATGAGCTGCCTAATTAACCGCCGGGTTCGTGTCCTCTGCTTTATTGAAGTCAAAGCATGCTTGAAAGTGTGAGGAGATTTCCCGACAATGAGAGGGGTTACCCAAAATAAAGTCATTAAGATGCCAGTGAAAAGCCGTCTTACCAGGTGTTCCGGACGACAAGGTTATAGAAACTGGGTCATGGTCAGACCAGGGCGTGGAGAAGATTTTAGCAGTAAGAAGCCTGGGGAGTGAATGTGTATGAAGAAAAATATGATCAATGCGGGAATAACTGTTATGAGCCCTGGAGTATTGATAGTAGTCTTGAGAAGTAGGATTAGCCTCTCTCCATGCATCAATAAAGTCATAGCGATATAATAGTTGGGCCAACTTACGTCTCCATCTAGAAGGAGGCTGAAGCGTGACGGTTTGGGAACGATCCAGAGTCTGTGGACACAATGCTAGCATAGGGGAAAAGACACAATGGGGAGAGCTACAAGGTTCAGGTCTGGCTACTGACCCAACAATACAACAAACAAGAGATCCCTGTGCTCAAATCCCAACAGCTAGTGCATGCATTTATCCATCAGGTGCTAAAGGGGTGTAACCACATATTAACACTAGAAATTCTGAAGGGCCCTCTGCACACTGGTATACAGTTGCAAGAAAAAGTATGTGAACCCCTTGGGATTACGTGGAGTTTTGCATGAATTGGGCATAAAATGTGCTCTGAACGTCATCTAAGTCACAACAATAGAAGAACACAGTCTGCTGAACATAATACTACGCAAACATTAGATGCTGCCGTGGTTTCATTGCACATAACATGTAAACATTCACAGTGCAGGGAGGAAAAAGTATGTGAGGCCCTAGCTTAATGACTTCTCCCAGAGCTAATTGGAGCCAGGAGTGAGCCAACCTTGACTCCAATCAGTGTGATGATATTGGATGTGTTGCTGACAGCTGCCCTGCCCTTAAAAAACACACACCTGTTTTGGGTTTACTGGTTTCAAGAAGCACTGTCTGATGTGAACCATGCCTCGCAGAAAAGAGCTCTCAGAAGACCTACCATCAAGAATTGTTGACTTGCATGAAGCTGGAAAGGGTTACAAAAGTATCTCCTTGAGCCTTGATGTTCATGTGTCCACGGTAAGACAGACTGTCTACAAATGGAGAAAGTTTAGCACTGTTGCTACTCTCCCTAGGCGTGGTCGTCCTGTAAAAATGACTGCAAGAGCACAGCGCAGAATGCTGCATGAGGTAAAGAGGAATCCCAGAGTGTCAGCTAAAGACCTACAGAAATCTCTGGCACATGCTAACATTTTTGTTGACACATCTACAATAAGGAAAACATTAAACAAGAATGGAGTACATGGGAGGACACACGGAGGAAGCCATTGCTGTCCAAAAAGAAGATTGCAGCACGTTTGAAGTTTGCAAAAGAGCACCTGGATGTTCCACAGCACTACTGGCAGAATATACTGTGGACAGATGAAACCAAGATTGAGTTGTTTGGGAAGAACACACAACACTATGTGTGGAGAAAAAAAGGCACAGCACACCAACATCAAAACCTCATCCCCACTGTGAAACATGGCGAAGGGAGCATCATGGTTTGGGGCTGCTTTGCTGCCTCAGGGCCTGGACGGATTGTTGTCATTGATGGGAAAATGAATTCCAGAGTTTATCAAGACATTTTGCAGGAAAACGTACGACCATCTGTCCGCCAACTGAAGCTCCGCAGAGGATGGGTGATGCAACAGGACAATGACCCAAAGCATACAAGTCATTCAACAAAACAATGGCTGCAACAGCACAGAATACGCCTTCTGGAGTGGCCCAGTCAGAGTCCTGACCTCAACCCCATTGAAATGCTGTGGCATGACCTTAAGAGAGCGATTCACACCAGACATCCCAAGAATATTGCTACACTGAAACAGTTTTGTGAAGAGGAGTGGTCCAAAATGACTCCAGATTGTTGTGCAGGTCTGATCTGCAACTACAGGAAACGTTTGGTTGAGGTTATTGCTGCCAAAGGAGGGTCAACCAGTTATTAAGTCCAAAGGCTCACATACTTTTTGCTCCCTGCACTGTGAATGTTTACATGTTATGTGCAATTAAACCATGGCAACATCTAATGTTTGTGTAGTATTATGTTCAGCAGACTGTGTTCTTCTATTGTTGTGACTTAGGTGACGTTCAGAGCACATTTTATGTCCAATTCATGCAAAACTCCACGGAATCCCAAGGGGTTCACATACTTTTTCTTGCAACTGTATACCCTTTCAAGCAGACTATGCAATAAATATGGATATTTAGTTTACACATATTGCAATACATGCTTAAGCTGGCCAACTGTGTCAAGGTCGCGTCACCCGAATATAGTGGCAGCTCAGGAGGAATTGTTGGCGAGGAGGCCGGGCTGTCACCTTCGGGCTCTGGACCGCTATGCTGCTCAATGGCGAGGAGGCAGGGGAGTCACGGCCCAAGGAAAAGGCCGAAGCCTGGGACTCTGGTGGTACAGGGCTGGAAGGTGACCGGGGGGGCCACAGGGAGTCACTCACCCTAGTTGGTGACGCTGTCGCAGTCCTCCTTGGTCCAGTGTGGGATGAGGTGCTCGTTTTCTCCCTCTGGGGGAGAGGTGCTGCCGTGAGAGAGGCAGAGGAGGCACCAGGAGCCGCAGGCGCCGATCCGGGCGCCATCTTGGACCTCCCAGTCCCCGCAGGGAGCAGCATCTGGGAACCTCCACGGCTCTTCCCCGCCGTTTTTCCCGGCATATTGCGGGAGCCCGAGGTCCAGTCCAGGTCTGGGGGGGGCCCCGGGAGCTAGTCTGCACTATGCCCTTATATGGGCTGTTATCAGCGCCGGAGGTGTGCGGAGCTATTGCCAGGACATCCGATCCCGGCAGCAGCACATGCGCACTCCTTTTTTTTTAAATAAAATGTGTTCCTGTTTAACCTCTTAATCTTTAGTTAACCCCAATCAATTCTCCCATTATTTCATATTTTTCTGCTTATTTATTTCTAAATTACTATTAATAATTATGGGTTTTTTTTTATTTTTTGTTAATTCTTCAGTGTTGCAGGAAAAGAAATTTACAAAATTGTAAATGTCTTTTTTTTTATATTCGCACATCAGTGTGTTTTGTCACAAATTTTCATTTAATAATAAATGGAACAAAAATTTTGCATCAGACGTGTAAGTTTTGTTTACAGTAAAACTGTAAATTGGTCAAATTAGAAAAAAAATGCATTTAATTTTTTTTTTTATATCTGTCTGTATACTACGTAGAAACTATTTGACAAAGTTTTTTTAAATACCTGTCTAACAACTTTTCACTGTTAAACTCCAGCACATTTTTTTGTGTGTAGTTTATAGTAATAGTAGGAAAATTCAGGTTTTTTTATGTGCCTGGGTTTTTTTTTGTCTGTGTCCACACTGAGGAGATTTCTCCTCACATCTTCCTGGTGAAATTATGTGACAGGGAAAAAAGATAAGGGAATAAATACACATTTTTGTAAATTGGAAAGGTTTGTCAGGTTTTTGTGAACGTGTCGTCCTGTCATATTTATTCCTGTTCCTATTATTTGTCCATGTGTTACAGGGACAAAGCATGAGGGGAATATTTTCCAGTGGAGTCACGGACATTGAGATCTGATTAACTTTTTGCTACAATATTTACGATTAAAAAGGTTTTGGCTGGAGTTGAACTTAAACAGGAAACAGGAAGCTTACACAATTCTGCTATATCCATCATTTATGATAAAGAACCATTTTTTATAGTTTCACTAAATACAATTCCTATGGCTAAAGTGGTAGTAAATCCAAAAATGAAATTTAAATATGTATTGCAGCTTAGCAATTCTTAGATGTGATGGCTGTATTTGAGGTTTTTTTTGTGTTTTTTCTTTATTTTGCCCTGTTAATCTGGCCAGTAAGTCTCTTATTTTTCAGTTTTTATTAACAGACGAAGCTGTCCAGCAAAAGTGTCAGTGTTGAAAAAAAAACATTAACCAATTACTTTTTTCATTTTTCTATATAAAACCTTTATCCCAAAAGGAAAAAACTGTTTGTTGTAACTGCTTAAAAAGTTTTAGATGGAGTTTGGCTTTAATTTCTTAGTCATGTCCATCTAAATCTGCTAGGGTTGCATTAAGACGTTGTAGAGGTTGGAAATTTTTTTATCACCCACTCACCTGACAAATGAGACATAGTATAAGCCAAAATAAAAAGGCTTAGGTCCATAAAGCCATCCTCAAAGGAAAAAAATCAGTTTAAGAAACCATAGAATGCCAGAGAAGAACAGGAATCCTTAAATGCATTTCACCTAAATCTGCAGGTTATTGGAGCCTGTCTGCTTCAGCTCTGCTCAATGTATATAGCTCGCAGTGCTTACTTGCCCTGGCCATCACTATAGAAAGGATTGAGATTCTTTACAGCATGCGGGAGTGGAGGGCTATTGGAAGTTTCAGAGAGCCCCTAGACCAGTGTTTCTCAACTCCAGTCCTCATGGACCCCCAACAGGTCATGTTTTCAGGATTTCCCTCAGATGAAACAGCTGTGGTAATTACTAAGGCAGTGAAACTGATCACTTATCAGTATTGGAATCATTCAACAATTTGTTCATTTCATCAGAATATTGCTCCTTTGACCAAATGACAATCCCCCCTCCTTTATCTGCTGGGCGGATGACTAATACTTTTCTGCTCTCCAGAGATCTGATACCTTTCCTTATTCCCTGCACCGCATCCACTTTTTTCAATGGACGTCTCTCTAGATTCTCAATAACTAATTTCGTAAACATATCAATATGTCTATTATAATTTTGGCGTTAACCAAGGATTTATTTCTCAACTGGGTATACAAACCTTCATTAGGAATTTGATTATTCTGTGCTGCATTCATGGCAAAAAACGTTTTGATATTAAAATTTCTGACCAATTTATGTAATGTACGTCTCAAACTTATTTAACCCCTTCTTAGGGGCAAACTTCAAACCCCTATCCTATTAGTTCTTCTTTTGAAAATGCAATCCCACTCAGATTGAATATGCCCTGCCCAATTAGTCCCTCCCTTTTTGTTGTTGTAGCCTCCTTCCTGCTCTGAATCCTCTTTTTCTACTTTTCCTCTGTGCCCCTCTGACGTATGATGAGCTTTATTCCCCCCCCCCTAAAAAAGGAGCTAGAGAATAAGATTCTTGTTCAGCATCTTGCAGTGGGGCATAGCTATTGCTCATAGGTTTGTGGTACTGAGAGGGTTTTCTAAATCTGGGTCTTTGTGGTAAAGGTCTATAATGATTAGTTCTATAATTTTAGAAGGTGCCCTGCTGCATATTCCACCATTGGGGTTGATATGGGGTCCTTCTATAATCATTATAAAAATTCCTATCAGGGTGCTGTGAGCCCCTCATCCCTCCTGCTTTTTGTGCCCTATTTTGTGAATGAGGATTATTTGAGTGGTAGGGTGCATTACCCCAATGCCTGTTATGACTCTCCTTTAATGGAACCCCTGTATTAAATGGAGTCCTCGGTAATGGCTCTGTTTTAAATCTAATGTCCCTATTTTCAGTCTTTTCCGGAGTGGTATTTGCTGATTCCACATTTTCAGTAATAGTGTTTGCCATTTAAAGACTTGCTTATTCTGATAATCAGTTAAATCCCATAAAAATGTCTTTCTCTTCCTTGACTTATTATCCTGATCCTGTTTGACCATATTTTTAGTCAGGTCATTGGACAATCTGCTAAAATCTGCATGGTCTTTGAATGGTTCATTCTTTTCTTTTAATTCTTTAAGTTGCATTTCTACTTTGTGACATTTCCTTTGTTTTCTCTTAATAAGGAACTCCAATAATTCCTTCCCCTTTGTATTGAAAAATTTAAACCATTCATCAACGTCTTCCTCATCAATCAATCTGTCACTGATGGGAATATCCCACCTCAGTTTTCTAGGGACCATATCTTCTTTAATATATCCCTCCATTGTAACCATATCCCATCAAACATTGATTTTTTTTTTTATCCATTGTGTGATTTTATTTTCTAAACAAACTAAATTATTTTCATAATTTTCTCCTTTATCAGTGAAAACATCTTCCAAATTAATATCTCTGTGATCAAAGAAAAAACGTCCATAGCTGCTTCAAGCAAGTATATGAGAAACAACTGATGACCATAAAACAATCAATCTTGTAAGCTGCTATGTGAACAACAAAAAAACAAATTAAAAGAAGTATTTATTAATGTTTGGATTTATTAATCAGCATATGTTATAGCGCTGCACATTGATTCATATATTTTGTTTTTAGTGGAGGTATATGAGATTCGCATTCGATGCTTGGCGGCTTTTTAAACATTTTTTTAATTTAGAGGGATAGTTGTTTTTTTGTTGTTCACATAGCAGCTCACAAGATTGATTTTTTTATAGTAATGAGGAAAGATCAGGGGCAGGAAGACACTGGTAACTAGTCCTTTGCTCTCTGCCTGCCTCTTTTTGGGCACAGCTTCCAGAATTCATTTTCT
Organism: Staurois parvus; assembly: GCF_062004578.1. Taxonomy (NCBI): domain Eukaryota; kingdom Metazoa; phylum Chordata; class Amphibia; order Anura; family Ranidae; genus Staurois; species Staurois parvus. The sequence goes on from NW_028317813.1 coordinate 14,671,601, forward strand.
CTTTGGAATCTGCTTTCATAGCTGTTTTTTTATGTACAATATATGTGTTATATACTGTATATGCAATTTAATAATTGTTTTATTAGTTCAAGGATTTAGTATATGGGTCCCATTTATATATTGTTACCCAGAGCCCCATTTTGTCTAAAACCACCTGGGTATATCCCGATCATATGGTTGCGATCTTTCCCCAGCCTCGACTGGCTCTATGATGTCAGCCAACAGCGGGATAAGTAAACCCAACATTTCATATTCCTAATTTGTATCTGCTGTACCATGTACTTGTATTAAAAAGTATCCTGTTCTTTTTGTATTACTTCCTTTGTGTGAAATCTCTGGTGATCCTGTCAGTCCCTTTTCCATTGATTTCCATTTTAAACTGAATGGGTTGTTTTACAAGGTGAGGGTTCACAATCAATTTAAACCTGCTCCTACCTTCCTTCTAAATCCTATTCTAACTACCCTGTGAAAGGAAGATGCTTATATTTAACTATTCTGGGGGCACTCCAGTCTGATCATGTGATCTCCTCAGCAGCCGGCTTCAAGGGAAAGAAGAAATTGCTCAACGGATCAAATTCAAAATCCTAACACTGATGTACAAAGCCGTCCACCACACTGCCCCGAACTTCATCACTGACCTAATATCCAAGTACCATCCAGCACGCACACTCCACTCCTCACAAGACCTCCTTCTCTCTAATTCCCTGGTCTCCTCCTCCCATGCCCGCCTCCAGGACTTCTCCAGAGTGTCACCCATCCTCTGGAACTCCCTGCCCCAACCTACTCTCCTCTCCTTTAGGCGCACCCTGAAAACCCATCTCTTCAGGGAAGCCTACCCCACCCCCTGCTAACTTGCCAACCTCCTCCACTCTTCCTACCACTCCATCCCCCACAGATATCTCCTCCTGTACCACCATCCCCTCCCTCCTAGATTGTAAGCTTGAAAGAGCAGGGCCCTCAATCCCCTCATGTTTTGCATTGTATTGGTATTGTTCTGTCACATGTTCTGTCCCCCTTTGTAATGTACAGCGCTGAGCGAACTACCGGCGCTTCATAAATACTGTATAATAATAATCACTCGAAAGAGCAGGGCCCTCAAACCCCTCATGTTTTACATTGTATTGTTATTGTACTGTCACATGTTCTGTCCCCCTTTGTAATGTACAGCACTGAGCGAACTATTGGCGCTTTATAAATACTGTATAATAATAAAATAATAATAATAATAATCACCCACAGCACCTGGAATGCCTGTTGTCGGCAGTCCCTCCTCTCCCCTGAAGCCCCCACTGGGAGCCGATCACATGACCAGATCAGAGTGCCCTAAGAATAGGTAAGTACAAGCATCTTCCCTTCACATGAAAAATAGAATAGGATTTAGACATATGTATACGTATATATACATCCTCAGACAGGAAGGGTGATATCTTGGTCACCGCTGTGGCTGCAGCAATGATCGCGATATAATTTTTTAGAGGCAGTGATTCTGTAAATGGTAAAAATGATCAGAGCGGCTATAGCCACTCAGTCACTTTTACAGGTGGTGGAAGGGGTCCCCACTTCCCCCCCTGCCTCTTTTACTGGGAGCCCAGTACTGCCGCCGCTTGGTGTTGTGAGGGGAGGAAAAGGGGGAAGATACATCCATATCCGTACCTGCCTCCCCTTTGAAACCGGAAGAGACAAGAATTTCATCACTTCCGTTACCGGCTGGTAAAGCATCTGATCAAACCGATTTCGGTTGTTAATTCCTTTAGCAATAAAGTTTAAAAAAAAATAAAGGTACATTGTAAAAAAATACGTAAGAAAATTTAAAAAAATTAAAGCTCCCTGGTTCCCCCATGCTCACGTGCAAATATGAACACGCACGTAGGTCCTGCGCGAATATGTAAACAGTGATCACACTACACATGTGAGGTATTGTTGCAAACATGTTTTTGAAAATGAGTCATAATTAGGTTAAAGTTTTCACTTGGTTGTTTCATAGCTTAATTGTTCCAGCCATTCAACTGTTGGAATTACCACTTTGCTTCTTTGTCCTTTGTGCTCTTCAACCTATGAATGGGATGGCATTCTATCTTAGAATATTCAAAGGCAAAGGAGGTTTAAAATGTATTGCTTCGAACCATCTGAATCCTGTGGCAGCTAAATCTCCCGACACCAAAACAGAGCAAAACTATCATAAAGATAGGGTGCCAAAGGGGGGGGGGGGGGGGGTGTAGGTTATTTTATTGTGGACAAAAACTTGCTGTGTATGAAAGACCCAAATGTGAGACTTCCAGCTGCCAGCAAAGTAAAGTAAATATCCATGGTGTTTTTTTGTTTCAAATTGTAACATCTGACACCAAACGGAATATGAAAGTGATTGTAAACGGTTGCATTTTGTTTTTTAAAAATAACAACCATGTAATACTTACCTGCTCTGTGCAATGGTTTTGCAGAGAGCGGACCTGAACCACCTCTTCTGAGGTCACGTGCCTGGCTCCTCCCCCCACCACCACCACCAAGTGCCCACCATAGCAAGATGCTTCCTATGGGGGGCAAGTGCCGGCCTGTTCCTGAGCTGGCTCTGTGTGTCCAAGGCACACAGAGCAAAGTTGCCCCCCCCCCATTCCCTCCTCACTAGCTGTGATTGACAGCAATGAGAGCCAAAGGCTCCCAATGAAGAGGGAGAGGGCCTCTGTATTTGTACACAACACTGGATCTCAGGTAAGAATAAGGGGTAGCTTGGCTGCACCCAACATTTTATATTCCTGATATGTGCCTGCTGTACCATGCACTTGTATAAAAAAAAGTATTCTGTTCTCTTTGTATTTCTTTCTTTGTGTGAAATCCCTGGTTCCTGCCAGTCCCTCTGCTTTCTTATTAAAAATGGACCACACTAAGCAGGAGAACATACCATGGTCAGTTTTCTAGCTTGTCCTGATGCCGCCGCACAGCCTTTCACTGGGAAGATCAGTGCTCTGCTGTTTCCTCTGCCCCAGCTCTAATGCAGTTAATGTATATATATATATATATATATATATATTGTAACGGGGTTAGCTCGGCAGCGGGTGTGTGTGACCCCCTGGATGGGTGCAAAACACAGGCACAGCACAACAGTGGAGGTGAAAAACAAAAAGGTGCAGTTTATTTACAATATTTACAGGAAAACGTCTAACCAAAAAGAAACATCAAATCAAATCCTGGCCAACTTGGCTACTTACTGTACAAATAGCTTCCCTAGCTATCCACTAGGTACAGCCTGATGCTATACCTAGTCGCTGTTAGTTGGAGGCTAGCCACACAGGCTTTTGTCTCACTGCACTCAGATAGTATGTTGCTCCCCAGCCAGTTCAGGCACAGATCTGGTTCCAGGGTGGAGCAACTCCCTAAGCAGGCTGGGAAGTTTTATAAAGGCCTTAATGAGCCCACTACCTTCAGCTGGGATCATTACCTCAGTGCTGCAGGACTCAGCACTTCCCTCTAGTGGAACAAATCCCCATAGAGTCTAAACCTTGGACAAATGTATCGTCCATCCAGGACGCAACCAGGTGATTTCACCTGCCTACTGTCACAATATATATAATGTTTTGCCTTTCATTTCTACTTAACACTGAATGGGTTGTTTTACAAGGTGAGGGTTTACATATACTTCAATGCGTAATGTAAAACCCTCTAGCCTTTAGAACCACTTTAAATGTAGTTTAAAGCGATATTAAACTAAAAATGAAATATATTACAGCTTACCAATAATTATATCATCTGGTGATCTGGCCAGCAACACACTTCTTGTAATAGAGTGCCTACACTCTGGATGAAGGAGAATCGGAGACAACTTTGGACAGCAGCATTGTCAGTCTGGGGGGAGGGGAGTGTTAGATGGACTAGCAGATTTAGACACGCTAATAAATTGAAGTCAAACTCCATCTAACCCTTTGTAAGCAGTTACAGCAACAATTTTCCCCGTTTGGGATAAAGGTTTTACATATACCCCCTAATACTTACCTGAGCCCGATCTCAGTCCAACGATGTGCACAAGAGCAGCTGCTCCTGGCTCTCTCCCTTCTCATTCGCTCAGACACAGCAGCAGGAACCAAGGCTGCTGTCAATTACAGCCAGTAAGGAGTAAACAGGAGGCTGGGCTGAACAGAGGCTCGGGAGTGAGCATGCACAAGTGCTCCCATACCAAGCGGCTTGCTGTAGGGGCACTCGGTAGAAGGAGGAGTCCAGATCGCCGGCAGGGAACCTGAGAAGAGAAGGATCAGAGCTGCTCTGTGCAAAAGCATTACACAGAGCAGATAAGTATAACATTTTTTTTTCCTTTAGTATCACTTTAATATACTGCTTTAAGCTGTGATGAATTTAGACTGATTAGGTGCATTTTTTAACAGTTCTTATAGTAAATGTATATGGTAACCAAGAATGAGCTGTCCAGCAAAAAAACATTTTCAAATACTAGTTGCTTAAGTGTGTTTATAATTAAAGAACAGATTCACCCATATTTAGCCTGGGTTCACATATGCGCGGGTCAGTTTAGACAGCACAATTTCATCCCATCCAGTGCAATGTTGTTTAGAGGTTCAGGTGTGATTCCAATGCGAATTCTGAAAGTGTATGGCATTGAAAATTGCACCTGAACTGGGCTGAAAATCATACCAGACTCTTTTTTGAAATTGGCCTGCGGCCAGCCCACGCCTATGTGTAACGGCTCCATAGAAAAGACTGCAGGTTCACAAGTCATGCGAATCGGACTGCATATATGTGAACCAGGTTCTTGGTGTAACGTGTAACATGATAACATGATATTATGCAGCAGCCCCCTCCATCCCTGCCCCCCCCCGTAACAGTGGGCAGGGGATCCTCTCCCCTGCAGCCACTGTCACATTTTAAAATCAGCACCTCTGTGCAGAGCTGTCCCCACACAGCCACATCATTAATTCACAGAGATCTGTGTATGAATAGACCATAAGTCCTGTCTGCCATGTCAGCAGATGGCTTGTAGTGCTTAAGTGGACTGATGAGCACCCTCATAGTCTGTTAACTCTTCCTTTGTAGGAAGGACGATTAGCTGATTATGGATACAATGCTCCGCAGGCTCCTGAGAAAAAAATGATAAATGCACATTTTTATTCCTGCAAAAATATGTACAATTACTATTTCTTTTTTGGTGAACTTAGCCTTTAAATACTGGAATAAAAAATGTGTGAAAAGCAAATGTTTTATCAAATTTGCTTCTAAGACTCTATATGGAGGAAATTCCGTCATTCCAGAGTCACAAAAATGTCATACATAAGCAAGAAGAATGAGTCACTTTTCTTTCAAAAGATTATTATGTTAAAGTAAATGTTCTATAGCGTTTACACTTACAGTCTTTTTTTCTTTTACAATGGATTTTATTATAGATAGTGCAGCATCAGAGAAACAGTCATAGGCATGACTACTGACACAATTATTCTGATGAAGGACACAATAAATGCACTGAGGTATTGACAGAGAAATAAACTGCGTACAACACTTACAGTCTTTTTAACTTGGAAGTGTAAAAATGTATCCTCTTTAAAAGTTTGCATACCATCAAAATTTAAGGAGGTCTGGTAAGCAAAATTTCTTTCCAGCAGAGGTCCGAATCTCATTAGCGATACAACACACATCACAGTCCCCCGGTACATTATCATCTTTTGCGTACCTTTCACACTGTAGTCCCCTCTACATCACAGTCATCTCTTTAAACAAGTCCCACAATATCCTCAGTTCCCCTTCACATTGCAGTGCCCCTTTAAACATCACAGTTCCCCTTAACATCACACAGCGCCCCTTGGCACAATACAGCGCCTCTTAACATAACATAGCGCCCCTTAACACAACACAGCACCCCTTAACAAAACACAGCGCCTCTTAACATAACATAGCGCCCCTTAACACAACACAGCACTCCTAACACAGCACAGTGCCCCTTAACACAACACAGCGCCCCTTAACACAACACAGCACCCCTTAACATAACATAGCACCCCTTAACACAACACAGCACCCCTAACACAACACAGTGCCCCTTAACACAACACAGCACCCCTTAATACAACACAGCACCCCTAACACAACACAGTGCCCCTTAACACAACACAGCACCCCTTAACACAACACAGCACCCCTAACACAACACAGTGCCCCTCAACACAACACAGCACCCCTTAACACAACACAGCACCCCTAACACAACACAGCACCCCTTAACACAACATAGTGCCCCTTAACACAACACAGCACGCCTAACACAACACAGCACCCCTTAACAAAACACAGCACCCTTTAATACAACACAGCACCCCTAACACAATACAGTGCCCCTTAACACAACACAGCACCCCTAACACAACACAGCACCCCTAGCACAACACAGTGCCCCTTAACATAACATATCACCCCTTAACACAACACAGCACCCCTTACCACAACACAGCACCCCTAACACAGCATAGCACCCCTCAACACAACACAGCGCCCCAATCACAACACCGTGCCCCTTAACATAACACAGTGCCCCTTTTAATGCAAGCCTTTCCCTGCATAGTCCTATGGTACCTTAGGCAGAGCAGAGGCACTAATCCTTCTGGTGTGTCCTCTCCTGGGCCTCCAGCCCACCACCAAAGGTCATCCTCATAGCAGGTGGGGGTGGGAGGAGCTGCAGATCGGGACTGAGGGGCGGGAGCTGCTCAAGTTGTTATGTTAACAATTGGGATCCCGCCCCTCAGTCCTGATCTGCAGCTCCTTGCACCCTGCCCACTGTGATGATGACATCGGTGGCTGGGTGAAGAGGACACCCAGCCGTGGCAGTGGTATGGCTGCGGCTCAGACAGGACTGTCGCTCGGTCCAGTTCCGGGCCACGGTTCGCTATTTAGTGACCACTGGTGTAGACTGTAAGGTGGGGTTGTTCCTTCCCAAAAACTAGTTAAGAGACCCTGTTGCCAGACTATTCATTTCAACAGCAATATTCCCATGAAATTAAACGTGCATTTAATGTACTTTATGCATGTTATATACCGTTAAAAGCCTTTCTTGTATAGACATAAAATAGACCTGAGACCACTGCTGGGTGTTACCATCTTGAAAGTAATGTCAGAAGCCCCAGCAAATTCAGAGCTGTCACTCAAGTGAGACTTTATTGCACTGCTTTTTAACAGCTGGACCGCACCTGATGACAGGTGCCAACCTTCCTCTTACCTGCCCAGATCTTGACATTATATTTTTTATGTGTGCATACACTGACTGCTCTTCCCCTCTGATTCATGACTTGACAGTTACAGCTGTCACAGCCTCTGCAGCGCTGCACTGCTTGGTTGCAAATTCCGTGCCCATCTGGTAGGTAGTACCCAAGCCCTCCTGGAGGAAAAAGTAGGGATGGCCTGTAATGTTGCTTCTGGCAGTGGATCCTGTGTGGACACCTACCATAACGTGTAGTGCATCATGTTGAGTTAGCAGCAGGTCAAGGGCTGTGGTCCATCAGTTGGTAGAGCCTTGTCCCTGAAGACCCCTTGAGGTGTATGCCTGTCAAAAAGGCAAAACCAGGATGGGGGTCATCCCTAACATCCCTAACAAGATATGCTGCAGGGAGTGTGGGCTAACAGCACTCTACTGGACCTAGTGTGCTGTGCTCCGGTATTTCACAGCTATAGGAAGGAGCACTGATTCAGGTGCACATTTCATTGCTTTTGGCACAATTTTCCTTGTCCCCAGCAGGGGCTGCCATTCTCAAATTTACTGTGCCTTTGTGTGACTTTTTTCTCTCCTGGTACGCAAGGACCAACACAGCTCTGTGCTGTTACATCATCACTACAGCATAGCCTATATGCACTTGGCATAAATGGCATCAGCCTTTCCCACCCTGCAATCAGCTCATAACTCAGGAGGCAGTAGTCTCTCTCTAAAAGGTTCTAGTTTTCTCAGCCCTGACCTCATTTGGGTCACCTTCCCTTGAGGCATCTGTTGCTCCCTCTGGCTTGCACCCTTCATCCTACATATCTGGAGATGAACATTTGATCACTATGTCTGAGATTATGGGAAGTCTTGCAGCTCTTATGGAGGCTGCATATCGCAGGGGCCACAATCGGGCCCCATATAGCCTACTATTCAGTGTCTGTTGCTGACTTTCCCCTTGCAGCTGCCATGCCCCCTGTGGAGGAGGATAAGAACAATCCCATCCATTTCCCCTTCTATATCCCTTATGTCAGGATGGGGGTTTATATGCTGAAACCCTTCTAATGCTTAAGGATACCATTGCTAGCCTTATTGATGCAGTACACACATGCCTTAACTTGCCTAATCTGAATCAGATTACTCTAAAGTGTTCATCTTGGGTTCCATTAAAATGGCCAAACCTGCTTAGACCTTTGTTGTACACTCGCTCCCTGAGCACATTTGTATGGTGACTGGCCTCACCTTGAAACCTTTTTGCCCCTCCTAAATGCTTTGTCCAGCAAAATCCTATTTGGCAGGGGTCATTTAAGAAATGGTTGGTCTATGTTGTGGACCCAGCCCTCTAATGCCTTAAGACCTTGATGTCTACATTGGAAGATAATTCAGTTTTCAAGGACCTGGCAAACTAGAGGCTGGAAGTGCTCTCTCAGACAGGTCTCATAATGCAACTTCCTTTGTTTGCCACCACCTAGAGCTTTTACATGTGGATTTTTCTACTGCATGACTTGGACACAAGATATTAAAGTTCACCCCTCATTTTCATTCACATGGGAAGGAGCCTCTGGCTCAAATGCTGACTGGTGAAGCACCCATGCAAGAAGTGTCTTGAGTGGATACTTCTTGAGACAGAACACCTATTTGGCACCTCCTTTGACAAGTATATCAAAGAAACCACTGGGGTGTTAGGGTACGCATTAGGGTACGCTCCACCCCTAAAAAAAAGAAGGCTCACACTCTCATAAGAAGGCCTTTGGCTTCTGAGAACAGGACATTTCTTTTGCCCAGGTCTCTGCTCTAAAATGTGCCATCTTCCTCACTTGTCTGGTGCATCAGCGTAGTTCAGGGCATGGAACAGTACAAAGGCTTCTGCTTCAACCTGTTCAAAGTTCCCAAGGCAAAAGGAAACCTTTCAACTTCTGGACTTTCATTAGCCAGGTTGGTTCTTGCTTTCCTTCTACCAGGAGATCTTCTTGCCTCTGGGTGCTTACTTACACATCCCCATCTTTCTTCCTCATCAAAGCTATCTGTATTTTGCTGTGGGCACACAACATTACCATTTGACTTGTCTACAGCACCCTGGGCTTTCTCCATGGTGCTTGCCTCAGTCCTAGCTCTGCTCTGTTCTCAGGGTATCCTGATTGTGGAATGTCTGTTAAGGGACCAGTCCATCTAAACCCTGTAAGCCAAAGAACAAAGGACAGTGCAAACTCTGCAGAGATTCAGATACATTCTCAACCTACTCATCGTTGGACCTGACCAACCATTTGGAAGACCTGGGTTTGATATTGGAAAATAACCTTCCTTCCCAAAGCCAGCCCTTAATTTCTGCTTGCATGGGAGCCTTGGGCTTAATGATAGCCTCCTTTGAGCAGTGTTAATTTTGTCAATGAAAATATTTTTGTCGACTAAATTAACGCTATTTTAGGTGGTTAAATTAAAACGAAAATATTCAGATGACTAAAATATGACTAAAACTAAAATGGTATTGTAGTAAAAAGACTATGACTAAAACAAAATAAAAAAACTAACACTGGTTATATATATCACAGCGGCTAAATCTGTGCATGTAGTGCATGTTCAAACAACCGTAATACCATAAATAATAACATGCTATTAGATTTTTACTCCAGGAGCATATAATGAGTTTGGAAATTCTAGAGAAATTCCTAAATAATGCATTAAAATTTTCACTTAACTTGATTTTAGTCGACTAAAATACTACTAAAACTATAACAATTTAGATGGCTAAAATATGACTAGAAGTAAAATGGCATTTTACTCAAAAGACTACCACTAAAACTAAATCAAAATATGACGTCAAAATTAACACTGCATTTGAGACAGTACCATACTCCCAGATTCACTCCACAGTGTTGCATCACAACCTTCTGGATTTATGGGACAAATCACTTGAGGGTAGCTGCATATAACCCATGGTTAGGACTAAATTTTCTGTGTCCTGTACTGTAAAGAAAAGGATCATACAGGTAAGTAAAAAAAAATCTTTTATGGGAAAGAAAAATGCTGCAAGCAATCATTTAAAATACTTGATCTTCTGTGGTTTTTACATGCACTTTTTAGCCACCTCCCGCCCGCCATATAGTAATATGACGGACACAAGGTGGTTCTCTCATTCTGGGAGGACGTCATATGATGCCCTCCCATTCTCACCGTGCGCTGTGTCCCTCGGACACAGCGGATCACCGATCACGAAAAAGAGCCGACGATGTCGGCTCGGTCATGTGATCAGCTGTGTCCAATCACAGCTGATCACATGTAAACAGGGAAATTCCAGTTATCGGCATTTCTGTCCTCTCGAGCTGTCACACTGACAGCTCGAGAGGAGAGCCGGTAATCGGCATCCCTCAGAGGGGACATGTATACTGATCATCAGGGCACTGATGATCAGTGTGCCCTGGTGATCAGTGTAGCCCCAGCAGTGCCACCTGTCAGTATCCATCAGTGCCTTGTGTCAGTGCTCATCAGTGCTTCATGCCAGTGCCACATCAATGCCACATATCAGTGCCTACCAGTGCACATCAATGCCACATATCAGTGCCCATCTGAGCTGCCTTTCAGTGTCACCCATCAGTGCCAGTCAGTGCCGCTTATCAACGCCAATCAGTGCCACCTATCAGTGCCAGTCAGTGCCGCCTATCAATGCCTGTCAGTGCCGCCTATCAGTGCCTGTCAGTGCCGCCTATCAGTGCCAGTCAGTGCCGCCTATCAGTGCCATATATCAGTGCCATGTATCAGTGCTGCCTATCAGTGCCCATCAGTGATGCCTGTCAATGCCCATCAGTGCCACCTACCAGTGTCTCATCAGTGCTCATCAGTGCCACCTATCAGTGTCCATCAGTGCAGCCTATCAGTGTCCATCACTGCAGCCTCATTAGTGCACATCAGTGAAGGAGAAAAATCACTTATTTACAAAATTTAATAACAAAAACTAAGAAAAAACTTTTTTTTTTCAAAATTTTCAGTGGTTTTGGTTTGTTTAAGAAAAAAATAAAAAACCCATAGGTGATTAAATACCACCAAAATAAAGCTCTATCTGTCACAAAAAAATGATAAAAATGTCATATGGGTACAGTGTTGCATGACCGCGCAATTGTCATTCAAAGTGCGACAGCGCTGAAAGCTGGAAATTGGCCTAGGCAGGAAGGGGGTATAAGTGCCCTGTAGGCTTGTGGTTAAAGGATGAGTTCAGCTTTTAACAAAAAATGAAAAATGCATATTTTTGCAGGTAAAAAATGTGCATTTACTATATTTTGTTTTAGGAGCCTGGAAAGCATTGCACCAGCCCTCAGCAGATTGCTGATGCCATGCAGGTCTCCTGCAGGCTGTCAGTGCAATCTGTCTGTCCATACATCATACGGGCAGGCAGTTTTACACTGACAGGAAGAATCAATGAACTACCACAGCACTCAACAGTGCTGTGGTAGTTCATTGAGAACTACAAGCCAACAGCCACAAAGGCTGTTAAGTACTTGTAGTTTCCCATTCACAGACCTCTGTGAATGAATGAAACAGCTAGGTGGGTGGAGCCCCGCTAGGCGCAGTGTGTTTTTCCCCCACTAGCTAACTAGTTGTCACAACGCAAGATTGGGGGGGGGGTTTCTGGTCTTACAGTAACATATTACATGTTACATCCTGAATGTTACACCATTTCAAAATATGTCTGATACAGTAAAAGGAAAATTGACCTTGCATTTACACAATTAATTTACATTGCAAAGCTGAAAAAGTTCTAGATGGTGATGCGATATATTTGTTTCATATGGAGTGGCTCCACTAGGTGTAAGTATCCGTTCAGTCAAGGCTGCAAGGAATGTCTGAGTTAAAGTGATAAACCCTCACCTTGTAAAACAACCCATTCATTTTAAAATAGAAATGAAAGGCAAAACATTTGTGTATGGATAAAAAAAAAATTATAAATGTTTTTTTTTCCTTTTTTATAAGTGATCACATACTCTATGTTCTCAGCTGCATAAGAGGTGAGGGAGGAGAAACAGCAACACACTGATCTTCCCAGTGAAAGGCTGTGCAGGTGGAGAGGGGGGCATGCCAGGACAAGTCATCATTAGAGGAGAGCAGGCTGAGTTCCTAGCGTATCTAAAAAACTGACCACGGTGTATTCTCCTTTTTTGTGTAGTCCATTTTTGATAGAAAAGCAGAGGAACTGGCAGGAACACCAAGGATTTTAAATAAAGAAGCAATACAAAGAGAACAGGATACTTTTTTTATACAAGTACATGGTACAGCAGGCACATATCAGGAATGTGAATGTTGGGTTTACATATTCCTTAAGGCAATTGAGTTTTTACTAGCATAGTGTGGACTGGAACCATTATGGCCCAAGAGAGTTATAAGAGAAATGTTAGGAAAGCAGTTGTTGACGAAAAAGAAAAAAATAGTGAATGAGCACTAAAGCGCTTTGATACATTTAGGTAAGCACTCTGATATATTTATGCATCCAAACAATGATTAACTGGAACACACACAAAACATGTTCAGCCCCAGTGCATGCACTTCAGACCATGGATCAGCCACAGTGCATAAGCTTTAGACTTCAGATCAACCCTGGTGGCTACACTTCAGACCTCAGATCAGCCTCAAACCCTATACCTTTACAATTGCAGTGTAATGCTTTTGTTGTAGGGGTGAGTTTCTTTCACAAAGTTTGCTAACACCTCAGTTGTTGGCAGACTTTTAGTGATATAAGGAAAGTGGGAAGTTCAGGCTTTGTTATTTTCAGCCTAGTGAGCTGTCAATTACATCCAATTGTTGTGTGTGCCAGGGGCTCCTGGTTTAAGCCTAGAAGTTTAGCCTAGAAATTTTCTGTAAGAGCTTCAATTATGAAGGTGTAGATTCTAGAGAGGGCTTTCATTGCTATACTCCCTAATTTATAGCTTCTACAACAGGGGTGCCCAACCTTTTGAAGAGCGATGGCCCTTTAAGTGATTTGGTAACTGGACACGGGCCACAATGAAATTAAATGGTTCAGATTTTCAAATTTTCTATTTTGAACAGTATAATGAACATTTTCCCTCTGCAGCTGGTGGAATGTAGAGAAGGAGAAGCCAGCTTTCTGAAGTTGCAGGAGGAAAATGGAGAGGATTGGTTCCTGTATTAGCTGCCCCTCATGTCCAAGTTTAGAACAAAATGTGACAGAGAGGCCTCACGGGCCCCCTGGAGCATAGGATGGGTATGCGACGCCTGACGCTACAGCAGTGGTGTGGGTTTGTGGTAAAAACACATCTCAGCTAAGCGATTTTACCACCCTCAAACCGCAAATGTAAACAAAGCCCTTTCTGTCCTGAGCTCCCTATAAGGCTGATTTCACACTGATGTGCTGTGGTTTACCCACACAGCAAGTGCAGTGCAGTGCACCTTTCCTGCGGGTTAGCTGCACTTTGCTATAGACTTCTATTATATCTTGCTGGTGTGGTAAACTTTCAGAAAGCGCACCAAACCCACAGGATATAATAGAAGTCTATGGCTCAGTGCAGCTAACCTGCAGGAAAGCCGTAGGTGTGAAAGCAGCATAATAGTTGTTAACCCTTTTATAGGTGCTAATTTGCCCATTACAAAAGTGCAGTGTATGTGTTGTTTAATACACTGACAACCTTTTCCCCTTCCAGCTTCTGCTGGTATCAGTCTCCAGGCTGCACTTGGTATCATTCAGCCTAGGATAGGAGGAAGCCAGCACTACAGGGGAAGCATCGGCTTATGCAGCTCCTGCTCCCTCTGCTTTCTCCGCTGTGGGAGCTGGCTCGATGCACTCTGATGCTCTGGGATGGTAGATTGGCAAGCCCTGATCTGAAGCAACGGGTTGCTGACCCCATGCATGTCCTTCCCTGATTTGAGGTTGTGGGTCACATCCAAACTATGCAAACTATGGTATACATACAGGAATTTATGCAGTTTCTAAGCAGTTCTGACTTTCTGACATTTCTTGAGGAGCTAAAATGCCAGGACAGTACAAACACCCCCCAAATTACCCTTTTTTGGAAAGTAGATACCCCAGGGTATTTGCTGAGAGGCATGTTGAGGCCATGGAAGATTTTATTTTTTGCCAGAAGTTCTTGGAAAATGAAATATTTTCACACAAATCAAGCTTTCTTTTGGTGGTACTTTTTCACCCCCTTTTTAATTTAAATTATTATATAAACAAAAATAGACCAGAGATGTTGAAAAAAAACCCACAATATTTTCTACTCTCTGTTATAAAACATATCCAATAAAAAAAAATTAAATTTCTTCATAAACTTAGGCCAAATTGAATTCTGCTACTTGTCTGGTAAAAACAAATCCCAATAAGTGTATATTAATTGGTTTGTGTGAAAGTTATAACATCTACAACTATGGTATATATACTGGAATTTATACAGATATGATACTATACAGGTAGTGGCAGTTATCAGCGACTTAGTGGGAGTGTAATAGCGTGGTGGGCAATCTGGTGCCGCAGAAGATGTGATATGTTGAAGTTGAGATTTGTTGTAAAGCAATTATACACGTCTATAAAGTATCATACATTGGTGGACAATAATTATAAAATTCTTCAATTTGTATAAGACAATAGTTGATTTATAATCTAAATGAAGAAAGAAGGCTTTTTGCTAATTGCCTAAATTAGTTGATGTGCCTAAATCTTCTCATTGATACCATGCACTGAATTCTTTAAATTGTATATCATAGAAAAAAATGACATTGTGTTGGATGGAAAGATTACTTATTTTACGATCTTTTAACAATGTGAATAATATTTAGCTAAGGGAAGTGTCCGTTTACGCCCAAATGCCCATAGAGCCGAATGGGCCCGTCTGTGTCCATTCTGCATAAACAAGGACCTCTGATCCGCCCGCTCTACTCTGATCAGCAGGGGATCAGTGGACAGATCCCCTGCTGATCCAAATGGAGTCCACCCCGTTTGATAAGGGCCTTATTGAGCTGCTGATCATTGCTGGTATGACAGCCGAGGCATAACATTGCAATTGTATGTAAATTGTATGTTGTAGAATTTTTTTTTTTGCAGGAAGGTTTTTACTTTCCCTGCTGGGGCAAATTGGACCATGCTGTATTGTTTTTTCTTTTTTGCCTTTCACTGGATCAACTCTAGGTATAAGAGGTTTTCTATTTGTTTATTTTTTCTAATTGTTGAGCTAGATGGATTTGTGTCTTTTTTTTAAACCCCACTGCAGTGTTAATTTTGACATCAAATTTCGATTTAGTTTTAGTCATAGGCTTTTGACTATAATGCCGTTTTAGTTTTAGGTGTATTAAAGTCATCCGAATTGTTTTAGTTGTATTTTAGGTGACTCAAATCTCCAAAACATTTTTGTTGACTAAAATCTCAAGTACCTTTTAGTTGACTAAAATGCTTTTAGTCAACCAAAAGCTAATGAGTTTAGCTAAATTGCAATGCATTATTTAGGCATTTCTCTAGAATTTCCAAAATCACACTTCTGGAGTAAAAATCTAATAACATGTTGTTATTTATGGTATTAAGGTTTGAACATGCACTACAGGCACAGATTTAGCCGTTGTGATATATAACCACTCAATATTTACGTCAAATTTCAATTTAGTCTTTTTGCTAAAATGCCATTTTAGTTTTAGTCATTTTTTGTCATCAGAATTTTATCAGAATTGTTTTTGTTTGAGTCATATTTTGTCAACTAAAAGAGTGTTAATTTTGTTGACGAAAATATTTTCATCAACAAAATTAACACTGCTCAAAGGAGGCTACCATTAAGCCCAGGGCTCCCATGCAAGCAGGAATTAAGGGCTGGCTTTGGGAAGGAAAGGTCTTTTGCAATATCAGACAAAATTAAAGTGATTCTAAAGGATTTGTTTTATTGAAAAAATAACAAACATGTCATACTTACCTGCTCAGTGCAGTGGTTTTGCACAGAGCAGCCCGGATCCTCCTCTTCTCGGGTCCCCCACTGGCGCTCCTGACCCCTCCCTCCTGTTGGGTTCCCCCACAGCAAGCAGCTTGCTATGGAGATACCCGCATCTCCATCTGTCCATTAACATATGGAGCTGCGGCTTGGCCCCACCATGCCCCTTCTCTCTTCTCATTGGCTCACTGGAAGGAGTCCCAGGATAGCCAAGATTTAAGTGCACGTTGCTGGATTGAGAGGGGGTTTAGGTGAGTACTAGGGGGGGTTGCTGCACAGAGAAGGTTTTTTACCTTCATGCATATAGTGCATGAAGGTAAAAAAAACCTTGAGCCTTTACAACAACTTTAACACTGCCCCACTATGTAACTGTAACCATGTAAAGCAAATCCTTTTTAATTAGGTTATTTTTTGCTGTCTGTGTCCTGCAGAAAGTGTTCCTTTCACTTCCTGTCCTAAAGACATAACCTCTCCAAAGTAAATGGAATTCTGATCTTAGAGAGTTGTCACCTTGTTTTTAAAGGAAAATATGATCAGTTTTATTTAATGTTTGTTTCAAATTTCATGAACTGTTAAACTGATGTTTTATATAATTTTACTTTTATATAAAATCTTTATTTTACAAATAATCAGTTAAAACTATGAGCACAAATGACGTGAGGGTTTTCTAAAGAGAGCACAGCTGAAACTCTTTGCTTTCAGACTCCCATCAATGAAAATATCATACACCCAACTGATTTTTGTAGGCAGGGAAGGGGGATTAAAGTGTATGGATAGCCAAAACTTTTTTTTTTTGTTTCTGATATCGTACGGAAGTGTTAAAATCCTTGTCAGTTTATTTATTGCTGTTTCTGCCTCACTGGGGAGATTTGTCTCACTTCCTGCCATGGAGAAATGAGAGGAAGTGAAAGGAACATAGTACAAAGTGAAAGGATTTCCCATCATAGACAGTTGTCACTGGAGCAGGTTGAACATACTAGACCAAAACATGAAAACATTTTGAACATAATAAAGACATAAACTGCTTTTTGGATTGTAGTAGAAGAACCTTTTTATACATAACAGAGACTGTGAGTTCACATCTACCATAAAAGTGACTCTCTCGAATATGGTATTAGGCAGGTATGTTGTATGGATACATTTGTTTTGGTATGTCTAATTTGTACTTTTTTTCTTACTAGACAGACTAATTAATGCCCTTCACCCCTATTTTAATCTCGTGTTATGTTTTTGCCCACCTTGATCTCCAATGACCTGGTTGGATCTATTCCTTTGTGTTAAGCATCCAGCAGGGTCTTAACATCATAATTTATTTTAAAAGTCATAATCAACTTCTGGTGTTATAACTACTTGGCATAAAAAAGGCCTTTGACAGCCTCTGCTTAAAATACTGTTTCAAATGCTGCAGGCTTATGGTAGTCAAAGACATTGCTGCAGAATGGAGTCGGGGCTGTGGGAAGTTGTGGGCTCAGACTTTATTTGTACAAATATAGCATAAGAGGCATGCGCATGCATGGCAAAGAGGGCTGCAGAATGGAAACGGGGCTGTGGTTTAATTTTTATGTGTACCTCCCTATAGGCCTAGGGGAAGGGGGGAGCTACAGTCAGCACTCACAGTTATAAAAGCTGTATTTTATTTCCACAGCACTGATTTTAACAGGCACATGTACTATGTGCACATGGTCCCCTGGGGGATTTAGCAAGTATTTCTAACTTCAAGTGAGTTCTTTTTAATCATAAATTATATAACTAAATCTGCAGCCTATCCTTGCAGTTCTCTTATCTAGAAGGTTTAGGCTTCTAGACTATAGATGTACCATATCTCATATTTGAGTATAATATTGACTAATGATTTCTCTAAACTTTATAAATGTATTAAAAATTAATTAATTTACAAGTTGATTCAGTATTTTCAGCACTAGGATTCTCTTTTCCCGCTCAAGGATTGGCCAAATCCACTCTGTAAAAATGGTAACCATACAAAGAAAAGTCTTTCAGAGTATTTCCTATTCCCGTCCCTCGGTTACATCTTAAAAACATTCAATAAGCCATACATAATTTTATGTTTCATTATGGTTCACTGGAAAACTGAAAATTCCTCCTAAGACTATGAATTATCAAAAAGAGACAAAGAGGTCTGCTTCCCCTTTAGCTTCACCATTCAAACAGTGCCAGAATCAGAAGTACTGAACTCTTAGACGATAACAGGAAGCCCTTCCCCAGTAATAGTGAGCTAAGGACTGGGAACAAACACCAATTCCAAAATGCAGTGGAACTCAGGAAGGACAGAAGGAACAGCAGCAAATGCAACAGGTGAAGACATCAAGCAGAACACCAGTAAGTCCTGACATCTAAATAAAAGAGGCAACCTCCTGCACAAAGGCTGGTGATGTCAATGAATAATTCATTTTGAAGGAATCAACGCCAAATTCTTTATCAAAGGCCTGGTTCTTCAAAATGTATATAATCAGAAAATTATTTCATAACCCATCCAATAGGAAAAAAACTATTTAATAACTCCACCATATACTAATAAACATTAAACACAAAACTAAGCTTTGGGATGGCTTAGGTGACTTAACAATAGATTTATTCATCTTCAGATGGCTCCACCACTGGGCCACAATAAGGAAAAGGAACTACCAACATTTATGAGACCTTCTAATATACAGTATATTCACAATGAACATATCTGATCCCAAAATGCCTTCACCTTCACTCAGCTCTAAATCAGCTTTTGTCCAGAATTGGTATTGGAGCAGGTGGGTGGAAATGCTGAAAGGTGTCAGACTGCATGTCCAGGATTCAACATTTATCATACCCTTTAGTAAGACCTTCCTCAAGCATTCTATAAGTTTTCATTGTATGGGATTGATACCCAAAAATCCTCACACAAATTTATGTAATTTATAGCTATTGCAGAGAGGATCCATATTGCATCCCATATCTGGAAGCTAGCTTCAGCTTCTAAGTTGTTGTAAGGTCAACTTGGTGTAATAATAAAAAAACAAACTCAGCACATCCTCTGTGACACAATGCGAATTTTCATTAAAGTCTGGCAACTTTGGATTGACTGTTTGGACAATCCAGGTATTAGACATTCTGTAGTCTTTTTCGACCCTTCTTAAAGCCGAACTCTAAGCAGATATAAAAGACAAATTAAGGCAGCTCTGTAATCATTACCACATTACTAAGTGTAGAAGCACATACATCCATAGCTCCTCTCAAGACTGGCCTCTCCTGCACATGGACAGCCTAGGTGCCGGCCATCATAGTCTGTCTCCACTCTTCATTAAAAATAGGAAATAAAAATCAGCCACACTCCAATTAGCTCGTATTGCAGTATGGTTAAAAATCTGTGCTTTGACTGCATACAGTGATGTTTCCAACCCAAAACCAGCTTCACCACTTCACGTGATGCGTTTCAGCACTCCTGGCTTGCTCACAAGGATAGGGGAAGTCCATAGATTGTTAAAAATACTGCAAGAAGAGTTAATTGGAGTGTGGCTCATTTTTTTTTCTACAGTGTTAAATGTATTTTTAAATGCAAGAAATGTAAGTACGTACATTTGACCTGGTGTGAGCCTCTTGCAGTCTCTGTGTAGCAGAGCTGGAGTGGGAGATGAATTAGCACAAAGAACCAATCAATTTATGTGCTGACAAGAAGCATGCTCATAGGAAGAGAAAGCAGAGTGACGGGGAGATGAGCTTTCCGCTGTGCTGCTTCTATTTTCACTGAGCTGGGACAGGTCCAGGACAACCTGGGGTCAGAATAGTGGGTTGAATGATTCTGGCCATCAGACTGAGGACATCTAGTGGCAGAATAAATAACGTAGGGGAAATCTCTGGATTGATGCCAAATACTGCAGCTAGTTCTTATTTTATCTTTTATTAGGATATTATTTGTTATCTTGTTATTTTTAGTTGGAGTTCCACTTTAAACCCCTATGCATAGTTCTGCTAACACACAAAGATACTAGGTAACAGTATATCCCATGCTACTGTTTAGTTTTTTTTATACCGTGCATCTGTTATATATGTAAACATAACTCTTCTATTATAACTTTTTACCCTTGGGCGTGAAATCTGAAGTTTTTTTGTATGCTTTATATGAACCAAATTTAATAGAAAGCTTTTGAAACAAAACTTTAACTCTAATAAGATCATTTATATTCAGCTTTTCACTATGATATAAATATTGGATAAGGTCCACTATGCCTTTTCAAAGCAAATTG
The DNA here is from genome assembly GCF_062004578.1 of Staurois parvus. Lineage (NCBI taxonomy): Eukaryota > Metazoa > Chordata > Amphibia > Anura > Ranidae > Staurois > Staurois parvus. Next base: position 14,691,919 of record NW_028317813.1, read on the forward strand.
AATTTAAATGGCATTACTTCCAACGCTAGAGACAAGGGGTTTGTCTTTTTTTGGAATAGTGAGTGAAACCATTATTCTATAGCACAGATACAGCCCAGTCAATTACTGCCACATGCATAAAGCTTTTTTAGTTTTATTGGCTCATAGTAGATGTTATATAAGTTGGACTTGTTCGAAAGGGTACTTTAAGCTTGCTGTGTTTGTTTTCACTGAGAAAGAAATAGCAAATGTGTTATTTGCACACAGGTTTTGTATAAGACTGCATGTATACAAGATATGATAATATATGTAAAATACACAAAGAATGTCTTTTAAAAGGCCCTATTCATTAAGATGGCGTTATAATTATACAGTACTTACTTTCTGCTACACTTTGCCTTGAAATGTGGGTCATTTGTATTAAAAACCACTCACTTTAACGGTTTGTTAAAATGGTTCAAGGCAGTACGATTTTGACCTTAATGCATTCCCTGCATTATGGTAAAATACCTCTTCCAAAATCTCTCCAACAATCATCTTAATAAGTAATGTATTTTCTTATTTTTTTTTAATTTTGTAATGAAACAGTGTATAATCACAGAACAATATGGTACACAGAAGATACTTTTCCATACACTCAGTACTTGCATTGATACAGTATAATACAGCATAGTAAACATGGGTGAGTGCACTTGTGCTTAGTGTGATTTAATTAGTATGAGTAGCATAAACGATATTGTACATTTTACATAAAACATGTGGGGTAAGGTGAGCCTAAAAGCTAGAAAATACAGTGCTTGGAGTGCAGTGCAACTTAAACTAGAGCTAAAAAAGAGAGAAAGGAGGAGAAGAGAGGGGTCATAGAGGATAGGGATCAGGGCCTCCCCCAACCCATCCAACGTGCCAGTTTGTAGCAATGGCACCTATGCTATAGTCACGAGTGAACTTAATTTATGGTTCCAAGAGGGAAGAGTTAAAGTTTGCAGGTAAAAAGTGGTCAACCCAAGGCTGCCATATTATTGCGTGCTTAGGCACATGATCTAGCATGATAGCCTCTGTCTTGCTATGGATCATTGCTTGTGTTATTCTGTGCTTTGTCTCAAGAATTCATCATTTAAGCACCTTGGCAATAGTTTACTTGGATGCTGTAGTGACGTATAAGAGGATCTTGAATTGAGCTGATATTAAATCTTGCAGATTTTTGTTTGGTAAAGCCATTGCAGGGTCTAGGGACAATGGGGAGTTTGTGAGTTTAAATAACATCAGGAAATATCTCAGCTCAAAATTTCTTCGCAACCCCTGAAATAGTTACAAGAATTGTTAGAGACTCTTTTGGTGATCTTTGCTGGGGTTAAAATGGAAGTAAACTCTTTAATAATTTTACCTACAGGTAAGCTTATAATAAAGCTGACCAGTAAGTAAAATGAATCTCCTAAACGTGCACCATTTAGGAGATATTAGTTCGCTTTGATAGTCGGCGCATGCGCTCTGAAGGAGCGTCACACCCGTGCCGTTCTTTCAGAGCACTGTGCCGTGGCCCAGGACTGCCGTGCACATGTGCAGGAATGATGTAACTGCGGCTCGGCCAATCAGACAGGCAGAGCTCACGAACCCGGAAGGAAGACCAGGTGAAGATGGAAGCCTCGGAGAGCTGTGATAGCTTCTGGGTCTAGCAGGAGGTCAAAGTCTGTAGCCCAACAGGTAAAGAAGGGTGAAGGGCTGGTGCTGAGAGCAGAGTTTAGATGCATAAACAATTTAGAAATTAATCCTGGGGCACATAGATAAAATAAACATATATGTTCAAATTTCATTAAAGAGTTTATAGCTGTGTGTCCTCTTATGTAAGCAGAATAGAAGTGCGAGATATGCATATACAGTTGTGTTCAAAATAATAGAAGTGTGTTGAAAAAAAGTGAATAAAGCTCAAAATCCTTCTAATAGCTTTTATTTCCATACACACAAATGCATTGGGAACACTACACATTCTATTCCAAATCAACACATGAAGAAAAATTTATCAAATTTGTGTTGTCCCTCTAAAAAAATTGAAGAAAAGTGAATATTAGACTGTTCAAAAAAATAGCAGTGTTTGTATTCTGCTTTACAAACTCAAACATTCACTATATAAACTGAAAAATGTTTGAAGATTTTGCTTTCCTTTGACTCAATTAATATTTAGTTGTATAAGCACTGTTTCTGAGAAATGCTGTACATCTGTGTTGAATGGAGTCAACCAACTTCTGGCACCTGTGAACATGTATTCCAGCCCAGGATGATTGGACTACATTCCACAGTTCTTCTCTATTTCTTGGTTTTGCCTCAGAAACTGCATTTTTGATGTCACCCCACAAGTTTTCTATTGGATTAAGATCCGGGGATTGGGCTGGCCACTCCATAACGTCAATTTTGTTGGTCTAGAACCAAGATGTTGCACGTTTACTGGTGTGTTTGGGGTCGTTGTCTTGTTGGAACACCCATTTCAAGGGAATTTTCTCTTCAGCATAAGGCAGCATGACCTCTTCAAGTATTCTGATGTATTCAAACTAATCCATGATCCCTGGTATGCGATAAATAGGCCCAACACCGTAGTATGAGAAACATCCCCATATCATGATGCTTGCGCAACCATGCTTCACTGTCTTCACAGTGTACTGTGGCTTGAATTCAGTGTTTGGGGGTCGTCTGACAAACTGTCTACAGCCAATAGACCCAAAAAGAACAATCTTACTTTCATCAGTCCACAAAATGTTGCGCCATTTCTCTTTAGGCCAGTCATTGTGCTCTTTGGCAAATTGTAACCTCTTCAGCACGTCTTTTTTTCAACAGTGGGACTTTGCGGGGGCTTCTTGCAGATAGCTTGGCTTCACATAGGCGTCTTCTAATTGTAACAGTACTCACAGGTAACTTTAGACCTTCTTTAATCTTCCTGGAGCTGATTGTTGGCTGAGTCCTTGCCATTTTGGCTATTCTTCTATCCATTCGAATGGTAGTTTTTCACTTTCTTCCACGTATTTCAGGTTTTGGTTGCCATTTTAAAGCATTTGCGATCATTTTAGCTGAGCAGCCTATCATTTTCTGCACTTCTTTATATGTTTTCCCCTCTCCAATCAACTTTTTAATCAAGGTACGCTGTTCTTCTGAACAATGTCTGGAACAACCCATTTTCCTCAGAATTTCAGAGAGAAATGCACTGTAACCAGCATGTACAACATTTGCTGCCATCCTTCCTTAAATAAGGTCAATAATTGCCACCTGTTTTTTAAAGAATGAATGAATGACACTGCTATTATTTTGAACATGCCCCTTTCAATTAGTGATTCAATTACACAGAATCAGCAGCATGCATGTCATGACTGTTGGGTCTGTTGGATTTTCATTACTGTACTACACCTGCTAGTAAATTATTTGCCATGTAGAAATATAATTTCTACCAAAAATAGTGATTGATCAGGTTAGTGATGTCTGACTGCTATTATTCTGAACTCAACTGTATGTGAAAAATTATGAATAAGGGAGCTGATGTTGCTCCTTTAGGGTGGAGAAGGAGCGTAAAGAGGAGACTGTAACCAAGTGACAGTCGATACAATTTTAGGTTCTTCCAAAGTTGAAAAAGAGGTATGAGCGACACATGCTGGGTAAAATGATGTTTGAGAAACAATAGTAAGGAGATAGCAGTTTAAACTGGGTTTTCAGCCTGTCCCAAAGGGCAAGGGAGTGCTGGGTGACTGGATTAGTAATAAACTGATGTTCTTGGGACTGTAGCTCTGGGGTCGCAATCAGTGGCTTCAAAACTGACCAAAAATGGAATTTCTTTGCTCATGTGGAATTGAACAATTTGTATAAGCTGGGCAGTCTGATAATATTTTGTAGAATTCAGGAAACTGAGTCCTCCTTGGGGGTTCAAATGCATCAGGCCTGACCTTGAAAGCCAAGGCTTGGTAGGTTCCTAAATAAAGGCAGTGACCCGATGTTGGAGTATTTGAAGGTAATAAGTCAAGACAGCAGTAGGAAGGACTCTATATAGATATACAATATGATTTTAGGTAGTAAGGACATCTTAACAGCCGTTATCTTACCCATCCAGGATACATGCAACGGGGCCCAACGGGACTTGGGTTGTCAGCTCTGCAAATAGGCAAAACTTAAGCTAAAACATTTTTTTAAGCAAAGCAGGAAGGGGTGAGAACCTTTTAGGGGTTTATTGCTATTTGTGACTCTATTAGGAACATTTACACAATTTATGAATGGTCACAAGACAAGAGGTGAAGTGAAATCTCCCCAACAGAACTCAAATTGCAATAAATACCTTTTCCTACTCTCACTAAAACCAAATACTATATTTTGGTTGGAGCTGGGCTTTAACAGCAAATGATCAGCTGGTGAAAAAGAAGAACTGACAGTGGCCAGGATTACCCAGGAAAAGTAGTCTAAATCATAATTGCCTAAATATGATGAAAACTAGTTGAAACATTATTCTGAGCAGATTTACAAATGCCAGCCAGATATCACTTTCTTTCGCCATTAAAAAAAAAAAAGATTTTTTTTTTATATTTTATAATTATGTTTAATAGCTATTGCTATTGCCTATAAACTATATCACAAGGTTCAATGCGTAAAAAAACGAATTAATGTTTAAGCATTTCAAAAATCAATATACAAACTCTCTTTTAATGTGTTCTTTATTTTGAACTTGACCTTGACCTTGAATGTGACCTCATTAAACCCTTTTGTATTTTAAGGGCAGCAGATAGGTCATAGGTAAAACAGGATTCCTATTGACAGGAATCCTACAAAAACTAAAAACAGGCTCCAATACACCATTTACTGCAAAGACTGTTTAATCTTTCCATGAGGGGCTAACTACAAAGGGACACAAACAAATTTTACACTTCATAAGATATATTTAAAAAGGATGCAGTGGCAATCGGTTTTTGATAATTGTTCTATTTTTGGAGAGTGGCAGTCTGTTTGAGTCTTCTGTACCTATTGATACACTGCTATGCTTTTCTTATATGCAATAAATAAAGATTTAAAAAAAAGGATGTAGTGCAATTTGGTTATTAATTTAATAAATCACTTATTCATATTGTGATTTTACCTCACATTATCAATAAATAATATAAGTTCAAAATAAAGCATCCATAAATTAAAATATGTGTTACCATGTAGGTCAATCAATATATCCTAATAAAGACCTCTGGTATATTATTTTGCACAATTCTTGTTTAGATTTACCGATTTTAGACATTACCGATGTATGGGATGCAAATGATCTCTGTGGCTTATCAGTTTCTGGTAAGCAATATATCAAACAAGTTTGACCAAGAATTTCATTGTAAGGTGACAGAACCTGTCAATATCCATGGCCACTATGGTATGCTATAGCAGAATTCTTTGGAAAGGTGCAATGTGTACAATGATTCTTCAGGTTTATAAGCACACAAGGATAAATGTTTTAAGGGTACTCATTTATGATTAGAAGAAACATTTTTTGGGGGATTGGTCTGTGTAATTTGTATGGTACAATATGCCACATTTTTTCCACATATAAATGCTATATATGGTTAAGTACCTGATTTATAATAGATAGGCACTGCACATTATTTATTTATTTATTTATTTGTAAAGTGAATCACAAGCGTGTTAGCAGCTAGGAGTGAGAGGGAATTTAGACCAGCTGTGTGGACACTATATAATTTATGGGCACTATATAATATGAGCTCCCATACATATGCTGCTTATTTTGGGAACATTAGAGGCTTTCACAATCTAATTTGCTGTGTTATAGTAGACATGTTGGAAAATTGAAATTTAACATAATGAGTAAAGGTTCCTAATACCAGCTTCTGAATAAAGGATAAGGAATACAGACATAATATGACCTTTGTATTACCCACCTGCAACATTGCTAATAGCACTGCTGATAGCACTATTATAGACAAGTGAAGCTAACAGATTACATAGACAGGAGAGTTGGGGAACAGTTGTAGTTATGTGTGCTTTGTTATTTCAGCCATACATGGATTGAAATTCAGCCGGTTCAGCAGTGACTGATTGAATTTCAATCCATATATGAGCAGGCCAGGTGAACAGATGTCAATCTGCCAGTCAACTTCTGTACAGCCAGTCTGTCAGATTTTCCTTGCTCAATCAGTTCTGCAGACTATAGCTGGCAGCATTGATCAGTGTATTCTGAAGACAGGGAAGTCTCCCCGCTGTCAGAATAAAATAGCTAAGCGGGGAGGATTACCCCATCCATACCAGGTGTGTGGATGGGGCAATTGACTCATCTATAGTTTGGTTTAAACTGAGCACCTTCTCTTGCAGTTTGTTAATATAAGCACCAATTCCAAGTACCATGAACAGCTAATTCTAATTTGTCATATGCACAGGTATTAAGGTTCATAAGAAAACAAAGACAACTAAGCAAGGAAAAAGTGGCAATAACACCGGGGAAATTGCACTTAAAATAAAAACAAGGGATGAGAGACAGTGAGCCTAGGACATTGGAAGGAGAGATAGAGGCACTGAAAAGGGAATCAGGAACCCAAAGTCGTGCAAAAGGTACTAAAAAAAGAAGGTGGTTTCCAAAAAAAGAGCAGTAGTCAGGGGGCATTAAGAGGAAAATGGGGAAGACATGTGGGAATAGGAGGAAAGCAGTTGGGCAACAAGTGAAAAAAGAAGGACCAATGAAACATTACACAGAAAGCAGGTTAGTAACCTGAGGGTAAAATCTCAACACTGAGGCTCAGATTCCTAATTTATGCTGTCTAGTTCAAGTGAGTTGGATAGCTCATCATCTTCTAGTATTCTGCAGGTCAAGGAGGAATAGAACTATAACTGTAACTGCCACAATGAGGGAGAGGAATCTACCTCGGATGTGTGCTACTGATATTTACTTACATGTTTTCACTGCATTGTTTTGGTTCTTGAGACTAAATGGCAGCACTGACTGCTGAAAACTTACAACTATGATGCCAGCTATGGAACTGGCTACACTGGCATTTTCTAACTCTGATGGAGTTATTGAGTTCTGGCAGTGTGTTCTTGTTATGCAGACAACTTTTTATATCAGGTTTTGTACCACCGTGGTGTATAGGGAAGGCTTTACTTTGATTAATTAAGGCAGAAAAGAAAGTAGAATAGGGAATTTGTTCATATTCACTACATTTACAAGTAAATTTGGACATGCATATCTGTCAGAATCATCAGTTGAATTAAAGTGTATGTCCAGCCAAAACATTTGTATAATTTTGGATAGAGTTGGGAAGGATTAGAATGTCAGGTTGCAATTGCTGTCTATGTCCCTACTACGTTGATTCAACCTCTCTTGCTTTCCTGGTGACCATTGTCACAGAAAGTATGGGAAATCCAAAGTCTAAAAAGTGCAAGTATATGTTGACTGTTAATACATTTATTAATTTTTAACAGTGATGTATATTATATATACATATTTGGGCACCATCAAAGCCCCTTACATAATCAATCTTTTGTATTATATAATTTAAGCGATGTATCTGTGCGTTTCTGGCAGTATATTATTATATGTTGGTATATACAGTTGCAAGAAAAAGTATGTGAACCCCTTGGGATTACGTGGAGTTTTGCATGAATTGGGCATAAAATGTGCTCTGAACGTCATCTAAGTCACAACAATAGAAGAACACAGTCTGCTGAACATAATACTACACAAACATTAGATGTTGCCATGGTTTAACTGCACATAACATGTAAACATTCACAGTGCAGGGAGGAAAAAGTATGTGAACCTTTGGACTTAATAACTGGTTGACCCTCCTTTGGCAGCAATAACCTCAACCAAACGTTTCCTGTAGTTGCAGATCAGACCTGCACAACGATCTGGAGTCATTTTGGACCACTCTTTTTCACAAAACTGTTTCAGTGTAGCAATATTCTTGGGATGTCTGGTGTGAATTGCTCTCTTAAGGTCATGCCACAGCATTTCAATGGGGTTGAGGTCAGGACTCTGACTGGGCCACTCCAGAAGGCGTATTCTGTGCTGTTGCAGCCATTGTTTTGTTGAATTACTTGTATGCTTTGGGTCATTGTCCTGTTGCATCACCCATCCTCTGCGGAGCTTCAGTTGGCGGACAGATGGTCGTACGTTTTCCTGCAGAATGTCTTGATAAACTCTGGAATTCATTTTCCCGCAATGACAACAATCTGTCCAGGCCATGAGGCAGCAAAGCAGCCCCAAACCATGATGCTCCCTCCGCCATGTTTTACAGTGGGGATGAGGTTTTGATGTTGGTGTGCTGTGCCTTTTTTTCTCCACACATAGTGTTGTGTGTTCTTCTCAAACAACTCAATCTTCGTTTCATCTGTCCACAGTATATTTTGCCAGTAGTGCTGTGGAACATCCAGGTGCTCTTTTGCAAACTTCAAACGTGCTGCAATATTCTTTTTGGACAGCAATGGCTTCCTCCGTGGTGTCCTCTCATGTACTCCATTCTTGTTTAATGTTTTCCTTATTGTAGATGTGTCAACAAAAATGTTAGCATGTGCCAGAGATTTCTGTAGGTCTTTAGCTGACACTCTGGGATTCTTCTTTACCTCATGCAGCATTCTGCGCTGTGCTCTTGCAGTCATTTGTACAGGACGACCGCGCCTAGGGAGAGTAGCAACAGTGCTAAACTTTCTCCATTTGTAGACAGTCTGTCTTACCGTGGACACATGAACATCAAGGCTTTTGGAGATACTTTTGTAACCCTTTCCAGCTTCATGCAAGTCAACTATTCTTGATCGTAGGTCTTCTGAGAGCTCTTTTCTGCGAGGCATGGTTCACATCAGACAGTGCTTCTTGAAACCAATAAACCCAAAACAGGTGTGTGTTTTTTAAGGGCAGGACAGCTGTCAGCAACACATCCAATATCATCACACTGATTGGAGTCAAGGTTGGCTCACTCCTGGCTCCAATTAGCTCTGGGAGAAGTCATTAAGCTAGAGCTTCACATACTTTTTCCTCCCTGCACTGTGAATGTTTACATGTTATGTGCAATTAAACCATGGCAAAATCTTATGTTTGTGTAGTATTATGTTCAGCAGACTGTGTTCTTCTATTGTTGTGACTTAGATGACGTTCAGAGCACATTTTATGCCCAATTCATGCACAACTCCACGTAATCCCAAGGGGTTCACATACTTTTTCTTGCAACTGTATAACTTGGGATATGTGTACAATGGCTAAGACATATAAGTTAAAAGTAGAAGCACAATACCAGACCTGAACTTTGGCTACTTCAAACCTTAGTGCAGCTAGCCGCTATACCAAACAGGATTCTCCATGGGGCTCTAGTACCTTCATGAATCTACTAATGCCCCTGCAGTTTAGACTATGAATGGCTATTTGTTTCATAATCACTTTATATGTCTCTATTTGATCAGCATCTAGCAGTGTTAAGGCTAAAAAAGCACCCGACAACTTCTAATTCTCCACCTCTCACAAGTGGACCCAATTTCCTACATTTTATTATCCAGCATACTGTATGTCCAACATGCAGTGGTGCAATGGTCACTACATCTCAGGCACATTCATGTACTCCTGCATTTAGACAATGTGATATAAAACATCTCCAAAACCCTTAGAGTGAACAGGAGGAAGGCAAGAGAATGGTAGAATAATTCTTCTTATTTGGCCTCCCTGGGATTTTTGGCTAGATAAGTAAGAAGGTAAGTGAGCAGTTAAGAGATGTGGGAGATGGGGCAAACATTAATCACATTCTCAAAACATATTTAAACTGTAAGTAATTAGTATATTTTAAATAATATAATTTATAATATTCATACAGAAATATTTTTACGTTATTACCAGTAAAAGAATAGTACTTACGTGGTCATTTTCACAGGCTCTGTGCACATCCTGTTATAGGTCGAAAACGCTAATCACAGGCTCCTGATGCTGTGGTAGAGTTTCCTCATCTGTGCCTTTCTACTGTGAAAGGTCAACAGGCCATGCTGATGCACAGCATGCCTGCAGGGTCTCAATTGTGGTTGATTGACAGTGGCAGTGGAAAACGTTGCACATTGTCTTAGAGCTTACAGTGACGTCATCAGAAGTGACCAGGCTTTGTCTGACCACAGCCCTGGCACTGCAGAAGCAAGCAGAGGAGTCTAGCAGTCATGTAGGGGAAGTAGGTACTTGCAGTACACCCTCAGTGGCTAAAAAATACATGGTTCACATATACTTGAAATAGTTTTCTAGGTATAAGTGGTATCCAGTGCTGTCAAAGAGATTACATAGGGCAGTACAATATTGAAAGCTGTAAAAAGGTCTCTGCATGAGGGTCATTTTACTTGTTTTTTTTTCTTAAATTTTAAAACTAGAACATAATAAATGCTTTAAACTTGGAAATTATTTTTATGGCTCTTAATCATATAAATAAAGAATGGAAAGAGGGATTAGAAGAGGGCTTGGGAATCTGTCTCTGCGATGTGTGGAATTCAAATCTCAGCCTTTAGTTTATGTTTTACTTAGTTATGCAAAAACAAACAAGAAACAAACATAGAAAGGAATGTTGCACTATTCACGGGATGCTGCCATTCTGTGACTTGCAATGATTTTTTTTACCAGCATAGGGCAAGAATAAAACAGAAGTCATCAAGAAAATACAGCCCTTATGTTGCACATTCATCTCATCTTCCATTCCATGTAAATGACTGACTGTTTAGGTCTTTAGATTTCATGCAGATTATTAACAAGAAAGGCCCATGTTTCTCAGTCTGGTATCCAGTGTTATCTTTGTGATGTAGTCTGGTATCCAGTGTTGACACATAAAAGGGAACAGGATGGCACACAGAGAGGACCAGCTTGATGTGCTAAGGCGGTCATTTATCAAAGCTCCCCAGCTAAGGGAATCACATAGGCAGTTCCATGGTCAGTGTTTCAGTGGGGCATTAATTGGTCCCTTTTTTGTAAATATAACACTAACAAAAAAAAGCCTTTGTTTAAATGAGATCTCTGATATTTGTAAGTGATTTTAGATATACATGATAATGAGATAAGTTTAACACATATATTCTTATACAGTATCTCACAGAAGTGAGTCCACCCCTCACATTTTTGTAAATATTTTATTATATCTTTTCATATAACAACACTGAAGAAATTACACTTTTCTACAATATGAAATAGAGAGTGTGCAGCTTGTATAACAGTGTACATTTGCTGTCCCCTTAAAATAACTCAACACACAGCCATTAATGTCTAAACTGCTGGCAACAAAAGTGAGTACACCCCTAAGTACACCAGGGAAGTAAAATTAAAAAACTAAAATAATATGGTTGCATAAGTGTGCACACATTTAAACTAATACTTTGTTGAAGCACCTTTTGATTTTAATACATACTCAGTCTTTTTGGGTATGAGTCTATCAGCATGGGACATCTTGACTTGGCAATATTTGCCCACTCTTACTTGCAAAAACACTCAAAATCTGTCAGATTGTGAGGGCATCTCCTGTGCACAGCCCTCCTCAGATCACCTCACAGATTTTCCATCGGACTCAGGTCTGGGCTCTGGCTGGGCCATTCCAAAACTTTAATCTTCTTCTGGTGAAGCCATTCCTTTGTTGATTTGAGTGTATGCTTTGGGTCACTGTCATGCTGAAAGATGAAGTTTCTCTTCATGTTCAGCTTTCTGGTATTTGGAACTGTTCATAATTCCCTCTACCTTGACTAAGGCCCCAGTTCCAGCTGAAGAAAAACAGCCCTAAGGCATGATGCTGCCACCACCATGCTTCACTATGGGTATGGTGTTCTTTTGCTGATGTGCAGTGTTGTTTCTGCGCCAAACATATCCTTTGTAATTGTGACGGAGCGTAGGCAGGACAGAACACACCGAGGAGATGATAAACACTGAAAGCTTTATTGAATTATGACAATCACTCAATTTGGGTCTGAGGGTAGCATCCAAGTCTTTGGAGCAGGGGAGGAGCAGGGAAGGGCCAAAATAATTGTAATCCAGGCACGAATGGGTAAGGGGGGAAAGTTCACGGACAGTCCGTACAGGGGAAAACAAGGGCAGATGACACTCACAGTTCTGACAGGGGTTTTTCCTGGCTCACAGCAGCCGACAGCCGATAGCGATACTTCTCAGCACACAGCAGAGGATTCACACAGCGGGTATTTCCAGCACACAGCAGCATGGGCAATCCTGGCCCCACAGTATCAGTCAGTGTAGCAGTGGGTACTCCTCCTGAGCCCCGAGTATTAGCAGAGTGTTCAGCGGGTAATAGTCCTGGTATCCCTGGGGTAATGCAGAGTACTCAGCGGGTAATAATCCTTGATCTCCCTGGGATAATGCAGAGTACTCAGCGGGTAATAATCCTGAATCTCCCTGGTGTAATGCAGAGTACTCAGCAGGTAATAATCCTCAATCTCCCTGGTGTAATGCAGAGTACTCAGCGGGGAATAATCCTCAATCTTCCTGGGGTGATGCAGAGTGCTCAGTGGGTAATAATCCTGCGATCCCCGGGTCTTAGCAGAGTGGCTGCAGGGGTCTCGCTCTGCGGAGACCTCCCAGCAGCTTGCAGCAGAACAGAACAACCAGGAGAGCCCTGCATCTGCCTTCTTAAGGCTTTGCAGGACGCTCCCGGTTGCCCGGGCAACATCGGGCGGCGTGCCGCGTTGCCCAGGCAATGAGGCACGCCCCCTTGACACGGGCCGCACTCTCGAGAGCGTGGCCTTTGTCTCCGGCGGATGCAGGCACGGGAAGCCTCGTGCCTGTGCTGCACCCGCCGGGGGGGCGAGCGGCTTCAAGCCGGCAGCCCTGTCCCGGAACCTCTCGGCGGGAGGTCACCCCTCTCCGGGCCGTATGGCCAGGAGCGGTGTGAATCTCGCCGCAGGAGGTCATCTTCCTCCCACCCGGCTGCGCTGGATGGGAGGAAAGGAACCGCGGCAGGGGTGAAAAGTAACACTTCTCATCCTGTGTGGCCCGGCTTCAAAGGGCCGCTACAGGATGAGAAGGGGGGGTGTGAAGGGACACAGGACACAGGCACTAGAAGGGGGGTGGGAAGCTCCCTGGCAGGCACACTGTGACAGTAATTATGGGCAAAAAGTTCAACCTTGGTTTCATCAGACTATAATACATTTCCCCACATGCTTTTGGGAGACTTCAGATGTGTTTTTCCAAAATTTAGCTGGGCTTGGATGTTTTTCTTTGTAAGAAAAGGCTTCCGTCTTGCCACTCTACCCCATAACCCAGACATATGAAGAATACAGGAGATTGTTGTCACATGTACCACACAGCCAGTACTTGCCAGATATTCCTGCAACTCCTATAATGTTTCTGTAGTCCTCTTTGCAGCCTCCCAAACCAGTTTTCTTCTCGTCTTTTTTCAATTTTGCAGGGACATCCAGTTCTTGGTAATGTCACTATTGCGCCATATTTTCTTCACTTGATGATAACTGTCTTCACTGTGTTCCATGGTATATCTAATGCCTTGGAAATTCTTTTGTACCCCTCTACTGACTTATACCTTTTAACAATGAGATCCCTCTGATGCTTTTGAAGCTCTCTGTGGCCCATGGATTTTGCTGCAGGATGCGACTAAGAAAATGTCAGGAAAGACCTACTAGAAGAGCTGAACTTTATTTGGAGTTACTTGAGGCACTTTAAATGATGACAGGTGTGTACTGACTCCTATTTAACATGATTTTGAATGTGATTGCTTAATTCTGAACACGGCTACATTCCCAGTTATAAGTGGTTGTGAACACTTATACAACCACATTATTTTATTTTTTTTATGTTTACTCCCCCCCCCCTAAAAGATTTCAGTTTGTTCTTCAATTGAGTTGTACAGTTTATAGGTTACATTAAAGGTGGACAAAGTACTGAAATTATTTATCTTTGTCTCCCTTTTTTACATCACAGAAACCTGACATTTTAACTGGGGTGTGTAGACTTTTTATATATGCAGCTATATTTGCTCACTACATTGACAGGCTCTGCTTCAGGGTGAAGCCTAGTTAATACTGTTATCTCACCTCATGTTTATAAGGGCAGAATCTGTCTGACTGAAAACAATAGACTGACCATGTACTGACACAAAACACCTGTAAAGGGGCAGAGCTGCAGGGTGGTGGTTGTTTGTCATGTCTTCCATGGTTTCTAATTAACTCATTAGGCGCCAAGTCTGGGAACCATGAGAGCCTTATCTCCAGGGTAGGCTCTTCTGGGCTATTCTAGTCACCTTATACAGGGTCTCTTTCTTTATTTCATACACACGGGGTGCCTTTTCTTTAACAATGCCCTTGGACAAGGCTGAGGTTGTTGTTAGGGAATACTCGACCTTAAAGCAGGCCTTTACTCTTAGAGATGAACATGCACCATGATCACCTGCATGACAACTGTTCTCCAGTTACTCTTGGGTCCCTGTGCAAATGTACATCTTCCCACCACTGCATCCGACGCTTTGCATTGCACTTGGTGATGTATGGCTTGGATGCAGCTGCTCGGTCATGGAAACCCATTCCATGAAGCTCTCTACGCACTGTTTTGTGCTAATCTGAAGGCCACACGAACTTTGGGGGTCTTTAGCTATTGACTCTGCAGCCAGTTGTGGATTTCTGCGCACTGTGCGCTTCAGCTGGCGCTGACCCTGCTCTGTCATTTTACGTAGCCTACCACTTCATGGCAGTTGCTGTTGTTCCCCGTTGCTTCCACTTTATTATAATAAATATTTAGTAGCAAGGAAATGTCACGGATAGACTTATTGCACAGGTGGCAACATATCACGGTACCACGCTTGAATTCACTGAGCTCCTGAAAGCGACCCATTCTTTCACAAATGTTTGTAGAAGCAGTCTGCATGCTTGAGTGCTTGATTTTATATGCCTGTGACCATAGAGGTGATTTGAACACTTGAATCCAATGATTTGGAGGGGCATCCCGACACTTTTGGCAATATAGTGTAGATATGTATATACATATGCAATAGTATACGTTAGCTGAGTAATAAAATTATGATACCATCTGAACAATAATTTAAATTATATAGAATTATATAGAACATGTCCAACACAACAATAGGTGGTAAAAAATAACATAACTTAGAAAAAAGAAAGAAACATAGGAATACGGATGCACGGCAGAATATTTCGGTAACCAATATAGGGTAAAAAAAGAGGATAACTTAAGCACATGTTCTATAATAAGGTGAACATAGGTAATACAAAATATCAAATATATTAATAACATATGGACACACAAGAGAATATGTGCATTCACGTATATGAATCCAGATAAATCAGAAATAGTTTTTTTCAAGAATATAAATAAACTATTATATACTGTAGGAAGAACTAGTTTTGTCATGGAGTAAAACATCTCTAACACATGTAATGTGATCTTTGACATATGTCACTACTTACCACCCAGAGTAGAAATGGGCAGTGGGATGCGATTAACAAAAAACAAAGTGAATTCCCTGAAAAGACATAAAAAGAAGTGAGTATATGGCAATATACTTCTTATGGTTTTTAATCGCCTGGGCACTATTGTTTTTCCAATGCCATTCCTTTCCCATAGAAGAACAGCAAGTCAGTCCATTTTCTTAGGTGCCTAATCCTAACCAGGCTATGTGCTTACCTGCAGAGGTGAGTCTGTGTATTGCAACATCCAGAAGTTGGTCTCTTCAGGGAGAACCCGAAGTCTTTCAGATGTACGAGATGTTTGTGCCATCTCTACATGTTTTCCACGTGAGTTTACCTTCGGGGTTCCGGGGAGACAGCCAGGGCCAGAGAAGTGAACCAGTGTTCTCTCACAGCAGATCCTCCAGACTGTAGACCAAGGCAAAGGGTATAGGACACCGGCTACCCACGCTCTTGGACCTTTCCCACTGTCCCAATTTATATTCACAGGTGCAGTGGGTCGGACCCAAAGATCTTGCCAAAGGAGAGTGAGAACATTAACCTCTCTCCTCCTGGCCATGATAGCACCTACCTAATTCTAACCTGCTTACACACCCCCAGTGCTTATGATAGAAAGAGAGCATATGAATGTTTAGGCAGCTCAGGCATGGTGTGGTTGTATTCATAGTAAGGAAGGGGTTGTATTTTACTTTAACTAATTATTATTATTATTATTATTATTATTATACAAGACTTATATAGCACCAACAGTTTGCTCAGTGCTTTACAATATAAAGGGAGACAGTACAGCTACAATAAAATCAAAACAAGAGGATTAAGAGGGCACTGCTGATAAGATCTTACAATCTAATAGGGTGGGGCAAGTGGTGCAAAAGGTTATAACTGTGGGGGATGAGCTAATGGAAATGATTGAAGTATTGAATTAAATGTATTATTATTATTATATTATTATTTTTTATGATTATTTATTATATTATAATTTATTATTTCGTGTTTCAAATTTTATCATACCCGGGATGTTTACTAGACTCTTGTTCGGACAGATTTCGGTGAGTTATTTCTAAGAATTACAGGCCTACAAAAAAAAAACAATATATTTCCATGCAAAAAATTTGTACCGCTTTGTGCACAGAAATATTGACATAATCAGACCGCTACGGAAGTTAAGGAAGTGGTGCGACATCCATATGATATTGTCATGCTGAAATCTGTGTTTTTGATTGAAGTGTGATTTAATGCTAGATTCACAAACCAGTGCAATAAGGCAATCATGTGCAGTTACCAAAAGAAATTAATCAGGAATGATCTGTAGGCTGTCAGACCAGTAAAAGAATGCATCAGACTGATTGCATTCTGATTACAATCTGCTTTGTGCTAGCCTATAGTTTATTAGGTTTATTTACCATAAAGCACAATGATGGAGTGCAGAAAGCATTAACCCTATTGCAACCAGAGTGTGTTTTAGGATAAAAGCAGAAAGAAAAAAACTAATTCTGAATTATTGTAATAAGTTGCAGTTTGTACTTATTAAATGAGTCCATACTGTATTCATCATTATAACTACACAGTGGCAAGAAAAAGTATGTGAGCAACTTGGAAAAGTATATGAACCCCTTGGAATTAACTGGTTTTCTGCATCCATTAAACATTCACAGTGCTGGGGAAAAAATAAGTGAACCCTTAACGTTAATAGATGGTTGAAGCTCTTTTGGCTGCAATGACTTCAAGCAAGCACTTTCAGTAGCTCTGGATCAGACCTGCACAATGTTCAGGAGAAATTTTGACCACTCTTATTTACAAAACTGCTTCGGCTCAGACACATTTGTAGGATATCTGGTGTGAACAGCTTTCTTGATGCTCATTCCACAGCATCTCTATGGGTTTAAAATCTGGGCTCTGACTGGGCCACTGTAAAAGGTGCATTTTCATTTTATGAAGCCAGTCTGTGGTGATTTACTTCAATGCATAGGGTTATTCTCCTGCTCCATCACCCAATGTCTACTA
This sequence comes from Staurois parvus, assembly GCF_062004578.1. Classification (NCBI taxonomy): domain Eukaryota; kingdom Metazoa; phylum Chordata; class Amphibia; order Anura; family Ranidae; genus Staurois; species Staurois parvus. Next base: position 14,709,295 of record NW_028317813.1, read on the forward strand.
AGCTTCATCTGGCAGACAGCCACTCTGACATTATCCTGTGGGATATTTAGTAAACTTGAGAATTCATTTTTCTTTTGATAATGGCAGGTGGTCCAGGCCCGGAGGCAGCGAAACAAGCCCAAATCATGACATTCCCTCCACCATAGTTCACTGTTGGGATGATGTTTTGATGTTGGTAAACTGTGCCCTTTTTGTGCCATACATAGTGCTGAGTATTCTTCTTGAGCAATTTAACTTTTGTTTCTTCAGTCCCCGAAACATTTCCCCTTAGCAACATGATTTGAAAAAGGTGCTCTTTGGCAAACTTCAAGCAATAGTTTGTGGAGAAAAGCGGCTTCCTCCATGGTGTTTTGCCATGGACACCCTGCCTGTTCAAAGACTTTCATATGGTAGACTCATGAACATAGATGTTTGCCAGTTCCAGTGATGGGATCCTTTTTGCTTCATTGAGGATTCTGCATTGTGCCTTGGGAGTCATCTTGACTGGGTGCCCTCTTCCAGGAAGAGTAGCCACAGTACTAAACTTATTCTGTTTATAGACAGTTTCTCTAACGGTCAATGGATCAACAACAACCCAAAAGATAGGTACAGTGGTTATTACGTTATTATGTTCTGGGCTGGAATGTCACCAAAAAAGTATACTATACTATAAGACAAGACAAACATAAATTAAACATCCGGACGCATGTAGAGTCACACATGGGTTACATACCGTAGCAAAGAGCCACATATACATTTGAAAATCTCATTTGTATTACCCATGTGTGAGTTTAGGACCCTGGGGACAAAATAGTGCTATAGAGCCTAAAGTGTACTAGAGTGTATCAATAATGTCATGACTTATAAAGCATGCTCAAATAGTATGGCAGGACCCTATATGGGTCGTTGTATCAGTTCTTGTTTGAGAGTTCATCCAATCAACAATTGCACCCCGTGAGGAGACTTATACTTGATCCCCCACATGAGTAGTCCTTGTGTAAGAAGAGACTGTGAAAGTCCTATGCGGTGGTGAACTAAATATTGAGCAGCAGCAACAGAGACCATACGGCCAAACAAGTAATGACAGAGGTATAAGATATGTGTTGAGCAGCATCTGCAAAGAACATGTGACCAATTATGGATAACACGACAGGGCCTTTAAATCAATCTTCCTCCCGACCCAAAATGGCCCTAGTGTTTATGGAATACTTGGATGGTCCAATGTCCATGTAGGTCTTTCTATTGTTGCATTTATGATGGTAGTTGCTGGGAATCCACATTGGTAGACATTTTAACTAATATTTATTAATAAACATTATTGTTTGATCAGTTTTGAATATAATATACTTTTTTTGTGACATTCCAGCCCAGAACATATTTGTCACCATTAGTAACCACTATACCTATTGTTTGGGTTGTTGTTGATGTGTTTTGGTTACGGTGACAACGCTTAATTTAAGCGGAGATGGGCTGGTATTGAAATCCACATTTTTCAAACCTTAAATGTTTTTTTGAATAACTGACAATGGATGCCTAAACACTTTGAGATTGCTTTGTATCCCTTTCCAGCCTTATGCAGATCAATTACTATTGATTGTATGTCTTCAGAGAGCTCCTTTTATGAAGCATGGTTCACATCAGCTGATGCTTCTTATGAAAAGCAAAATGTTTGCATATAGTTTATCAAAGTAGCTTCAAATACATCTCCAAGCTTATTTCATTAATTGGACTCCAGGTGTGCAAACTACTGACTCCAATTACCTTTTTTTAAAATAATTTATGGGCTCACTGTTAATGTTTAGAATTGTTTGTGTGTTAATTAGCTTAAGCACATTGTGTTTGTTTATTGTTGTGACTTAAATGAGGATGTGATCACATTTTAAGGCAAATTACTGCAGAAAACCAGTTGATTTCAAGGCATTCACATACTGTATCTAAAGCCAATGGTTACAAAAAAGTTGTGAATAGTTAAAAAAGGTAGCAAAAGCCCAAAACCAAGTGCATTTTTAAAACTTACATCAAGGCAAAATGAAAAAAAAACATACTGTATGCAGTACATATCTGTAATACATTCACATTCACCAACCAAGTACAAATGTACTCCCAATATTTTCTATGCCCTCATCCCTAGGAAATGTTTGATTAATGTTCTCATCCCTTCTAAAAGTAATATAAGGTTTGAGGATTGAAACAATTTCAAATTTTTTTAACCACATACAATACTGCAGGTGAACAAATTGAAAAGATTAAGCGTCTAACTTTTGCAGCATTCATGCCACAAAAATGCAGTGTCTTGGCAGCTTACAACATAGCTAAGATAGAGCTTCTCAGCCTCATGTGGTTCAAGTGGTTTTTGTCTCTGACTCATCACTCCACCAGCTGCCAGTGTGTGTTGCGCAGTGATAGTAGGTGGTTGTGTTTTTATTTAATCAAAAGGAGAGCCAAAAAAAGAAAACCGGACTTTACTGGTACTTGGGTAGACACAATATATTAAATTTTAGCTCCATTTTATTACATCATTAAAATATACAAAATTTTAAACCAAGGAAACACCCCAAACATAATATCACATCTCTTGTTATTATTTTACAGGATTTATATTTATTTATGCAGCGCTTTACATATATATTGTACATTCACATTAGTCCCTAACCCTCAAGGGGTGTACAATCTAAGGTCCTTAACTTACACTCATACATACACAGGATCCAATTAACTTACCAGCATGTCTTTGCAGTGTGAGAGAAAACTGGAGTAGCAGGAGGAAACCCATGCAGGCACAGGGAGAATATGCAAACTTCAGGCAGGTGGTGCCACGGTTGGGATTTGAACCACCGACCCTAGTACTGGCAGGCAGAAGTGCTAACCATTTATCCACTGTGCTGCTCATATAGTGCCAACGTGAGGGCAAACAGTACAGTTACAATTCAATGGTATATAGGAGGAATCAGAGGGCCCTGCTCATTAGAGCTTACATCTCATGATTATATATACATAGATACATCATACAAATAACTATACATGACTTGTCATGCACAAATTCAAAAGGTCAACACGTTTCACACTTGCAGCTTTTTCAGGACCTTTATCTTGGAAACAAGAGAGAGTGACCTAAATAATAAGCATAAGGCAGCAGCAATAACTGACAGCTGCCAATAGCTGCATGAGCTAGATCAATGTAACAAACCAGTATAAATTATCTCATGGGGGGCCATAAGGAAATTAGCAAGGCGGAATCAACTTGCATTAGTCCATAGATGTCCACAACTGAAAAAAGGAAGCATCCAAGGATTTACAATCAGGAGAAATAGCCAGTGATAAGTGATGCCCAAAAAAAGATGGGGGAAGGAGAGTTGGACCCACCGAAAAACCAGATCTGATAGGCAGGAGTTACATTGTGTCTTCCCAACAGAGTACATTTTCAAAGTACCATTACTGCTATTAAGTATTTCATAGACAAGAGGTGGATAGGTGATAAACTTAGATTACAATCTCTATCACATAATGGACCTCCCAGTTCCCCAATTCCAACCAAGACCCCTGGATGATCTGCTAACAGCAAAAAAACTGCACTGCCGACCCCTCTTCTCATTAGTCTACACTCCGAACGCCATAATGACAAAGTGAAAACAGAATTTTAGAAATGTTTGCAAATGCATGAAAAAGAAAAAGCTGAAGTATCACATTGGCATAAGTATTCAGATGCTTTGCAACAACACTTGAAATTTTAGCTCAGGTGCCTCCCATTTCTCTTGATCATTGTTGGGATGCTTCTAAACCTTGAATGGAGTCCTTCTGTGGTAAATTAAATTGATTGGACATGATTTGGAAATGCATGCACCTCTTCATAAAAGGCCTCATAGCTGACAATACATACTGTACTAGAACAGAAGTCATGAGGTCAAAGGAACTGCCTGCAGAGCTCAGAGACAGGATTGTTACAAGACACAGATCTGGGAAATTTACAAAATAAATTCTGTTGCACTGAAGGTTCCCAAGGCCTTCATCATTCTTAAATGGAAGAAGTTTGGCACAAATAGGACTCTTCCAAGGGCTGGTTAACCGGCCAAACTGAGCAATCAGGGGAGAAAGGCCTTAGTAAGAGAGGTGACCAAGAACCTGATCGTCATTTTGACTGGGCTCCAGAGATCCTGTTTGGAATTGGGACAAAGTACCAGAAGGACAACCATCACTGCAGCCCTCCACCGATCTGGGCTTTATGGCAGAGTGGCTACACGGAAGTTTCTCTGCAAAACACATGAAAGCCTGCTTGGAGTTTGCAAAAAAGCACCCGATGGGACTCTCAAATTGTGAGGAACAAGATTCTCTGGCCTGATGAACACAAGATTGAAATGTCTGGAGGAAACCGGGCTCCACTCATCACCTGCCCAATGCCATCTCAACAGTGAAGCATACTGGTGGCAGCATTATGCTGTGGGGGTGTTTTTCAGCAGCAGGGACTGGGAGACTGATCAGAGTTGAGGGAATGTTAAATGGAGTAAAGTACAGAGATATCCTCAATGAAAACCCTTTCTACAGCACTTAGCACCTCAGACTGGGCCAAAGGTTCGCCTTCTAACATGACATCAATCCTAAGTACACAGCAAAGACAACACAGGAGTGGCTTAGGGACAGCTCTGTGAATGTCCTACATTTGCCTAGCCAAAGTTCTGACTTGAACCCTATTTTATTATTTACTTATTACAGGTACTTATATAGCACTGCCAATTTACAGAGCACTTTACATATATACAGTGAAGGAAATTGGTATTTGATCCCCTGCTGATTTTGAATGTTTGCCCACTCACAAAAGAAATGATCAGTCTAAAAATCAAATGGTAGGTGTATTGTAACACTGAGAGACAGAATAGCAACAAAAAATTCAAAAGAAATGCATGTCTAACAAATGATGAACTGATTTGCATGTTCATGAGGGGAATAAGTATTTGATCCCCTTCACAAAACATGACTTTGTACTTGGTGGCAAATCCCTTGTTGGCAATCACAGAGGTCAGATGTTTCCTCTAGGTGGCCACCAGGTTTGCACACATCTCAGGAGGGATTTTGGCCCACTCCTCTTGGAAAATCCTCTCCAAGTCATTAAGGTTTGGTGGCTGACGTTTGGCAACTTGAACTTTCAGCTCCCTCCACAGATTTTCAATTGGATTAAGGTCTGGAGACTGGCTAGGCCACTCCAGGACCTTAATTTTTTCTTCTTGAGCCACTCCTTTGCCGCTTGGCCGTGTGTTTTGGGTCATTGTCATGCTGGAACACCCATCCATGACCCATTTTCAATGCCCTGGCTGAGGGAAGAAGGTTCTCACCCAAGATTTGATGGTACATTGCCACGTCCATCGTCCCTATGATGCGGTGCAGTTGTCCTGTCCCCTTAGCAGAAAAACACCCCCAAAGCAGAATGTTTCCACCACCATGTTTGACAGCTGGGATGGTGTTCTTGGGGTCATAGGCAGCATTCCTCCTCCTCCAAACATGGCGAGTTGAGTTGATGCCAAAGAGCTTGATTTTGGTCTCTTCTGACCACAAAACTTTCAACTAGTCCTCCTCTGCATCATTCAGATGTTCAGTGGATAACTTCAGACAGACCTGGACATGTGCTTTCTTGAGCAGAAGGACCTTGTGGGCACTGCAGGATTTCAATCCTTGTCGGCGTAGTGTGTTACCAATTGTTTTCTTGGTGACTGTGGTCCCAGCTGTCTGGAGATCATTGACAAGATCCTCACATGTAGTTCTGCGATGATTCCTCACTGTTCTCATGATCGTTGACACTCCACGAGGTGAGATCTTGCATGGTGCACCAGACCTAGGGAGACTGACAGTTGTTTTGTGTTTCTTCCATTTGCAATTGACTTCACCAACTGTTGTCACCTTCTCATCAAGCTGCTTGGCGATAGTTTTTTTAGCCCAGTCCAGCCTTGTGTAGGTCTACAATCTTGCTCCTGACATCCTTGGACAGCTCTTTGGTCTTTGCCATGGTTGACAGTTTGGAATCTGATTGTTTGATTGCTCCTGTGGACAGGTGTCTTTTATACAGGTAACAAAATGAGTAGAGATGAGCGAAGTATTCAAAAATTCGATTCGGCTGATTAGGCGAATTCGCGGAATAAATTAGATTTGAGTCGAATATATTTGCTGCGAATTTAACTTATAAAAAGGGTGTTTCTAGGCTTCAGAGAGCCTTTATATTAGTGCAGAACACTGTACCTTTAATTTAAATGCCCTTGGAGTCTGCTGGGGAAGAGAAATAATACTGTCAGTCAGTATGACATGCAGATGAGTGCCGTCGATCTTAGAATCACCGCACACTTCACTCATTTGGGCAGTCACGGGGCCAAAACCAGAGTGTGGAGCCACAGTGTGGCGGTGGAGGCAGCAGCAATGGGAGGCCCATAATCTGCCAGCACCCTATGACAAAATGGAACCCACCAGCAGTGTGAGGAGACCTGACAGTGGCACATGGCAGAGTGTGGCGATGGAGACAGCAGCAATGGGAGGCCGTACAGGGACCCATGAGACACTCTGGACCTGGCAGCAGCATGAGGAGGCAGTACGGGGGCCCATGACAGATTACGGGCCTGGCAGCAGCAATGGGAGGCCCGTAATCTGCCAGCACCCTATGACAAAATGGAACCCACCAGCAGTGTGAGGAGACCTGAAAGTGGCACATGGCAGAGTGTGGCGATGGAGACAGCAGCAATGGGAGGCCGTACAGGGACCCATGAGATACTCTGGACCTGGCAGCAGCATGAGGAGGCGGTACGGGGGCCCATGGCAGATTACGGGCCTGGCAGCAGCAATGGGAGGCCCGTAATCTGCCAGCACCCTATGACAAAATGGAACCCACCGGCAGTGTGAGGAGACCTGAAAGTGGCACATGGCAGAGTGTGGCGATGGAGACAGCAGCAATGGGAGGCCGTACCGGGACCCATGAGACACTCTGGACCTGGCAGCAGCATGAGGAGGCGGTACAGGGGCCCATAACAGATTACGGGCCTGGCAGCAGCATGAGGAGTCGGTACAGGGGCCCATGGCAGATTACGGGCCTGGCAGCAGCAATGGGAGGCCCGTAATCTGCCAGCACCCTATGACAAAATGGAACCCACCAGCAGTGTGAGGAGACCTGAAAGTGGCACATGGCAGAGTGTGGCGATGGAGACAGCAGCAATGGGAGGCCGTACAGGGACCCATGAGACACTCTGGACCTGGCAGCAGCATGAGGAGGTGGTACAGGGACCCATGACACACTCTGGACCTGGCAGCAGCATGAGGAGGCGGTACAGGGGCCTATGACAGATTACGGGCCTGGCAGCAGCAATGGGAGGCCCGTAATCTGCCAGCACCCTATGACAAAATGGAACCCACCAGCAGTGTGAGGAGACCTGAAAGTGGCACATGGCAGAGTGTGGCGATGGAGACAGCAGCAATGGGAGGCCGTACAGGGACCCATGAGACACTCTGGACCTGGCAGCAGCAAGAGGAGGCGGTACAGGGGCCCATGGCAGAGTGGCGAAGCGTAAGCAGCTTAAATTGAAGGCCATACAGAGGCCTATGTTAAAAATGATAACATGTTTGGGGCATGATTCATGGCGGATTTAGTCAGTTGTGTCAGGAACTGGTGGTTTGAAATCCAGACTAATCCACGCCTGATTCATTTTCACAAACGTGAGTCTCTCCACACTTTGGGTGGACAGTCGTGTCCTCCGCGGAGTTACAATACCTCCTGCCGCACTAAACACGCGCTCCGATGCCACGCTACTGGCCGGGCATGACAGCCTTTCAAGGGCAAATTCAGCTAGTTGGGGCCAAAGGTCAAGTTTCGTTGCCCAGTAGTCAAGGGGATTGTCTACCTCGGTTGGCAGGGTGCTGTCCAAGTAGGCCCAAGCCTGTTGTTTGAGGTCCTGCTCCAGGTCCACCTGATGCTGCTGCTGCTGCGGCTGGTTAGTAGTTTCCTCACTGCGCTGGTGAAGAAAGCTACTCATCATCGACTGCAGACTGAGGCAGCCGCTGCTGGTGGAGCTGCCACTGCTCCTACCACCCCACCCCTCCCCTGCTGCCATGGCAGCGGAACGCGAGCGCACAGGGCCCACAGTGTCTGAGGATGGACGTTGGCGCAGAAAGACAGAGACCAACTGACTACATAGGTGGTTTTTATAGTACGTTATTTTGGCCTCCCTCTCAGCAGGTGTGAAAAAGGCCACCATTTTTGAATGGTAGCGAGGGTCCAACAAGGTGGACAGCCAAAAGTCATCCCTCTGTCTGATGGTTATTATTCGGCTGTCGCTACGCAAGCAACCGAGCATGCTATGGGCCATTTGTGCCAAGGAATGCGAGGGACTCCCTGCCTCCATCTCCACAGCATACTGCCACGGTGCGTCTGGGTCCTCTGTCTCCTCCTCCTCCTCTACCAGATGCTCCTGCTCCTCCACTCCTGTCCGCTGAGTGGAAAAACCACCCATTTCACTCAATAATTCCTGAGCACCAATGTCCTCCTCTACCTCCTCCTCTTCTTCCTGTCCTGCCCCCACAGGGGTCATGTGGCATAGAGATCTGTGCGCCACGTCTACCGCACCCTGACCAGCCATTGTTAACAGCATTTGTTCCAGGACGTGCAACAGAGGAATGACGTCGTTCATCCCATAGTCCTGACGACTCACGAATAGCGTGGCCTCCTCAAAGGGCCTGAGCAAGCGGCAGGTGTCACGCATGAGCTGCCAATGGCTGACATCTAAGTTACACAGGGGAGTACCTTTATCCGCTTGTAACATCAGGAAATCGGTGATGGCCTTTCGCTGTTCGTAAAGGCGGTCTAACATATGTAGGGTTGAATTCCACCTTGTTGCAACGTCACAGCATGAGGAGTCGGTACGGGGGCCCATGGCAGATTACGGGCCTGGCAGCAGCAATGGGAGGCCCGTAATCTGCCAGCACCCTATGACAAAATGGAACCCACCAGCAGTGTGAGGAGACCTGAAAGTGGCACATGGCAGAGTGTGGCGATGGAGACAGCAGCAATGGGAGGCCGTACAGGGACCCATGACACACTGTGGACCTGGCAGCAGCATGAGGAGGCGGTACAGGGGCCCATGACAGATTACGGGCCTGGCAGCAGCAATGGGAGGCCCGTAATCTGCCAGCACCCTATGACAAAATGGAACCCACCAGCAGTGTGAGGAGACCTGAAAGTGGCACATGGCAGAGTGTGGCGATGGAGACAGCAGCAATGGGAGGCCGTACAGGGACCCATGAGACACTCTGGACCTGGCAGCAGCATGAGGAGGCGGTACGGGGGCCATGACAGATTACGGGCCTGACAGCAGCAATGGGAGGCCCGTAATCTGCCAGCACCCTATGACAAAATGGAACCCACCAGTAGTGTGAGGAGACCTGAAAGTGGCACATGGCAGAGTGTGGCGATGGAGACAGCAGCAATGGGAGGCTGTACAGGGACCCATGAGACACTCTGGACCTGGCAGCAGCATGAGGAGGCGGTACGGGGGCCCATGGCAGATTACGGGCCTGGCAGCAGCAATGGGAGGCCCGTAATCTGCCAGCACCCTATGACAAAATGGAACCCACCAGCAGTGTGAGGAGACCTGAAAGTGGCACATGGCAGAGTGTGGCGATGGAGACAGCAGCAATGGGAGGCCGTACAGGGACCCATGAGACACTCTAGACCTGGCAGCAGCATGAGGAGGCGGTACAGGGGCCCATGACAGATTACGGGCCTGGCAGCAGCATGAGGAGTCGGTACGGGGGCCCATGGCAGATTACGGGCCTGGCAGCAGCAATCGGAGGCCCGTAATCTGCCAGCACCCTATGACAAAATGGAACCCACCAGCAGTGTGAGGAGACCTGAAAGTGGCACATGGCAGAGTGTGGCGATGGAGACAGCAGCAATGGGAGGCCGTACAGGGACCCATGAGACACTCTGGACCTGGCAGCAGCATGAGGAGGCGGTACAGGGATCCATGACACACTCTGGACCTGGCAGCAGCATGAGGAGGCGGTACAGGGGCCCATGACAGATTACGGGCCTGGCAGCAGCATGAGGAGTCGGTACGGGGGCCCATGGCAGATTACGGGCCTGGCAGCAGCAATGGGAGGCCCATAATCTGCCAGCACCCTATGACAAAATGGAACCCACCAGCAGTGTGAGGAGACCTGAAAGTGGCACATGGCAGAGTGTGGCGATGGAGACAGCAGCAATGGGAGGCCGTACAGGGACCCATGAGACACTCTGGACCTGGCAGCAGCATGAGGAGGCGGTACGGGGGCCCATGGCAGATTACGGGCCTGGCAGCAGCAATGGGAGGCCCGTAATCTGCCAGCACCCTATGACAAAATGGAACCCACCAGCAGTGTGAGGAGACCTGAAAGTGGCACATGGCAGAGTGTGGCGATGGAGACAGCAGCAATGGGAGGCCGTACAGGGACCCATGAGACACTCTGGACCTGGCAGCAGCATGAGGAGGCGGTACGGGGGCCCATGGCAGATTACGGGCCTGGCAGCAGCATGAGGAGTCGGTACGGGGGCCCATGGCAGATTACGGGCCTGGCAGCAGCAATGGGAGGCCCGTAATCTGCCAGCACCCTATGACAAAATGGAACCCACCAGCAGTGTGAGGAGACCTGAAAGTGGCACATGGCAGAGTGTGGCGATGGAGACAGCAGCAATGGGAGGCCGTACAGGGACCCATGAGACACTCTGGACCTGGCAGCAGCATGAGGAGGCGGTACAGGGACCCATGACACACTCTGGACCTGGCAGCAGCATGAGGAGGCGGTACAGGGGCCCATGACAGATTACGGGCCTGGCAGCAGCAATGGGAGGCCCGTAATCTGCCAGCACCCTATGACAAAATGGAACCCACCAGCAGTGTGAGGAGACCTGAAAGTGGCACATGGCAGAGTGTGGCGATGGAGACAGCAGCAATGGGAGGCCGTACAGGGACCCATGACACACTCTGGACCTGAAAGCAGCATGAGGAGGCGGTACAGGGGCCCATGACAGATTACGGGCCTGGCAGCAGCAATGGGAGGCCCATAATCTGCCAGCACCCTATGACAAAATGGAACCCACCAGCAGTGTGAGGAGACCTGAAAGTGGCACATGGCAGAGTGTGGCGATGGAGACAGCAGCAATGGGAGGCCGTACAGGGACCCATGACACACTCTGGACCTGGCAGCAGCATGAGGAGGCGGTACAGGGGCCCATGACAGATTACGGGCCTGGCAGCAGCAATGGGAGGCCCGTAATCTGCCAGCACCCTATGACAAAATGGAACCCACCAGCAGTGTGAAGAGACCTGAAAGTGGCACATGGCAGCGTGTGGCGATGGAGACAGCAGCAATGGGAGGCCGTACAGGGACCCATGAGACACTCTGGACCTGGCAGCAGCATGAGGAGGCGGTACAGGGGCCCATGACAGATTACGGGCCTGGCAGCAGCAATGGGAGGCCCGTAATCTGCCAGCACCCTATGACAAAATGGAACCCACCAGCAGTGTGAGGAGACCTGAAAGTGGCACATGGCAGAGTGTGGCGATGGAGACAGCAGCAATGTGAGGCCGTACAGGGACCCATGACACACTCTGGACCTGGCAGCAGCATGAGGAGGCGGTACAGGGGCCCATGACAGATTACGGGCCTGGCAGCAGCATGAGGAGTTGGTACGGGGGCCCATGGCAGATTACGGGCCTGGCAGATGACGACGAGGCTGCCAAGTGCGATCAGCCTCATCATCATCAATTAGGGTCTCCGCCTCACTACTAGCCCCCTCGGCTGCGTGTGGGTCAGGAGACAGACCTGTCTCTAGACCGGCTACCGAGCCACTCTCCTCGCCAGTACTTCTTCGCCTGGCTGCTGAAGAGGCGGATGTCTCCCCCCGTTCCTGACCGCCCTCTGTTAGCTCTTCCTCACTGTACAGTGGGGCTGAGCCCACAGCATGCGATACTTCGCTTGGTGAGGGAACACCAAAGGACAGGGGCAGGTAGAGGACACGTGATTTCAGTGGGCTTGCTCCCGGGCCATGCCAACTAACGGTTGTGTCTGACGTACCCACCGACCGTTGGCTGTAGATGTCAGAGGTGACCTGGGAAGAGGAAGACGACCGAGCCAACCAATCGATGACGGCAGGGTTGTCGGTGGAGACACGACCGCTGGATGACACCGGGAGCACTGGCCTCTGGCTGCGACTAGTGCTGCCTCGACCCCTTCCTCTGCTGCCACGTCTGCTCGCTCCTGAAACATTGCCTCCTCTGCCACTCCTCTGCGTGTTGTCTGACATACTCTTTAATTCAACGATTCTGTGTCCCTGAGTAACAATTCTGTGTCCCTGAGTAACAATTCTGTGTCCCTCAGTAACGATTCTGTGTCCCTCAGTAACAATTCTGTGTCCCTGAGTAACAATTCTGTGTCCCTGAGTAACAATTCTGTGTCCCTCAGTAACGATTCTGTGTCCCTCAGTAACAATTCTGTGTCCCTGAGTAACAATTCTGTGTCCCTGAGTAACAATTCTGTGTCTGTCCCTGAGTAACAATTCTGTGTCCCTGAGTAACAATTCTGTGTCCCTGAGTAACAATTCTGTGTCTATCCCTGAGTAACAATTCTGTGTCCCTGAGTAACAATTCTGTGTCCCTGAGTAACAATTCTGTGTCCCTGAGTAACAATTCTGTGTCCCTGAGTAACAATTCTGTGTCTGTCCCTGAGTAACAATTCTGTGTCCCTCAGTAACAATTCTGTGTCCCTGAGTAACAATTCTGTGTCCCTGAGTAACAATTCTGTGTCTGTCCCTGAGTAACAATTCTGTGTCCCTGAGTAACAATTCTGTGTCCCTGAGTAACAATTCTGTGTCCCTGAGTAACAATTCTGTGTCTGTCCCTGAGTAACAATTCTGTGTCCCTGAGTAACAATTCTGTGTCCCTGAGTAACAATTCTGTGTCTGTCACTGAGTAACAATTCTGTGTCCCCGAGTAACAATTCTGTGTCCCTGAGTAACAATTCTGTGTCCCTCAGTAACAATTCTGTGTCCCTGAGTAACAATTCTGTGTCTGTCCCTGAGTAACAATTCTGTGTCCCTGAGTAACAATTCTGTGTCTGTCCCTGAGTAACAATTCTGTGTCCCTGAGTAACAATTCTGTGTCCCTCAGTAACAATTCTGTGTCCCTGAGTAACAATTCTGTGTCCCTGAGTAACAATTCTGTGTCCCTGAGTAACAATTCTGTGTCTGTCCCTGAGTAACAATTCTGTGTCCCTCAGTAACAATTCTGTGTCCCTGAGTAACAATTCTGTGTCTGTCCCTGAGTAACAATTCTGTGTCCCCGAGTAACAATTCTGTGTCCCTGAGTAACAATTCTGTGTCCCTCAGTAACAATTCTGTGTCCCTGAGTAACAATTCTGTGTCTGTCCCTGAGTAACAATTCTGTGTCCCTCAGTAACAATTCTGTGTCCCTGAGTAACAATTCTGTGTCCCTGAGTAACGATTCTGTGTCCCTGAGTAACAATTCTGTGTCCCTGAGTAACAATTCTGTGTCCCTCAGTAACGATTCTGTGTCCCTGAGTAACAATTCTGTGTCCCTAAGTAACAATTCTGTGTCTGTCCCTGAGTAACAATTCTGTGTCCCTGAGTAACAATTCTGTGTCCCTGAGTAACAATTCTGTGTCTATCCCTGAGTAACAATTCTGTGTCCCTGAGTAACAATTCTGTGTCCCTGAGTAACAATTCTGTGTGCGAATCGAATATTTCCCAATATTCAAAACGAATTCCACTTCGCCATGTTCGATTCGCTCATCTCTAAAAATGAGATTAGCAGCACTCCCTTTAAGAGACTGCTTCTAATCTCAGCTTGTTACCTTTATAAAAGAAGCCTGGTAGCCAGAAATCCTGCTGAATGATAGGGGATCAAATACGTATTTCCCTCATGAACATGCAAATCAGTGCATAATTTGTTAGACATGCATTTCTTTTGATTTTTTTGTTGCTATTCCGTCTTTCAGTGTTACAATACACCTACCATTCGATTTTTAGACTGATCATTTCTTTATGAGTAGGCAAACATTCAAAATTCAAAATTAGCAGGGAATCATATACTTATTTCCTTCACTGTATATATATATATATATATATATATATATATATATATATTGATTGTGGCAGTGCGATATCCTGCCATTGTGAAAATCAAGGTTATAACCCAGGATTCTCAACTATACAAGTTGAGGGGCTCCAGGCAGTTCTCTTAATGCAGAGGAAACTGGTTTGTCCATTTCCTCTTTGGTTTGTAAAGCCCGTTTTGGGACCAGTGGCCTGGAGATTTCTAAGTGATTTGGGAGGAATGAAATCTCCAATTCTGGGACCATGTTTAGTGAACATCCAGCACACTGATTACACAGGTGTGTGCAGGCCTTTTTGTAGAGGCCTAACCATGGTTCTGGGCTCCACCCCGGCAGACAGGAGGTCATTGTCCAGGAGTCAGGAGAGCTCCACCTAGGAGAGGTGGAAGCCAGAGCAGCAAGGGGCTGCTAGCTTTGTGCAAACATTTAGGAAGGAGTCTGCAGGAGACAGCTGTGAGCCTAAAGTGGAAGGCCAGAGTGGCAGAAATGTGTGTACAAGCCAGGAGGCTGAATATTTGTTTAATTTGTTTTGATGGTGGATACCCCTGCATGAGACACATGTTATGGAACTTTCCTTTAAATGAAATTGGGCTGAAAACCCCTTAAAAAAAAGAAGGAAGCGAGTGGCTGTGTGCTGCAAAGCTCTACATTTGATGCAAGTTCTCACAATATATATATATATGTATATATATATATAGTACATTTACATCAGTCCTTAACCCTCAAGGAGAATGCAATCTAAGGTCCCTAACTCACATTCGTACATACGCCTACTAGAGCCAATTAACCTACCAGCATGTCTTTAGAGTGTGGGAAACACATGCAGGCACAGGGAGAGCTTGCAAACTCCAGGCAGGTGGTGCCGTGGTGGGATTCAAACCAATGACCCCAGTGCTGCCAGGTGGAAGTGCTAACCATTTAGCCACTGTGCTAACCCTATTGAACATCTATGGAGAGACCTGAAAATGGCTGTCCGCATCCAACCTGAGTGAGCTTAAGGCTTTGCAAAGAGATTGGCAGAAAATCCCCCAATCCAGGTGTGCAAAGTTTGTCGCCTCATATCCAAAAAGACTTGAGGCTGTAATTGCTGCCAAAGGTATTTCAACAAAGTACTAAGTATGGTTTGAATTAAGTACATATGATTTCAGTTGTTTAGTTTTAATAAATTCACAGACATTTCTAAAATTCTGTTTTCACTTTGTCATAGGGTGTTGAGTGTGTTTAATGAGAAAAAAAATAATTTAAACAGCTGTAGTGTCAGGCTGCAACATAACATTGAAATGTAATATATATATATATATACATATATACTATATTTCCAAAAGTATTGGGACACCTGCCTTTACATACACGCACATGAACTTTATGACTGGCATCCCAGTCTTAGTCCGTAGGGTTCAATATTGAGTTGGCCCACCCTTTGCAGCTCTAACAGCTTCAACTCTTCTAGGAAGGTTGTCCATAAGGTTTAGGAGTGTGTTTATGGGAATGTTTGACCATTCTTGAAGAGGTGGATTTGTGAGATCAGTCACTGATGTCGGACTAGAAGGCCTGGCTCGCAATCTCCGCTTTAATTCATCTCAAAGGTGTTCTATCAGGTTCAGCAGTGGTGCGCAGTCATGTTGGTACAGGAAGGGGCCATCCCAAAACTGTTCCCACAAAGTTGAGAGCATGAAATTGTCTAAAATGTCTTGGTATTCTGATGCCTTAAGAGTTCCCTTCACTAGAAGTAAGGGGCCAAGCCCAACCCCTGAAAAACAACCCCACACCATAATCCCCCCTCCACCAAACTTTACACTTGGCACAATGCAATCAGGCAAGTACTGTTCTCCTGGTAACCATCAAACCCAGACACGTCTATTGGATTGCCATAAGACAGAGAAGCGTGGTTTGTCACTCCAGAAAACATGTCTCCACTGCTCCAGAGTCCAGTGGCGGCATGCTTTACACCACTTCATCTGAGGCTTTGTATTGCACTTGGTGATGTAAGGCGTTGATGCAGTCAATCGGCCATGGAAGCCCATTCCATGAAGCTCTCTATGTTGTTGTGCAAATCTGAAGGCCACACGAAGTTTGGAGCTCTTTAGCTATTGACTCTGCAGACAGTTGGCGACTTCTGCACACGGTGTGCTTTAGCATGCGCTGACCCCGCTCTGTCATTTTACATGGCCTGCCAATTTGTGGCTGAGTTGCTATTGTTCCCAGTTGCTTCCACTTGTAGCAAGGACATTTCACGGATGGACTTATTGCACAGATGGCAACCTATCACAGTACCACACATGAATTCACTGAGCTCCTGAGAGTGACCCGTTCTTTCACAAATGTTTGTAGAAGCAGTCTGCATGACTAGGTGCTTGATTTTAAACACCTGTGGCCATGGAGCAATACCTGAATCCAATGATTTTGAGGGGTGTTTTGGCAATATAGTGTGTGTGTGTATATATATACAGTATATATATATATATATATATATATATTTTTTTTTTTTTTTTTTTAGATGGATGAAGTGGATAAAACCCCATTCTTTTTACTTTGCTGTCTATTTTCCACTGGGTACACTTTCCCTCACTTCCTTTTTCATTGATTAGTATATGCCAGGTAGCTGCAGCTCTCATATAGTTATGTGATAGTTCTTCCCTTCTGTTGTTTATCTACCCTTCTTTTCCCCTGGTCCATTCACAAAACACCTTGTAGTTTTCTAACCATTTACAGAAGTGCAGAGCTGGCTGAAGTGTCTGGTGTGTGTAATGCATGAATTATACAATAAACAGATTTGTATAAACAATAAACAGATTATACAAAACAGATTTGTACATTTAATACACCTGACAAGAGGTAACTTTTTCCCTTAGGAATTTATATAGTTGCCTGTGCTGGAGTTTTGCTTTAAATATTCATAACAGTTAGAGGCATATTGGAGATTTTCAATGGAATCTTTTTATCAAGACTATACAAGCTGTTAAAGCATAGGAGAGTGAATGAGAACAATTAAATAAAACCATGCAAACAGCTGGAAGGTATATACACTCTCTTGGAATTGAACTCAAGTTCAATGAAGGAAGAGCATAGTGAGCATATACTGCATGTATACAGTATATACTGTATTTGTGTGGAGTGTATTTAAAAAGTCTTGTATGCTGCAGTTTTGGGTGCATTTGTCTGCAGTTTTCATTCCAGGTCAATTTAATGGAGTTAAAAAAAAGGAAAAATATTAGTGGAGCATAACAATGTACCTATGATATACAATAGTGCTATATCACAGTATACTAGTATAGTGAGACTATATAAAATTATATAACTCCCTCTTTTAAGTACTCTTCCAATCACCAAACAACAATAGAAAAACCTTTTCTTCTTGGGTTATGACCCAACGTGCTTAACACTCTGTGCACACAGGACTGGTATAAAATGGTGTAAAAACACTCACATAAAAAAGCTTAAAGTGATCTATGCTATGTTTTTATGTGAGTGTTTTTATACCATAGAGCATAAAGTGCTCTATGCTATGTTTTTATGTGTTTTTTTTTTACCATTTTCTGGTATGATATTTTTATTGTTACAGCAAAAAGATCATACAAAAAGTACAGGGAAACATAACAAAGAACTGGTTAAGAGGCATGAGTGAAATTATGCACAACAATCATTTTAATAGTATAAATTGATGGTGAGCGACCGCACGGAGGAGGCCATCGGTCTGCATGTGTTACCTGAGCCTGAAGGCCCAGCTGTATACCAGGAAAATAAAAGGAGGGTGGTGGGCTAGCTCGTCGGTCCCAAGGAGGGGAAAAAAGAAAAAGCAAAAAAAGGTGGAATAAAGAAAGGGGGGGGGGGAGGAGGGGGGGGTGTGGAAGGGAAATAAGAGGGGGAAGGGAGGAGGTGGGGGGTGGTGTGGAAGGGAAATAGGAGGGGGAAGGGAGCAGGAGAAGGAAGAGGGGGGTGTTCCCGAAGGGAACGGATACTGGGGAATGGGGGGGGGGGAGGAAGCTTTCTGCAGGCTTGGGTGGTGGCATCAGCAGACTGAGGTTGCCCAGGCTGGTCGGATGCAGAGTGGGAAGATCGTACAACCACCAAGGGGCCCACACTTTCAGGAATTTAGCATGGGAATCATGCAAAATACTAGGCATCTTTTCATTTATCATCAGAGCGGTCAAATTGCTCTTCACCACAGCAAACAAGACAGAGGGTGTCTTCCAGACTCTGGCTTAGCATGTTTAGCAGCAATAAACAGGTGGCAAGCTTCTGCTGGTATAAGGATAAACCTGTAATCGAGCAATGCCATACTGCCAATTTAGCATCGTTTCAAATGGGTACATGAAATAACGTGTGTAAAAGTCCAATGACCCGGGACCAGAACCTTGTCAAACATTGGCAGGACCACCAGATGTGAACCACATGCCTGCGTTGGCCGCAGCCTCTGGAACACCTGTCACTGCAAGATGGGTTCATACCTACAATGTGAGCTGGGACCCAATACCACCTCAGAAGAACCTTATAGGCTGCCTCCAAAGTAGTCGTGTTGAAGGAACATTTCTCTATGGATGACCAGGCCTTGCTCCAATCCTCAGGATCAATAAAGGTTCCTAATTCTCGTTCCCAACTTAACTTGCAAGAAGTAGAAGAAGGAGGGTCAATAGCGTGCAGGGAAGAGTAAATCAGGGAGAGGGTGCCCGGAGCACCAGGGAACTGTCAGCAGATGTGCTCTAAGGCTGTGGATTGGAAAAGGAAGGTGGAATTGCATCTAAGGGAGGTCACCAATGGCGAAGCTGTATATAGCGAAAGAACTCCTCAGGTGAGGCTTCATGGGTCTCCTGAATGGAAGACCATAAGGGGAAGGTGCAGGAGGTGAGAAAATTTTGGACTTGTGTAAAACCTTTGGATGACACCATGAAAACGCTCTCAGCTGTTCTAAGCCTGGAGGAAAAAGAGGATTGTTAAAGAGAGGAAGGAGGGGTAGAAAAGGGGACATAAAATTTCATAAGTAATTAACTAAGTCCCAGATTGGCGGGCTGTGGAGCATAAGGGGGCTGAGTGGCAAAGGACGGAGCCTGTGGGGAGCCAGAAAAAAGCTGTCATGGGGACTGAGGCACAATTGGGGAGCTCCAAGAGTACCCAGAAGGAGATATCTGTGGTAGCATGAAGCAGGATGAGATGGGAAATTTGTGCTGCCGTGTACTAATTTGAAATATTGGGGACTCCTAGTCCTTGTCTATGAGTATATAAAGTACATTGTGAGACTCTAGGGCGCTTATATGCCCAAATAAAAGAGAGGATTCTTCTGTGCATAAGGCGTACTGTAGCTAAAAGGAGGGTACATGGACCAGTAGAGTTATAAAATAGTATAAAACTTTAGGAAGTATGGTCATTTTGACTGCATGAATGCGAAGGATCCATGATTAGGAAGGAAACTGCCAAGATTGCATGAGAGAGGTGACGGAAGTGGGTAGTAATTAGTTGCAAAGAAGGTAGAATAGGAAGGAGGTCAGTTTGACCCTAAGTAGTCTAAAGAAGAAGTGGCACAATGGTAAGGGAAGTGTGTCTGGAGGTGTGTTACCATAGAGGGAGACAGAGAAATATTGAGCGCTGTCACTTTCTGAGGATTGATGTGAAGCCCCGACAGTTCAGAAAAGTATGAAAGAAGGTGTTGAAAATTAGGAAGTGTAGTTATAGGGTTAGTTAAAGTCAGGAACGTGGCATCCGCAAATAAATTCACCTTGTAATGTATGTACCTGCATAGTGGATGTGACGATCGTGGCGTCAGACCCCAGCCCTTCTCATCAAACTCGTGACCGAAGGACTAGCCAATCTAAAACCGAGCTGTCACGTGCGTAACAATGCCACGCCCAGCTGCACCCTGCACAAAGATTTTCCAGCTAATGGACCACAATCGGTGTATCTGCAGCCTGGGAGCGATTGTTACTGGGTCAGGTTAATTATGCAATTAACAATTAACAATTTTTCTAAAAACTACAATACAATATATTTGTATAAACAACTAGGTTTGTTCCCTTTACAGGTGTACTAACATCCCATAGACACAATTAGGCCAATTTTAGCCAGTTTTTGGCCTACATTGCCTGGAACTCTTTGTTAATTAATACTTATTCCTATCACTTTTTTGTTTTTTTTCCTTTGCTCAGATCATTTGACGCTTTGACTCCTTAGACACCTGTTCTGATTGTATTTCTCTTATTACCTGCATTTCAAATTTTCGAACAGTTGAACCTTTTACTCTCCTTTACTTTTCTCTATCTTTACAAAATTTTTTAAATATTTAAACTGTTTGCTCACCATTTTCTATTTCTGTTCTTGCCCTCCCTCTCTTGACCTCTCTTCTTTTTTCTGGTTCTCTGGGCTTTGCTGAGTTGATTGTTTGGCTTGGCTCCATACTGGAGGAATTCTGGCTCTGTTCCCCTTAGTTTATTACTCCTCGGGGAGCTCTGAAACGGCCTGCTGCACCAGAAACGTTATTAGAAACAGATGTCCCTCCGTCTGTCCCTTGGGGCTCTGTCTTTCTTGAAGGACTGGTGCCACTAAGATCCCTGCCATGGAAAAAAAAGGAGGGAGTAGAGGAGAGGAGAGGCAAACTTGGAAGGGGGAGATGGGTTACTAAATCCTGAAGCTATAAGAAATAATAAAGTTATTCTAAAGGAGAATTGTATGCTTTAAGGTATGTAATGTAAGCTTTTAAAAAGAAAGCCATGTAATATAAGAGCACAAATAAAGACAAAGCAAGCTATGTTCATTTATCTTGGACTTTATCAGGTATATTTCATCATAGGCACGTCAGCATAAAATGGTCCACTCTTCCTCAGTTAACAGTTTGTCCAGTGCTGTCATGCTCTGTTTAACCTTCATACTGAGAAGCTGTTCAAAATCATTTCCATGGCCTTGGGATTACAGGGACCCAGTCAGAAAAAGAGGCTTGAAGCCAGCTATAACAGATCATTCCAAGTTGTTTCTATTTTGATGAAAAGCTTAACTAGTCTAGTTTAATGCCTACTTGTAAATATTAATTAAATGGTTAACAGTCTGCATGGATTTAATCCATTTCATTTGATATGCCTAAGTAAATTTTAATGTAATCAGAGTTACATTTTCCAAACCTGTAATAGTAATTTAAAAGATGTAGTAAGATTTACTTTTAACTCCCAGTATGATAGCCTATAAGCACAAAGTCTCAAATTAATATTGCAGAATGTTGTAGAATGCCTGTGAATATGGAAGATGATAAAACTGGCTAGAATAAACCCTGTATGTCTTGCTGAACAAGAATTGCCAATCAGAATGGCATGCCTTTTTTTAATAACAGGAGTGAGGGAAGGGAAGTATTTTCTGATCTGTTTAGACTTGGCAGTCAGTATATGAGTTAAGCTATATATTATTTTTATATGTAGAAGCATTGTCCTTCTGGATGGAAAACCTTAGTCCCACTCTGGAATTTCTTAAAGTGGTAGTAAAGTCCTGTTTGTTTATTTATACCTACAGGTAAGCCTATAATAAGACGTACCTGTAGGTACAGTATGTATCTCCTAAACGTGCACTGTTTAGGAGATATTTACTTGTATAGCTGCCAGTGATGTCACTGTTGCATATGCACTGGTATGCCACCCATTGAAAGAGCTGTGCCGTGACTCCTGTGTGCATGCGTGGCAGTGATATCATCGTGGCTTGGCCACTCAAGCGTCTGGAGCTTGTGAACCTGGATAGCCAGGTTAAGATGGAAGCCCTGTCAGCCGCACTGGAGGGATTCATTTTAAGATAAGTATTTCATAATATGCTAGTATGTGATGCATACTAGCACATTGTGCTCTTAATTTGCAGGGTGAAGATTTCTTGTTGGTTTTTTTTTTTGTGCAGTTGACTACAACTTTAAACGTCACACAACTGAACTGGGCTTTTATTCTGTGGGGCCGCATATTTGCGTACGTGTCTTACGTACGTGCGCGCTCCCAGCACAAAGACCAGCACAAAGACCAGGTTATCACTGAGATCCCCAGGTCCCGTTCTAATGATCGGGACCTGGGACTCCCAATTCCAGGTCACATGATCACTGTGATAGCCTCTGATTGGCTATTACAGTGATCAGCCACTGTACAGCCCACCCCCTTGTTTTTTCTTCTCTCTAAATGGAGGAGAGTGATACATTGTATCTCTCTCTCTACCCGCATAGAGAAAAAACAACAAAAACAACTGTTTGTTAAAAAAATAAATAAATAAATAAATAAATAAATAAATAAATATTAAACAATAAAATAAGGAAAAAATACCTAGATCAAGGTTTGATCTAGTTCAGTGCCAGGATTAGTGTTTGGGTCAAGGTCTGGGTCAAAGGTCAAGGCCAAAGGTCAGGATTGAAAAAAAGTTTGGTATCAGTATCAGTTAGTGTCAGTGTATTGGGTATTTTTATAGTGCCGCGCTCCTATTTATGTGCATATATATCTCTATATCCAATCTGTTCTCATTCTAATTAATTAATAACTATATACATCAAGTGTAAATCATGGTGATAAGTGATATTCCATAAACTAATATAACTGAATAATTACCAATATATTGCCAATACACACATAAACAACCTAAATTCATGTGATAAATATTAATCAATATAAAACCTTAATTAAATGTGAATAATAAATAAATAAATAAATAAATAAATAAATAAATGTAATATAGGTATAAATATAATTAGTGCCACTCTAATTATATGTGATCAATCCAGCAATATTTGTGCAAGAACATATTTCAATGTGCACGTGCATTAGTATAATACATAAATAAATAAATAAAGTCTTTATAAACAAGTGCCAAAGTGCAGGTGATTCCTTATTCCCTCTCGCCAGGATTGCTCACCCACTATTGACTGTGATATTTATGCTGCCCTGGACCACCAAGGAACTGTATATCGCTGTGTAATATCGCTACAGGCAGAAATAAATTTCCACTATTTAAAAGGATAAGGCACCATGGTCTGCTTTCTTTTCTCTACATCTGACCCTTAAATTCCACATTGGTGAAAGGAGGAAATGAGAAGGAGATGACCCCTGGAGGGGAATAAGGAGATAGAGCTGGTCTTAATATCGGTGTATGAGCAGTTGCAAAAGGAGAAAGAGGAGAGTACAGGAGTACCTACATCCACACCTTGGCACATCTAAACACAGAGCATTAATCCACCGATCCTGGAAGGATCAAAAAGTCTATTTGCCTGAATTTATTCAGGCAAACATAAAGGTGAGCGCATAGGGAGACCACAAGGCACCTGGCAAGAGGGAATAAGGAATCACCTGCACTTTGGCACTTGTTTATAAAGACTTTATTTATTTATTTATGTATTATACTAATGCACGTGCACATTGAAATATGTTCTTGCACAAATATTGCTGGATTGATCACATATAATTAGAGTGGCACTAATTATATTTATACTTATATTACATTCATTTATTTATTTATTTATTATTCACATTTAATTAAGGTTTTATATTGATTAATATTTATCACATGAATTTAGGTTGTTTATGTGTGTATTGGCAATATATTGGTAATTATTCAGTTATATTAGTTTATGGAATATCACTTATCACCATGATTTACATTTGATGTATATAGTTATTAATTAATTAGAATGAGAACAGATTGGATATAGAGATATATATGCACATAAATAGGAGCGTGGCACTATAAAAATACCCAATATACTGATTTTACACTACCAAGTGAGTTTGTGTAAGTGCCAGCGCACCAAACACAAAAGACTAGTAAATAATTGTTTAACACCCACTGAATGCCTCATTCATAATAGCTCACAAGGATTCACTATATATAGCACTAGTTAGTGTCAGTGTGTTTTAGATTAAAAAAAAAACAATGTGCACTATTGTTTCTGGGATGTAGTACAGGTACAAACAACAAATAACATACACATACTGTATATGGTATTGCTGCAATCGGCAAGATTGGGTTGTTCTTTGGTGGTAGGTTATTGTAGTACAGTAACAAGAAACACACAGCTAAATTTAAAAAAAAATTTTTTTTTGCTATTTTGGGCCAGTTTTTCTTTGATAATAAAAAAAATCAGGAGATATCCTGATTACCATTTACCACCAAATGAAAAACAAATTTGTCCTGAAAAGACCAAGGTACAATTCACCTAGATGTACAAAGTAGTTGTGATGATATGTATGGTTTTGCTAACACATGTCACAGTTGCTAAATTGTGCTTAGGCGTTAAGATTTACCCTTAGGCGTGAAGGGGTTAATCTGCTTATATTTAGCTTTCCCTGGTTCCTTCTTCCACCCCCTCATCAGTATTCTAATTAAATTATACACTAAAGGCATGGAAATTGTTCCTCCAATCCTGAGGCCTTTTATTATGCATGTCTTTTTGCAGCTAGACTAATGATGGTAACAAAAAATGGAAAGGTAACATTATGCCCAACATATATGAAGTGAGGTAGCGTCTAGAAACAAATGAGGGTAGTATAGCATGTCGAAAGGGCAGGCAAAAGAAATTCTATGAGCAATGGGATCTCTGGTTGGAATATTTGAAATATAGATATTTTAATATGTTCCTATTTTTCTCTATTCCTATGAGCTTTGAACAACACAGTGTACAAAGTATGTACCCAATGTTCAATTATTGATTTGTTTGTTGCTGTTACATGTTGACTACGATTTTACAACTTAGAAATTGTCTACCCATATTTTTTGAAGCAGATGAATAAGGAAAATAACTGGTTGCATTAGGATATTTGCCACTTGGTTCTAAGATGGTACAACGTATATGTACTCAATATAACACAGTTTATTTGATGAGGGAAATGTTTAGAGATGTGTTACAAGTACAATATCACCTTAGCAACCTGTGTTATAACTTGATGCACTTTAAAAGCTTGTATTGTCTATTCTGTACTTTGTAACAAATTCAATAAAAATGATACTTCAGAAAAATGATACAATAAAACATTACCACTTTCAATACATGCCTTATTTTGGATCCAGTGATGTTATCGCTTAGTCTCTGTGCTTCTCTATGTAATGCAGGAAGATAATGGCTGGTGTGAGGGGCCAGGAGTATGTTGTTCTTGAAAAAATCACAGCGCCCTGCCTCCCTACTCCTCTCAATAGCCCCCAGCACTGATTCAGGTAATGGGCTTACTCTTGGGAGGAGTTATGCAAAGTTTTTTGATGGATGGTTGTCAGACTAGAGGAGTGGTCTTTCTTTTGGCAGGCAGCATTTGCATGCAAACACCCACATGTGTTGCTGAGTCTTTATGAATTAAATATTGTAACTAAAATCCAATGAAAAGGGTAGGCTAGGGACGTAAAACTGAGATAGGATATGGCTAAATGATGATCCACATCAGTGATACGAACCATTATTTTTACTGACAGTCAGTAAAAAACAGGCACTTTTCTCCTGCTAGTAAATGCCAGTGACAGGAAAAGGTTGTCAGTTAAAAATATGGCTGTGATGCTTGGCTCAGAACTGTGCATGTGCAGTTCTGGTCTGAAGCCGGCCGAAACCATCTGTGTGCCTGCTACAGTGTTTTCTGGTGGTGCTGGTGGGGTGGTGGAGGCTGTGCCTGAGCGTGTCATGTGATGTCATGGTCCAAGGGAACCGAGTGTAGTGGCCAGAGCCTCCTGTGCGTGTCTGTGGGACAGGAGCAAGGCAAGCCAAGAGTGGGACTGTCAGTGCTGCTTGGACTGAAGGGACCACCTGACGTGAAGAGAGACTGTGCTGCTGCACACTGCCGTCAGTGTCACTGTGAAAGTCAATTTCCTGTGTGTGTCTGCCCATTCTTGCCCTCCTGAGTCCCTTCCCTGAACTACTTACTTACTATATCAAAATTAAAAAAAAAATGTTTTTTGACTTAATATCTACCTTAACCACTTCAAGTCCGGACACTTTTACCCCCTTCCTGTCCAGGCCAATTTTCAGCTTTCAGCGCTATCACATTGTGAATGACAGTTGCGCGGTCATGCAACACTGTACCCATATGAATTTTTTTGCTTTTTTTTTGAGACAGATAAAGCTTTATTTTGGTGGTATTTATTCACCACTGGGATTTTTTTGCTATATAAATGAAAAAGTCCAAAAATTTTGAAAAAAAATGTTTTTCTTATAAAATTTTGCAAATAAATAATATTTCATCATAAATCTTGGCCAAAATTTATTCCGTTATCTTTTTCTTAAAAAAAAAAAACCCAAATTAGTTTATAATGAAAAATTATATTTATATTATTATTTATGGTGGGTTTTTTTTTACATATTGTCACCCTAGCAGTACAGTGTCACCATGGTGACACTGTACTACTTGTGGGGGGTGATGAAGATTTTTGTTTTTGTTTTTACACTGATTGCTTTTACACCGATAAAGGCTGTAAAAGCAATCAGTTCTCCTTCTCTCTGGCTGCATTCTTGCAGCCATTGAGAAATACTGTGTGAACTGTGATTGGTCACAGCTTGTCACATGGTATAAGGCTGTTGTGAATAGCCTTGTACCATGTGACCTCTATGATCATTCACAGATTTCTCACGTAGCAAGCAATGATGTCAGAAGTGACATCTTGCTTACTACTCTGCATGTGATCACTGATCGCACAGAGGTCCCATACGCGGATCGGTGTTCCACTGTGTCCGGAGGACTGGATTGCGGCACTGCGCGCTCCCAGGGAGCGTGCAAAAGCAGGGGTCGGGGAGGCCGTTTATAAATGGCCACCTGCCCCTGCACTGCCACCGTCCAGCTGTTTATTTACAATGGCCGGACGGGAGGGGGTTTAATCACATTGCTAATTGCATATTGTACTTGTTTGTAGCCTAAATACTGAAATTTGTACTTAAAACTGTCATTTTTTAACCTTTGGAAATGCCAGTGAAAACTTGGCTGTGCCAGTAAAATGTGGGTGTCGTGTCAGTGAATTCTGGTAAGTTGGCAACACTGATCCACATCCTCCAACCAGAAAATGAGGCAACTCTATATGACTTGTTGCAGTTTCTAATGCTTACTATGTGCATTGAGTATGCAGTGAAATCAAAGAAAGAAAGTACAAGAGAGACACCTGTAGAACTGTGTAAGACTGAAGGTAAAGTTGGAGTTTTTTATTTTAAAAAACTGTCTTTCTAGCACACATAGCATTTTGCACCAATTTGAAAAAAAAAGTTAAATTTTGATCTCATCAGACTGGTAGCTGTTTTTTATATGATTGCTGCATCTTCCATAATTCTCTTGGCAACCTCCTAATAGTATTTTCTTCTGCAATGTGTACCTTCTCCTAGCTGGGGATCTCAGTGGTTCCTCCAGAGTTACCATGGGCATCTTGGTTGCTTCTCTTACTAATGCCTCTGTATGTCTCAGAATGTTGGTGGACACTCTTCTGTAGGCAAAGTCGCAGTTGTGTTATATTCTTTCTTTGTTTTAATAATGAGTTTAATGGCACTCAGGGGATGTTAAAAATCTGGAATTTAGCCTAACCCTGATCGGTATCCCTCCATATCTAAACACCGGACTTGTTTTGATAGCTCTTTGACCTTTGTGATGCTGTTTAGAAATCTAACAAACTCTGGAGTCTTCCAATAGCAGGTAGATTCATTTTGGAATCATGTGACTCTTTATTTGCACATGTGGACTTCATTTAACTAATTATGTGACTTCTGAAGGCAGTTGGTAACACCAGAAATTATTTAGTGATTTCAGAGCAAAGGGGAGTAAATGCTGGTGGAATCGACTTCAGTTTTTTATTCGTAAATTCCTCAGAAAACTATGTAATTTTTTTCTGCTTTGATTTTATGGACTATTTTATATAGATCAATGACATTAAATCCCAATGAAATAGTAAAATTGGATATATCCAATGGGAGTGAATAAAAAGAAATTTAGCTTGAATATAAAATAATTGTACAAAGGTTAATGTGTTAATTTTCAGGACAAGGTCACCCAGTGCCCAAGGTGAAAATGCCAAACTATGCACCCTGAGTGGAGTGTGGGAGGAAACTGGAGTACCCGGAGGAAACCCACACAAGCACAGGGAGACCATGCAAACTCCAGGCAGATGGTGCCGTGGTTGGGATTTGAACCAACAACCCTAGTACTGCCAGGTGGAAGTGCTAACCATTTAGCCACTGTGCTGCCCAGGTCTAGTGGTCAATATGAAGAAGAACGCTGTAGCATAGGTGGTTAATAGAAGGAAGAGATGTCCTGATGTTGCTGTCAGTGGGAAGAAACTTATGGATGGGTCTGAATGTCACTGTGAAAGGATGGGGATTTTTGAGGAGGTTAAGGGACTCTTGTTGGCCATGTGGGGTATGAGGGTTCTGGAGGGGGATCAGGCCTTTGCAGGGGGCAGGGTTCTTTCTGAGGACATTGGGAGAGACGTTTGGGGCACTATGGGGGGGTGTGAAGGAGACTCTGCACCAGCCACTGCAGGTTTGGCAGCTCTGTAGGAAGTTGGGGTTCACTGTGGGAACTGGTGGCTCTCAAGGCATCTGGGGGCACTGTGGGAGGTTGAGGGGACTGTGGGACACTCTGGGAGGTTGGACAGCACTGTGAGAAGTTGGATTTCACTGTGGGAACTAGTGGTTCTCAGGGGATCTGGGAGTACTGTGGAAGGTTGAGGGGCATTGGGGGGGTCACTATGAAAGATGGGAAGCACTATAGGAAGTTTGAGGTTCTGCAGCTGGCTGGAGGCTCTCAGGGTTTGGGGAAAAACAATGGGGGCTGAATGCAGCAGATAATCTACCCACCTTCTCCTTCCCCAACTTACTTCAGATCTGCTATCAGTATGGGCGCCTGCTAGGAAGGGAAACTTCTTTCTCTCCCTGGTCATGTGATGGATCACACGGCAAGGTAGAGGAAGTATGGGTTTTCACTCCTCAGCGGGCGCCTATACTGATGACAGGTCTGCTGCTTCTCTGCATCAAGGAGACATTCATCTACAATGCCTCCTCATGATGCCTAATGGCCTTGACAACAGGAAACAGGCATTGCAGCAATATGAGGGAAGCTGCAGTCCAATGGTTGAGAACTACTGAACTAGAGCAAAGCTACAATACACACGTGATGAGGAGGACCAACCTCACCACATGGCACAGTGTGTCTGGTGTGTCTGGGACAGCTACCCATTCTGGCTAATTCACATCCCTGTTCAATACAGGTTCTTATGTTAATCTTGTGTATTAAACAACCAGCAACAAGTGATCAAAGTCCTTGATGTTTTGCAGCCATTCAGTATCCTTCAAAAAAATGTTCTTTTGTTTCACTTGTGTAATTATAGGGTTGGAGAGCTCTATGTTTTAGCAAGAACTTGATTGGCCGCAGTGAATAAAAATGTCAGAGGAGACAAAATTAAATATTTGTGCAGGCTGCTGGTTTTAAATTTATCAAGACTTCTATCTGGATTTTCAGGATACATTATTCTAGTGTTTTCTAATTTTGGGGCCTTTCCACCAGATGTGGGAAGTGAAACTTTAAAATTTAAATATTAATGTTTGACTCCTCATTTGTCACATTAGCATCTTAAGTTGATTTAACTTTGAGATTTAGTGCCTAATGCATTTTAACTTATTACAGTTTGTATTCAGTGTTAAAAATGTTGTATATTAGATCTCTGGCAACCCTGCTTATCCACTGGCTTCTTTCCTTTCTGAGTCACTGGACTACAACAAGCGTAGAGGTAGGTAATTACAACTTGTTACCTGACTTTTCTTTGATGCCTGCTTGTTCTGGACCAGTGGCTCTGGATTTTTTTTATGCAATACATGTTTTCAGAAGTAAGCCCACAACAGCACTAGCCATGGGCGGACTGACAACTCATGGGGTCCCCGGGCAATAGGGGATCATGGGGCCCCTGTGTCCTTGCCCAAACTTAAAAAAACCTATGAAAAAGGTACCAGGGGCAACTCATGGGCCCCCTACTGACCCCAGGCCAGGCAGAGCCCGAGTTTCCAAATGGTCAGTCCGCCCTTGGCACTAGCCATACTCCCTTAATGACAAACACATTTTAAAGGTGATACTGTTAGTTTATATTTGCAGTTTTATTGACAGAATTCTGTGTTTAACTGAAATGCTATACTGAAATGTTAAGACTGAATCATATTAGCAAATCACTGAAAGAGTTGTGATGATGAATAATAGTTCATCAGATAGTTAACCACTAAGGAACTGAGAGCATATGTGCTAAAAGGACAAATGACATGAAGATGTGAGGATTTCAAATTTATCTATAGACAGAAGGAGGCAGCCACATCACCCAGCCAACCTTTTGAATAATTGGTTTGGTTGGAAATCACATAATAAAGGTAGATAACAGCATGCCCCCCACATATGTTTCAGAGCCATATAGGTTTATACCACAATCTGCAGGTGATTTAGACAGTGGTTTGAATTGCTGAAAAACTGACTGTCAAAGTAACATAAGAATCAACCATCTTTTTAATTTGGTCCCTAATGTAAGACATTAATTCATTTATTGCTGCATATGAAGACCATACCTTTTATGCATTTTCACCATATCAGTTTAAAAAATATCAAATGTCAATGCTTAGTCATTTTCTAGATGGTATATAATAGATAGATAATGATAGAAATCTGTAGGTTCCTTATAGGTTTGGAATGTTTATCTCTACTCATGTGTACTATGAGCAAGGACAAATTTGTTGGAGTCAGACTACATTTGTGGTTACAAATTTAGTTCTCAAATGGTTATATGTTCCCCTATCAAAATGAAAATGTGCAAAGAAGCAATAGTGTGGACCAACTTGCCTCAGAATTGCACCTACCTTGGAAAATGAAGTTTATACTGCCCAGGCCCCTTGGAGTGTTTTGCTTTTTTAGGACTTCCAGAAACCTTTAGAGGAGTGTGCATTCACTGGGTATGCAGGATTAGAGTGGTATCTCACTTTAGCTGGTTACACAAGCCAGGCAAAGCTGTTATTCCACCCATGCTAAAGCATGGTGCATGCAGAGAATTTTAAAAGCTCCTGAGACATGAGAATTTATTTAACACCATTCTCAACTGTGGATTGGGTAGAATAAGCTTTATTTTCTTTATGAAACAAATCAGTTAAAGGTTGGGTGTTGTATTTAATAATTCAGAGCTCTAAAGGAGGTATCAGCCCAAGACCAAAGTCATTTAATAAATCATATCTGTGAGAAAAGGGGGGCTTTGAATATACCTCCAATAGTGAACTGGTACACAAACAACCAAATTAAAATATATCAGATTTTTACAAAGTTTACTAAAATATCAGCTACTCAGGCATTGCACATCTTAGGTATGTGCTTATATTTAGAAAGGAGGGGGGGGGTCCAACGAGTAAAAGTAGCACAAGGTGCCCACATCACTGCTTTGGTTACATACATGCTTGCTATTGTGTCCTACTGTATTCTGCAGCAACGTGATGTCATCATGTGCTAAGGACTGATCAGTGGCGGGCACAGACTGCAGCACTGAATTACTGGTCTGCACTCCCAGAAGAGGCGTTGAGAAGGGGGTTTGTGGTATTTTTTTTTTTTAAAAAACAATCTTTCTATGTTTTTGTGAAAATGGATTACTGGTCTGCACTCCCAGAAGAGGCGTTGAGAAGGGGGTTTGTGGTATTTTTTTTTTAAAAAAACAATCTTTCTATGTTTTTGTGAAAATGCACATTTGCTTCGACATGAGCTTTTGGTTACCATATACCATATGATATAAAATCCAGCACTTTACAATCCTGCAGACAAAAAAATGTTGATAAATGAAAGCTAGTGAGTGTGCACTAACATCAGAAATAGAATGTTAAGTCTAGTTTTAATATCTGGAGAAAACAAACACAGTCACAGGTAAATTGATTTAATATGTGCGAGGCAGCAGTAATATTAAAATATTTTGGCACTTTAATCAGGCATAACATTTTTTATTACATTTGTACATGGTCTTGAAAAAATAGCAATTAATCATTCTATTTCAGTTCAAATGTTAACCTAAAACTACAGCCATCTGTTTCATTTAAGTGTAATTATTAACCCCCAGTTTGAAACATTATTCTACCTTCACAGTCTCCTCCGGCACTACACTATTAAATAGCATAAAATAGAACACAGATGAATGTTTATCCCCTTAACTTCAGCCGAAAAAAAGAAAGCAACACAGGCATTTTTTAACTAAAGAACATGTAGGTAACTTGGCAGTGATTTCCCTTTCCATGGTCTTATATACTGTTATCTGGTTGTGATATTAAAAACAGCAATGTTGCCACAAACCTTGCTCAAAGCCTTACACCCAACTACAGTTTTAAATGCCAGCTCATTATTTTGTCTACTTTGATGGAGTCATCCTACTAGCATTATTCATACACATCTAGCAGTTTATAACTGGGAATGCCTAGATGTGTCTGTGCACATGAGACAGCCTCTTTAAACGAGTGTACCATTCAATTTTCTTTCTCCCCAGTTAGAATTTTCACTGTGCCTGCTCTGGTTAGAGTGGTACAGGTGACTTCCAATAAAGGCTTTGTCTCTGGTACCTACTGCCCTTTTAAAAGGTTTCCTTCATAAATTTGCTATCCTTTCTAAGGAAAAGTGGGAGCAGGAGCTTATTCTTAACAATGTCTGGGATGACATTTTTAGGGCTCTCCCCATGTTCCACTTTCCTCCTCACACGGGTTAACCCAGATTTTTATTCTCCATATGGTTTATCGGACCCTTGAATTCTTGTGTGCTATCAGTCTAAGAACAGATTCAGCCTGTCTTAGATGCTGTAATTCGAGGTCCTTGATACATTTATTAAGGTGCTGTCCCAAACTCCAGAGGTACTAGGTGGAGGTTGTGGGTACACTAATTGGCCTTGCGTGTTTACTGGGCTATGTGGATTTTTTTTGGTGCTCAAGCCTCCCATGTGGATCACGGTTGTACAAGCTCTGTTTGTGACCCGCAGACAAATTGTCCTTGAGTGGACTTTCTCGCATCCTCTGACCCTGTGTGAATGGACATTTGATATGTATTGGTGTATTTCTTATGAAAAACATGTTTTCCTTCTTAAAAACTCACAAGTAAGGTTTAAGGCAATCTGGCCACTTTGGTTTAAGCATATCAGTTTGGTATTGAGCTAGATCCCAATGTTCTTTTAGGTACATTTGTACTGTTTAGATTGCAAAAATAGGGTTCAAATGTGAAGTCTGACCTTGGTAGGTCAATATAAGTCCACATAGTTATTTATGGTCATGGTGTTTTTATTTATGCTCCATGGGCATGTATTGTAGTGTACGCATTTTTTTTTTGGGGGGGGGGGGGTTGCTGTCCTATGTGGCATGTCCTGTTCTTTTTGTTTATTTGTCTATGTTTCACAATTTTGTTAAATAAAATAAAATCTGATAAAAAGAACATTAGTCTACCATTCCTGTACAATAGATTGCTTGCTTTTAAAGGTGGCTTTATTATGGTGAGTGATATTCATATTTACAGTGGAAAGTCTGCTGGAAAATTATATTCCATTACAATTTTACATTGTCTTAGAAGGCCCAAGTATTTGAAGTACAGTCTATCAGTTCTCATTTCAACAGCAATACTGATTAATAGGAGTCATGGGGTATTTTGGGTTGACTATTTGGTTAGTGTTGCAATATTACACTTTTGAGTAGTAGCCAAGATTTTAGACTCTTTGTATATTATATGCGACACAAAATAATGTTCAGTTTCACTCCCATTTCTTGGGACATGGAATTTGCTGGAAAATAGGTATATAAACTACCTTCTGAGTTCCCCCCAATTTTTTGGGGGGATTGTTAAATTTGTCATTAACACATTAACACCTGGTGCCATGCAGACATATATAGAGGTTATCAAATGCTAAGGTGGCATTGTATTACTGTGCTACTGCACATTTAGAACAGTGTTTAAATGCTTTCAGTCTTGTACAATATATGCATGACCTGTAGGACTTGTATGTGTGTGTGTATATATATATATATATATATATATATATATATATATACATTTTTAACAGTTGAATGAATCCCCACCCCTGCTAATGTGTACTTTTGCTGCCTTTTACACATTGTTGCTAAGTAAAGTTGTGGAAGTCTATTCATTAGATCATATAAATCTTTTATAATTTAGAAAAAAATAAACTCAGTAATACATATAGTGTTTTGTTTAGTGTCTTAATACCGTCATTGACTCTAAATAGTTCCTCGAGTTTTCTTTTTCTTTTCTAGTTTGTGGCTACCAATATATATTATTTCCCATTTTCATTCCTGTTTTTGAAGGTATTGTTTAAAAACCTAATACAAAATGAAAATCCCCTCTCCTTTCATCTGTGAATAACCTTACCATGCAGTACTGTATAGTAGGTACTTCAGTTCATCTGCAGAAGCTCTGGTGGTTTGAAGCTACCACTTGTGTTTTAGTTCTATTACTAACTATTGAAATAAAAAGAAAAGAAAGGCTTGTTTTTCTAAAAAAAATTAAGTGTGGTCTGTTTGTGTTCCTAATATTTTTTCAGCATATAATGTTATTCTGCTAGTAACTCTGGTAACCTGTTTTCAACTTTCAGCGGAGCCAGCGGTGAGACTGGATGGAAGTCCTATATGCTGCTACTTTAATTTCAGTCCAAAAATCATGTTCACCAAGGTGGTAAAAGCTCAGCTATGGGTATATCTGCGACCTTTGCAGCACACCTCCACCGTCTACCTTCAAATTCTACGTCTCAAGCCTGTAACGGATGAAGGCAGCAAGCACATTCGAATTAGATCTCTGAAGATTGATTTGCACTCACGCACGGGCCATTGGCAAAGCATCGATTTCAAGCATGTACTGCAGAATTGGTTCAAACAACCACACAACAATTGGGGTATTGAAATCAATGCCTTTGACCCAAATGGAAATGACCTTGCTGTCACCTCTTTTGGTCCTGGAGCAGAAGGGCTGGTAGGTACTTTAATTTTTTTTTTTCTAATCAGATAATCAGATCTTTTTTTATTGCATTTTAAAGTTTTAAACACACAGCCTCATTAGTGGCACTTTACAAATAACAAACTAAGAAGGTAGTCAGACATACAGTGATTGGTCAAGTAATCCAAACAAAGCTATTAGCAATTTCCATAAGTATATGGACACCCATAATCAACAGACATTTGCTCGTTTGGTAGCAAACACAACATTAACATAAAATTATAATTAATGATTCACTTATATGTTCCATATAAGGAAGGTACACTGTATGAACATGAATCTGTGTATCTAATAACCTAAACCTAACCAAACTTGCACAAATAGATATCCTCCCAGAACTAGACAACCGCGCTGTAGCTATCCTTCGGCTATAGCGCGGTTGGGAGTGGTTAAGACCTGTGTACAGCCTCTTCCACACATTCACGCAGCATCAGGGACTCCTAGGCAGCAAAATACACCAGCAGTGTGGCTGCATGCACACTAGCTTTTTTTAAGCTTCTAGAAGCTGTTATCAGCATATTTTTTTTTCTGCTCCTAGAAGCCTAATAGTGTTATCCTATGTGTCCAGGCACACTGCTTTAGGCTATTAGCATTTTTTCAGCTTCAGCATCTAGGAGCAGAATAAAAATTGTTTTTGTGTTTTGGAGCATTTTTTCCAGCAGAAAAAATGCTAAACGCTCCTAAACACTGCTGAGCTCTACTAAAATGCTACTTACAGCTTTTTGTAGATTTTTTTTCCTCTACATGTACTGTAAAAATGCTAATAAAATGGCAACGCTCCAAAACACTACTAAAATGCTCCTAAAATGCTACTGGAAGGAAGGAAGGAAAGTGTTATTATGCTACAGAGTAGACAGAAATGCATTCCTTGGGTTCTGGGCTGGAAAATGGAACACACATCGTACACAAATGAAAAACACACTTTCACTACCTTCCTACCACCTTATTGTAAAAAACAACAGAGAGGTGGGCTTCTATTATAAATGCTGCTTATAAATGGTACTCCAGAAGTAGATCTCAGGTAGCTAGTGTACCCATTAATAATAGACACACTGTACATAGCCGATCTGGACAGATTTGTACCATGTGATTGCTGTAATGCCCAAATGATCACAAATGTGAACTTTCCTACTGTTTGCATTGGAGAGTCCTCTCACAAGGAAGGAAGGAGGAACTAATGAATGAATAATAATTTACTAGTTCCAGAGCACAGACAGTAGTAGACAGTAGTAGATTCAGGGTGGGTAGGAGGGAGGTAATTGTGGGATCATTTTTGACCCCTTTTACCCCCTCCTCCTCTGTATATAACCCCCCCCCCCCCGACCTTCACATTAACTCTCTTATCTCCATCCTCCTACTGTATGTGACCTGTACCATAATACCTGCATTTTTTTTTCTTCCAAAAAAGTGGCATCTACTTTATAAAAAAGGTTAATTTCAGGAGTGTTTGCAATGTCTTGGCATTTTTTATTAGCTATTATTTAAACAAAAAGTAATGAAAACATTTTAACATTTTTAGTTTTTTTCCTTGTCAAGTAAAAAATAAAAATTCCATTGGTTACCATCAAAAAAGCTCTATCTGTCTCAAACAATTATATATTCATCTGATAATTGACCTTTGAGTTAAAACATACCATTAAAGTATTTCTACATTCAAAAACGTGTTTAGTATTTTTGGAAAAAATAGGAAAAGTTTAAAATCCTTGTTAGTTTTTTTGTTGTTGCTATCTGTCTCCCAGAGGGGAGGTTTACCTTAATTTCCTGACCCCAAACCCAACAGAAAGTGAGAAGAAAATTTCTAAAGTGAGGGCAAATTGTCTCTTAGTTGTCACCAGAACAAATGTCCCTACTGGAAACTGCCTTGTCTATTCCTATCACATTGATAATGGACACTGGGATAAAATTAAGAGGGTCAGTCTCCACAGTGGGGTCATAGACAGAAATAAAAATCTGACCAAGGTTCTAATCCTTCCCTACTCTATGCAAAAGATTTAGATACATTTTAATATAAGTATAAGGTAATTTGATTTAAAGATGATGCCTTACAAAATGTGCCAAAAAGACTGGAATTCAGTGCTAGTTCAAGAAGATTTCCAAAAACTAAGGCTGTTTGAATTGTTTTATTAGTAGCCTCACTGTGATAATATAAAATCGTACTCTACAAGTTTTGTGATATATTCAGCACTTGAGTTATGGCAACCTTGATATTTTCCATGCATTATACTGTTCCATGCTTATGAGGCCCATGTCATTTCTTCCTGCAGCACCCATTTATAGAGCTGCGTGTGATGGAGAACAACAAGCGATCGAGGAGAAACCTAGGTCTTGACTGTGATGAACACTCCACTGAGTCACGCTGCTGTCGATATCCACTAACTGTGGACTTTGAGGCCTTTGGATGGGACTGGATTATTGCTCCAAAACGATACAAAGCTAACTACTGTTCTGGCCAATGCGAGTACATGTTCATGCAAAAATATCCCCACACTCATCTTGTTCAACAAGCAAATCCACGGGGATCTGCTGGCCCGTGCTGTACCCCAACCAAAATGTCACCCATTAACATGCTGTATTTTAATGACAAGCAAAAAATTATTTATGGCAAGATACCTGGAATGGTTGTAGACCGCTGTGGGTGCTCCTAAGACTTTGGTTCTTTTTCTTCTACCTACTTATCTTCAACTTCTTTCTTTCTTTCAAGGGTACAAGCAGACCAAATTTTGGTATTGGGGATAGTGCAGTACTTGTACTATCACTCCCTTTTTCAAACCCTAGTTAAGAAGCTAGAGATATGACACTTTTATATGTCCAAATTCTGCATTTAGTTAAGCTCTTGCAATGACTGCCATTGTCTTTAGACATGGGCAGTATGACAGCACATATTTTTGGGTCCTTACTTGTGTAATATCTCATAAAAACAAGTATAGTGGCAGCTCAAGTCATGATGTATCATATTGCACTAGATATCAGAGACCTGCCAACAGCAAGGCAGTTTGCAGTGAAAGATAATCTATTTTTACTGGAATCAGCTGCAAATGTAAAAGGTATGAAGGAGATATATTAATTTTTAAGGTTTTACTGCATCATTAAAATGCTTGCAAGTTGTTGGTTGCAAACTGGGGCCAAAAAGATCTGTTTTGCACTTGACAGCTGCTTGTAATTGTAAGTGACTTCCTATGTTTTCTCAAGTACATAGCATGAACTGCTTTGTGCTTTATGTTTCACTGCCTCTTCCATAACTGCTCTATACTTCTGTAATCACTGGAAATTCCCTCTTGCCTATGATGTTTAGCAACTCTTCCTTTAAAGGAATGACTCCAGAATATATGCTCTGGGGGTTGTTGCCTGTATCAACTGCTCTGTGCAATAGAAAATGCAAAGCATAGACTAAATAAAAGGCCCCTTGAATTATCTCTTTTGGCTAATCATATAGCTTGTTTGTCCTTTCCATTGAATCTAAGTCATATGCTCTACTTAGCATGTGAAAAGCATGTTCACCAGTGGCAAAGACCAGTGTCCACACTTAGTTAGGGTAAGCCTAAGACTTGAAAATGATTTACTGTTGGTACTTTGTCAAACAAAAAAAGCTTAGTGCTTGGCCTGGATTTTCTTCCTCTAGCAGTGCAGTGAGTATGAAACCACAAGGTAGTCTGAATTATCTTGGTGTTAATGCTTCTCAGGGATTGGCCTAACATCAGATTTGAGTGTTGTTCCTTGTTATTTATCTTTCCCTTTTTTAAGTAAGCTTTGGATAATTTGCTTTGGAGAAAACACATTTTGAAATCCAGAGATTGCCAACGCATCTTAACTTCCAGTGACATTTCAAGTAGGCATCATACATATGCCAACATACTTTAATTTCATTGCACTCTGATCATTATTATCAGTATTATAAATCTATTGACATGAACATTAGCTGCTGTTAAAATGGACAGTGACTATTAGTTGTTGGCAAATTTTGTATTCCATTAAATCAGTTCTATCCTTTCTTGTCCACCATACACACGTTAGATAGATGCTGCACCACTCCATTATTAGCAAAAAAAACAAGTTCCAGGTTTTGAAATATAATAGCTTTAATTCATTAATACATTCCT
Source organism: Staurois parvus (assembly GCF_062004578.1). Taxonomy (NCBI): domain Eukaryota; kingdom Metazoa; phylum Chordata; class Amphibia; order Anura; family Ranidae; genus Staurois; species Staurois parvus. The sequence continues at coordinate 14,748,425 of NW_028317813.1, forward strand.
GTTTGGTCAATGATAGCATAGAAGTAGTGACTGTTGAACTGAATCATTTGACAGCAATGTTATTAATAGTTAAGGATAAGCTAGTGCTTGCAGTCCTTATTCGTGGTACAATATCAAGCTCATCCTTCACAGTCATTTTCTTAGTGATACTAGGAAGAAATTGATTCACCATGAGAAATACATTAAACATGTACTCGTATGCCTTAAGTACAGGTACTTTACACATTTGCAGACAATTCACTTAAAAAAAGTTCAGAGGAACAAATTTACAGCAAATCTTAAAAGAGCAATAACATTTCAGATATTAGTACATGTATGGAATGACAGTGTGAGCAGAAGGGACATTACTCGTGTTTCATATTTCATTAATATAGGGAAGAAAATCATGGACTTTTGGTTTTGGCCTATTGCTATTGGAGAGATCTGCTACGGATTTTTCTTCAGTAAAAGAGGTTCAAGAGATCCCTCTTGATAGTTGAGGGATCAATGGCACCATTTGCACTATTGGAGGTCTTTGGACCAGTGGAAGAAGAGATGCCATTTATTGTTCCTGTTTAGTCTCCAACAGGCTCCAGACTTGAAGGGACAGGTTGTCCAGATGCTGTACATTCTGTCTAGGAGGCACTGCACTGTAAGCAACCACATGCATCAGAGCTGTACACCCAGGACTACTAGAGGCCCTTCCAAGCTGGGACTATATGTGTATGTTTACCTGTGTGAGTGGGAGCAGATTGTAGCAGGTGTATTTAGACTTGAGGAGAAAGGGGTTGCTTTGTGCTGGAAGGTGATTACCTGCCATTATAACAGCATGAAAACGAATGCGTAATTTAGGAGTGACAATATCCTTATACCAAATGCCAATTAAGCCCTGTGTTGCTGTGCAAGCCTCCACAAACATTAACGGAGTATATCTGTCACAAACTTGACTTGATTTTGTGTAATCACTGAACAGCCATTTGCAGCTTCAAGCTTTGAGCTTCATTGTAACCATTATCGCTATCATTACATGATGCTCTTGTAGCTACTTGCAAAATCATACACCATTTACTGCACTTGCATTGGGCAGCTGGATACCAGATGGATTGTCTGCCAGCTCTTTCAAAAAAGAAGATACAAGTTGGATATTTCTTCTTTGTTGACCTATCCAAATAGGAGCTTATTAGCTGGACTTTAGAACCTTTGCCTTATCAATGTGTGTAAATTTATCTGCAACTTTTGACACCTATATCTCCCTTACAGGATTGTTTATGAGAGCTGGTGTGACATGTTCTTATATAAGGCTTTTGTGATTAATTGGATGGAATGTTTTATGAGTGTTGTTGGTCCTTTTTCTTTTGGAGCTCATCCATAAATTGGAGGAAAATTGGTACTGTGAAATTCTATTGATGCAAACATAAATACAATAATCATAAACTGTTCCATGTGTATGTATAATTTGATCTACATTATTTAAAATATAAGCTATCGCAGGCACTGTGTGATCTACGATCTTTGTCTCTTCAGATATGCAGAAATGGTCCATGAAAATCAAAAAGGTTTTTTTTTTAAAATAAAGAGGTAATGTATTTAATGTTACAGTATTTGCAGTCAAATGAACCAAATAACTGAATGTACAGTTAATACATCACTTTAAAAATATGTTTGTATAATAATCAAAAACCATATCACCGACAGAGAAGTGCATTGTTTGCCAAGTCATACTTTACTAGAATAAAGGTATATCTAAAGCCAAGACCTTGTTTTAGTTATGGAAAGAGTGGTAAGAGATTTGAACCCCAGTCAGGTCTTTTTCTTGTCACCACTAAGGAGATTCATTCTCTTCATTTATCCCAGTGACTACTGTCACTGGCCCTGAAAGTGGGGGAAAATCCAACATTTTGTGTTGTCACCAGAACAAGAATAAAGGGAAAAATCATTCAATGGTGAAACTAGCTTCAGTAAAAACTGTCTAAGGGGGCATTTTCTTGACATTAGAGAGATCTCTTTTACTTCCTGTCGTGTCTACAAGACAGGGCATGAAGCGAATTATGGGGCACAGCTTGCAAAAAATGATCCATGCTCTAAAATGAAAAAAAAAAAGTTTGGGCTCTAGATATATTTTAATGGTGCTTGTTTTCCTTGATCTCTTTGATGCCATAAGTTTAACTTTTTTAGTGTATTTAAACAATTGCATTGTTGCCTGAAAATATGGAAGGCTTGTACTGTTGGAGGTCCCTGAGGACGGCATTTAGAAGAAAATGAAATATCTATTAAAGTCTGGTATAGTGTGAAATTTCTGCACTGGTCCACGGATACCCTGCAGTAACTTGGTTCCTTCCATAGTATTAATTCCTCAGCATGATCCCAATCTTTGATTTATATGTGTATACATTGTATCACATCCTACAAGATTACTGAGTACTGCCAGTGGAGAAAGTGTTATCCTCTGTTGCAGAAGTGACATCTTAAGAGTGCAATGTGTAAATGGAACTGAAAACAAGGTAGGCTGTTGAGTAACTTTGCATGTACTTGCTGAACTACCAGTTTGCATTTCTTTTTGGAATCAAAAATCCACAACCAGAGCAGGGAACTTCCAACAAAGACAGCTTTTTCAAAAAGCCTAACAGATTATATTTTATCTCTTAGCTTTAAATAACTTGTATAAACGTTATATATCCCCGATTTAATGCAGTTTGAGCCATGCGGTTGCTTATATGAGTATTTTAAAGGAAGAATCAATATCAATTCATAATAAACTAAAATATTTTATACCTACCTAACTAGGGTGATACGATTCACCTCTGTTCTAAAGAAGGATTGTGTGTAGTACTGTAATGGGTGACCTTTTCAACAGTATCCATCAACAAGTTTAAACTCCGACGGTTAATAAACAAAAAAAAAAAAATTTGTTAAAACTGTTTGAAGTGTTTAAAATGACTGAGAACAGTCTTGATATTATCCTTCCCATTAGCCCTTGCACTCTAGAACTTGAGTGATGTATTGAAATTCAGCACTGTGAGCCAATGCCGCTTCTACGAGTGAAGGACACAGGGTTGACTTAATCATTTTGATGGTGCTCCTTCATTGTCCAATCAGCTGGCTGAGGATTTGGAGGAAAACAGGCCTTGATTGATTATATGTAATGGATAAATGAGGTCTCCTGTCTATGCCACATTACAGAGGTGTGTGAATCATAAGACTGGCTATACAGAATTATACATGTTTTAATGAATAAATATCAATTTACCCAAACTTTATATTTAAATTTTGGCTGATGTTTAGCTTTAATCTCTTATATGCTCTGGAATCATTTATTCCTTTAAAATTTACAACCATTAAATATAGCATATCTGTATTTGAAATGAAGGGTGCAATTTCCTGTCTTTAGCAGTCCAAATTATTTTATAAATGTTTTGGTAATATATATGATTAGAATTGCTGTATTTTTATTGGTAGGAGAGAACAATTCAGTCATCAGGCTCCTCATGCTGTGTATAAATGGTGTTACTCTAATTTGTTTTTGTGCTTATTATTGTAAATTTCCTAGCACCAGCTCCTCCATTTTTATAGACTTTGTTTTGTACAATAAAGTGCATTAATGTAGCCTAAATATAGTGTTTTTGCCTTAATTTACATGGCTATGTTATAGAACCAAAGTAGAAAACCAAGTGAAAAATGGTTATTGAATATATTTCAAACAAATACAAACAGTGCAGTATTATTTGCATAGTAATCAACAGGGGGGAACATGAGTACAGACCTCCTTGACCACATACAAAATCATGAATTAACTTGGCAATCAGAAGGAGGCAGGAGGAGTATTTTAACCAAGATATAAAAATGTAGACATAAATCTGTTAAATATCATATCAATGGCTGGTAAAGCAAGTTCAGGGAAATTTGATCTGTTTAAAGATTATGGAGCGACATCGGGACATTCTCATAATTACAGAGAAATGGAGAAGGGGCGGGGGAATGGATAAAGAATGGGGGAGAAAAAATAGCATAGAGTAAAAATAAGGAGAAGAGCAGGGGGTAGGGGTGGGGTCAAAGAGGAGAAAGGCAACTGCAGAAAAGGAAGGAAAAAGAGAGACAAAAATTAATTGGAACCCCTGGAGTCTATCCAGGCAGACCATATACTATCAAACTTTTGGGGACATTTCATGCTGCTTGCATAGGGTAACTTGTACATCAGTAAAGTGTTATCAATAGCAGTACGCAGAGGTCCCTTTTTTACTTTCAATCAAAACCTATTTTTCAAAAAGAAAGAACAACATGAATGTTATAAAAAATTAACAGATATGAGCATTGTAGAAGACATCTAGCAAGTTCAAGGAAAGACCTGAACCAGTGATCATGCCTGCTTTTCTTGTTATTTTATCGCGTGAATTTTAATGTGCTCCCAGGCTTTATTTTATCACCAGCACAAACAGTTCCTTTTTCTGCTTCCTCAATAGAGATCATGATATAAAACTTATCACTAGCCTAAAGCCAGTAGTCTTTTAAAGCATATCTAAACCCAAAAAACAATATATTTGAGTGTACCAGTCCTTATATATGGTTACTGCATTCGTTTTCATTTTTTAGGTTAAAAATATTTTCTGCAAATACAGAAATATTTGGTTTAGCTGTGATCAAGCCCCAGTGGGCGGGGCGGAACATGTCAGAAGGCATGGCCGGAGTGGTGGCTAAGGCCACCCGCTACACACTTGATTCTCTGGGTTCTTTCTTATGCCACCGGGGTGATCCTTTCTTTCTGCTGAAGCTTGGAATAGCACCGTAAGTCTTCCTCTATATTTGGTTTAAGTTGTTATAAATGCAGTGTCCTTGTCCTTGTCACTCCCTGTAACTGCAAAATTAATCTTATTTACTACTAATGTGGTCACTATATCTAAGGAGACTAGTAAGGTGCAATACATTATTTTTTTACTTTTGATGTGCTTTTAGAAGCAAAACATTTACAATCAAAATAGCTTGAAAACAATAAAATAATATGGTAAATTCAACTGATCCAAATTTTAATGTCTTTAATGACATAAAAAAATCAATTATACAAAAGCATATACAGTAATGCACAGCTTTATTCTTCTGTAAAGAGAGATACATATCCAGTTTTTCTTGTAAAGGTGATATGAAAGCATATTTCTAGCTATTCTGGACAGTGTAGGGAAATGGGCAAAACCTCTGTAAGATTTTTATTCATTTATTTCATTCAACCCTAAAATGTGATATTAAAATTTTAGTTAATCCCTAATTAGCTTTATTAACTCCTTGATTCAAATCTATTAGTTTTTTTGTTTGTAAATGTTTTAAATTCGTGTACGTTTTTGTATTTCTGCCTTAAAGAGCTCAGAGGTTGGAAGGTTTGGCAACCTCGCTTTGAGTACCATAGCACCTTGTCCTGGCTCTGACCATGACTTTTCTTTTCAGTTTCTTCTATTTACTGCATGTATATCAGTCCAAAATCTAAAAAGCTTATTATCTCAGTACACCCACAAAACCTTTATTCTGACTGTACTTATGTGACATCCAGACAGCAAATTTCAAACGCATCTACAGATCTATGGGTGCAATACTGTTCTGGACATTAATACTGAAAAGTTTATAGATAGGCAACTCCTATTCTCATATTGATTAGTGGCTCCAAATTAATAATAACTACTGCAGTAGGGAACAGGCACAAAAAGATACACTCAGCATCTGTCCATATCACTGTTCTGTTTATTTGGTGCATTTGAAGTTTTTATACACGATTATGTAGGTATCACATTAATATTATAGTTGGACTTTTATGGTAACAAGGGGCATTATATAGGCAGGCTAATTTCTAATCAGGACTTGAGAGAATGCAAATGTAATGAAAACATTATTAGTGTCGTGTGCACAATGAGTGCAGTGTACAATACACAGGCAAAGCATACCAAATAGAATACATTTTTTTACAAAATTTACAAATTTCCTTTACAAATACCATCATGAAAATACAGAGAAATAATGAGGTAAGAATGTGATGGTGATAATATAAATTATTTTGAGGTGAATGTTACAATAGTAGTTTAAAACAATTATGCCCTGCTAACATACTACGGTTTTAGGAGAAGACTTTGTTCTTCCTGATCAAGAATGCATGTATTTATAATAGATTTTCTTTATATTAGCTGTTGCCTGTACCTAAAAATTCTATATACAGCATACATATTTTTTCAAAAACTTTAATAATTACAGTAAAAATATAAGATTAAGTACACCATTTATAAGAATGGATGAATTCATTATATATCATTTGAACCCAAACAACTTTTTTTTTTAATGTCTTTTATATTAAAATAATTGTGTAAAATTATAATACCCAATATAATTTTAATGTAGAGACAAACAGAAGCATTGCATTATTTTACTAGCCAAAAACAAAGCTATACAGCAGATACATTTTAGAAATGGGCCATTGTCTCTTCCATTTGGTACTTATCAACTGAGCAGTCATCCATTGTGCTAAATTCATCATACCTTGACACTCGGATCAAGCAACCTATCATGATAATGGGTCATCTTTCAACATGACAAGTTCTCAATCTATTTCTCATCAGTTTCTTTCTGACTGGAATGTCCTGGTGTGAGACCTTTTCCCATATAACATAATTATAGTAGGTGACATGTTATGGGACTGCCAGGAGAAATGATCGTTGATACACTCTCGAACATTCCTTTTTTCATAATAAATGCTCTGTTTCCAATGCAATATCTTTATGTTGTAGATGAGGACCATAAAACTAAATGTTGCATTTTATTCTATCTCTAATTTAGTTTTCATCCAAAACACACAGTATTTAACTATGAAACAGAGTTTTCCTTCTAGCACTTGCCTGTAACAAAATACATTTTTTATTGCAAAGTGGTACACTTCTTGTGGTAAATTGTTTGTGGTAAAGGGAATATATATAAGGGCACGTATATATATTGTCTTTGTTTATTTTAATAATAAATAAATAATGTCCCCAAGCCATCACAGGTTGCATTTAATAATGCTTTTTGGAGTAGCTGAAAAAGCCCTCAGATGTTGTTAAGTTGTCCAAAAAATAAACTCTTAAAATTCAAGATAAAAATAGAAAGTCTCGCAAATATGAAAAAAAAATCCATAAGCAGGGGTTGCCTTCCATGTAAATGACATGACAAAACACTGAGCGGTTCAGAAAATATAGGCACTTGAAGAAAGAAATGAAAGAGTGTGAATAAGGTTCAGGAAGAAAGTATTTTCAGTAAGAAGAATGATCAAGAACATGGAGACATGACCTTAACTAGCAGGAACAAAGTTCAAAACTAATCTTAGAAAGCAGAATTTTATCAAAAAAGCAGCTGATGCTTGGAATCAACTTCCAGCAACTTCTAGCTTCAATAGTACTGTAAGTGTTTTTGGACATGCCTGAGACAAACAGAGATCTATATTCAGACAACAAAAAGCTTAAAATATGTATATAAATTTTAAAAAATTGGGCCAATTAAATCTTGACCTTTCCTGTAAAAATCAAGGTTGGTCCCACCCCTCTCACATTCTGGTCCTCTCTTATGGTCAACATTATAATGCATCCCAACATTTTTTAAATAAATGTAATGCTTTTTTATAAATAAAAAGCTTCACCTGATAAAGGCAATAGGGTTGCGTCACTAAAACTGGAGAGTACAAAATCTGGTGCGGCTGTGCTCTGTAGCCAATCAGCTTCTAACTTCAGCTTGTTCAATTAAGCTTTGACAAATAAAACCTTGAAGCTGATTCTATGCAGAACTGCACCAGATTTTGCACTCTTCAGTTTTAGTAAATCAACCCCATTGACTGTTTAGCTAACACCCGTTCTTAGAATTCCATGTATCGTGTGGTTCCATTTAAAAAGTTTGATACATAACATCCTAGGTCAGGGGTCTCCAAATATTTTAAACAAAGGGCCAGTTTACTGTCCTTCAGACTTTAGAGGGGCCACACTGGGGCCTTCAGGAGTAAAAATGTTGCAGCATCAGTTGGAGTAAACAATGTTCCATTGTTGGTGTCATTGGGAGGAATTGTGCCCCTTCATTGGTCTCATTGGTAGGAACAGTGCCCCATCATCGGTAGGAATAGTATCCCATCATTGATGTGATTGGGCGGAATTGTGCCCCATCATTGATGTCATTGGGAGGAATAGTGCCCCATCATAATAGTCATTGGACTCCATTGTTGATGTCATGGAGAGGAATTGTGCCCCATCATTGGTGTCATTGGTAAGAATTGTGCCTCATCATTAGTGTCATTGGGCCCCATTGCTGGTGTCATTGGGAGGAACTGTGCCCCATTGTTGGTGTCATTGGCAGGAACTGTGCACCATTGTTGGTGTTGGTGAATGAAACAGTGCCCCAAGCGCCAGATAAAGGCAAGCAAAGGGCCGGATCCTGCCCCTGGGTCTCAGTTTGGAGACCACTGTCCTAGATTATTAAATGCATACAGTTTTTTTTTCCATTCTGGCCAGTTTGAGACTTTACCTCTGAAGTGCTGAATTTGTTTGTTTAACCACTTCTCACCCGGCCTATAGTGAAATGACGGCTGGGCGGGACTCTCGTTGATTCGGGAGGGCTTCATATGAAGTCCTTCCCAGATCGTGCCTTGTGCAAGGCCCGCAGGGCCACGCTGTGGCAAAATCTGTCACCGGCTGTGTACCTCGGACACGGCTGATGACAGATCTGTGTACCGACCCTGTTGCTGGTACCATGTGACCTGCTGTGACCAATCATAGCAGGCCACATGACAGTTGTAAACAATGGATGGCTTCCTTTCATGCCATTCATTGTATACAAGTGTGTCTAGCTGTGAATGGTCACAGTGATCACATACACAGGTTGGGCCAATCACAGCCTATCTGTGTCATGTGATTGGCCATGACACAGCTAATCACAACAAAAAAACCTGAATGGTAACATTATACTACTTTAGTCATAGTGTAATATGAAAAAAAATCTTAAAAAAAGAGAAATTTTTTTTTAAAAAAATTTGAAAAAAAAATTATCAAATTTTTTTTTTTCGTACTGTCACAAGTCAGTGTCCCTGATCATCGCCACACCAGTTATATGATGACGTTGTACTACACTGGTGACAGTATGTAAAAAAATTTTGTGAAAATAATTTGTTTAATTTCTTAATTTTCCCCAAAAAATTACAAAAAAATCACAGCTTCAAAAAACTCGCAATGCGTCTTATGAAATACGTTGGACTGTCTACTTTGCAAAAAGGGGTCATTTGGGGGATATCTGTACTGTTCTGACATTTTTGAGCCTCAAGAAATTAGATTGGCTGTCAGTACTTCAGGATTGATCAATTTTCAGATATATCCCATAGTTTGCGAACTCTATAACTTTCCTACAGACTAAATAATAAATACTGATTTGGGTTATTTTCACCAAAGACATGTAGCAGAATACATCTTGGCCTAAATTTATGAAGAACAATTATTTATTTGCAAACTTTTATAACAGAAACAAAGAAATACTTGTTTTTTGTTTTTCAAAATTTTCTGTCTTTTGTTAATTTAGCAAAAAATAAAACCCCCAGTGGTGATTAAATACCACCAAAATAAAGCTGTAGTTGTGCGAACAAAATTCAAAAAATGTAGTTTGGATACAGTGTTGCATGACAGCGCAATTGTCATTCAAAGTGTGAGAGCGCTGAAACATGAAAATTGGCCTGGGCAGGAAGGGGGTAAAAGTGCCCAGTATTGAAGTGGTTAAAGTGACTGAATACATCCTTTGACAGGACAATTAATGGTCTGCAACAACCAGAGAAACATTTCTGTGTACATGACAGTGGAAATAATAGTTAAAAGAATAAGTACATTCCAGGGGCAGACTGACAACTCATGGGGCCCCCGGGCAATAGGGGATCATGGGGCCCCTGTGTCCTTGCCCAAACTCAAAAAAGCCTATGAAAAGGTACCAGGGGCATCTCATGGGGCCCCCTACTGTCCCCGGGTCCTCGGGCAGTGGCCAAGTTTCCAAATGGTTAGTCCGCCCCTGGTACATTCTCATATGTGCATCACGTCAGAAGCATAGATGACTTGTTCCTGCAACACAAAATGTTTAAAGTATATGTAAATCCAATTACTAAAATCTCACGTAAGCTTTATCATGTAACTGTAATGCAAAAAGAAGTCTTGAAATTTTTAAATCTGTAGTTTTTATTAAGATAATACCTTGTGATACTGCCATGAAGGTCCTTGTTCAGGTTATGGGGTAACAACCCTCCGTTCCTTTCCCATAATTGTCTCTTCTTTGTCATGCTGTCACACAGGATTTGATTGGAATCTACAAGGCATGGTCCTCTGTTATTACCATCAGAAAACGTGCCATGAAAAATGCCATACTACTGTCGCAAGAGTACAGGCATGTAGACAGGAAACAGATAAAGAGACGTTGCTGGAGCTCAGCAGCAATGAGATGCAACAAAGAATGAAAAAAGGAGGAACAAGTACTTTATTTAAAAAATGTTTATGATGCATATTCTTGCTCAAAATGTCATTTAGCTGTGGTTTACATTTATTACAGTGCAATATTATTATCATTTGAAGAAACATTTTATGTCAGTACTCTCATTTACCAAAGCAGAAAGGATTAAAACAAGAATTTGGACACAAATAATGACAAAAGGAAAAGAGGGCAAAGAGTGAAAAATAAAACAGATTCATCAGGAATATTATTCAATATTAATAGCTTATCAGGGTTGGGGGTTGAGCATAAAAGGATGGTGGTAGACATACCTGTCTTGCCAATTTCACACTCTCTGCTCTGACATCTGGTGTGGAGCAGGACAGTTCGGCCTAGCTGCCCTAACATTACAGGCACTTCGTTTTCAGAGCGATGGAGGTCCTCTGAAAACATTATCTGGGGAGGTTAAAGGCACAAAGCTTAATTTTGTATTCAGTTATAAAAGTAGCATTTTCTTTTTGTTTTTCTGTGTATTTAAAAAAAAAAAAGAATTTTCTACATTTCAGTGCAGAAGAATACAAATCGTCTGGCAGTATTTTCTGATAACAAGCTGCATTCATCTTGCCATTCATTTTCACGAGATTCCCTATGCCTTTAGGACACCCACCCCCCAAAAAAAAAAACATTAAGCCACCACCATGATTCACAGTTGAGATGGTATTCTTGTCGCTATAGACCTTGTTGACCCCTCTCCAAACATAGCGCTTATGGTTATGACTATAAAGGTCCATTTTGATATCACCACTCCCGATTACAGTGTGCCAGAAGCTATGAGGCATGTCAAGGTGTTGTCGGGCATTGGAAACCGGGCTCTTTTTGTGGCATTAGCACAGTAAAGGCTTCTTACTGGCAGCTTGACCATGTAGCTCATTTTTCATCATAATGTGCTCCTTGAAACAACCACACCATCTTTCCAGAGCAGCCTGTATTTCTCCTGAGGTTACTTTTGGGTTTTTCTTTGTATCTCAAACAATTCTTCTGGCAGTTGTGGCTGCTGCTATATGGGATGTGAAATAGAGATCCAGCCACCAAGTTACATCTGCAAAATACAGTTGTGCTCAAACGTTTGCACACAGAAATCATGAAATTTTGACATTGCTATTGAAAATATGACTGATCATCTTCTAAAAAAATTATAGTGATCATATGAAGCTATTTATTATCACATAGTTGTTTGGCTCCCTTTAACCACTTGCCCCCCCCCCCCCCCCCCCCGCCCTATAGCAGAAACACTGTTATAGGGCGGCAAAATTGCTGAAAGTCACGTATATTAATGTGATTTGCATTTCTGGGTAGGGGGCGTGCACCACTCTACCCATGCCACTATTGGCAGCTACAGATGTCAATCACCAGGTCCCGATCCAAGATGTTTCCCAAGTAAAACACACACAACACATTATGTAAAATAGCACACAGTTAACCCTTTGATCGCCCCAGATGTTAACCCCTTCCTGCCCAGTGTCATTATTACAGTGTTAGTGCTTTTTATTAGCACTGATCACTATAATAGTGTCATTGGGATGTCAGTGGCAGTTATTTACCACCCAGTCATTTCAGTATATATACCGCCATTTGTAGACGCTATAATGTAAACCAATTTATTTACACGTATTGGAATTTTTTTTAGCAAAGACATGTAGCAGAATATATTTTGGTCTACATTTACGATGAAATTTGATTTTTAATATTTTTTTACTGGATACGTTTTATAGCAAAAAGTCCCAAAGATTTTTTTTTCAAAATTGTCGGTCTGTTTTTGTTTATAGCGCACAAATACCACCAAAAAAGCTCTATTTGTGGGGAAAAAAAGGATATAAAGTTAATTTGAGTGCAGTGTTGCATGACCGTGCAATTGTCAGTTAAAGTAATGCAGCGCCGTATCGCAAAAAATGGCCTGGTTATGAAGGGGGGTAAATCCTCTGGAGGGCAAGTGGTTAAATCATAATGATAACAGAAATCACCCAAATGGCCATAATCAAAAGTTTACATACCCTGGAATGTTTGGCCTTGATACAGACACACAAGGTGACACACAGGTTAAAATGGCAATTAAAGGTTAATTTTCTACATCTATGGCTTTTTAAATTGCAATTAGTGTCTGTGTATAAATAGCCAATGAGTTTTTTAGCTCTCACGTGGATGCACTGAGCAGGCTAGATACTGAGCCATGGGGCGCAGAAAAGAACTGTCAAAAGACCTGTGTAAAAAGGTAATGGAACGTTATAAAGATGGAAAAGGTAATAAAAAGATATCCAAAGCCTTCAATATGCCAGTCAGTACTGCTCAGTCACTTATTAAGAAGTGTAATATTCGGGGATCTCTTGATACCAAGCCAAGGTCAGGTAGACCAAGAAAAATTGCTGCCAAAACTGTCAGAATTGTTTGGGATACAAAGAAAAACCCCACAGGGAACCTTGGGAGAAATACAGGCTGCTCTGGAAAAAGATGGTGTTGTAGTTTCAAGGAGCACAATACAACGATACTTGAACAAGAATGAGCTACATGATCAAGTTGCCAGAAAGAAGCCTTTACTGCACCAATGCCACAAAGAAGCCCAGTTACAATATGCTCAACAACACCTAGACATGGTTCACAGCTTCTGGCACACTGTAATCTGGATTGATGAGACCAAAATAGAGCTTTATGGTCACAACCATAAGCGCTCTGTTTGAAGAGGGGTCAACAAGTTCTATAGCGACAAGAATACCATCCCCACTTGTGAAGCATGGTGGTGGCTCACTGATGTTTTGGATATGTGTGAGCTCTAAAGGTATGGAGAGTCTTGTGAAAATTAATTGCAAGGTGAATGCAGCATGTTATTAGAACATACTGCCAGACAATTTGCATTCTTCAGGGAAGCCTATCCTGCCCTCAGCTAATAATGGAATCTTCTATTCCTCCTACCACTCCATCCCCCATAGTTATTACCTTTTGTACCACTAGCCCCTCCCTCTTAGATTGTAAGCTCCAAGGAGCAGGGCCCTCCTAACCCTCTTGTATTGAACTGTATTGTTGCTGTATTGTCTCCCGTTATATTGTAAAGTGCTGAGCAAACTGTTGGCGCCATATAAATCCTGTATAATAATAATAATTAGAATAATAATTCTTCTGCATGAAGGCTATGCATGGGAAACTCTTGGGACTTTCCAGCATGACAATGACCCTAAGCATAAGGCCAAGTTGAGCCTCTAGTGGTTACAGCAGAATTAGGTGAAGTTTTGGAGTGACCATCGCAGTCTCCTGACCTTAATATTACCTATCTACTCTGTAGAGATCTCAAGATTCAAGCAACGCACCAAAGACTTTGCATGACCTAGAAGCATTCTGTCAAGATGAATAGGCAGCTATACCACCTGCGAGAACTATTACAAAAGATTGCACGGTCATTGATGGTAAAGGGGGCAATACACAGTATTAAGAACTAAGGGTATGAAGACTTTTGAACAGGGGTCATTTCATTTGTTTACTTCTTGCCATGCTTTGTTTTATTTTTGTGCCATTCTGTTATGACCTACAGCTGAATATATACACTTTTGAGCACAAATGTACTAGCTGAAGTTTTATGTCACTGGGAATATGTAGTCGCTACACACGTAATAAAGATCAGCTTGATATTAATAATCTTATCATCATGTGTTTTTATGTTTTAAACCCCAATTTCTATGCATACCTTGTAATTAGATACGTATGTACATTGGGGTAGACATATTTGTCCTTTATATATGAAGACTTGGCCTGCTTTGTAGTGCTGCCCAGTGGTTGTGCTTCACTGCTCCATCTCACAATGGAGCACTGGAAACAATGCAATGCTTATGTGTTTTTTTTTCTGTTGGTTTAATTAGATGGCTTTGTGTCTTTTTTTATACTTGACTAACCATGAAACTATGTGTTCGATATTTTCAATCGTTAAGCAGGAAAGCAAAGTAAATGCAATGCAAAGCAGAGCTCCATTTAACAGCTCATTGGCAAATTTCTATTTTTAATAAATTGGAAAAATATGAAAAACAAGCATGTAAAAATGTGAAGTCACACAATAGTAAAATTGTATGGTAAACACTACAACTCATGTCTACACTGAAAATATATTACATTTTGCCCTTAGGTATTTGTAAAGCTGAATAAAGGATATATTGGGGAAAAAAACAGGAAAATAAGTTGTAACAAAAAAGAAAGAGGATGTTAGGAGATGATGGAACAAGCAAGAAAGAAAATGAGACAAATTGACAGAGAAATCTGGTCACACAAACACAGAGGACGGGACACAGTCATCCCCCAGTTGTAAAGTTTTCAAGTTCAATGTGTTTATTTATTTTCTCCAAGTTAGATGTCAAAAGTTTAACAAGCTCGTTCTATTGTTCTGGTCACGTAGTGGGTCCAGGCAGTGAGTCACCTGATACAGTGAGACAACAGTGACCTAAATTCACAAATGCAAAGGGGACAAAAAATAAATTCATAATAATCACAAGGATGTGTGAGCGAGAGAGAAAGGAAGGGGAGGAGGTGGTACAAATTAGGGCATAGAAGGAGCTATTTATTCAAAACCTCCCCAGAATCTCCTGCTGGGCCACCCACAGCTGTCCATGAGCAACCTGATGGCTTACGCCAACTATGACATCATATAACCTATAACCCCATTGCCAACTCAAAGTGAACTGTCCTCATGTGACGTGCCTGGGAAATAATCAGTGCTTGCAACATTTGCCACTCCAACTTGTCTGTCTTATTTCATCCTGTACAGAAACATCTGCAAGAAGTTGTAATCACAACCACTGAAATCTGTGATAGCTAAGAAAGAAATTGATGGGTAGTATGGAAGAGACTAGTAGCATTGCTACAGGGGGGCAAGGGCCCCCCTAGGTTATTCCTTGCCCCCTGTGTGCCCCTCCACTAAATTAGGCTGCCAGGCAGTGGAGGAACTATCAGGGTCACAGTGAGCAGACTTTGGTGTTCCGCCACCTGAGGGGGACCCTGAAAAGTGGAATGGGTGCCCGCTGCCATCATAGGTAGTATTAGGGTCCCTCCTGCATGCCCAAGCACCCGTGCACCCAGTGTAGTTGCTAGGGGGTACGGACTGCACCATGGTGACACCCGCCATAAGGGTGACACCCAGGGTTGTCTTTGCCATGAGGCAAAAGGGTGCTTGGAGGCCCCAGCATTCAGAGGAGGAAGATGTAACTTCCTCCTCTAGAGCTGCCTCATCTCTAGTGCTGTGCTTACCGAATCCAGGCTTACTGCTGACAACGGAACAGGCCGGGAGTCTGAGGGGACCTGTCGTCTGGACCAGGGCACTGCTGGTGAGGTGACTGGCCGGAAGTCTGAGGGGACCTGTCGCCTGGACCAGGACACTGCTGCTGAGCTGACTGGCCGGAAGTCTGAGGGGGGAAAGTAAGCAGAGGTGTCTGGCTCCAGCAGCTGCACACAGCGGAGGGGGGAGGGGACAGAGATCCCACAGGTGTACTCTAGAGCAGGGGTGTCAAACTGGCAGCCCTCCAGCTGTTGCCAAACTACAAGTCCCATCATGCCTCTGCCTTTGGGAGTCATGCTTGTAACTGTCAGTCTTGCAATGCCTCATGGGACTCATTGGTGGTCTAGAGGGAGGAAGGATAGGCTATGCCAGTTCCTAGAGCTGTGTACACCGACAGCAACATCACCACACCATCCACAGTACTTGTGTATTATGTCTGCAGTCTCTGTTCCTTTCCTGTACTATGTCTGCAGTCTCTGACCATCTCTTATATTATGTGTGCAGTCTCTGACCATCTCTGGTACTATGTCTGCATTCTCTGACCATCTCTTATATTATGTGTGCAGTCTCTGACCATCTCTGGTAGTATGTCTGCAGTCTCTGATCCTTATCTGTAATATACTTGCAGGCTCTGAATATCTCCTGTAGTATGTCTGCAGTCTCTGACCATCTCCTGTAGTATGTCTGTAGTGTCTGACCATGTCCTGTACTATGTCTGCAGTCTCTGACCATCTTCTGTAGTATGTCTGCAGCCTCTGATTCTCTCCTGTAATATGTCAGCAGTCTCTAACCATCTCCTGTAGTAGGTCTACAGCCTCTGATTCTCTCCTGTAATATGTCAGCAGTCTCTAACCATCTCCTGTAGTAGGTCTACAGCCTCTGATTCTCTCCTGTAATATGTTGGCAGTCTCTAACCATCTCCTGTAATATTTCTGCAGTTTCTGTCTGATCCTCTCCTGTATTATTTCCATAGTCTCTGATCATCTCCTGTAGTATGTCTGCAGTCTCTGACCATGTCCTGTAGTATGTCTGCAGTCTCTGATCATCTCCTGTAGTATGTCTGCAGTCTCTGACCATCTCCTGTGGTATTTCTGCAGTCTCTGACCATCTCCTGTAGTATATCTGCAGTCTCTGACCATCTCCTGTAGTATGTCTGCAGACTCTGACTCTCCCCTGTAATATGTCTGCAGTCTCATACCATCTCAGGTAGTATTTCTGCAGTTTCTGATCCTCTCCTGTATTATTTCCCTAGTCTCTGATAATCTCCTGTAGTATGTCTGCAGTCTCTGATCATCTCCTGTAGTATATCTGCAGTCTCTGATCATCTCCTGTAGTATTTCTGCATTCTCTGACCATCTCCTTTAGTATGTCTGCAGACTCTGATTCTCCTCTGTAATACGTCTGCAGTCTCTAACCATCTCATGTAGTATTTCTGCAGTTTCTGATCCTTTCCTGTATTATTTCCATAGTCTCTGACCATGTCCTGTAGTATGTCTGCAGTCTCTGATCATCTCCTGTAGTATGTCTGCAGTCTCTGACCATCTCCTGTGGTATTTCTGCAGTCTCTGACCATCTCCTGTAGTATATCTGCAGTCTCTGACCATCTCCTGTAGTATGTCTGCAGACTCATACCATCTCAGGTAGTATTTCTGCAGTTTCTGATCCTCTCCTGTATTATTTCCCTAGTCTCTGATAATCTCCTGTAGTATGTCTGCAGTCTCTGATCATCTCCTGTAGTATATCTGCAGTCTCTGATCATCTCCTGTAGTATTTCTGCAGTCTCTGACCATCTCCTTTAGTATGTCTGCAGACTCTGATTCTCCTCTGTAATACGTCTGCAGTCTCTAACCATCTCATGTAGTATTTCTGCAGTTTCTGATCCTTTCCTGTATTATTTCCATAGTCTCTGATAATCTCCTGTAGTATGTCTGCAGTCTCTGATCATCTCCTGTAGTATGTCTGCAGTCTCTGACCATCTCCTTTAGTATGTCTGAAGTCTCTGATCATCTCCTGTAGTATATGTGCAGTCTCTGACCATCTCCTGTACTATGTTTGCAGTCTCTGACCATCTCCTTTAAAATGTCTGCAGGCTCTGACCATCTCCTGTACTATGTCTACAGTCTCCGATCCTCTCCTGTACTATGTCTGCAGTCTCAAACCATCTTCTGTACTATGTCTACAGTCTCTGATCATCTCCTTTGTTATGTCTGCAGTCTCTAAGCATTTCCTGTAGTATGTCTGCAGACTCTGATTCTCTCCTGTAATATGTCTGCAGTCTCTGATCATCTTCTGTAGTATGTCTGCAGTATCTGATCCTCCCCGTAGTATTTCTGCAGTCTCTGATCCACTCCTGTAGTATGTCAGCAGTCTGTGACCACCTCCTGTAGTATTTCTGCAGTCTCTGACCATCTCCTGTAGTATTTCTGCAGTTTCCGATACTCTCCTGTAGTATGTCTGCAGTCTCTGACATTCTCCTGTAGTATTTCTGCAGTCTTTGGCCATCTCCTGTATTATGTTTTCAGTCTCTGACCATCTCTTGTATTATTTCCATAGTCTCTGACCATCTCCTGTAGTATGTCTGCAATCTTTGACCATCTCCTGTAGTATGCCTGCAGTCTTCGATCCTGTCCTGTACTATGTCTGCAGTCTCCGATCATCTACTGTACTATGTCTGCAGTCTCTGATCATCTCCTGTAGTATGTCTGCAGTCTCTAACCATCTCCTGTAGTATGTCTGCAGTCTCTAACCATCTGCTGTAGTATGTCCGCAATCTTTGAACATCTCTGGTAGTATTTATGCAGCCTCTAACCATCTCCTGTAGTATTTCTGCAGTCTCTGATCCTCTCCTGTAGTATGTTTGCAGTCTCTGACCATCTTCTGTACTATGTCTGCAGTCATAGTGTGTTTGCAATCTCTGATCCTCTCCTGTAGTATTTCTGCAGGCTGTGACCCTCTCCTGTAGTATGTCAGCAGTCTGTAACCATCTTCTGTAGTATTTCTGTAGTCTCTGACCACCTCCCATAGTATGTTTGAAGTCTCTGAGCATCTTCTGTACTATGTCTGCAGTCTCTGATCATCTCCTGTAGTATATCAGCAGTCTGTAACCATCTCATGTAGTATTTATGCAGTCTCTGATCACCTCCTGTAGTATGTCTGAAGTCTCTGACCATCTGCTGTAGTATGTCCACAGTCTTTGACCATCTCTGGTAGTATTTCTGCAGCCTCTGATCCTCTCCTGTACTATGTCTGCAGTCCCTGACCAACTCCTGTAGTATGTCTGCAGTCTCTGATCTTGTCCTGTAGTGTGTCTGCAGTCTCTGGTCCTCCCCTGTAGTATTTCTGCAGTCTATGACCACCTCCTGTAGTATTTCTGCAGTCTCCGATTCTCTCCTATACTATGTCTGCAATCTCTGACCATCTCCTTTAGTATGTTTGCAATCTCTGATCCTCTCCTGTAGTATGTCTGCAGTATCTGACCATCTCCTCTAGTATGTCTGCAGACTCTGAGTGTTTTCCTCTCCTCCTCAGGTCTGAAGCAATACCTGAAGAAGAAAAGAAAACTCTTGAAAGCTTGTCTTTTAAGCGTTAGGTTAGTACAATAAAAAGGTAACATTGCATACTGCATTACTCTTGTGTAATGTAATCTTATTTATATATACTTATTTAGTTTTTTTTTAATAGTTTGATTTAATGGTGAAAATTATTAGCGCCCCCCCTCCCAGTTTGACGCTACTGGAGTAGGCTGGAAGCTACAGGTCAGTGAGTTTAACCACTCGTCCCTCCGGGTGGACGCCATATGGCGTCCTTACAGGCACGCGCATTGCATGCAGTTGTATACAATGGATGGCTTCCTTTCATGCCATCCATTGTATACAAGTGTATCTAGCTGTGAATGGTCACAGCGATCACATGCACAAGCTGGGCCAATCACAGCCCAGCTGTGTCATGTGATTATCTGTGGCCAAATCACAGCTAAGCACAAAAAAAAAACCCCTGAATGAATTCATTCAGGTAAATGCTTGCTTATAGCGAAGAAATTCTTTGCTATAAGCAAATTGTGTAAAAACAAAAAATACTGATCACTTCCCCAAAGTAGTATAATGTTACTATTGTAACATTGTACTACTTTGGTCATAGTGAAATAAGAAAAAATCTTAAAAAAGAGCAAAAAAGTTAATTAAAAGTAATAAAAAATTGTAGAAAAATGTAAAAAAAATTGTCAAATTTTTTTTTTCATCTGTCACCAGTCAGTGTCCCTGATCACCGCCATGCCAGTTATATGATGACGCTGTACTGCACTGGTGACAGTATGTAAAAAAAAAATAGTGAAAATATTTTTTTTAATTTCTTCATTTCCGAATAATTATGACAAAAAAATTACAACTTCAAAAACTTGCCATGCCTCTTATGAAGTACGTCGGACTGTCTACTTTGCAAAAAGGGGTCATTTGGGGGATATCTGTACTGTTCTGACATTCTTGGACCTCAAGAAATTAGAATGGCCGTCAGTACTTCAGAATTGATCAATTTTCAGATATATCCTGTAGTTTGTGAACTCTATAACTTTCCCACAGACTAAATAATACATCCTAATTTGGGTTATTTTCACCAAAAAAATGTAGTAGAATACATTTTGGCCTAAATTTATGAAGAACAGCGGCGTGGCCAGGCGCATGGAGCGATAGGCAGTACATCTGCTTTGCTCCTGGCCCAGACCTTCCACTAAGGCTTCTTCTCCCTCGCAGGCTATCTTCCGCCCTCCTTATGGGCAAGCATCAACACAGGACGGAGTATAACGGCGGAAGGTCCAGCGGCAATTTACAGCGCTTCCTGACCCGATCCTCGTCTGAGTCCTCGGGTGAACCTGCCAGCAGGATGGCGCCGGCACCTCTCTCCTCCTCGCCCCCCAGGGACTCTGGGCTCCAGGACGGTGGCCAGGTAAGCCCTCAGGGCTCCATCTCTCCACAAGGGGATCCAGCCATCAATTTGCAGGCCACACAGAGCATACAGGGCACACAGAGCATACAGGGCACACAGAGGCCACGCAGCCCTTCCCCAGCATCTCTCTGCTCTGAGGATGGCTGAGACCTGCAGTCCCACATGCGGTCCCTACAAACTCATCAAATCTCTCCCTACAAAAGAGGATTTTTAACTTTATGTGAAACATATTGAAAATACGCACAAACAGGAAATCTCTGATCTTAAACAAGATATCTGTGTGCGTATGGAAGAGATTGAAAATACCGCCGACGGCCTGTGTAACACTTTACAATCCCATGAAGAGACCATTAATTCTCATACGATCTTAATACATCAGCTCATGTACCAACCAGATGACATTGAGAACAGGAACCACTGTCCTGATCAGAGGCATTCCAGAATCTGTTGAACCTAAAAATTTGGCTGCCGCGGTTACCGCCATATTCAATCAACTACTCCAGCAACCTAAGGATACCTATATTGAGTTGGACCGCGTACATCGCACCATGGGCCCCAGAAACCCTGATCCATCTTTTGTTCGGGATACACTATGCAGGGTCCACTACTTCAAGGTCAAGGACGCCATTATGCGTTTAACTTTCCTACAGACTAAATAATACATCCTAATTTGGGTTAATTTCACCAAAGAAATGTAGTAGAATACATTTTGGCCTAAATTTATGAACAACTATTTATTTGCAAATTTTATAACAGAATCAAAGAAAAACGTGGGTTTTTTTTCAACATTTTTGCACTTTTTTGTTAATTTAGCAAAAAATAAAAACCCCAGTGGTGATTAAATACTACCAAAAGAAAGCTCTAGTTGTGTGAAGAAAATGATAAAATTTTAGTTTGGATACAATGTTGTATGACCGCACAATTGTCATTCAAAATGTGAGAGCGCTGAAACCTGAAAATTGGCCTGGGCAGGAAGGGGGTAAAAGTGCCCGGTATGGAAGCGGTTAACATATGTAGCAGCAAAATTTATAGAATCATTCCTAAAGGGAAGGATCAGTGATCATTTTAAAGACAACTTGCTGGGCTCAAAGCAACATAGATTTACTGGAGGCAGATCATGTCAGACTAATCTGATTGCATTTTCTTATTATATCACAAATGTTGTGGACATAGCATATCTTGATTTCATCAATGCATTTCATACAGTTCCACATGACGATTGTATGTAAAAGTTGTACAAGCTAGAACTTAAAGCAGAATTATAAGCAAAACTAATTTCTTGAGGACCCCCAGGTCACCAGAACTAGTGTCCCCATTGGAAGATTTCTCCTCTGTTACTTTTCTGGGGACAATCCAAAATTTTGGATTTGGGAACGTACATTTTTTACTTTACTTTCAATGATAATGGTTAGCAGGCCAAATAGAGAGGGTGAATCTCCCTAACGGGGGCACAGACAGTGATAATACCGGACAGGTGTTCTAATCCTTCTCCACTCTATCCAAAATGTCAAAAAGAGTTTTGCCTTATACTTTAATCCTTGTGTTATTCAGTGCACATGCAGCTGGCTGAAGGATAGATACCAGAGAGTGGTTGTAAATGGGGTTCGTTCTTAACAGAAATGAATCACTAGTGGTATGCCACAAGGTTCTGTACCAGGTCCTGTACAGGGGCAGACTGACAACTCATGGGGTCCCCAGGCAATAGGGGATCATGGAGCCCCTGTGTCCTTGCCCAAACTCAAAAAAGCCTATGAAAAAGGTACCAGGGGCATCTCATGGGGCCCCCTACTGACCCCGGGCCCTCGGGCAGTGCCCGAGTTTCCAAATGGTCAGTCCGCCCCTGGTCCTGTACTAATTAATCTGTTTGTAACTGATATAACTGAAGGTTTTGTGGGCAAGGTTTGTTATTTTGATAATGACACAAAGGGTTAATATTCTTGAAGGTACCTGTAACACATAACCTAATTTGGCATTGCTGGAAGATTACTCAATGCAGTGGAAACTGCAGTTCAACATCTCTAAATGCAAAATAATGCACCTAGGGAAAAAAACATCCTCATATAGAGTACAATATTGGGATACAGTGTTGGCTAGAGCTACAGGGATAAAAGATTTGGGTGTACTTATTTCAGATGATTGCAAAATGAGCAAACAGTGTGAACTGGCAGTGTGAAACATAAATAGAATACTAGGATGGATCACTAGAGGGGTCACCAGCAGGGGAAAGGTGGTCCTGATTCCCCTACATAGATTTTTTAAATCAGATTTTATTTAGAAACAAAAATTTTTTTCCTATTACATAGTAACATAGAGACAAACTGTCACACAGGACAGAAAGACTGAGAAGGAAACAGAAGAAAAACAGGGAGCACAAAAAATAATCAAGGTACAGCACTAAACCCAGAGATTCCCATTTTTAAAACAACGGTGTCATTGTGAGAAAGTTTGATGATTCCACAAACAGACAATGCACCCACAAAGCAAGAGGAAAAATAGTATTCTTAGTAGAAAACAATAGATTGATACATGGGGTTTGATTTACTAAAACTGGAGAGTGCAAAATCTGGTGCAGATGGTCATGGTAGCCAACCAGCTTCTAACTTCAGCTTGTTCAATTAAATTTTGAAAAAGTGGAAGCTAATTGATTTCTCTGTAGAGCTGCACCAGATTTGGCACTCTCCAGTTTTAGTAAATCTCCCCCTTGATGTCTATCAATTTAGCCTTGATGGCATTACATTTGCATATTGTATTATAGAGGAGGCATCTATGTTTTCCAAATAAGATACATCTATTTATTTCAGATTTCCACTCTTCTACTATTGGTGGATTAGCAGATACCCATTTCAAAACAAGTATTTTCAGTGCAATAAAAAGTGATCTTATGACTGCTAAGGTTAAATTGTCATCCAATGCTGTGGATTCAATATATTCTAGGTTACACATAATAGGGTCAGGGGCTAGAATTATACCATACAGATCATTTAAGATAGTAATAACTCCATTCCAATAGCATCTAAGCTTTGGGCACTACCACATTGCATCTGGCTCAATCCTGTGAATCCTCTCTGAGACCAATTTTATGAAGGAAGTCCAGTGTACGATACACTCTGTGCAGAATACAAATATGCGCCCTATATACTGTAGATCTTTTTTTTTTTAATCTAAACGAGTTTTATTATCAAGATAATAGAGAAATTGGAACAGTACTTACAGAAACCACAATGACATTACTGTAACAGCAGGATTACACATAAATAGAACAATGTGGATATGCAGATCCCATAATAAACAGAATAACAGAAATGGTAATCAAACAAAACAGAGACCACAAGGATCCAAAACCTTCTTAACAATATCTTGCTTTTTCCTTTGTATGTCTTTTTCCTTCCCAACCAGATGCAAACAGAAATGGGGGAAAGGAACAAAGCCCAAAACATGTAATCAAACAATAGAAAAAAAAAACACATCAACAACAACCTCTGGTTCACCCAAGACGTCTCATCAAAAAGAATGGGAGATGCACATGAACTCCCCCAGGGGGAAGAGTGGAGCCACACACCTGATGTAAAATATTACACCTGCAAAACTCGGTCCACTATCAATTGAGGAGGGGTGAGCCCAGGTATATCCAGCCAACCTTGCCATACCTGCTGAAACTTACGTAAAGCATTGCGATGTTGGTACGCGAGTTTCTCCCGTGGGAGTAAAAAATTAACAATCTATCCATTGCTTACTAGTCGGAGGAGCCGACGATAACCAGTACCTTGCTATCAACTTTCTAGCCAGATATAAAAGTCTAGATACCATAATATACCCTCCTGGTTAGAACAGTTCTTGGTCCAGTGCCCCCAACAGACAATGAAAGGGATCCTGGGGAACAGTATATTACAATACTAGAGAAATAAATTGGAGAACTTCACTCCAATATCTATGTAACTTGGGGCAATGCCAGAGCATATGAATGAAATCACCCTGCTGGACCCTACACCTCGGACAATCAGGTGAGTCCCGCCTGCCCCACCGATACAGTTGCATAGGGGTCCTATACGCTTGATGGAGAATAAACAATTGACACAATTTATGAGAGGGAGAAAGAGAAATTCCTGGAACAGATTCCAGGGCAGCATCCCAGACATCTCCAGCCAACTCTCCAATATCCCCGGGACCACTGCGCCCTGCTCCGCAGACTAGCTTGATCCTGTACTGTGGACAATAGCTGGGAATACTGTAGATCTTTAGTTATCCCTAAAAGGGTCACTAGCAGGAAGACGGAGGTCCTGATTCCTCTATATAGATCTTTAGTTATACCTCATTTAGAATACTGTGTCTAGCCCTGGAGACTTCACTTACAGAAAGATATTAATATGATAGACAGGCAAAGAAAATGATGAAAGGTCTGAAGGATAAAACATATCAGGAGAGACATTAGGAACTTAATATGTACAGCCTTGAGGAAAGAAGGGAAAGGGGAGACATGACTGAAACCTTTAAATACATTAAGGACAATAAGGTTCGGAAGGGCAGTATGTTCAATATGAATCTAAGGTCAAGAACACGGGAACATGTCCTTAAACTAGCAGGGAGAGTGTTCTAAATACATTTTAGAAAGTATTTTTTACTGAAAGAGTAGTAGATGCTTAGAACAGACTTCCAGGAGTGGCTACATTCGCTTTGTTTTGTAGCAACAGTCACCTTAGGATGTACACTCCTGATTACGCACTGCATGCCTGCACCTTCTGTCTGAGCCAACCAACTAAGCCGCAAACACCTGTGCTGTATGGCTAGAAATGGCCCACTTCATCACTAGGGGCCCATACAACTAGGAGCCACTGCTAGGAGAAGAGGTGAGTAATAAACTTTTTTTTTCAAAAAAAGCAGTTTACTGTTCCTGCAGGACACAATAGTCATTTCTTTTGTTTCCAAATGTACCAATCTTCTTTATATTACATATGTTATGAAAACAACTGTTTTATTTTTCTCTTAGTTTTATAATTCAGACCTCATGTATTATATTTGCAATTTACAACAATAAAGTATAACTGCACTTTCACTGAAAGGTGGACATTTGTCCCTGAAGCTTTGTGAAAATGCTATTCTGCTATAATCTGTTTCCTTTATAGAATAGGCTTGTCTTTCCAGCAATACTGCATGTAGCCTACAGACTGAGTACTGACTGCTCATCATTCAGCTCAATGGAGAGCAACTCTACCATTTCCAAACACTACACTCTAATTTTGGCTAAGACCAGCTTGTTTACAGTATAAAAGAGTACAAGGCTGGGACATGCTGGTAGAAAAAGGATTTCTATCCAATCTTAAAATGGTTGTAAACCTCTGAAATGAAAAATGAATAGAGCGTATCCCTCTATAGCACTTGTGTCAAACACAGGGCCCGTGGGCTGAATCCAGCCCACCAGGCCATTTTATGTGGCCCTCGCACCTCTCCTGCAGATCCCCCCTTGTCACCTCCCCCATCAGATCCTGTGCTTCTCCATGCAGTCACAGCACACCCTTCTCTTCACCTCCCCTGGTCTCAGCATTCAGCTGACTCCAGCCTCCTCTGGACCTCCTCCTGAACCTGCACTTTCTGCTTCCCAGCTGCAACCCCAGCTTATTCCCAGTAGCAGCACAA
Organism: Staurois parvus; assembly: GCF_062004578.1. Classification (NCBI taxonomy): domain Eukaryota; kingdom Metazoa; phylum Chordata; class Amphibia; order Anura; family Ranidae; genus Staurois; species Staurois parvus. The sequence continues at coordinate 14,774,718 of NW_028317813.1, forward strand.
GGAAAGGGGATTGCACTGTAGTGTAAGGGAGGGTGAGAGACTCTTGACTTCTGATGGTGGTGTGGGGGGGGAGCTCTTGATATCTGATGTAAGGGGGAAGGGTGCTCTGGACATCTAGATTTACAGATACAACCGGCCCTTCAAGAACAACCATAATGCTGATGTGGCACACAATGAAATTGAGTTTGACACACCTTCTCTATAGCATGCAAACCAAAGCATCAAGTGTGATTCTGTTTGCTCTATCAATCCTCTGGTATCTTTATGATTCACTTCTGGCAGGTCATGCCAACACCACAGAATCTTGGGGGACATTCCCATCCCCCACTAGCACACAGCAGGTGAATGACAGTCTCTGCTCTGCATGTTTCTCTATGAGACTGAGTAAAAGAGGGTGTGCTTTTTCCTCCACTCTGGTCTCAGATTACACTCAGCTCTCCTCTTTATGCTGTGCAGTGTGTGACATCAGATCCCCGCCCCCAGCCGCTGAGAAATATAGCCTTTGATCTGTGTGTTTTAAATACTGTAAAGAAGAAATATAAATGTACAAATGTATAATGTTTTTTGAAAGTGAAACTACACTTTCTGTTTTAAACTTAAGCCTGTATAAAGAAATGTATAAATTTGTTATGTTCTACTTGAAAATTAGGTTCAAAATTATTGAAATATTGTAAAATACTATTTTCTGAAAAATAAAACTCAGGTTTCATAGCATTGGGAGTGAAATGATCAGCTTTTCACCATGAACCATTGTTTTTTTATCAGTTCTTTGACGGATATATTATATTTTGCATGTGCACAGTTTACAAGCAAAAGGTAAAACAAGGTGAAATCTTCCCTTCATATATAATAAACCATACCATCTGTGACCCATTTCAAGATGCAACCTTTCACCTTTGCTCCGCAGAGGTTTTGGTGTGAAGTCACAGAGGTTGGTCGACAGCCAGAAAAATGATGGAGAGGATGGATACCATATTTGACACTTTTGCATGTTTGTCTAATACTTATGGAATAAGCCATGCTAAAATAAATGGAGTATATACTCTACATTGTACACAATAGAATCCATCATGTTTCTTACCACTATGAGAAGGCAAAAGGATGAATCCCTTTGCAGAGCAGTTAATAAACTAATGAGTCATCTGTACAGTTGTGCTCAAATGTTTGCATACCCTGGCAGAAATTGTGAAATTTTGGCATTGATATTGAAAATATGACGGATCATGCCACAAAATGCTCTTTTATTGAAGGATGATGATCATATGAAGCCATTTATTATCAAATAGTTGTTTGGCTCCTTTTTAAATCATAATGATAACAGAAATCACCCAAATGGCCATGATCAAAAGTTTACATACCCTGGAATGTTTTGCCTTGGTACAGACACACAAGGTGACACACACGGGTTAAAATGCCAATTAGAAGTTAATGTCCCACATCTGTGGCTTTTTAAATTGCAATTAGTGTCAGTGTATAAATAGTCAATGAGTTTGTTAGCTCTTACGTGGAAGCACTGACTAGGTTAGATACTGAGCCATGGGGATCAGAAAAGAACTGTCAAAAGTCCTGCGTAAAAAGGTAATGGAACTTTATAAAGATGGAAAGATAAAGATGGAAAAGGACGTAAAAAGATGTCCAAAGTCTTAAATATGCCAGTTATCACTTCCACTAAGAAGTAGAAAATGCAGGGACCTCTTGATACCAAGCCAAGTACAGGTAGACCAAGAAAGATTGCAGCCACAACTGCCAGAAGAATTGTTCGGGATACAAAGGGAAACCCATAGGTAACCAAAAGAAAAATACAGGCTGCTCTGGAAAAAAACAGTGTGGTTGCTTTGAAGGAGCATAATATGATGACACTTGAACAAAAATGAGCTGCATGGTCGAGGTGCCAGAAAGAAGCCTGTACTACATCAATGACACAAAAAGGCCTGGTTAGGCATGTCAAGGTGTTGTCAGGCATATTGTAACTGGGCTTTTTTGTGGCATTGGTGCAGTAAAAGCTTCTTTCTGGCACCTCGACCAAACATTTCATTTTTGTTCAAGTATCACCGTATTGTACTCCTTAAATTGATGTTGCACTAATCACAATAATTCCACAGACATTGCAAAACAAATAATGAGACGAGAAGACAATAGATGATACAACATAACATAATCAGTAAATGGAAGGAATATGGGAGTGAAGACAAAGGTAAAATAATGAAGGTCCAAAATGAGGACCAAAAGGTGTAACAGAAAATAAACCGTGACCGTGGGCAAAACATACGGTAATGATCAGGGAGAAATAAAATATTAACTAAATCACAGCAATAGTGGGACATATGAGTCCGTCATAACGTAAATGAAATAACGTGAATACAACTAATGAGAAAGTGGAGCAAAATGTGAAAAATACAAAATGAAGTGCTTAAATATTAAAAGTGGACAAACCACTTATCACAGAAGAATGACAATAACAGCACACAGTGAGGCCAAAAAATGTGACCATGTGACTAAAGGGTCATAACACAATGTGCATCAAAAGACCATGTGACATAAAACAACTAATAAGTGACCATATAAATACCATAAATAAATGTGGCAAACATATATAGAATGCAACTAGTATAAAACAGAAAATGGTGATACAAATGCACAGTGAAACTAAATGAATGTATTACTGTGCACCGTAAAATACAATCACACAATGAAGAAATAAATAACGTGACCAAAAAAAATAGCATAAATGCAACATAAAGTCCATGTGCAAAAATGTCCAACAAAAATGCATCCAAAAAAAAAAACATGGATAGGTAAATGATTAGTGAATCCAACACCAACTAACATGCCTCCTCACCTCCAATCCCAGACCCAAGGGATCAAAAGGCTTTCAGGACACTCACTGCAGGGGCCCTTTAAATGGAATCCCAAACAGCGATGTAGGGATGATATCCCCCTCACTGTTGGACCATACTGTTCAGCGGTGGTAATATATCTTTCACCTTTGGACACAGAAATCAGCCAGTGCACAGAACTCCTGTCAGACCAGAAAAAACAGCCAGATCACAGCACTCCCAGGGAGACAAGAAAAAGTGCTTCCATAGTGTAATATTGTAAATGAATCAAATTTATTGTAAAGACAACTGTGCACTTACATGGGAACAGATCAAACAAGGCATCAATCACATGTGCTGATATGGGTGTACTGGGTGTACCAATATGTCTGCTAGCCAATAACCCTGAGTGCCCACATGATCCGATGAAGGTGAGACAATTCTAATGGTTAATGCAAAGACTGGAGTGGCAGAACAGATAAGTTATGCTTAAGTCCCTGGGAGACCAGAGTTCAAGAATTAGCAGGCTGAGTTCCTCACGTTACCCCTCCCTTTCAACAAATGTCCTCCAAACAGTGTCTTTGGCTGATCAGGATGTCTATTATGGAAATTTCTGATTAAATTGGGGCAATGCAAAATTTTTGCTAGTTCCCACAAATCCTCTTCTGGACCATAACCTTTCCATCTTATCAGATATTATAGCTTACCATGATGCAAATGAGAATTAAGTTATTTCTTCACAATAATTTGTCCTCCCCTTGTACATGGGCTGGATCTATTGGAGGGAGTGTTGGTCCTGAAAAAGGATTCTTCTTTCACTTAGTTGTTATTAAAAGAATAAAACATAAATTTGTGATTACAATACAGCCCAAATAAATGATCATCCTGCTAGCAGAATAGTAGATAATTCCACAACAAAGATGACTCCACTTGCCGGTCAAAGGTATATAGGGAAAATAACTTCAGGTACATATCCCCTAAAAGTAACGTGTGGAAAAACCCAAGGGCAGTTTAGCCAAATAGTATAGCCACGAAGGTATCACAAAAAGGGTCATGGCTATAAAAACAAGCAAAAGCAAAGCCAATCACAATCCTAACCTGTAATGTGTAAAATGGAAAAATGGGGAGACATACCTACCAGCTGATAGTCATTCGCCATCCGAAAAAATGGGATAAAGGTAGGCTGGCCAACCTGGCAGGTGGAGCCAAAAAATGATTCACTAAAAAAGTAAGAGAAAGAAAAAGAGAGAGAAGGGAAAGATAGAGCGAGGGAAGGCTAAAGATATAGTTGAGGAGATGGGGGGGGGGAGGTAAATAGAGGAAACCCCAGAGGCTTACGCTCTATATAACATAGAGAACGGCATATATTCAAAGCTCTAGAAAGCACACAGTCAACTGTGAGGGTAGAAAGCTGGAAAATAATTGTTTCTAAACAGTTTTAAAAGGGCCACATGAAAAACAGGATGGACTTCCATTGAAGGAAATAATTTAAGTTTGTACACCACAGATTTAATTTGGGCCATTACCTCAAAATGACTTGTGAACTTAGGGCTGAGTTTTGGAAAATTTAATTTAAACTGTAAGTGTTTTGAGGATTACCTGACCTTATTAATCACTGAATAAGAAGGAATGAGTTGTTCGTGCCTGTCTGTGGTTTTCTTACAGGATTCTTGTGCTTCATATAATGTCTTTTTAGTAATAATGGCTTCTTTTGTAGAGCAGACAATCTTGCATTTATTGTTGGCAGAGGTGAATCTACTGGAAGTTCAGGAATAAACAACAGATGAAGTCCATAACTGACAAAAAATGGACTGTGGGAAATAGAACTATGGCATGAATTGTTGTATGCTGTCAGGGCAGGAGCTGAGGAACGGACAGGCAGGCCTAACAATGTAACGCACTGGTGACGACAACCACCACCCACAGACCGAAGTCCCTCAGGGCGCGGAGTCTAAGTCCCAGGCTGCCCTTCACCAGGGCCCCTGATGGTGGGGATGGACTTGACGCAGCCAGGAACCAGGTCGCGGCCCCCGATACACCTCAGCTGCGGTAATGGCCGCCGCCAATGGCGTGTAGCTGGTGGAAGAGACAAAAGAGTAGTCAGACAAGCCGGGGTCAACAACAACAGGACAAAACAGTACAGTACAGCAGACGAGAATCACAGGTCACGAGCCGGGTTCAGCAACAGAGGGTCAGATCAAAGGAGAATACAAAGAATAGTCAAGTCACAAGCCGAATCAGATACCAGGAGAGTCACGAGAGTCAGAACAGAGTAATAGCGACACAAAGACACAAGGCACAAGTGCAAAGAGCAGGTGCGGGCCACAGGCTTATATGTCATCAGCCACACCCCTCTGGGGGATGGACCACAGAAACCTGAAGGCATAAAAGGATTCCCATAATGCACAGCAGAATCCAAGATGGACGCCAGCACATGGAGTAACATAACCTCAGGGAAAAGGTAGGACCTTGACAGTACCTCCTCCTCAAGGGCCCCTCCCCCTCTGCGGCTCAACAAAAGGTTTCTGAGGAAAGCGGGTATGAAAAGCGCAGAGGAGGGCAGGAGCATGGACATCCGCGGAAGGAACCCAGGAACGCTCCTCGGGACCATAACCGCGCCAATGAACCAGGAACTGTAACACTGTTCAACAGGTAAAAAGTTTTGGGCATAAAATTAGCTAATCTTACATAATTGTGGGGTGCTGAAAACGAAAATGACCCTAAAAAATGTTGATTGGCTCTAGTTTCCATGATATATTCACCCATCTAATGACGTAAGCCATTCAAAATTATGATGCAACTTCAGCTGCATATTGCGCAATTGATACTGGTGACCAATAGAAAATTGCATGTATACTGAGATGATGCAATATTAGCCTTTAATTGCATCACTTCACTGCATAAAAGCTGCAGTATCTGTAGCTGATTGTAGTTCGACAGCGTCTTTACATTTCGTTTTATGCTTATATAGGCTACTCAGTAATGCCTCGAACTTGTGTGAATAAAGAAGATAATTTCTGCTATATCTGCAGTGAAATAACTTTTAGCTCACAAAAAAGGAGGATAACAGGAATGATTAAGAAAGCCTACAACTTGTATTTTGGCTGCAAGATAGGAGACCAGGACAAGAGCTGGGCACCACATATATGCTGCAATTCTTGTGGACTGGAGCAATGGTTGAATGGAAAAAAGGCATCTATGCCTTTCGCTGTGCCAATGATTTGGAGAGAGCCAACAGATCATGTTAGTAATTGTTACTTTTGTATGGTGCCTCCAATTGTAAAAGGGCTAAATAAGAAGAAAAAGTTATCTGTGCACTATCCAAATATTCCATCGGCAATATGTCCAGTTCCTCATGGAGAGGGGCTACCAATTCCTAAAGCACCAGAATCCTTTGTGGTTGAGTCAAGTGAGGAAGAACCTGAAGCGTGTAGTCACGTGCAGTTGTAAGAGATAGCCCTTTCCTCGAATACAAGAGAAAAGCCAAGAGAAGCAAAACCGACACAAACTGAAGACAAAACTAGTGAGAATCCTAAGTATTAAAATGATTCAACTTAGCTTATGGCTATAATTGTTCTTGGTAATCCTATGCAATATATTATGCCATTTAGGCTTTGTTATGTAGTCAATATCACTTGCTTTATATTTGTGGAAAGACATCTATCTATATAATTATTGTGCATTATGTAGTCATTACGCCTATAGTAGAAAACTTTCCGTTTACAGAAAAACTAGAGCCAATTGACAAATTTAATTGTTATATTTGAACTCAGAATGTGAAATTCATTAAGAAATGGATCCTTTTGTTTCCAAAACTGGCAAAAAATAAAAATTTGTTGAACAGTGTAATCGACCACGCACCAATCGAGAGTCCAGGATCCTGCTCACCTCATACTCCTCATGACTGTCAACCCGGACAGGACGGGGCCGAGGAAGAGAGGTAGTGAAGCGATTGCAGATCAGAGGTTTCAACAGGGAAACATGAAAGGTATTGGAGATCCGCATCCCAGACGGAAGGGCAAGGGCATAGGCCACCGGATTCACTTTGCGGAGAATGCGGAAAGGACCGACAAAACGGGGAGCTAGTTTGGGTGTGGGCACCCGAAGATTGAGGTTGCGAGTAGACAACCACACCCGATCGCCGACCTGGTATGAAGGAGCGGGCAACCGTCTGCGCTCAGCCTGGAACTTCTGGCGCTGAGCTGAGTCCCTCAAGGCCCTCTGGATCTGCCCCCATGAAGAACGCAGGGCAGCAAGATGGTTCTCCACAGCCGGAATGTCCTGTGGTGAGAACCTCTCAGGTAATACCGTGGGTTGGAACCCATAGTTGGCCATGAAGGGAGACATCCCGGTGGAGGAGTTGACCGCCGAGTTCCTGGCAAACTCTGCCCACGGCAGGAGATCGGCCCAATCGTCCTGATGGTCTGAAATATAACACCGAAGGAATTGTTCTAAGGCCTGATTGGAACGCTCCGCAGCCCCATTGGACTGCGGGTGGTAGGCTGAAGAAAAGGAGAGACTAATACCCAACTGGGAGCAGAAGGCGCACCAGAATCTGGACACGAACTGACTCCCGCGGTCTGAGACAATCACCATAGGTAACCCATGCAGGCGAAAAATCTCCCTGGAAAAGACCGTGGCCAGTTCTTGCGCTGTGGGTAATTTCCTGAGTGGAATGCAATGGCACATCTTGGAAAACCGATCGACGATCATGAGGATGACCGTATGACCCCGAGACACCGGGAGGTCTACAATAAAGTCCATCCCTAGATGTGACCAAGGACGCTCCCCATTGGGAATGGGTTGCAGAAGACCCAAAGGGAGATGCCGTGGAGACTTATTCTGGGCACAGATCCAACATGCCGCTACATAAGAGGCAATGTCGGCACGGAGGGTTGGCCACCAGAATAAGCGAGAGACGACCCAACACAGCTGGTTCTTCCCCGGATGCCCGGCAGTTTTGGCGTTATGGTAGGTACGCAGCAGGCGTGTGCGCAATCCCTTGGGTACGAAACATCTACCCTCCGGCTTCCCGGGAGGAGCATCAGTTTGAGCCGCCAAAATCTGCTCCCCAAGGGGAGAGGTCAGACTGGTGCGAATGGCAGCCAGGATCTGATCTGGAGGTATAAGTGAGATTGGCTCAGAGTCCTCCCTGGACAACTCAGAGTATTGCCGTGATAACGCATCAGCCCTGACATTCTTGGAACCAGGCAAATATGAAACCACATAGTTGAAGCGTGACAAGAACAGAGCCCATCTGGCCTGGCGGGGTGTCAATCTCTTGGCCTCCGAAAGATAAGTCAGGTTCTTGTGATCGGTAAGAATGAGGACCGGAACCGCGGAACCCTCGAGCAGGTGCCTCCATTCCTTGAGAGCCAGAATGATGACCAACAACTCCCGATCTCCAATCTGGTAGTTGCACTCAGCCGAGGAAAGCTTCCTGGAGTAGAACCCGCAGGGAAGTAGGGGTCCATCGGGCGACCGACGCTGAGACAGGAGAGCCCCTACTCCCGTCTCGGAAGCATCAACTTCGAGGACGAAGGGCAACCCAGGATTGGGATGCGAAAGAATCGGAGCCGAAGCAAAGGCAGCTTTCAGAGCCTCGAAAGCTATGATGGCCTCGGATGGCCACTCGTGAGGGTTACTCCCCTTCTTGGTTAGGTCAGAGAGAGGCTTTGCCAATGTGGAGAAGTTCCTGATGAACTTCCGATAGTAGTTGGCAAAACCCAGAAAGCGCTGAATGGGCCGAAGACCATTGGGACGAGGCCACTGCAGAACCGCCGCAACCTTCTGAGGGTCCATGGAAAATCCCTCCGCGGAAATTATGTAGCCCAAAAAGGCAACCTGGGATCGATGGAACTCGCACTTCTCGAGTTTACAAAAGAGTCCGTTCTCACGCAATCGTTGCAGCACCTGCTTGACATCCTGGACATGGGACTCCATGGAGGTAGAGTAAACCAAGATGTCATCCAGGTAAACCACTACGCACTGCTGCAACAAATCACGAAGGACATCGTTTATGAATTCCTGAAAAACCGCGGGCGCGTTACACAATCCGAAGGGCATCACCAGGTATTCGTAGTGCCCAGTTCTGGTGTTAAACGCGGTCTTCCACTCATCCCCCTGTCTGATCCGTACGAGGTTGTACGCCGCCCTAAGGTCGAGTTTGGTAAAGACTGTTGCTCCCTTAAGGCGGTCGAACAACTCAGAAATCAAAGGAATAGGATATGCATTTTTAATGGTAATCCGATTGAGACCCCTATAATCGATGCAGGGCCTCAATTCCCCACCTTTCTTCTTTACGAAAAAAAAAACCTGCTCCTGCTGGGGAAGTAGACTTACGAATGTGCCCCCGGGAAAGCGCATCCACAACGTACTCCTCCATGGCCTTATTCTCCGCAACCGAGAGAGGGTACACCCTGCCACGTGGAGGAGTGGCCCCGGGTTGCAAGGATATGGCGCAGTCGTAAGGACGATGCGGTGGTAAGGTACCAGCGCGTACCTTATCGAACACGTCCCGGTACTCCCCATAGTCGGTGGGCAACGCAGAGTCCGAGGAGGCACACAATACCTTAACCGGCCCCCGGATGCACCCGGCCCCACACTGTGGAGACCATGAGAGAATCTCGGCTGTTTGCCAATTAAAGGTTGGATTGTGCCTCTGGAGCCAGGGATACCCCAAAACCACCAAATAGTGTGGGGAAGAAATCACCTGAAAACAGGCCAACTCCCTGTGAACAGCCCCAGTGGCTACTTCTATTGGCAGAGTCTCGTGGGTAACCTGCGGCGGTTGCAGGGGCCTGCCATCTATTGCTTCGAGAACCAATGGGGCAGCACGAGCCTGCAGGGGAATGGAGTGCTGCGCAGCAAACGAGCTGTCCAAGAACAACCCACCGGCCCCAGAGTCTACCAACGCCTGGGCCGTCACCGAGCCCCCCGTCCAAGAAAGGACCACGGTGATCAGTGGCTTATCCTTGCGGAACGCCGGGGACGAGGAAACTCCACCCAAGATCTGTCCCCGACATGATCTCAGGTGCGAGCGTTTCCCGGACAGACCGGACAAGACTGCCGAAAGTGCCCACCGAGGCCACAGTACAGGCAGCGACCCTCCCGACGCCGAGCGGCCTGCTCCCCCTTGGAAAGGCGAGCAAACCCCAGCTGCATGGGTTCCCCACCAGACAAGCTATCCCCAGGAGGCGTGGGAGGAGAGGGAGGAACGGGTGGGACAGAAAACGCAGGTGCCAGTCGATTGGAAGGCCTCCGCAGGCGTTCCTTGAGTGAAGGCCTCTCCCTGAGCCTGGTGTCAATCAGGATCAGGAAAGAGATGAGCTCCTCCAACACCACAGGCAGTTCCTTAGCTGCAATCTCGTCCTTCAATGTGTCAGAAAGACCATGGGAAAACGCAGCCACCAGAGCCTCATTGTTCCAACCGACCTCTGCCGCCAGGGTATGAAACTCTATAGCGTACTCGGCCACGGTCCGTGAACCCTGATGCATGGTCATGAGCAGCTTGGCCGCCGAGGCGGAACGAGCCGGTACGTCGAATACCCTACGGAAGGCATCGACAAAACCGGAAAAATCTTGAATCACCGGGTCGTTCCTCTCCCATAAGGGATTTGCCCAGGCCAAGGCCTTGTCTGAGAGTAGTGAAATTAGGAACCCCACCTTTGACCTCTCAGACGGAAAGGCGTGGGGTATTAATTCAAAATAAATACCCACCTGGTTGAGGAACCCACGACACTGACTCGGCTCACCCCCAAAGCGCTGTGGAAAAGGGGCAGAACCAGTCATACCTCTGGGCGCCGCTGATGCAGCCGTCGAGGTGGTGGACGCAATAGGCGGAGAAGCAGCGGGAGAGACCACCGGAGCGACTACCGGCCTAATAGCACCAGGAGCAAGGTGTGCAGTGCGTGCAAGCAGAGTTTGCAACGCCTGAGCGAACTGATCCAACAGGTGATCCTGTTGATCGAGTCTGGCGACTAGCATTGGGAGCGAAGGCGTGCCTGCACCGTCAGGGTTCATGGCACTTGTGTAATGTCAGGGCAGGAGCTGAGGAACGGACAGGCAGGCCTAACAATGTAACGCACTGGCTGACAACAACCACCACCCACAGACCGAAGTCCCTCAGGGCGCGGAGTCTAAGTCCCAGGCTGCCCTTCACCAGGGCCCCTGATGGTGGGGATGGACTTGACGCAGCCAGGAACCAGGTCGCGGCCCCCGCGACACCTCAGCTGCGGTAATGGCCGCCGCCAATGGCGTGTAGCTGGTGGAAGAGACAAAAGAGTAGTCAGACAAGCCGGGGTCAACAACAACAGGACAAAACAGTACAGTACAGCAGACGAGAATCACAGGTCACGAGCCGGGTTCAGCAACAGAGGGTCAGATCAAAGGAGAATACAAAGAATAGTCAAGTCACAAGCCGAATCAGATACCAGGAGAGTCACGAGAGTCAGAACAGAGTAATAGCGACACAAAGACACAAGGCACAAGTGCAAAGAGCATGTGCGGGCCACAGGCTTATATGTCATCAGCCACACCCCTCTGGGGGATGGACCACAGAAACCTGAAGGCATAAAAGGATTCCCATAATGCACAGCAGAATCCAAGATGGACGCCAGCACATGGAGTAACATAACCTCAGGGAAAAGGTAGGACCTTGACATATGCCAAGTCTGCTAATGGTAAGTATTCAACCCAGTCATCCTGGAGATGGTGGATGAACACTTGAGATATTGCTCTAATGTTTCAATTGTCCTTTCTGTTTGACAATTAGATTATGGATAAAAAGAATTTGACAGATTGACTTCAATTCCCAGCATAGAACAGAGTCATATAAAGAACACGTTTTTCATAATTGTGAAGTTAACTGAACTCCTTGATCAGATATTATCTCATATGGAAGACCATGTAGACAATACATTTCTTGAATTAATATTTCTACTGTGTCTTTGGCTGTATGAATGCCAATAATGATCAAAAAAGTAGTCATCTTTGTTAGATGATCTACTACTACTAGGCCTTTTATAAATGTATTTGATGGTGGTAGTTCAATAGATTCCCATGGCACAGGGAGAGGATGTAGTAACCCAACAGGAAGGGAAGGTGATATCTTACTGCTTAAAGCGGAGTTCCAGCTGAAAAGAAAAAAACCCCAAAAAGTCAGCAACTACAAAAACTGTAGCTGCTGACTTTTAAAATACAGATACTTACCTGTCCCTTGGTTCAGCGGTGTCCTCACCATGGCTGGTTTCACCAGCCTTCTTCTCTTCCGGCGCCGACATCTTTAGTGTGGGCACCCGGCTGTAACAAGCTTGCAGCTTCACAGCCGGGTGCCCACTGCGCATGCTCGAGAAGCGCTGCATTTTGTGAATGGCCCCATAGTCTTCTTCCACCTGTCACGTGTCCCAGAAGACTACAGGGAGAGGGGGGCAGACAACTTCCGCTTACGATCGCCTAGGCGATCGCAGCAGAAGTGGGAGCAGGTACCTGTCAGATTCGGGTAAGCGCTCCCCAAAGGTGCCAATCCTTAATGGGGAGCGGGGGACAAAGGCTTAAAGCGGAACTTCCCCTTTTGGGTGGAGCTTCGCTTTAAATAGCTCTCACATGAGAGGACATAATCTTTTACATTTTTTAGAAGGTAGGCCACCAGAAGGAACAGGCAAGGAGGTCTACTGTCTTTCTAATTCCAGGGTGGCCAGCAGGTTTTGAATAGTGCACCAGTTGTAACTCCTTAAGTCAGAGATATACAGATTTTCCTAGAAAGTCTAGTAGCCAACGTGCAAATGGATATTTTTAATGATACTGTATGTTTAAGAATGCATCCTCAATAGTTTTGCGTGGACTTTATCCCAGAAAGTATTTTTCTTGTAGAATGGTGCCAACTTGTTCTATGTCTGTAGAAGTTTCAGCTGCAGTTCCTGACAAGGCATCTGCTTTCCCATTCTCACATCATGGTCTGCATGAAATTTAAAAATTAAAAAAACAAAAAAGTGTGAAGCACCCTCCAGGAGGTGTCACTATTCAGTAAAATACTTCTTTATTGCTAAAAGTTATTTGTTTCTGAGATCACAGTTCTGTTCTGCTGGAGTGGAATGCACATGGATGTAACAACATTTTCTAACCAATTGTTTGAGAGAGAACTGCTCCAATGGCTGCACTTTATGCTGTAGCACTACCCCCTATGAATTGCTCAGTTTTGGGTCCTCCTATAGTCCTGCATAGCCAAGCAATACACATCTTCCACACAGACTTGCATCCAGGAGACAGTAACCAGTCCTTGAGCTTGGGTTTTTGGATTTTATTAGGGGCATTGAACTTGGATGGGGTAAGGGGTGTATGGGATGCTCAAGGGAATGACAAACTTTTTGGAACTAAGTACAAGTCTCTTTAACAGCAAAAAAGTATCTTCTGGAGAGCTAGCCGGCATCTCCTGGAGTACCACCCCAGACCCCAAATGAATCCTCTCCTCATCCAGCTGTACTCGGTGAATTCCAGGGCAGGGGATCCAGTGCCTGCCGGACAAGAAAGCTAATCCAGTTTTCCACTAGAGTACCTCTTTCCCCTTACTGGCCCAGGGGTAGGTCTACTCACTCTGGTCCTCTGTCTGTAAGCTGATGGGTTGGTGGCTGCTCTCAGGCCTTCTGCTGGGTCACTCCCTTCCTGCTACACTGATGGTCCTCACTCTGAGGGCTGATGAGGTCCTGAGCTTTCCTCCTTTCAAGCTCTTGTGCCTGTAGGTGAGCCCCATCCCATCTGGGCCCCCTCCCAGGCTCCTGCTCTCTAGCCTCTCATTTCATCTTCCACCCGAACTATCCTGCTGCTGAGCAGGCTCTCCCACTCTTAAGGGCTGTCCTGGCCCCAAGCGAAGCCTCCTGTTGCGGATTAGCCAGGAGCCCCTGAGAGTGCAGACCAGCCACTCCTCACTCTCTCCCACTGCTTCTAGAATCTTCTACAAAATTCTACAGCAGGGGGAAGTTCCAAAAAGCTGGTCTGCAGACTCTCAGCTCTGACCTGAATTTGACCTCCCTCTGCGTAATACCACAGGCTGCTACTCAGCCTCTGTCTAACAATTGGAATCTATCCCCCCTAGCTATCTAGGAGGGTGCTACAATACATTCACCTCTACTATAAAAAAAGAGTCTGGGTTAGAATGAACCAGCACAGCTGCAGGGCTGAATAAGGTTTTCAAGTCTGAGGAAGCTGTTTCTGCCTCAATGGACCATGAAAATGTGTTACCTTAGTTAACTGAATGATACAATTTTTTAAACATTTGTAATGGCTCCCCAATAAAAGCCCTTTGGGTGAAACAGGTACACAAATCTGCTGCCAGCACTGTCATGTGGAGGTTCAAGGGAATTCCAAAGATTGTCTACAACACTCTTTATGAATTCCCAGTGTTTGTCCTGTGCCAGGGACCCTGTATCTAAGGCTTTGAGTAAACTGAGCCTGGTCCAGCAATGAAAATTCTAGACTAATCCTAATGTCTGCACCTCCAAGATCCGGAATAGAACCTTTTTCAAATCAGGAAACACCCCACCTGGGAATAACATAAATTATGTCTGTCATCTGCCCTTGGAGCCATCTGTCACAAACACTTTTTCACCAGTCCATCCAATAGTGAAATTTCAGTTATATGTGAAGACTAGTGGGCTGAGTCAGTCCCTGTCCTCCTAAATGTCCAAGATACTCCAGCAGCAAGGTCTCCCTGTTTTAACTTCAAATGCTGTTCTTGTCCAATTGGAAGCTGTGTTTGGTATTTTTGACATTCAGTTGATTTTTTTGAAGCTTTACAACAGGGTTATAAATGGCAAAGAGTTTGCTGTCTGTGTAATGGAGGTATTGAAAATACTGAGCGTGTTTGTTGAGGTAACACATAAAGAAATACATTTTGTGTTACTATTTCTTCTGAATATAGACTTATTGGATTCGATTCACTAAAACTCCAGAGTGCAAAATCTGGTGCAGCTCTGCATAGAAACCTTCCATTTTTTTTGGCAAAGCTTAAATGAACAAGCTGATGTTAGAAACGGATTGTCTACCATGAACAGTTGCACCAGATTTCGCACAGTAAAAGAATGGTAAGAATAAAGGAAGGTGTTACACCTAAAATATTGAGTTTTAATGGTTAATGGAGAAAAATTATAATTTACAGTGTTGGCTAATTTTTAAAGAGCCATTATCCATTAAATTTTAGTCTTCGTAGTAGCTATGGAAATAGTTGATGTTTGCCTATATTGTGCTATTTATATTTGGGCAGCAAGCATTATAAAGAACACCAGGGTCTGTGAGTGTATAGGGATATTGGATAAAGGTTTGTTAAGGTTTGTGTAAATGCCTTTAGGACCAATAAAATGTCCAATGTGGTATAGTCCTTTCTTGGTCCACCAATAAAATGTGGTGGGATCAGAGCTTAGTGGAAAGGTTGGGCTATTCAACAGTGAGGTTAGGGGCACATGATCAAATTTCAAATTAAATCTCTTATTGAGGTCATCCCATACAGCTAGTGAAAAAGTCAGTGCTAGAATGATCTTTTTCATGAGGGGGTGTGCAAACATAGATCTATAGGGATAGTACTGAAAGCCATTAACCCTATGGAAACCCAGTTCTGATTAGAGGAATGAGAATATATTGCAGACATTTGTGAAAATTGGGCAGCTTGGTAATATGTCATAAGATAAGGGAAACCCAAATCCCCAGGTTGCCTGGATGTGTATAGGGTTTTGCATGCGATTCTACATCTTATTTTTCCCCTATATAAATTGCATTGATTTAAACTGAAATCTTCAGAGATCAATCTCTAAAATAATTGGCAGTGATCTGAAATAGTATAAACGTTTTGGTAAAAGAGACATTTTGATTGAATTGATTCTCCTCATCCAAGATAAAGCAAGATTTAAAATAACCTAGTAGATTTGTGCAATGGATTTGGAAGGGATATTTACACTAATCACCATGGATTTGGATGTATTAATCTGTAAGCCTGAAAATCTTGTGAATCAATTTACGGTTTGGAAAATGTTATGAGGGGACGACATCAGAGGAAATTCCTCCAAAGAGTGCACATTTTTGTTCCCTATCGCCACACAAAAATATTTTTATATTATGATTGTCCCTAACATGCTAATACAACCATCTTGGGAAACTACCCAGGAAAAAGTTTTTGAACCATCCTGCAGAGTTTTTGCTACACCTAACTTCTATACCTAAAACGTGCTATGATAAATCACTATTATTCCACTTACTAAATATGGCCAGGATTTGTATACTTCAGATGTGGAAGTGCACTGAACCTCCCTTGATGGGACAATGGTTTTCTGTGATTAATGATATCCAATTGATGTAGGAACTTAAAGCAGCAACATCGGGAACATGTGGTTTTATTGGAATGCCTTCATATTCTCCCAAGGTTATTCTTATAGGCCATTCTCCCTCTTTCAATAAGTGCTACGCGTCAGGCTCCATAGAGACTGAATGGTCCATTGCAGGTGCTATTTCACACAGTACTAGTTAATGAGTGTTCCCTTTGTTTTCCTCTCTCTTCTCTCCCAACTGTTTTTATCTCCCTCTTGCCTTCCCTCCTATCCTACATGGTGTGTCTCTATAGGTTTATTTTCTATAGGTTGTCTCTTGTTTCTCTGTCTTTTGTTATAGTGGTGTGCTTATTTGTTTTTTTCATATATGTTTTAAAAAATCTATGAAGCTGAACTTCAGGATGCCACAGTGGTTTACTTTTATCCACTAGTAGGCAATTTTTTGCAATATTTTTTAAATGACTGTTGTAATATAATGCACTTGTACAGTGGATTCTTTTCTTTGTCTCTGAGGTGGTGCAACTTCTGTAACATGATACTTTCTTCTCTGTAACATAGGACTGTGGAAGGATTCATAAAAACTTGTAATTCAAAAAAAAAAAAGAAAACATTGTCCCTAATAAGACAAGCTATGATACTTTATTCTCTGTACTGTACGACTGTGGAAGGATTCATAAAAACTTGTAATTCAAAAAAAAAAGAAAACATTGTCCCTAATAAGACAGGCTAATGGTTCAAAAAAGATTGGCAAATAATATAGGAAATAATGGACATCCCTGTCTCACACTAACACGTTATATATTGATAGGATGAGAGGGATATCAGTGTGTTTGTATAACCGCTGTAGGGGTGAAATAGAGGGTTAGAGGGTTCAGAGTTTGAAGGAAGTTAGGACCAAATCCCCAATGTTCTAAAATATTAAACATATACAGTAAATCCAAGAAATTAGTTAAATGCCTTTTGAAGATCTACGGATAATAGCATATCAGATCAGGTCCTCCATTATCCCATTTAGACTGAAGGTTTAATATTATATCTATAGCCATTTGAATTTGATCTATTCGGTCGTTATATATGTAAACAGCTATAAAAGTAGAGAGTCTCTTTTCAAGAGATTTAGTAAGTGTAAAACCATTGGTGATCAGGGAGATGGGTCTGTAATTAGCAACTTCTGCTTTATTTTTGTGTAGTTTCAGTATCATACTAATATAGGCTTTGTTAGCTCCTGGATCAAGAGGGATAACGTTCCTTAAAGCATTAAAAAGTAACTCAATCTACCACTGAAATGGGTATCACAGGTTATACATTTAGGCCTTACTATTACCAAATCCACGTCTGATTTCATCCATCTTAATGTGTCCCCCCTTGTTGCCTATCTGAAACATAAACAAAATACCTGGAATAATCTTCCACTCTTGTTGATCTGGAAAATAAATCTAATTAACATTTTTTTTACCATTTTCTATCTCACCATACACTCCACTATGGAAGAATCCAAACCTTTCCCAGTTCTATGTTTCTGAGGAGCAGATTGTGTGGACTAGATATGAGATCAAGAAACTTAATATCACTCATAATGGCATGATACGGTCCTTTGATGATCTTAAATCATTGTATGGCTTACCGATTTCCTAATTGTTCAGTTATTGACAGCTGTGACATGCCTACCACTCCCAATTTGGTTTTGCCCAGGTCTCCTTCCACCCCTCTGACTTAGAATCCTTGTTGAGGGATGATAATCTTCCTAAACCCCTGTCCACTATCTATAAATACCTGTTCCCAGAAACAACCAACATGTTGCAAACCTGCAAGTCATTTTGGACATATGCAGTACCTGACATGGATAATGAGGATTGGGAAGATGTATGGGAGGCCCTCTTTATTAGGTTGGTCTCTGCAAGAGATTGCTTAATCCACTGTCAATTTTTTTTTTCCAGCAAAAGTGTTCAGAGATACCTCTTCCTCCAGCTGGCTTTGTTCCTTCCGTAGGAGCAAACTTTATGCATATCTTTTGGGATTGCTCGCACATACAGGCGTATTTGAAGGATGTTCTTCAGTGTATTCACTACCATACCCTTTAGCCCCTCAGTCAGAACCTGCCTATTAAGCTTAGTGGATGGACTGGCCCCCACTAGGGTTATACATACACTTACATTACTATTGCATTGTACCAGAAAACTCATTATCCTCTCCTGGAAAAAAACTGAGGCACCATCTGTGGTTGCCTGGAAGGCTCTGATAAATAAAGGCTGTTCCCTTTCACATGGCAACTTACGCCAGTACAGGAGCAGAAATGCTGTAAAGTGTAGGGAGTATGAGTTTAGTCTCCTCTTTCTGTTTCAGCCTGATTATTGTTTTATATGTTGTGATGTTTACTCTCTATTACTTGTAGTGTAGTAAATTGAGTGAATCACTGTTGTAATTTGCCTTGGCACACTATTTGCGCATATGTGATGTGTGGCATTTACATTTTTGGTATCTTGATGTATCACAGGTGGGGTGGGTTTAAATCCTTGACCTCTCTTGAGGTATGGGGTGTGCTGTACAGGCCACGGGTGTATTTCTGTGGGGTGTTTTTCTCTTTTTCCCTTTGTTGTAATTTCAACTGTATGTCCTTGTTGCAAATGGATTACAGTCACTGTATCGTATTGCTAACTTGCAAAACTAAAAGTTTAAGAAAACAAAACAAAAAGTAACTGAAGAGAGTCTACAAATTCTCTCTCTCTCTGTGTATATATATATATATATATATATATATATATATACACACACACACACACACACACACACACACACACACACACACGAAACTCAAAAAATTAGAATATCGTGCAAAAGTTAATTTATTTCAGTAATGCAACTTAAAAGGTGAAACTAATATATGAGATAGACTCATTACATGCAAAGCAAGATAGTTCAAGCCGTGAATTGTCATAATTGTGATGATTACGGCTTACAGCTCATGAAAACCCCAATCCACAATCTCAGAAAATTAGAATATTGGGAAAAGGTGCAATATTCTCGGCTCAAAGTGTCCCACTCTAATCAGCTAATTAAGCCATAACACCTGCAAAGGGTTCCTGAGCCTTTAAATGGTCTCTGTCTGGTTCAGTAGGAATCACAATCATGGGAAAGACTGCTGACCTGACAGTTGTGCAGAAAACCATCATTGACACCCTCCATAAGGAGGGAAAGCCTCAAAAGGTAATTGCAAAAAAATTTGGATGTTCCCAAAGTGCTGTATCAAAGCACATTAATAGAAAGTTATGTGGAAGGTCAAAGTGTGGAAGGAAAAGGTGCACAAGCAGCAGGGATGACCGCAGCCTGGAGAGGATTGTCAGGAAAAGGCCATTCAAAAGTGTTGGGGACTTTCACAAGGAGTGGACTGAGGCTGGAGTCAGTGCATCAAGAGCCACCACACACAGACGGATTCTGGACATGGGCTTCAAATGTCGTATTCCTCTTGTCAAACCGCTCCTGAACAACAAACAACGTCAGAAGCGTCTTACCTGGGCTAAAGATAAACAGACCTGGTCTGTTGCTCAGTGGTCCAAAGTCCTCTTTTCTGATGAGAGCAACTTTTGCATCTCATTTGGAAACCAAGGACCCAGAGTATGGAGGAAGAATGGAGAGGCACACACTGCAAGATGCTTGAATTCCAGTGTGAAGTTTCCACAGTCTGTGTTGATTTGGAGAGCCATGTCATCTGCTGGTGTTGGTCCACTGTGCTTCATTAAGTCCAGGGTCAACGCAGCCGTCTACCAGGAGATTTTGGATCACTTTATGCTTCCTTCCGCAGACTAGCTTTATGGGGATGCTGACTTCATTTTCCAGCAGGACTTGGCACCTGCCCACACTGCCAAAAGCACCAAAACCTGGTTCAATGACCGTGGGATTACTGTGCTTGATTGGCCAGCAAACTCGCCTGACCTGAACCCCATAGAGAATCTATGGGGTATTGCCAAGAGAAAGATGACAGACATGAGACCGAACAATGCAGAAGAGCTGAAGGCCGCTATTGAAGCATCCTGGTCTTCCATAACATCTCAGCAGTGCCACAGGCTGATAGCTTCCATGCCACGCCGCATTGAGGCAGTAATTGCTGCAAAAGGGGCCCAAACCAAGTACTGAGTACATATGCATGCTTATACTTTTCAGAGGTCCGATATTGTTCTATGTACAATCCTTGTTTTATTGATTGCATGTAATATTCTAATTTTCTGAGATTGTGGATTTGGGGTTTTCATGGGCTGTAAGCCACAATCATCACAATTATGACAAATCACAGCTTGAACTATCTTGCGTTGCATATAATGAGTCTATCTCACATATTAGTTTCACCTTTAAGTTGCATTACTGAAATAAATGAACTTTTTCACGATATTCTAATTTTTCGAGTTTCACCTGTATATATCCATCTCCGAAATGTTTTTTTGTTGATTTGCGAAAATTTTGGAATGAAAAATGCCATGAAAAAGTTCTGGTTTAACAGCTGTTATGTTTAAAGGTTCACTATGGAAGAAAAAAACCTTTTGTATGACAACCTCATTTTGAACGATTTTGAATGAATTTACCTGCAGAACACTGAATTTTAGAGATCACTTTTCAATGGTGTCTAGGGGATAGTTTCCTAGCTAAGAAGATACCAATTTTGTCACCTTGAACATAAATTTTTTTCTTTATTCTTTCAACCTTAGTAGTTAAGGCTAGATTTAGATCTAGACAAGCTGCATGTTATTTCTAAGGTTATTATTATTATTATTATACAGGATTTATATAGCGCCAACAGTTTGCGCAGCACTTTACAACATAAAAGGAGACAGTACAATTACAATACAGTTCAGTACAGTACAGAAGGAATAGGAGGGCCCTGCTCATGGAGCTTACAATCTAAAGGAAAGGGGGGGTGGTACAGAAGGTGATAGCTGCAGGGGATGATCTGATGGAGGTGACTCAAGTACAGTTCTTAAGCAGGTGTGGTAGGCTTCCCTGAATAAGTGAGTTTTTAAAGATCATCGCCTAAAGGCAGACAGGGTGGGGACTTACCGGACATACTGGGATAGGGAGTTGCAGAGGATGGGAGAGGCTCTGGAAAAGTTCTGGAGGCAAGCATGGGAGAATTCTCTATAATACAAACTCATTACAAACATACAACAGACAGAAGTCTGCCAAGCAAAATAGGTGAGTTGGAAGCTTTGGTGCACGAAGAGAACTATGATTTAATTGGCATTTCTGAATCTTGGCTTCATTCTTCACATGACTGGGCCATTAATATTCCTGGCTATGTTCTCTTTCGGAGAGACAGGGTGAATAGGGAAGGTGGTGGTGTCTGTCTCTATGTGAGAAGTGATCTCAGAGCGAGTGTGAAAGAAGACCTAGTTGATGGAGAGTGTGATGAGGCTGAAGCATTATGGGTGGAACTGCACATGGGTTTGCGTACTACAAAAGTAATCATTGGAGTTTGTTATAGGCCTCCCAGTGTTAATGAGGTGGAAACTCAGCTCCTTGCACAGATCAAAAGGGCTGGGACTGTGATAATAATGGGGGATTTTAACTACCCAGAAATTGACTGGAGTAATGGTACTGCAAGAGCAGTTAAAGGGCAAAAATGTTTAAACCTACTACAGGACAATTTTATGGTACATAGAGGCCCCAACTACGAATGATGCTCTACTGTACCTGGTAATCTCAAACCATGCAGAGCTTATTAAAAATGTTCATATAAAGGAACATCTGGGTAGCAGTGACCATAACATGATTTAATTTATTGTTAGCTGTAAACAGCAAGCACATATGGGAAAAATAAAAACGCTCAATTTTAAGAGAGCTAATTTTCCAAGGCTGAGAGCTGCTCTCCAAGACTTAGACTGGGATGGAATATTGGTGTCACGGTGTAAGGTCAGGTTCAGAGACCAGTTGCTATAGCAGTAAAAGGCTTACCTGGAACCAGCAGGATAGGTACACCAGCGGATCCCCCTGGGAATGACGCAGGCTCACCTGAGGTGCGGGGTCTAAGTATTAACCGGTATTCACCAGAGCTCCTAATGGTGGAGATGGATTGGGCTGCGTGTTAATACCAGGTCGCAGATCTCAGGATCACCCCACCAGGGAATGAGCAGACTGGGAACCAATAGCGGATCAACAGGTTAGGGATCAGACGAAAGCAGAGTCGGTCACAAGCCAAGGGTCGGTCACAAATGGTAGCAGATCAATCGTGGTCAGGAACAAGCCAAAGGTCAGTAGCGGAGGTGTAGACAGCAGCAGGAACAGTAGCAGGATATTGGCTGGAAAGGCACAATAATCTGGCAAGGAGGAAGTCCAAGGACATGGCTTATATAGGAAGTTCATGGGAGGAGCAAGGAGTTCAAGGTTCAAGAGCAAACAAGGCACAAGGCAGGATTATCCAATAGATGAGGCAAAGTGTTGTCCAGCATCCTAGGTAGCTCAGTGAGTAGAGTTACTGCCTGACACAGTAGAAGTCCCAGGTTCAAGTCCAGGCCCTGACAGTACTCCCCTCCTCCCAGGACGTCCTCTGGACGTCTTAGGACTAGGCTTGTGTGGAAACCTCTGGTGGAATTCTCTTGTTAGTCTAGGAGCATGAACATTCTCCTCAGGCTCCCAAGAATTTTCTTCTGGTCCATATCCTTCCCATTGAACCAGATACTGTAACTTATTCCTAAAGATCCTGGAATCAAGGATTTTCTCCACCACAAATTCTTCTTCACCCTGTACCTCAACAGGTGGAGGAGGTGGAAAAATTCTTCCAGGGAAAG
Source organism: Staurois parvus (assembly GCF_062004578.1). NCBI lineage: Eukaryota > Metazoa > Chordata > Amphibia > Anura > Ranidae > Staurois > Staurois parvus. The sequence continues at coordinate 14,797,617 of NW_028317813.1, forward strand.
GATTTTCCTGAAACGGTTTGAGTAGTGATATATGAAAAACAGGGTGAATCCTCATACTATCCGGAAGCTGTAAGCGAAAGGTGACTGGGTTGATTTGGGCAGAAATCTGAAAAGGACCCACAATCTTTTGACCCAACTTAGCAGATGGCACCTGGACCTTCAAATTCTTTGTTGATAACCAAACTTTTTCACCCACATGAAACGTAGGAAGAGTTCTCCGGTGTCTGTCTGCAGACTTTTTGTAATACTCCTGAGCTTCCCTCAAAGTCTCAATCAATTTCTCTTGAATCTCCTGCAATGTAGTTAGTCTATTGGTAACAGCAGGGATTGGAGTTGTGATAGGGAGATCAGGAATAAAAACTGGATGGTAACCGGCGTTTAAGTAAAAAGGACTTTGAGAGGTGGAACTATGTTTAGAATTGTTGTATGCAAACTGCAGTGGGAAGACAGTCCACCCAGTCATCCTGAAGATAAGTGACAAAGCATCGAAGATACTGTTCCATTGTTTGATTAGTTCTCTCAGTCTGACCATTAGACTGGGGATGAAAAGCAGAGGACAGATTAATTGTAACACCTAAGGCTGAGCAAAAACTTCTCCAGAATTTCGAAGTAAACTGCACACCTCTGTCAGACACCACATCATCAGGGATTCCATGCAGTTTAAAGATTTCTCGAACCATCAGTTCAGCAGTCTGTTCAGCAGCGGGCACCCCCTTACCTGGAACAAAATGGGCCATTTTAGTGAGACGGTCAACCACTACCAAAATGGTGGTCATTCCTTTTGAGGGAGGTAAATCCACCACAAAATCCATAGAAATAGACCTTCATGGTCTTGATGGAACAGGGAGTGGCTGAAGCAACCCCAAAGGGGAGGCTCGGGGAATCTTATTGCGTGCACAGGTCAAGTATGAGGTCACATAGCGTTTGACATCTTTCTTGTACCCCGGCCACCAAAAGGAACGTGATAATAGTTCTTCGGTCTTAGCGACTCCAAAATGCCCAGCAAGTTTGGAATCATGAACCAACTTGAGAGCTTCCACCCGAACAGATTCAGGTACATAAAGATGATGTCCTTGAATCCAAAAGCCATTCTTATAAGTCAGGTTAATGTCCGTAGGTGGATGATTGAGAAGTGGGTCATTCTCATACCCCTCTTTAAGAAGATTCAAGAATGCCTTAGGACTTGTGGCCCCTAGAAAGTTCTTTTGAGGCAGGATTGTGCATTCAGAAGTGTTCTCCTGGAGAGGCCCAGACGACATTCGTGATAAGGCATCAGCCTTTCCGTTTCTTGACCCAGGTCGATATGAGATAATAAAATTGAACCTGGAAAAGAACAGTGACCAACGTGCTTGTCTAGAAGACAATCTCTTGGCAGAACGGATGAATTCTAGATTTTTATGATCCGTGAAGACAGTCACAGGATGCTTAGCCCCTTCCAACAGATGCCTCGATTCGGAAAAGGCTTCCCTAATTGCCAGCAACTCCTTATTCCCAATGTCATAATTCCTTTCAGCAGATGACATCAAACGAGAAAAATAAGCACAGGGATGAAGCTGCATTTTTTCTCCTCGTTGCTGAGAAATGATAGCTCCCACGGCGGAGTCTAAGGCATCCACTTCCACAATAAAAGGTAGCTCAGGATCAGGATGTACCAATATTGGTGCAGATGTGAAGAGAGTCTTTAGCTTACTAAAAGCAGTTTGTGCCTCAGTTGACCATGCAAAGGGCACTCCTTTCTTTGTCAGCTGTGTAATTGGTGCTATTACCTTAGAGAAGTTTCTTATGAATTTCCTATAAAAGTTTGCAAATCCAATAAATCGTTGTATTTCCTTAACGTTTCCAGGGGCAGTCCAATCCACCACTGCCTTGATCTTTTCAGGATCCATGCTCACTCCTTCTGAAGAAACGATATATCCCAAGAACTGGATCTGGGCTCGTTCAAACTCACACTTCTCCAGTTTGATGTAAAGTCGGTTCATCCTTAACCTTTTGAATACAGTGCAGACATGCTTGCGATGCTCCACCAGGTTGTCCGAAAAGATGAGGATATCGTCCAGATAAGCAATAACAAACTGGTCCAACAAATCTCGAAACACATCATTTATGAAGTGCTGAAAAGTCGCGGGAGCATTACATAGGCCAAAAGGCATAACTAGGGACTCAAAGTGTCCATATCTGGTTCTAAAGGCAGTCTTCCATTCGTCGCCTTGACGCATGCGTACCAGGTTATATGCCCCCCGTAAGTCAAGTTTTGTGAAGACTTTGGCAGAGCGGAGTCTTTCCAACATCTCTGCGATTAAAGGGAGTGGGTAACGGTTTTTAACAGTGATTTTATTCAAGCCCCTAAAATCAATGCATGGACGCAAGGTGGAGTCCTTTTTCTCAACAAAGAACAGGGCTGCTCCTGCAGGAGATGTTGAGGGTCTGATAAAGCCCTTCTCCAAATTCTCATCAAGCCACTCCCTTAGCACCTTTAACTCAGGTTCTGATAAATTGAAAATGCGGCTGAATGGTATTTCTGCTCCTGGAAGCAGTTCAATGGGACAATCATATGGACGATGAGGAGGTAGTTGATCCGCATTTTTCTTATCACAGACGTCTCGAAACTCATGGTATTGTGGAGGCAGATTGTCATATGACTGTGTAGTTACCATATCAGCCTGTGATTTCCTGATTGGTAGACAACTTGTAGCACATGGTTTCCTACAATGTTCCTCACAATGGGGGGATGTAAAATTTATGGTCCATGCTCCCCAGTTGATGAAGGGATTATGGGTAGTAAACCAAGGGATGCCCAGGATGACAGGAAATTTAGGTGATGTAATCAGCTGAAAGCTGATGGTCTCAAAATGGTCAGCCTGAAATTGGAGTACTAGAGGAACTGTTTCATGAGTAACTGGTCCTGATGATAAAGGTGAACCATCAACTGTCTCCATATCAATAGGGGCAGATTTGTTTCTCCTGAGAATATTATTATTGTGGGCAAACTCTATGTCCATAAAGTTTCCCCCAGCCCCAGAGTCCAGCATAGCAGAACAAGGAATTTCATGGCCCTCAGTAAAAAGTTTGATAGGGACAACAAAATGAGACTGTTTAGGACCAACTTTATTTTCTTCATCGATCAATGGGGAGATAGACTGGGTAATTGAATTTATGCGTTCAGGCAGGATAACATCAGTCGCAGCAATTGTTCTTTTGACTTTATTAGGACAATTGACTGCGTAATGCCCAGAGTCCCCACAGTATAAACATAAATTCTCCAAACGTCTTCTCTCCTTCTCTTGAGTAGAAATTGCTCTTTTAACAGTATCTACTTGCATAGGTTCAGGTGTGTTATAATCTGAAGAAATGTTTAAATCCTTCTGACTGAACTGATTAGCAGAAAAACGCATGCCACCATTACTTCCCAATCTCTCCTTTCTTCTTTCTGTCAGTCTCTGGTCAATCCGAATGCATAATTGGATGAACTCCTCAAGATCGTTAGGAGTCTCTACTCTGGCGAGCTCATCCTTCACCTGTTCAGAGAGCCCCTGCCGGAACTGACTCTTTTGCGCTGCTGGGTTCCAGGTGGTGTCTGAGATCCAGCGTCGAAATTCAGTTGTATACTCCGCAACAGGGCGTCTACCCTGCCTCAAACTATGCAGCTTTGCTTCAGCGGTAGCGCAGCGGTTGGGATCATCAAAGACCTGGTTCATTGCAGTCACAAAAGTCGCAAAACTGTTTAACATTGCATTGTTTTGCTCTATATAGGGAGAGGCCCAAGCTAGGGCTTCCTCAGTCAGGAGGTTTATAACAAACAATACCTTCTGCCTCTCAGTATTAAATGCAGCAGGTTGCATCTGGAAATAAATGGGGCATTGGTTAAGGAAACCCCTGTAGTGGCGGCGGTCTCCATTGAACTTGAGTGGCAGAGGCATGCGTGTATTAGCAACATCGCGGGAGCACATGTCCAGCAATCGTGTCTGCAGAGCATGGATCTCTTCCTGTTGCCCCTCTACTACACTTTGCAGTTCAGCAAATTTCTTTTGGTAGGTAACACCAAACTCTTGTAGCTCTGAAATTTGCTGCCTGACAGGAGCCATGGCATTTGCTATAGCGGCCTCCATGTGTGGGCCAGATTATTCTGTCACGGTGTAAGGTCAGGTTCAGAGACCAGTTGCTATAGCAGTAAAAGGCTTACCTGGAACCAGCAGGATAGGTACACCAGCGGATCCCCCTGGGAATGACGCAGGCTCACCTGAGGTGCGGGGTCTAAGTATTAACCGGTATTCACCAGAGCTCCTAATGGTGGAGATGGATTGGGCTGCGTGTTAATACCAGGTCGCAGATCTCAGGATCACCCCACCAGGGAATGAGCAGACTGGGAACCAATAGCGGATCAACAGGTTAGGGATCAGACGAAAGCAGAGTCGGTCACAAGCCAAGGGTCGGTCACAAATGGTAGCAGATCAATCGTGGTCAGGAACAAGCCAAAGGTCAGTAGCGGAGGTGTAGACAGCAGCAGGAACAGTAGCAGGATATTGGCTGGAAAGGCACAATAATCTGGCAAGGAGGAAGTCCAAGGACATGGCTTATATAGGAAGTTCATGGGAGGAGCAAGGAGTTCAAGGTTCAAGAGCAAACAAGGCACAAGGCAGGATTATCCAATAGATGAGGCAAAGTGTTGTCCAGCATCCTAGGTAGCTCAGTGAGTAGAGTTACTGCCTGACACAGTAGAAGTCCCAGGTTCAAGTCCAGGCCCTGACAATTGGCATCAATGAACACAACACAGAAATGGGAGTTCTTCAAAAAGACTGTATGTAAGCACAATGCAAAATATATGCCCATGGGCAACACGTTTAAAAGGCTAAAAATCAAATCTATGTGGCTTATGGCCAAAGTTAAAAAAGCTGGATAAAAAATGGATAATAAGAAAAGAGGGTTTTATTAAATATAAAAATGAAGGAATGCGATCATCATTTAAACATTACAAAGAATATAACAGAATATGTAAAAAGGAAATCAAGGCTGCAAAATTGAAAATGAATGACAGACTGCAAAAGATAGCAGGACAAACCCTAAAAAATTCTTCAACTATATTAATAGTAAAAAGGTCCGGTCCGAGCATGTAGGCCTTTTACAAAATAATCTAGAGTGGGTGACTGGGGATAAAGAGAACGCAAATTTATTAAATACCTTCTTCAGCTCTGTGTATACAAAGGAGCATGGGGGAGCTCTTGTCCATAATGGGCATGATATTGACACAGCTCCAGGTGATCCACATTGGCTCGCAATTGATATGATCTAAAATAATTAGACAGAATAAAGGTGAATAAAGCACCTGGACCGGATGGCATACACCCTCGGGTCCTTAAAGAATTGAGCTCTGTAATTTCAAAGCCATTGCTTCTAATTTTTAGGGACTCTTCAATGACTGGCATAGTACCACTGGATTGGCGAAAGGGGTCAAAATCTTTGCCAAGTAATTATAGACCTGTTAGTTTAACTTCTATAGTTCCGAAGATACTGGAGAGTTTAATAAAAGACCACATAGATGAGTTCTTGCTGGAAAAAAATATTTTAAGCAACAGACAGCATGGATTCATGAAGAAAGTTGTCAAACTAATCTTCTTTTTATGAAGAGGTGAGCATAACTTTGGATAGACGGGTGGCGGTGGACGTGGTATACTTGGATTTTGCTAAAGTGTTTGACATAGTTCCCCACACACGGCTAATGTGTAAGGTAAAGTCTATGGGCTTGGAAAAATCCATATGTAAATGAATAGAAAACTGGCATAAAGATAGTATTCAGAGAGTAGTGGCTAATGATTCATACTCTGAATGGTTGAGGGTTGTTAGTGATGTACCCCAAGGTTCAGTGTTGGGACCCTTACGTTTTAATATATTTATAAACGATATAGGGTCTGGGGTTAAAAATACCAGCTTTGCAGATGACACCAAGCTGTGCAGTGGAATAACATCCTTACAGGATGTCTCCAACTTACATTAATTAGTTTAATAGGGCAACTATGTGGCAAATGAGGTTTAATGTTGATAAATGTAAGGTTATGCACTTGGGGCTAAGAATATGCATGCATTACACATACTAGGGGGGGTACAACTGGGGGAATCAATGGTGGAGAAGGATCTGGAAGTTCTAGTAGATCACAAGCTTAATAATAGCATGCAATGCCAAGCTTCAGTTTCTAAAGCGAGCAAAATCCTCTCTTGTATTAAATGAGGTATAGACTTCAGAAAGAGAGATATCTTTTTACCCCTGTACAAATCATTAGTAAGACCTCATCTGGAATATGCAGTTCAGTTTTGGGCACCAATTCACAAAAAGAACATTGGGGAACTGGAGAAAGTACAGAGAAGGGCAACCAAACTGATAAGAGGCATGGAGGAGCTCAGCTCAGCTATGAGGCATGATTAGAGGAACTGAATTTATTCTCTCTTGAGAAGAGGAGATTAAGGGGGGATATGATCAACATATATAAATACATCAGTGGTTCATATAGTGAACTCGGTGTAGAGTTATTCACCCTGAGGTCATCACAGAGGACAAGGGGGCACTCTTTATGTCTGGAGGAAAAGAAATGTAATCTCCTTATACAGAAAGGTTTCTTCACAGTAAGAGCTGTGAAAATGTGGAATAAACTCCCTTAAGAGTGGTTCTGGCCAGCTCAGTGGATTGCTTTAAAAAAAAGCATGGATTCTTTCTTGGATACACAGAAAATAACTGGACACTAACATTTATAGGTAAAGATGATCCAGGGAATATACAATTGCCTCTCTAGGGATCAGGAAGGAATTTTTTCCCCTGCAGGAGCAAATTGGGCCATGCTTTGCTGTTTTTTTTTGCCTTCCTCTGGATCAACTGTGGGTATAGGATTATAACTTTTTTTTAATGGTTGAACTGGATGGACTTTTGTCTTTTTTCAGCCAGAATAATTATGTAACTATGTTAGAATGACTAAAGCAGGTGGGGAGACTCGGGAACTCAAGAACAGAAATCTCACCAACAGAATCTCTGGGACATATCCAAAATTAGGTATTTTAACTATCCAGAATCTACCAAACATTTAAATATAATTTCAAATACAATACTAAAAACCAGGTTGTTCTTGGTTCCAACAATGTTTCTATTCAATTTTTGGTATGGCAAACAAATAAAAAAATTCTAAATTTCAGTAGGATGGTGGAAACAACATTGCTTCTTGCTCATAAATTTGTCTCTTGCACCAGACATCTGCCTCTCCATCACTTGAACAATCAAAAAACGTTCTTTTTATGGTGATGTTCATACAAGGTGAAAGACTCCAACCAGTGTTGCATAGGAAGAAGAAAAAAAACCCATAAATCTCCAAATCTTGTCATCCTCGAAATAAAGCAAAACAATGTTTGAAAGACACCAATTCTTATTTTATGAGGATGCTATGATAAGAGTGCCCATACAACATTTGATTTACTGAGGAATTGAGGCATCAGATGGATAGTAGCTTGACCAAGAGATGTCAATTTATCATGCTTTGCAATATCTTCCTATAGATCAACAAGGGGGCTTTGCTGTGCAAAGCCTATGAAATTCCAGTGTCTCTTTATGTATAGTCTGTATGTTTAGAAAGAGACCGTGAAGGATTTGTTTGAAAGGTTTGTGGCAATAATAGTAACATTGGAATGGAGCACATAAAAATAGCAAGGGCCAGCTCACTAAAAATTAAAAGAGAAATAGCTCTGCATAGGATCCATATTCATTTTCATATGATCCGTGCTATTTTTCTATTGATTTTACCTGAGTGCCATATTATAACCAAAATTGTGCACCGTCCATAGTGCTGATCATGTGTTTTTACAAAATCAGCACATATATTTTTCTATTTATCAAGTTGGCTAAAAATACCAACAGGAATTCAAGCTTGGCACTGGTGGACAATTTTTGTGATCAACTACATTATACAATATAATGTAGTATACATTACGTATTCAACTACAGATAGATAATAATGAGAGCATTTGCGATTTGAATTTCTGCAGTTAAAACATATGGTGTCAAGAGTAAATGGGAGTATTCTGCATGTCAGGCAGGAAGTGAGGGAAGCGACTGTTGCTCAACACCACTTGGTTATTAAAATGTGCTGGGTAATATGGGTAATAGTTAGGGCAGCTAGGACTGTAGAAATGGGCAGTGATCAGATTTATGTGACATTAGAGCAGGGGATCCCAGCATCAACCCCAACCACATGGAGTATAAATTGGCCCCCTAAAGCTGGCCTTACACTGATCAAGTTCAGCAGGGATCAGCATGTGGCTGTCCCTGTTCGAAAGAAGTTGGAAAACGTATCTCAATCAGTGCTGTCAGTATACAATGTCCTGGTGGGGGGAATTCCTCCATCCACCTCATTTGGCTGTTTAGGTCCCAGAGGGTCTGTATAGTCTGTACAAATGTTATGTCTATCCTTTATATCCCTCATATCCTGTATTACATGTTTGTGACAACAGTGATATCCGTTTGAAACAGCTAGGTATACAGCTAAAGTATATAAGAGAGCTGGTTTACCTGCTAATGAATTTGAACAATTGTCGGACAGCACATCTAAAATCTTGACCTGACGTTATTTTAAACAATAAGGCTTGGATGCCTCTCTGTCCCCAGCCTGTGATTGGAGAATGAAGGAACAACAGACCATCTCTCTTCCGTTTCCACCTATTCAGCATATACTGAATGACTCAGAAAATTGTGATCAGGGACATTGACTGGCGACAGCATGTTAAAAAAAAAAAATATATTTTTTTTCAAATAATTTTTATCAATATTTTAAATATTTTTAAAATGATTTAACATTATTTTTTATTGTTCTACTATTTTTTTTAAATACTTTCATCAGAGTAGTTCAATATTACCATAATAACATTGTACTACTTTGGGGTGGTGATCAGGGAATTTTTTTTTCACACTTTTCTGGTACAGTGAAGATTGTACCAGCAATTATTTGAACTGTCATTAATGGGTTACGTTCATGACAGCTGTGAATACTAGTGATCTGTGATTGGCTACAGCTAATCACATGGTACATTGCGCTGTGATTGGCCCAGGTACAATTTGATAGCTGTGGGCCAATCACAGCTCACTAGTAAAGGAAGCAAAGCTGTTATGAATCATGTTGATTCATAACAGCTTTGTTGACACTGTGAGCATGTGATCACATAGCGATCACATGATTGCCAGGTCCCAAGTACCAGAATCCGCATTCTACTGGACACAGCGGCCGCAGGAGGGCACGCTGCACTCCCCCATGTCTGTACAGGCAAAACGACGAACATGTACTTTGTACTGTGGGCAGTCGGCTGGTGGTTAATAACGCTTGAAATGTTTTTCTTTGATAGTCAAATAAGATAATGATGTGATAGTGCCACTTAATATGCTACTTTTAGCATATACAATCATATATTGCAGCTTGATGAATCAGATTCATAATCAGAGTACAAAATGTTAAATTGTACACAAATTATCTGAAAGATCTATATTGCTGATTAATTACATATGTGACAAAATAAGGTGACATTCACTTTACACAATACTGCCAGTGATTTGTTACTACCATAATTTCTTGAAATCTTTATTTCAAGGATACCAGGTGCTGGTCTCATTTACATGTTCATCTTCAGCACATGTCTTTTCTTCAACATTGGGACTTTGCGGGGGCATCTTGCAGATAGCTTTGCTTCACATAAGCGTTGAAGGGTAGTTTTTCGCTTTCTTCCACGTCTTTCAGGTTTTGGTTGCCATTTTAAAGCATTTGCGATCATTTTAGCTGAGCAGACTATCATTTTCTGCACTTCTTTATGTTTTCCCCTCTCCAATCAACTTTTTATCAAGGTACACTGTGTTCTGAACAATGTCTGGAACAACCCATTTTCCTCAGAATTTCAGAGAGAAATGCACTGTAACCAGCATGTACAACATTTGCTGCCTTCCTTCCTTAAATAAGGGCAATAATTGCCACCTGTTTTTCAAAGAATGAATGACCTCACTAATAGAACTCCACACTGCTATTATTTTGAACATGCCCCTTTCAATTAGTGATTCAATTACACAGAATCAGCAGCATGCATGTCATGACTGTTGGGTCTGTTGGATTTCTATTACTCTACTACACCTGCTAGTAAATTATTTGCCATGTAGAAATATCATTTCTACCAAAAACAGTGATTGATCAAGTTAGTGATGTCTGACTGCTATTATTTTGAACACAACTGTATATAAGTGATTTGCACTCCAGTGGTTTTCACACCCCTCCCAGATAACGTCAGATTGCCCATCAGTACACCAGTAATCACATTTAACCCCTTGATTACCAGGAACACAGTCATACACAATAAACCAACATTGCTAGTATAGTATCTGAACGGATCAATATCTTTGATCAGATCAGCACTATACCAGCGTTCACATTAGTATAGCATCCCAAAAACGCAGCATTAGCAGGATCAGCCCCGGCACCTGCCAGCACCTGCGTTTAGCCCCTATGCTTACCCCCCCCCTCTCCCCCAGAAAGTGCAGTGTCAGTAGGTCACTGTCACTTGATACATTGCACACAAAACTGCAGTGTTCGCAGAATCAGGCCTGATCTCTGTTAGCACTTTCCGGTAAATTTTGATGACTCTCATATGCAGCAGAGTGCCAGTACTAGTGCTGCACTACCTTTTGGTGAACTGGCGAGCACCAGAGGCCTAGTACATCTTGGTCTTTCACATACTAGCACTGCAGTATCACTTGGTGACTTGGCAAGTCCCATAAGTGCAGTAAAAGCTGGTGCGGTGGAGAGCACAAGTATTGTCTCGCAACCACCAAGAATTTGCACACAGGCCCGTAGAGTCCCTAGTATCCTTCCAGATGTGCTTGCAAATCCCGATTGGCAGCCCACAAGTTCTGCAGCACCCGTATTTCCCCCATTCACTGCCCAATCCAGAATTCAGTTGGAAACAAAAAATTTAACTACTCCCCTTGATTTTTTTGGAGCTGTTTTTCATGGAATATCTGTATGCATTGATTGTGGATCAAAGCAATTTATATGCACAACAATTTATCGCCGCCAACCCAAATTCAAACCTTGCCAGACCATTCGCATGGAAACCCATTACGGTTTCTGAATAAACATTTTTTTTGGGGCCTAACCCTCAACATGGGCATTATTAAAAAATATGACTCCCTTCCCCAGCCTTGAGGGCCACCCTAATTAATCCTATACATCACATATATCTGACAAAAAGGAAGCCTGGGATTCATCATATGCCCATGTTCTCTGCTGCCATGGCCAGGCATAGATATGAGAGTATAATGTGTTTTATGCATTTCAACAACAATACACTGTCGTGCTCGGGGTGACCCTGATTTGACCAGCTCCACAAAATTCAGCACCTCGTAAATAACCTTAACCAAAAATTTACAGATGTCTATACTCCCCAGCAAAACATCTGCGTTGATGAGTCCCTCATTCATTTTTCTGGGCGTCTTGCATTCAAACAATTTCTCCCCAGCAACTGTGCCAGACATGGGGTCAAGATGTAGAAGACCTGTGAGAGGGCAACAGGCTAGACATATAAGTTTCGGATTTACGAGGGAAAAGACTACATGGGGAGTAGAGGCAAGATAGTTTGGGACTTGGTGTCATCCTTTTTCCATATGGGGTACCACTTATATATGTGGACAATTTTTATTCAAGCATGCCACTATTTAGACATTTGTACAATCTTGGAACTGGCCCATGTGGCACCGTGCGACCTAATGTGTGCCCACCATTAGAAGTGGGTGGATGCAGGGCGGTATATTCTAATGGTGGGAATACCACACACTTTTTCTAGCAGAGATTTCTTCTCTTTTTTTCATTCAGCCCACAGGCTGCATAAAAAAAAAAAAAGAACATAGCATATATACCCAACAAGGATCAGGGATGTACTGGTACATCACTGGACTTTGAATGGTTATACCAGGATAATTCCTACAGCTGCAGACATCATCCTGGTATTGTTTTTTTCAGTCAGCGATCAGCTGTCATGTAAAAGCAATCCTAGTGGCTAATTATCTGCAGGATTTCTTTTACAAGCAGCGGGAGATGATGCCCCCCTCCCCCGCTGAATTCCACTGCCTTCTCGGTCAGTCCCGTGCCATCGCGGGGGAACCTGAGAATGTAGCCGCTGTTTCTGCCAGATGACCATAGAGCTGTTGGAGACCGGAATGGTGCCAATCATCTCTATAGTCTAATAAATCGGAAGCTACGAGTATTTCATCGCTTCAGTTTTGCAGGATATCAACAGTGCCATTTGTAAATTGGGAAAGCATCTGATCACACTGATCTTGGCTTGATTAGATAATGTAAGGGCAGAGGAGATATCTAGAGTCTGATAGACCCCAGATTTCTCAAAAAAGAATATATGACAATGCCCATTGAAGTTATAGGGAATATTTGCATTCCCTGTGATAGCATTAAAAGTGATAAAAAAAAAATGACAGGTACAGTGTAAAAATAAAAAAATTATAATAACATAAAGAAAAAAAAAAAGCACCCTTGCCACCCCCCCCCCCCCCGCGCACACTTGTGAGCGTTGACCCTGTGATGATATGTAAACAGCGGTTGCACCATGCATGTGAGGCATCGCCATAAACATCAGATCAAGGGCAGTAATTCGAACACTAGATGTCAGGGATCCCCTCGATCCCCGCCGCGTTGGTCCCGGCGCAGGCGCAGTATGCCGCCCGGCGCAGGGACTCGAGCACTGGTTCCGGGCCGGCCGCGGCGTTCGAGTTCGCGCATGCGCAGTAGAAGCCGCGGCCGCCCGCTGGGCACCAATGGCAGCGCAGGGCGGGATATTTAAACGACCCTGAGCTGTCATTCAGTGCCTTCTGGTCTTTCCTGCATTCTGAATCCTGTGAACCTGTACCCTGTAAGTTATTGACCCGGATTGTACCTGACCTTGCTGTTTTCTCCTGTTCTGACCCTTGCTTTGCCTGACCTCTCTCCTGAATGCCCCCTATTGGATTTGACCTGCTGTTGCTGACCTGGCGTGTGACCCGACCATTCTATGCCCGCTGCCTTGTACCTTGCCGCCCTCTCTGTTACCGACCCGGCCCGTCTGACCCTGCTCATCCATCCATCCATCCCGTGCAGTGGGGTCTTCTGACCTCCTCACATCAGACTCTTCCCCGTGGGAGCCCCTTGCGCATACTACTACCACTGACGGACGCACCCGGTAGTCACGACCTGGTCTCAGGGAGCTCCAAGTCCATCCCCACCATCAGGGGCCCTGGTGAACAAGCACCCTGGGACTTAGACTCCGTGCGCTGGGGACGCCTATTCAGTGGAGTGCTAGTAGTACCGCCGGGCGGTCCCTTACAGTACCAGAAGGCCATGACTGAGTCTAGAGGAGGTCCCTCGCCGCTGGAGGAGATCTGCAGGCACCTATCCAATTTGACACAGGCCGTATCGGCCCTGCAGGATAGATGTCAGCAGATTGAAACTCAATTCCAGGCCTGCACTATATCCGTTCCTGCCCCACAGGCCGCGGTCCCCACACCTCCAGCTGTAGCAGTCCCTGTGCTGGTGTCTGGGGCATCCGCACCACTCCCGGCGGCCGACCCCCGAGTACCCTTACCAGAACGTTTCCACGGGGACCGCACTCGGTTCAGATCATTCCGCGAGTCCTGCCTCCTCTATTTTGAGCTACAACCCCGAACCTTCGTGACTGAATCCGTGAAGGTGGGGTTCGTCATATCCCTCCTGCAGGGTGAACCCCAAGACTGGGCCCATCGATTACGGGGAAAAAATGACCCTCACCTTGGTTCGGTTGACAGTTTTTTTGTTGCTATGGCCATCCTTTATGATGACCCGCAGCGGGCAGCTTCTGCTGAAACTACTCTGTACACACTCCGGCAAGGCCGCCGAGCGGCGGAGGAGTACGCATCTGAATTTAGGCGGTGGATGGGGGATACTCGCTGGAACGAGTTCGCACTCCTGCATCAGTTCCGTGTTGGCCTATCAGACGGCCTGAAAGACGAGCTCGCCCGGGTGGAGGTACCTGAGACTTTAGAGGACCTAATAGCACTGACCATTAAAATTGACCGTAGACTGCGGGAACGCAGGTTTGAGAGGTCCGGCCAGGGTCACGGAAATCCCTGGGGATCATTTCAGGGTCCCAGTCAAACACCTAGGCCAGTCATCCAAAACCGGCCACCTGGAGACAACCCCGAACCCATGCAGCTTGGCCTGGCACGGCCTAAACTATCCCCAGAGGAACATCTGCGCAGACGATCCCAGAACCTGTGCCTCTATTGTGGAGAAGCTGGTCATATGGCGCGTTCCTGCCCGCAGAAACTGAGTAAGTGCACCTCTTCTTCCTTATCCCTTGGCAATGTTGGTCCATCCCAATACTTAGTGGTGCCCCTTTCCTTTCAGCTTCCAGAAAGGACCGTGGAAGTATCGGCCATAATTGACTCTGGGGCATGCAGCTGCTTCGTGGATATTAATTTTGCTCACCAGCAGGGTATTCCCCTTCAATTGAAACAGAAGGGGTTCAATATTTATTTGGCCGACGGTTCCCGAATAAAATCGGGGGTAGTGAACCAGGAAACCCCCTCCATCACCACTGTCATTGCCGGCCAGCACCAGGAACTCCTCCGCCTGGATGCTATAGCTTCACCCCTCTTCCCAGTCATTCTGGGGCTCCCATGGTTACGGGCCCATAACCCCCAGATTGACTGGGAGACCGGAGTAATCACGTTCCCTTCCCCATACTGTCGAATATACTGCCGCACTTCGGGCCCGGGGACCCCCCAAATCCTCCTGTGCTCTGAGGGGGAAGCTGAATTAAAACAAGTAATCCCTGCGGCCTACCATGGGTTTCTAGATGTGTTCAGCAAACGGGGAGCTGATACTCTACCCCCCCACCGCCCTTATGACTGCCCCATTGACCTGTTACCCGGCTTAGAAATTCCTTTTGGGCGAATCTTCCCCCTTTCAGAGCCCGAATTGGGGGCCCTAAAGGAATATATCGAGGACAGCCTCCAGAAGGGGTTCATCCGCCACTCCACTTCACCGGCGGGGGCGGGAATCTTCTTTGTTGAAAAGAAGGACAAAACCTTAAGGCCATGTATCGATTACAGGGAATTGAACAGGGTCACGATAAAAAACCGTTACCCACTACCGTTAGTACCTGAGCTGTTCCAAAGTTTAAAGTCAGCAGTAGTTTTTACCAAGCTGGATCTGAGGGGGGCGTACAACTTGATTCGCATAAGGGAGGGGGACGAGTGGAAGACGGCCTTCCGCACCCGCTTCGGTCATTTTGAATATCTGGTCATGCCGTTCGGGTTGTGTAATGCTCCGGCCACGTTTCAACATTTTGTAAATGATATTTTTAGGGACTTTCTGGATGTCTTTGTGATCGTTTATTTAGACGACATTCTGATTTTTTCCCCGTCTCTGGGGGAACACAGAATACATGTAGCAAAAGTATTGGGGCGGTTGCGGCAGCATGGGATGTACGCCAAGGCAGAAAAATGTTGTTTTGAACAATCCAGCATTGCCTTCTTGGGCCTGATTATCTCCACCGCGGGGGTCGCGATGGATCCCCAGAAGGTCGCTGCAATACTGGATTGGCCTGAACCCACAGACAGGAAAGGCGTCCAGCGATTCATCGGCTTTGCAAATTTTTACCGGAAGTTCATCAAGAACTTCTCGGGTCTGGTCTCCCCCATTACTCAGCTAACCAAGCTGGGAACCCGATTCAGATGGACACCAGAAGCGCAGGGAGCTTTCGAAGCCTTAAAGAAACTGTTCACTTCGGCACCCATTTTGGGTCACCCAGACGCCGCTCTGCCCTACATCTTGGAGGTAGATGCATCGGAGAATGCGGTAGGCTCCATCCTCTCCCAACGAAAAGGCACCAAGGAACTGCTCCACCCGGTAGCGTTCTTCTCACGGAAGCTGACCCCAGCGGAGAGGAACTATGATATCGGTGACCGTGAGCTACTAGCGATCAAAACGGCGTTAGAGGAATGGAGGTACCTGCTGGAAGGTGCGGTGCACCCCATCTTAATATTTACTGACCATAAGAACTTAGAGTATCTGAGAACTGCCAAGCGTCTACGCCCGCGACAGGCGAGATGGGCACTATTCTTTTCAAGATTCAACTTCCATATTACGTACCGGCCGGGATCAAAGAACACTAAGCCGGATGCGTTATCACGGATGTACGAAGACGCCAAGGAGACCCCAGTACCTGACACCATCCTGTCCTCGGGTAACTTCTTGGTCCTTCAGTCGGACCTTCGTTCCAGGCTAATGGAGGCATCCACAAACTTCTCTACCCCAGGCGGAGGGCCGCTCCAGAACAAGGGGGGACTCCTATGGAGGGAAGATCGAATTGTGGTGCCGGAAGAAGCTCGAACCCTGGTCTTGGGGCATTGCCACGACCACCCAATGGCGGGGCACTTTGGCCCAGAAAAGACCCTGGAACTTCTCCGACGCTCATTCTGGTGGCCAGACATGGCTAAAGATTGTAAGGGCTATGTCAGGTCCTGTGTCACCTGCCAGAAGAACAAGCCCTCAAGAAACAAGGTTTGGGGTCTGCTGCGACCCTTACCTATTCCTGAACGGCCTTGGCAAAAGATCTCACTGGACTTTATAGTCGAGCTTCCGCCATCCCGAGACCACACGGCAATCCTGGTAGTCGTGGACCGCTTGTCCAAGATGGCCCACTTCATCCCGTTGAAGAAGACCCCCTCGGCGGCCGAGACCGCGCGAGTCTTCATTCGTGAGGTAGTCAGGTTGCATGGGGTCCCCGAAGACATTGTCTCGGACCGAGGGGTCCAGTTCACGTCCAGATTCTGGAGAGCACTGTGCAAAGCCCTGGACATCAAATTATCTCTCTCTTCTGCGTTCCACCCTCAAACTAACGGTCAAACCGAAAGGACCAATCAGACCTTAGAGCAATATTTAAGATGCTATACCTCGTTTACTCAAGATGACTGGCTGCCACTTCTTCCTTTAGCAGAATTTGCGTATAACAACGCCCGCCACTCAGCAACAGGGCAGTCCCCGTTCTTCGCCAACTATGGCTTTCACCCAGTCTTCCTCCCGGATTTGGTGTCGGAATGCCCAGTACCAGCAACACAAGATGTGGTAACGTTCTTCGCTGCGAACAATAAGAAGCTTCAAGTGGCCATCAGTCGGGCCCAGGAAAACTACAGGAAAGCATTCAACAGGAAACGGAGAGGAGATCTGGTATTGCGGCCTGGGGAGAAGGTTTGGCTGGCGACGTCCAATCTAAAGATGCTTTGCCCGTCAAAGAAATTGGGACCCAAATTCATAGGCCCCTTCTGCATTAAACGGATGGTTAACGAAGTAGCCTATGAACTCGCCCTCCCTGACACGCTCAAGATCCACCCGGTCTTTCATGTATCCCTTCTGAAGCCTGTGGTCCCAGACGCCTTCCCTGACCGGGAATCTAGACCCCCGGAAGCGGTAACGGTCGAAGGAGAAGAAGAATTTGAGGTTGAAACTATCCTGAAGTGTCGAAGGAGGGGAGGCCAGACCCAATTCCTTATCAAATGGAAGGGCTATGGTCCTGAGGACAATTCTTGGGAACCAGCCCATAATGTCCATGCACCCAGACTTGTCCGGAGGTTCTTTCGCGATCACCCGTGGTGGAGAGATCGGGTGGGCATCCGGAGGTTGCCCGTAGGGGGGGGGCAATGTCAGGGATCCCCTCGATCCCCGCCGCGTTGGTCCCGGCGCAGGCGCAGTATGCCGCCCGGCGCAGGGACTCGAGCACTGGTTCCGGGCCGGCCGCGGCGTTCGAGTTCGCGCATGCGCAGTAGAAGCCGCGGCCGCCCGCTGGGCACCAATGGCAGCGCAGGGCGGGATATTTAAACGACCCTGAGCTGTCATTCAGTGCCTTCTGGTCTTTCCTGCATTCTGAATCCTGTGAACCTGTACCCTGTAAGTTATTGACCCGGATTGTACCTGACCTTGCTGTTTTCTCCTGTTCTGACCCTTGCTTTGCCTGACCTCTCTCCTGAATGCCCCCTATTGGATTTGACCTGCTGTTGCTGACCTGGCGTGTGACCCGACCATTCTATGCCCGCTGCCTTGTACCTTGCCGCCCTCTCTGTTACCGACCCGGCCCGTCTGACCCTGCTCATCCATCCATCCATCCCGTGCAGTGGGGTCTTCTGACCTCCTCACATCAGACTCTTCCCCGTGGGAGCCCCTTGCGCATACTACTACCACTGACGGACGCACCCGGTAGTCACGACCTGGTCTCAGGGAGCTCCAAGTCCATCCCCACCATCAGGGGCCCTGGTGAACAAGCACCCTGGGACTTAGACTCCGTGCGCTGGGGACGCCTATTCAGTGGAGTGCTAGTAGTACCGCCGGGCGGTCCCTTACACTATATCTCCTCTGTAAATCTAAATTGGTAGCTTGTAAAGGCTTTTAAAACGTTGCCTATGGATATTAAAACATATGCAGTTTGTCGCCATTGCACAGGCATGTATCATATTTTAATCAAATAATTGGCCAATATATTGTGTTTTTGTGCATTAAAAGTAAAGAAAGTGTATTTTTTTTAAATTGCGTTTGAAAAATCGCTACACGAGTACTATGTGACATAAAAAATTTCAGCACCCACCATTTTATTACTAGGGTGTTTGCTTTAAAAACATAAATACAGTTTGGGGGTTTAAATTAATTTCCTAGCAAAAAATACAGATTTTTTTCATGTGAACAAAAAGTGTCAGAAAAGGCTTGGTCTTCAGATGGTTAGAAGCGTGAGTGATGTGTGGCATAAACTTTTAATGCTCGGCATAAAATGTCCCCACTCCCCAAAACGAGTCCTTTTGGGAAAGTAGACACCCCAAAATATTTGCTGAGAGGCATGTTGAATCAATAGAAGAATTAATTTTTTTACCACAAGTTTTTGGAAAATAACAAAAAAATTTTTTTTTTCTTTTTACACAAAATTGTCACTTAAATGATTTACTGCTCACACATGCCATGGGTATATGTGGAATTACCCCCCAAAATACATTCTGCTACTTCTCCTGAGTATGGGGGTACCACATGTGAGAGACGTTCTGGCAGACTAGTTAAGTACAGGGCCCCAAAATCCAATAAGCACCTTCAGGCTTTTAAAGGGCTTTTTTTCCTCATTACACTCCCTGACTACCTATCACAGTTTCAGAGGCCCTGAAATACCATGATAGCTCCAGCCCCCTCCAAATGACCCCTTTTTGGAAAGTAGACACCCCAAAGAATTTGATAAGAAGCATGGTGAGTATTTTGCAGTTCTCGTTTGTTGCCACAAGTTTTTGGAACTGAAGAGAGAAAACAAAACATCTTTTTTCTTTTCTTTTTTTATATTTCAAAACCTTGTGAGATCTGCAAAATACTCATCATGACTCTTTTTAAATTCCTTGTGGTGTCTACTTTCCCAAGTCATTTGGAGGGGTTTGGTGCTATCCTGGTATTTCCAGGCCTTCAAAACTGTGATAGGTAGTGAGGAAGTGAAATGAGGAAGTTACGCACCTTCAGGCTTTCAAAGTGGATTTCAGGCTCCTGTATGTGGCTAGGCTCCCAAAAAGTCTCACACATGTGGTATCCCCAAACTTGGTAGAAGTAGCAGAATGTATTTTGGGGTGCAATTCCACATATACCCATGCCTTGTGCGAGAAATATATAATTTAAATGACAACTTTGTGTAAAAAAAAAAATCTTCCATGGACTCAATATGCCCCTCAGCAGATAGCTTAGGGTATCTGCTTTCTGAAAAGGGGTCATTTGGGGGTGTTTGTACCATTCTGGAATTTTAGCACCTTAGGAAATGTGATGGGCAGTCAGAAAGTAAAAGCTGTGTAAATTCCATTATCTATACCATAGTTTGTAGATGCTATAACTTTCACAAAAAGCAATAACTATACACTTATTGGGATTTTTTAACCAAAAACATGTAACAGAATACAGTTTCGGGTAAATTTATGACGACATTTTAGTTATTTTGGATATTTTTTATGACAGAAATGAGAAAATATTGTTTTCTTTAAAAAAAAAATGTTTTTTTCAAAATGTTTTTGTTTATAGTGCCAAAAATAAAAAGCGCGCAGGTGATCAAATACCACCAAAAGAAAGCTCTATTTGTGTGAAAAAGGACATTGTTTCATTTATGTACCATATTGCATGACTGCGCAATTGTCAGTTAAACTAGTGCAGCGCTGTATAGCAAAAAAAAAATGGCATAAATTGCAGTGCCTATACCATAGTTTGTAGATGCTATAACATTCACACAATGCAATCAATATACACTTATTTGGATTTTTTTTTACCAAAAACATGTAGCAGAATACATTTTGGCCTAAATTTATAACTAATTTGAGTTTACTATATATTTTTTATAGGCGAAAGTAAAAAATATCATTTTTCTTCAAACTTTTCAGTCTTTTTTTTGTGAAAAATAAAAAGTGTACAGGTGATCAAATACCATTGAAAGAAACTCTATTTGTGTGAAAAAAAGGACGTAAATTTTGTTTGGGTGCAGCATTGCACGACCGCGCAATTATCAGTTGAATTAGGGCAGCGCCGAGTAGCAAAAAGAGCCCTGGTCATTAAGGGGGGGGTAAATCTTCTGGAGGGCAAGTGGTTAAGGGAATCCCCAGCCCTCCCCTGCCAGGTCACCAGAACTAGTATCCCCATTGCAACCCAAAATTTTGAATTTTCTTTTACTTTCACTTTCAATGATAATGGTAAAGAAAACAAATAGAGAGGGTGAATCTCCCTGATGGGGGCACAGACAGAGAAAAAAAACTGACAGGTGTTCTAATATTTCTCTATTCTATGAAAATCTGGAAAAAAAAGATTTTTCCTTTAGTTATACTTTATGTGAGTGCAGATCACCTTAACAAATTCACTAAAATGGTTACTTTTCTTTGTGAACAGCCTCTACTTAGTAAACCAACCCATTTTATTAAACAGTAAAGGAATACTACTAAATAATACAATTGTGCAGTGCGTATATGTGTAGATTGTTCACCAAAAAATAAAGGTAGCACTATCTGTGTATAGTGCATAAAATCTTACATCGAGAATAAATATTGCAAACTGTGCCACAACTTTGCTGGATGACGAGTGTGGCATTTGAAGTTAGTTAAAATGTATCTTTTATTCAAGTTATTTTATTTACTACGGTAAAAAATATATAGGTGTTTAGAAGCCCTGATCCAGGGTAGATCTCTCTAGAATAGAAGGAGTTACTTCGCCTCCACAATTTCTGTAAACTGTGGCAGATCCATACAGTGCACTCCCTGCAATCCTCCCTTTGTCCATTCAGGGTGCATGCTTACAGTAAGCAGGACGTGTATTTCTCTTGAAAGACACTGTATGAAATTAAAATTACATTGTGAAACCCAGTGAAAAGAAAAAGGGTTCTCAGCTACCGCCCTCCATTCCGAGTGATAAAGTGCCAACTGGGAGAGAGAGAAAAGCAGAGAAGGAGAGAGAGCAAGAGAGAAAGTAGAGGGGGGGGGGTGTAATTTTGCTGAACATGTGTGGGTATTTCTTTGTCCCACAAGGCACACACGCCCCCTTCTCTCACATTGTGTCGCTGGCTATTCTCTGCGATTCTTGTCTTGTTCTCGCTCTCCCAGCTCTCTGACCCTATGCCGGCCCTTTGCATTGCGTCCCCGAGAAGTCAAGTCATGCCAAATTTGTGCTCTCGGCGGTGGAACCAACTCTCACACACTGCAGGGCACAGCTTGCCTTTTCTCCCTGGCCCTTTCCCACACTTTCCTATGCTCTTTGTCAGCCCCTAGATTTTTTTCTGCTCCTATTCAGCCCAAATTAGTCACGAATCGCCCCAGCTTGGAGACAAAAATAAATTAGGTGGAGTTTTTTCTTTTCTTTAAATCCTGTTTACCCTTGTTACCATTACGTACCCTTCCTTCACCTCTCCCTTTGCCCCCAGAGTGAATGATGGCTATGGTTAACCCCTGATACAGGACTGTACTTGTAGTAACAGCACTGTGCTGAACAATAAAGGAAGCAACCTCATTTGACCCTGGCAAAACTCCCATTCTTCCTATGTCACAGGTATCAAAACAAATACTGACCATTTCTGGCACAGATGACTGATCTCGATATGGAATTAACATATAATAATGGCACAAAAAAAAAATGAATAGGTTAAATGGTAATTTTTTTACGGTCCTAACATCATAGGACCGTCAATTGTCGATTGCTGCTATACAACTTTCAGAAGTCATTTATCTCACATTTATAAGAACCGCGTCATGCGATGAGATTTATAGCGGCACACTGTTCTTCCTTAAACAATGCCTTGTCCTTAAACTGGGGTGACTGCCCAGGAGCCTGATGGTGCAGGAGTATTATTATTGAAAGGAATACTTTATCTTCTTGCTGTCATCAAAGTGACCTTGTTTGATCCTTGAAACCCCCTTTCTCTGCTGATCAATGGTTTCACCAACATGTTTCGATAATGTAAAGGAATCTGTTCCCAAGCTTATCAGAAATATTTTTTTCTGACTCCTAATTGATCACTTTGAAGCTCACACACTTCTCTCCTCTATTCTGAATAATTTGTAATGGGATATACTTTAAAAAGACTGTTAATTGGTACCTCTTCAATTTAGTTCTAGAATGTGAATGATTGTGGCAAGGATGTTGGATTGTAGGCATTTAGGGACTGATATAAGTGGCTCAGTGTAGTATGCTGAGTGCTTAATACATTGCTACACAAACAAGGGAATTTATAAATAACATATATTGTTTTCATGCCATTTAAAGTATATGTAAACCCTAAGTGACATTTCATTTGAAAAATCAAATTTATTTAGTCTTTGTCCTTCTGATGTCCTCCAGTCACTTTGTAAACTTTTCTCATCTACATGCATACACTCCAACAATGGCTTTCCTGGTGGTGGTAATATTGGACCATACCTTTCTAATTTTTGTCAAATGGTAACATGGGGTCTCCATTGGGAGCCCCTGTTACAGGAGTAAAATTAGGGGCACAGGGATAGAACTTTGTCACCCTTCAACAAGAACTGCCTGAACAGGATCTTTTGTGGCAAGATCACTAGGTTTGAGTTCATGAAAACTGTAGATTTGAAAATGATTTTTGAAATGACAAAATGTATGAGATTTATTATACTGTAACTGCTTTCCCACTGCCCCATAGCAGATGTACTACTACAGGGCGGCTGTGCAAAATCACGTAAATATATGAGATTTAGCATTTCCGGGTAGGGGTCGCGCACGCCGCCTTACCCACGGTGCTATTGACTGCTGAGGATGTCAATCACTGGGTCCCAGATGGCGATTCCTGGCCAAGATTCAGTGATCATTGGCGAAGCTGAGAAGGGAGAGAACTGTGTGTAAAAAACACAGGTCTCTCTCCTGTCAGCATGGACATGATGATTGCTATCTCTCTGCACAGCAGAGAGATAGAAAGCTGCAGGTCTCCTTAGTAAAACACCACACTGTACACACAGTAACCATACAACAGCACATTGTTAACCCTTTGATCGCCCCAGATGTTACCCCTTCCTGCCCAATGTCATTAGTACAGTGTTAGTGCTTTTTATTAGCACTGATCATTGTATTAGTGTCACTGGAGATGTCAGTGGCAGTTAGCCAGTTCCCCCCCAGTGTCATAATGCCCACTGCAGTCCTGCTATAAGTCACTGATTGCCGCCATTACTAATATAAAAAAATAAATAAAGATTCCATTATATATACTGCCATTTGTAGATGCTATAATTCTCACGCAAACCAATTAATATACACCTATTGGGATTTTTTTTTAGCAAAGACATGTAGCGGAATGCATTTTGCCCTAAATTTATGAAGAAATTTTATTTTTTATTTTTTTTATTGTATACGTTTTATAGCAAAAAGTAAAAAATATTGCTTTTTAATTTAAATTGCCACTCTTTTTTTGTTTATAGCAAAAAAATAAAAATCACAGAGGTGATCAAATATCAATGAAAGAAAGCGGTTTGTGGGGAAAAATAACATAAATTTAATTTATATATAGCTTCGCATGACCATGCAATTGTCAGTTAAAGTATTGCAGCACCGTATCGCAAAATATGGCCTGGTCAGGAAGGGGGGTAAATCCTTTGGAGGGCACAGCACTTCTCATTAGTTAAGCACGGGCATTATGTTATCCATACTTAGGCTGGCCATACACTATACAATTTTCTTACAATTTTCTGTCCAATTTCCTTTAGATTTACCTTCAACTGTGTAGTGCAAGGACTTGCCTAATTGGATACAACTGAAAGTGTTGTTTGGGTTTGACCTCCTATTATATGGTTTTTGGTAAATCTAAAGCACAATTCTCAAGAAAATTGTATAATGTATGGGCAGCCTTAGGCTGTTACTGCGTGACAAGGTAACTATCTAAAAATGGCACCACTGTGCAAGATTCCCATGAAACTTTTATATTGCTGGAAACTGACCCGTACAAGAAAGTTTTTGAATTACTAGCTTTGTAATTTTCTTTTGCCATATTTGTAAGAAAGAAAAAAAAAGATCTACAAAAATATGTCTGGTTGATTACAATTCAACAGTGCTCTTCTGAATCTATTTCTTCTCATGGTCTCCATAAACAAGCTGGCTCAAAGGTGGCTTGCAAATTAATATTTAGCTGTTGCAGGGTGGTCTAGGATGTCAGATAAGACTTTTTCATATTGAACTCGTCTAGCTAATATTGTTCTGATTGGTAGACACATGTACAACCTTCTGTGCTCTACTACTGTGTTTATACTCTGGCAGATTTAAACTGTAATAATTTTTCATTGGGGCCTGTACATGGCTCAATTCAAGAAGCACCTGTGATGGGTTGCTTGAGAGGTGATAGTGCTAGCCATTCTTTCACACAGAGCTTTACCAATAATCTGAAAATTTCCTTCCCTTTTATAGAAATTAAATAATTAATATTTCATTATATGTCTCAGTGAATGTGCATACCTATGTGCAGGCACAAAACCCTTGTAAGCCTTGCTCTTGGCCGATTAGCAGGTGCATGATCGTGCATACAAGTGCGCATGGACGATGACGCATTGGCGCCAGGCTGGCTATTGCCTTGCATTATTGCTGTTTGGTCTATTACGTTTAAGCATCCGTGCATCCTGTTCCTGTGTTGATCTTCTGTTGCCGACCTGATCTGCTATTGCTGTACCGACCCCTGGCCTGCCCTTGACTATTCTTCTGCCTACTGTTGCCTATACTTGCTCTGCCTGCTAGTTGCCAACCTGGACTGTCTGACCTTGCCTTACTCTGCCTTCTGCACCTGAACCAACTGATCCTTGCTGGTATCCCGCTCCTGCACGTTTGCCGGCGTGCCATCTGCCAGTCTGCTCCTGCACTTTTGCCAGTGTGCCATCTGCCAGCTGCTCCTGCACCTCTGCCAGAATGCCATCTGACAGTCTGCTCCTGTACTTCTGCCAGCTTGCCATCTACCAGCTGCTCCTGAGTCCCAGACACTTATCAACATCCATCAGCAGAAGTCCTACCAGGCTCTCATGCACCTCTGTGCTCCTGCGCTCCCTGTTACTCTACCAAGGCCCCGAGCAAGAGCTGTAAGGGAGGCCTTCCTCTGCACTTCAGGTTCTACCACCAGGTACGTTACAGTACCAAACGGCCATGTCAGAACCTGAAAGAAGAGTCTCCTCGCTTGATGAGATCTGCCAGCATATCGCATATGCACTGACTTAGGTTGTCAAAAATCTGCAAGAGGGATATACCCAGCTCCAGAGCCACCTCCAAGCCCTGCCTACAACTGCAACTTTGACTACTACCACCAGCTCTACCTCAGCTCCTTCTACATCCCAAGCCGCTGCTCCTGTATCCTCTACTATTATGATGCTTCCTCCTGAACCAAGGGTTTCCACGCCAGAGAGATTTTCTGGGGATTGGACTAAGTTTTGTGCTTTCTGCAATGCACATCAGCTATATTTTGCATTGAAGCCCCGCACCTTCTCACTAAAAGCTACTAATGTGTCATTCATAATCTCTCTACTACAAGGGGAACCCCAAATCTGGGCTCATTGTCTCTTGGAGAAGGAAGATGCCAAGTTGACTACCCTAAAAAGTTTCTTTGATACCATGGCACAACAATATGATGACCCACAATGTTCGGCTTCAGCAGTGGCAGCTCTTCATGCTCTTCAGCGAGGTTGCAGGGCAGTAGAGGACTATGTGTCTGAGATTATACGCTGGATCTCTGATACCAGCTGGAATGACGATACCCTGCGCTACCAATTTTGCCGGGGACTCTCTGTACCCCTAAAAGCTGAACAAATCAGGGTGGGGGTGCCAAATTCTTTAGAAAGACTAATTGACCTGTCAGTTCAGATTGACTGGTGGCTCAGAGAGCGACGGCTTCAGAGATCCACTGGCCAAACCCGTCCTGTATGGATGCTACCCAGGGTACCATCTTCAGTTAGTCCAGCACCCTCAGCAGCACCTACGTCAATGCCTGTACCAGATGAGCGTGAGCCTATGCAGTTGGGCCTCCTGCGTCTGTCACTGTCACCAGTGGCAGCGACTGAACAACTTGTGTGTACTGTGGAGAAGTGGCCCACTATGTGCAGAATTGCATGGCCAAACTATGTAAGTTCCTGCCCATCTCTTCCACCAGTAAAACACCTGCATCGTTTTCTTCAGCCCAAGTAACTCTTCCTATCTCCTTTCAGCTCCTGCCATTACTGACTGCAGCTGCTCATAGACCAGTCCTTTGCAGCACAACATCAGATTCTCTTACAACTTAAGGCTCAAGGACTCTCTGTTTATCTGGCCAATGGGTCCCCAGAAACGCATACCGCTTTTGAAAAGTTGAAAGGAATATTTACTTCCACACCTATTTTGAGTCACCCTGACCCAGCACTACCATACATCTTGGAGATAAATGCGTCTGAAAATGCACTTGGGGCAGTCCTGTCACAGCACCAGGGATTAAACTTTATTACATCCCCTTTCATATTTCTCACTCAAACTCTCATCTGCTGAGAAAAATTATGATGTTGGTGACTGTGAATTGCTGGCAATCAAGTTTGCTCTAAAAGAATGGTGGTACCTTCTGGAAGGATCAGCTCATCCTATTCTGATGTATACCAATCATAAAAACCTGGAATACCTGAAGACAGCCAAGAGAATGAGACCCCGTCAGGCCAGGTGGGCACTGTTTTTCTCCAGATTTGTGTTCCATATAACTTTACTGACCTGGGTCTAAAAACACTAAACCAGATGCCTTGTCAGGCATATTTGACAACCCCAGGCAATCACCTTCCTCAGATACCATCCTGTCGGCTGGGAGCTTCTTATTGTTGCAGGCAGACCTCATCACTCAGATTAAGCAGACATCTATAGGAGCCTCGTCATCTGTCACCTCTGGGGGTTTTTCTGTCTGCCAGGGAAGGATTGCTATGGTGGGAGCACAAGATCTTTGCGCCTGAAGAACTCAGTTTAGCTGTGCTGGAATTGTGCCATGACCACCCACTAGCAGGGCACTTTGGAATCCACAAAACCATTGACTTGATTCAACATCTATTCTGGTAGCCTGACCTGGCCAAGGATTGTAAGACATATGTGAATTCCTGTGTCAAGTGTACCTGTAGTAAGAGCAGCAGAAACAAGGTGTGGGGTTTGCTCAGGCCCCTTCCGGTCCCTGATAGACTGTGGAAGATAGTTGCTATGGACTTGATCATGGAACTTCCACCTTCTGAGGGATATACTACTATTTTTGTGGTGGTTGACTGATTCTCCAAAATGGCCCATTTTCTGCCCATGAAGGATACTCTCTCTGCATTGGAAACAGCAAGGGTTTTTGTTAAGGAGATAGTGCAACTTCATGGTACTCCTACCAATATCGTATCAGATCGGGGAGTCCAGTTCACATCAGTTCTTTGTCACTAAGGCAATATGAAAATTTGGGGCAGGGCTTGGTAAAAAAAAGATTTTCAGACCCTGAACAATGTAGCTCCAGCAGTCATATAACATCCTGACAGATATCCTGCCACATACCTGCGTGGAACACTGTGCTAAGGTTAAGTAGGGATTCAGCATCATTATGATGAAAGGCCTAGGGGGATGGTCAAGGCATGGCTTCACGGCACTGAGAGAGAGAGCAAGCTGACAATACAAGCTTCCATTTAGCTGCCCTGACAGTTGCAGATAGAAACCTTTTAAAGCTACAGTGGGGATCGAAAGTTTGGGCACCCCAGCTAAAAATTTGTATTAATGTGCATAAAGAAGCCAAGGAAAGATGGAAAAATCTCCAAAAGGCATCAAATTACAGATTAGACATTCTTATAATATGTCAACAAAAGTTAGATTTTATTTCCATCATTTACACTTTCAAAATAACCGAAAACAAAAAAATGGCGTCTGCAAAAGTTTGGGCACCCTGCAGAGTTAATATATTGTACTGCCCCCTTTGGTAAGTATCACAGCTTGTAAATGCTTTTTGTAGCCAGCCAAGAGTCTTTCAATTCTTGTTTGAGGTATATTTGCCCATTCTTCCTTACAAAAGTCTTCCAGTTCTTTGAGATTTCTGGGCTGTCTGTCACGCACTGCTCTTTTAAGGTCTATCCATAGATTTTCAATTATGTTGAGGTCAGGAGATTGTGAAGGCCATGGCAAAACCTTCAGTTTACGCCTCTTGATGTAATCCCCCGTGGATTTCGAGGTGTGTTTAGGATCATTATCCATTTGTAGAAGCCATCCTCTCTTTAACTTCAGCTTTTTCACAGATGGCATCAAGTTACCATCCAAAATTTGCTGAAATTTTATTGAATCTATTTTTCCTTCTACTCGTGAGATGTTCCCTGTTCCACTGGCTGCAACACAACCCCAAAGCATGATTGATCCAACCCCATGCTTAACAGTTGGACAGAGGTTCTTTTCATTAAATTCTGTGCCCCTTCTTCTCCAAACGTACCTTTGCTCATTCCGGCCAAAAAGTTCAATTTTAACCTCATCGGTCCACAGAACTTGTTTCCAAAATGCATCAGGCTTGTCTATATGTTAATTTGCAAAGTTCAAACGATGATTTTTGTGGTGAGGACGTAGAAGAGGTTTTCTTCTGATGACTCTTCCATGAAGACCATATTTGTACAAGTATCTCTTTATAGTGGAATTGTGTACCACAACTCCAGTGTCTGCCAGATCTTTCTGGAGGGATCATGCAGTCAAACGTGGGTTTTGAATTGTTTTTCTCACAATCCTGCGAGCTGTTCTGTCTGATATTTTTCTTGGTCTTCCAGATCTTGCTTTAACTTCCACTGTTCCTGATGACTGCCATTTCTTAATTACATTCCGAACAGAGGATATTGACATCTGAAAATGCTTTGCTATCTTCTTATAGCCTTCTCCAGCTTTGTGAGCGTCAACTATTTTCAGTTTCAGTTTTCTAGACAACTGCTTAGAAGAACCCATGGTGCTGATTGTTGGGGCAAGGTCAGATGAGTCTGGGCATTTAAAACCTTTGAGATTGACATCACCTGGTCTTCCCAGACGATGATTGAGAACAATCCATGACACTGGCATGTCTCAGCTTTGCAAAGGGGGCAGTGCATGCTATAAATTCTGCAGGGTGCCCAAACTTTTGCGGACGCCATTTTTCTGTTTTCTGTTATTTTGAAAGTGTAAATGATGGAAATAAAATCTAACTTTTGTTGACATATTATAAGAATGTCTAATCTGTAATTTGATGCCTTTTGGAGATTTTTCCATCTTTCCTTGGCTTCTTTATGCACATTAATACAAATTTTTAGCTGGGGTGCCCAAACTTTCGATCCCCACTGTATATATGATCATGACTGGTCTTAATACATGTGAATGGCTTTCTTTCATTTTAATGGGTTTTTTTTTTTTTTTTAAATAACAGTAAGCACTATATAGGTTCTTTTTGTCTTTTAACATGTAAAGAAACACACTGAATCATCCATCCACCCAACTGAGCTACTGAGGTTCTCCAAGAATCAGAATCCTTGCTGATTAAGAAGGAAAGGAGTCCATCTGGTGTTGGAGCACATATTGACCTTTGCTGTAGAGGTCAATACAGTGATGTGAGAGTTTGTCCATAAGGGATTCACCATGATGAAGGTGTTTTCCACTTGCATGTTCTTGAAGCACTTACCTGGGAGTGATATATATCACAAGTTGTATGGGACTACTTCAATACTGACGATTATATGGATGTTTACTGTTTTATTGTTTATGATTGGTTGATAGCTTTTTTCTATTGTTTGATGATTGCTGAAAACACATAGAACACCAGATTACAGACATTGTTTATTATTCACAAATAAATGATTGATGATAGTGCCACATTTACTTTTTTATACACATTCAAGTTATTCTATTACTCTATGCTTGCAGCTTTAGCTATTCTCACATTTGTGGGCTGATAATCAGGAACACAATCTTACAGGGGTGATGGTATCACTGGGCTTTCTCATCAAGAGAGCTCATTTACACACCTCCAGGGACTTGATTCCAGTGCACACCAAAATCAAAACTATTGTGACAGTTTTCCCTATGAGGTTGGTGACCTGCTTCTCCGGGGCTCATGGGTGGCAATCTTTCCAGATTTGTCTGCAGAGGTATAGAAACAGTGAACCTCCTATACTGTGATCAATTAACACCTGAGAGACTGCGGGTATATCTTATGTCATGCAGTATCCAATAGAACTTAGCATTGCCAAAGAGAAGAAAGTCATCTATTTCATGTCTTCAGCCAGCCCTAAAAATAGAAATCACAAAGTACACTGGTCACCGCAATGCTAGGATGGCTAAGTTACAAACCTTACTGTTCTGTGTTTGCAACATCACTATTAACCTGAGCAGATACCTTTGCTATAACCGTCTGGATACCAGTCATTACAATGCTAGGATAGTTAAGTGTAGCCCCAGTCCACAGCTGACAGGGAGAAGAACAGCTGCAGTTTAATTGTTTGCTACTGTCCTTGCTGGGTCAACAGATGGACAGGCACAGATGCAATTGGAGACTGTGATTACAGAACTTGTGTAGCCTGCTGGGTATGCCCACCACAAAGAGGAAAGACTACTTGAACCCCTGTCAATGCTAGGAAGGGATTGTGGGAAAGGTAGATGGAGATTAGAGCTCACAGCAGGGAGGAAAAAGGGGAGATTGTTGTTCCAGGGTTGAGGAGAAAGAGTGGATGGAGGACATTCATAGGGACTATGTGCTTCATGCTGCCAGCAAGCTGCTCACCACCACGCCTGAAAGGGAAGAGATTCAGTGGCAGACATCCTGGGACACCAGAGAATGCTATGGATGCTGACTCAGTCAGCATCCAGAGCTAGTAAGTACTAGCTCTCCTAGTAGCTCTTCCCCACTTTGTGTCTGTTTGCCCCATGTTGGCATTGTGTTCACAGTAGCATTTGCATTGGCAAAGCAGAGTAGGACTGGCCAAAAGGGATTACTTTGATGCAGTTGGCCAGATTAAACATGTATTGCAATATGTGTTAACGTCTCCAGAGCAGTGTTCCTTTAAATCAGTGGTTCTCAACCTTTCTAATGCCGCGACCCCTTAATACAGTTCCTCATGTTGTGGTGACCCCCAACCATAAAATTATTTTCGTTGCTACTTCATAACTGTAATTTTGCAGTGGGAGGAGTAGTGCCACATCATTGGTGTCAGTGGAAGGAGTAGTGCCCCATCACTGATGTCAGTGGGATGAATAGTGCCCCATCGTTGGTATCAGTGGGAGGAATAGTGCCCCATCACTGGTGTCAGTGGGAGGAATAGTGCCCCATCACTGGTGTCAGTGGGAGGAATAGTGCCCCATCACTGGTGTCAGTGGGAGGAATAGTGCCCCATCGTTGGTATCAGTGGGAGGAATAGTGCCCCATCGTTGGTATCAGTGGGAAAAATAGTGCCCCATCGTTGGTATCAGTGGGAAAAATAGTGCCCCATCGTTGGTATCAGTGGGAAAAATAGTGCCCCATCGTTGGTGTCAGTGGGAGGAATAGTGCCCCATCGTTGGTGTCAGTGGGAGGAATAGTGCCCCATCGTTGGTGTCAGTGGGAAAAATAGTGCCCCATCGTTGGTGTCAGTGGGAGGAATAGTGCCCCATCGTTGGTGTCAGTGGGAGGAATAGTGCCCCATCGTTGGTGTCAGTGGGAGGAATAGTGCCCCATCGTTGGTGTCAGTGGGAGGAATAGTGCCCCATCGTTGGTGTCAGTGGGAGGAATAGTGCCCCATCGTTGGTGTCAGTGAGAGGAATAGTGCCCCATCATTGGTGTCAGTGGGAGGAATAGTGCCCCATCATTGGTGTCAGTGGGAGGAATAGTGCCCCATCATTGGTGTCAGTGGGAGGAATAGTGCCCCATCATTGGTGTCAGTGGGAGGAATAGTGCCCCATCATTGGTGTCAGTGGGAGGAATAGTGCCCCATCATTGGTGTCAGTGGGAGGAATAGTGCCCCATCATTGGTGTCAGTGGGAGGAATAGTGCCCCATCATTGGTGTCAGTGGGAGGAATAGTGCCCCATCATTGGTGTCAGTGGGAGGAATAGTGCCCCATCATTGGTGTCAGTGGGAGGAATAGTGCCCCATCATTGGTGTCAGTGGGAGGAATAGTGCCCCATCATTGGTGTCAGTGGGGGGAATAGTGCCCCATCATTGCTGTCAGTGGGGGGAGTAGTGCCCCATCATTGGTGTCAGTGGGGGGAGTAGTGCCCCATCACTGGTGTCAGTGGGGGGAGTAGTGCCCCATCACTGGTGTCAGTGGGGGGAGTAGTGCCCCATCGTTGGTGTCGGTGGGAGGAATAGTGCCCCATCGTTGGTATCAGTGGGAGGAATAGTGTCCCATCATTGGTGTCAGTGGGAGGAATAGTGCCCCATCATTGGTGTCAGTGGGAGGAATAGTGCCCCATCATTGGTGTCAGTGGGAGGAATAGTGCCCCATCATTGGTGTCAGTGGGAGGAATAGTGCCCCATCATTGGTGTCAGTGGGAGGAGTAGTGCCCCATCATTGGTGTCAGTGGGAGGAGTAGTGCCCCATCATTGGTGTCAGTGGGAGGAGTAGTGCCCCATCATTGGTGTCAGTGGGAGGAGTAGTGCCCCATCATTGGTGTCAGTGGGAGGAGTAGTGCCCCATCATTGGTGTCAGTGGGGGGAGTAGTGCCCCATCATTGGTGTCAGTGGGGGGAGTAGTGCCCCATCACTGGTGTCGGTGGGGGGAGTAGTGCCCCATCACTGGTGTCGGTGGGAGGAGTAGTGCCCCATCACTGGTGTCGGTGGGAGGAGTAGTGCCCCATCATTGGTGTCGGTGGGAGGAGTAGTGCCCCATCATTGGTGTCGGTGGGGGGAGTAGTGCCCCATCATTGGTGTCGGTGGGGGGAGTAGTGCCCCATCATTGGTGTCAGTGGGAGGAATAGTGCTCCATCACTGGTGTCAGTGGGGGGAGTAGTGCCCCATCACTGGTGTCAGTGGGGGGAGTAGTGCCCCATCACTGGTGTCAGTGGGAGTAGTGCCCCATCACTGGTGTCAGTGGGAGGAATAGTGCCACATCATTGGTGTCAGTGGGAGGAATAGTGCCCCATCATTGGTGTCAGTGGGAGGAATAGTGTCCCATCATTGGTGTCAGTGGGAGGAATAGTGCCCCATCATTGATGTCAGTGTGGTGGAGGGGAGAATAGTGCCCCATCATTGGGGTCAGGGGGGGGGAAATAGTGTCCCATCGTTGGTGTCAGTGGGGGGAGGAATAGTGCCCCATCATTGGTGTCAGTGGGAGGAATAGTGCCCCATCATTGATGTCAGTGTGGTGGAGGGGAGAATAGTGCCCCATCATTGGGGTCAGGGGGGGGGGGAAATAGTGTCCCATCGTTGGTGTCAGTGGGGGGGGAAATAGTGTCCCATCGTTGGTGTCAGTGAGGGGAGGAATAGTGCCCCATCGTTGGTGTCAGTGGGGGGAGGAATAGTGCCCCATCGTTGGTGTCAGTGGGGGGAGGAATAGTGCCCCATCGTTGGTGTCAGTGGGGGGAGGAATAGTGCCCCATCGTTGGTGTCAGTGGGGGGAGGAATAGTGCCCCATCGTTGGTGTCAGTGGGGGGAGGAATAGTGCCCCATCGTTGGTGTCAGTTGGGGGAGGAATAGTGCCCCATCGTTGGTGTCAGTGGGGGGAGGAATAGTGCCCCATCGTTGGTGTCAGTGGGGGGAGGAATAGTGCCCCATCGTTGGTGTCAGTGGGGGGAGGAATAGTGCCCCATCGTTGGTGTCAGTGGGGGGAGGAATAGTGCCCCATCGTTGGTATTAGTGACAGCCTGGGCTCGCTCTCTCACTTACCTGTCAGCTGTCTTCCTTCTCTGGCCGCTCTCCTCTTCACTCGCTCCGGCAGCTCCCTCGATCTTCTTTGATGTACGCACGCTGCCGCTCGGCTCCTCCTCTCCAAGCTCCACCTCCTCGCCGGTGATTGGCCGCCTGTGTGCCTCTCCTGAGCTACAGTTCCGGTGGCCAATCAGCGGCGAGGAGGCGGAGCTGCTGAGCAATCCCGGAGGTGTGGCCAGGTGACAGGAGCAGCGTATCATCCCGCCCACACATCGCCGGAGAGAGGAGCGGTGTCTCGGTTCCTAAGACCATCGGAAATATGTGTTTTCCGATGGTCTTAGGCGACCCCTGGGAAATGGTCGTTCGACCCCCAAAGGGGTCGCGAACCCCAGGTTGAGAACCGCTGCTTTAAATAGTAGTGGGCAGATGGACAAAGCTCTTCAGAAAAGCAGCCAATATTCCCTTCGCTAAACCTGCAGCTGACTTCCTAGCACCAGAGGGAGTTAAACAGTACATAGTCTCTAAGATCCTTAGGGATGTCTGTACTTACAAAGCCCAAGAGCAACTGGACACTTCCCTCCATGACACCAGACAAGATATTTTGGAGACAGCCCCTCAGTCAGCATAGTAGAACCCGACTCTCAGCAATTCAGGCCCTCAGACAGCCCACCTGAGGCCTACGGCAGCAACTCCATGATATCCTTCTCTCTAGCTCCCTCATCACCTCCTCCCACGCTCACCTCCAGGACTTCTCCAGAGCCTCTCCCATCCTCTGGAACTCCCTACCACAGCATGTTCGGTCAGCCCCCACCCTGTGTGCCTTTGGGCGATCTTTGAAAACTCACTTCTTCAGGGAAGCCTGCCCCACCTCCACCTAAGAACAGTACTTGAATCACCTCCACCAGATCATCCCCCGCAGCTATCACCTTTTGTATCACCTCCCCCTTCCTTTATATTGTAAGCTCCACGAGCAGGGCCCTCCTATGTCTTCTGTACTGAAATGTATTGTAATTGTACTGTCTCCCTTATATTGTAAAGCACTGCGCAAACTGTTGGAGCTATATAAATACTGTATAATAATAATAATAACTTCCTGGAAGGGCAACGTGCCTCTCCCAGGCTTGGGCAATCCTAGCCAGGAATGACCCAGAGCTTTGTGTGCTCTATGAATATATACAGTTACCCAGCATGCCTTGGAGTCCCTCACTCTGGAATAGGCTGAGACTGTTTCAATATTCATGCTGCCATCTGCATAGCTCCACACCTATCATCCAGAAACGTCTGCAGTCTCCTGGATACAGAAGAATCTAGGCAGACTAGTAGCACCTGATCACACAGAGCAGACTAGTACAGTGAGCTAACCATGCTTTTACTGTAACTAGCAATAATTACAGTCACACTGCGTACAGAGTGACACCTACATTTATCTAACAAGACGTGACTAATCCTATCTATCTAATCCTAGCAACTACCTAGGAGGGCGCTACATCCACCCCTGCCAAAAATTGGCCATGTCCTCACTGACCAGAATCAATGGTTCCTACCAAAAACTTTTCCGGCGAAGTATTCCACTAACTTGGAGGGGAACAGGGAAAATTGACAACAACAAAATAAAGGTATGTACAGATAACTTAGATGTACAAAAATAAGAATATACATGTTTCTGTACCATATTTACACATACATAAACCTACTGGTTAAGCCCTACCAAACTGCAAGAGTAAATCATTCATGCACCCTTTGCCATAAATAGATGAATTGGTGGGAGCCACGAATGAGCAGTAATCACATTTCCTAAGTCCTACTCTAACTGTACATGCAATATATATACATTGATGGGTTAGAACTGTAGGCACCAGTAGAAGTCTGGGTTTGGGAGTAAGATTATTTTACCCTCTGGTTCGCGAATGTAGACAGATCACTCAAATTCCCGATGTCCAGCCTTAGTGATAACTGCTCTGTCCATGCAAACAGATCTCCCAAGGCTCCAATTGTTTTTATCGGCTTAGAACTGTTGCCATAAAAGAGGGCAAGTTCTGTTCCTGAATTGCTTGGAAACGTATATAAAATTCAGACTTCCTCTCCACACCATGATTCTCTGTTCTTCTCAATCTGCTCCATGACTTCCCATGGGACATATGGGAAGTCATACCCATAATCCAGAGCTATTCGCCTTTGGACTATCCTCTGGAAACGTGAAAACCTTGGCAACTCATCGCAGGTCTCCTCTTCCTAGTGGGACATAAGGGCTTTTGGCCCTTGTGATCAGAATGCTGTAGGCCTCGTTGTGTGCCTAAACCTGGGCTACAGTGTGGGGTGAGGATAGATCAGCCCTCCTTTCTACATAGGCCTCACAGAACCCGAGCACCCGGGTGCAATTCCTCAGCTGAGCAACATGCTCCCTTTTGTCTTCCATCAGAAATCAGCATCTCCAAGCAAAAACCTGTCTTCCAGTTGACAAGTAATATGCCTGTCTGACAGTCACTAGGCATTATTTTAAGCAGCATCTCCCCATAATGTCCACACAGGCCCCTGGGCATGCAGCTTTACTGTGACATACTGGTATCTTCCACATACCAACCCAATGTATTCTGTGTCCTCATTGCTGCACAGTGCTAAGCTCCCGTGGGGTACCAAGCAAACTCCAGCATTGGCCAACATCAGTCAGTCTCACTGGGAATCTAGCACCTCCTGCAGCAACTTTGGTACTCACACTAGCACCCGCCATCTTGCTGTACTCTTTTTGTGTTTTTTCTTTGGCTACATCCAGAAGTGATGTTGTAGCTCCACGCTGCCTTTTGGATTGGCTGACCCCAGACACTGACTCCTCCAGCTCCTCCCAGTAGGCTGACTAGGCAGTGAGCATTGTTCCTGTTGGGCAGATTATCCAAGTGCACCTCCTTCCGCGCTCTGTGATAACCTTTCCACTGCCAAACTTTACTCCAGCATTGCCAGTCTGTGCTGAAATGTTGATATTATCAGTCCGTGCTACAATGTAGACAGTGACATACTTCCCGGTGGTACTCTCCTCTGCCCCCAACAGGTGTTCCCAGCGCTCACACTCCAGCGCCCCATGTTAACTCTTTCACCGCCATCTGTTACTCCAGTATTATCAGTCCATGCTGTAACATCTTCTCTGACATTAGTCCGTGCTGTAATGCAAATAGTAACAAACATCCGCAGGGAACATTCAGCATTACAAGTTACCTCCTTCAGCGCCATCTGCTACTCCAGTATTACACTGTTCAACAAATTTTTATTTTTTGCCAGTTTTGGAAACAAAAGGATCCATTTCTTAATGAATTTCACATTCTGAGTTCAAATATAACAATGAAATTTGTCAATTGGCTCTAGTTTTTCTGTAAACGGAAAGTTTTCTACTATAGGCGTAATGACTACATAATGCACAATAATTATATAGATAGATGTCTTTCCACAAATATAAAGCAAGTGATATTGACTACATAACAAAGCCTAAATGGCATAATATATTGCATAGGATTACCAAGAAAAATTATAGCCATAAGCTAAGTTGAATCATTTTAATACTTAGGATTCTCACTAGTTTTGTCTTCAGTTTGTGTCGGTTTTGCTTCTCTTGGCTTTTCTCTTGTATTCGAGGAAAGGGCTATCTCTTACAACTGCACGTGACTACACGCTTCAGGTTCTTCCTCACTTGACTCAACCACGAAGGATTCTGGTGCTTTAGGAATTGGTAGCCCCTCTCCATGAGGAACTGGACGTATTGCCGATGGAATATTTGGATAGTGCACAGATAACTTTTTCTTCTTATTTAGCCCTTTTACAATTGGAGGCACCATACAAAAGTAACAATTACTAACATGATCTGTTGGCTCTCTCCAAATCATTGGCACAGCGAAAGGCATAGATGCCTTTTTTCCATTCAACCATTGCTCCAGTGCCATCCCACAAGAATTGCAGCATATATGTGGTGCCCAGCTCTTGTCCTGGTCTCCTATCTTGCAGCCAAAATACAAGTTGTAGGCTTTCTTAATCATTCCTGTTATCCTCCTTTTTTGTGAGATAAAAGTTATTTCACCGCAGATATAGCAGAAATTATCTGCTTTATTCACACAAGTTCGAGGCATTACTGAGTAGCCTATATAAGCATAAAACGAAATGTAAAGACGCTGTCGAACTACAATCAGCTACAGATACTGCAGCTTTTATGCAGTGAAGTGATGCAATTAAAGGCTAATATTGCATCATCTCAGTATACATGCAATTTTCTATTGGTCACCAGTATCAATTGCGCAATATGCAGCTGAAGTTGCATTATAATTTTGAATGGCTTACGTCATTAGATGGGTGAATATATCATGGAAACTAGAGCCAATCAACATTTTTTAGGGCCATTTTTGTTTTCAGCACCCCAAAATTATGTAAGATTAGCTAATTTTATGCCCAAAACTTTTTACCTGTTGAACAGTGTTATCAGTCCATGCTGTAACACTTGCTCTGATAGTATCAGTTCATGCTGCAATGCAGAAGGTAGTATACACAGCAGCAAATAATCTTTCCACTCCCAAGCAGATCTCTCCAGTGATCTGGCTCCTGCACCCTGAGTTAACTCTTTCCATGCCACTCATTGAAAATGCTTCTGTATTGGCAACAGTCTTTAGTGTAGCACAGATATTTTTTTTACCATGGCGTAAACAGTCCTATACACCAATTACCATCCCACAATCCCTACTGCCTTCCAATTGCCACACAGTAACATTGACAGGCCTTCTTCCTCCAGCTGTTGCCAGTAGCAACAGCTGTAGTATTCCAGGGGAAAATCTCAGACAAGCCCCCAAATGTAGCACTACTCCCACAGCAGCCACAGGAATGTCCAGATCCTCTCCAAATACTTTGCCCTGCAGCCAGGCACATAGGCGCCCTCATTTCTCCAATAATCAGTCTAGGGTGTTGTTTTTGTTGTTTCTAATTTTTAGGAAATTGGGATAGGGATGAGGGAGCTGAGTGGGATACGTCAAATTTGGAACTATGTACTTTGTCTAATCTTCAGAACAAGATTTATCTGAGTCTGTGGTTGAATCAAACAGTGGACTTAAGCTTTAAGCAGTAGCAACAAGCAGTAACTTCTGTAGAGCTCCAGAGCAGTGTCCCTTTAAGTAGTAGTGGGCAGATGGACAAGCTTTTTAGAACCCCAGCCAGTATTCCCTTCGCTAAACTCGCAGCTGACTTCCTAGCACCAGAGGGGGATAAACAGCACACTAGGGACAATTCACAAAGCAGTATCTTACTGTATCCAAGTATGTTGATAAGCTCCCCATCCTCAGACCCCAAAAACCACTGGCCAGGTTTGTGGAGAAGAGGTCCTTGTCCCCATCAACATGAGGACAAGGTGTGTTGTGGGGGGGCGGAGCCCCCCTGCCCCAAAGCACCCCCCCATGTTTAGGGCATCTGGCCTGGTACAGGGGAGCGCTCGCTCTTCTCCCCCCTTTCCTGACCTGCTGGGCTGCATGCTTGGATAAGGGTCTGGTATGAACTGGGGGGGGGGGCCCAACACCAATTTTTTCTTAATTTTCTAAATAGGCTGACAGCTGAAGACTCATGGGTTCTTAAGGCTACCTGCTCCTTAATAACCATGACAGTTACTGGTTGTTAAGGACGGCGGCGGCTGCACGCTCCTTAACAACGAATACACATTCCTTAAATACCGCATACCTCGACCACTACTTAATTATGGCATGCATTTAAATATTTAGTTCCTTCTGTGAATTGGTTTTAATGTCTTTTTATGTGGTATTTACTGAGCGTTTTTACTATTTGCTGTAAATACCGCATACTAGCAATAGTGAATTGACATTTTCAGTATCGCATGCGATATGTTGTCATGTGACCGACGTAACGCATGCAATGACCTTTGAATGTGAATTGTCCTCACATTCTCTATGATCCTTTGGGAATGTCTGCAATCACAAGACCATAGAGCAACTGGATGCCTTCCTCCGTGATACCAGACCAGAACTTCAAGAGACAATCCCTCAGTCAGCTTAGTAGAATACAGGTCTCAGAAATTCAGTCCCTCGGGCAGCCCACCTGAGGCCTAAGCAGCAACTACTTGGGAGGGCAATGTGCCCTCTCCCAGGTTTGGGCAATCTTAGCCAGGAAAGACCCAGAGCTCTGTGTGCTCACTGAATATATATAGTTACCCAGCATACCTTGGAACCCCTTTTCTCTGGGATAGGCTGAAGCTGTATCAATATTAATGCTGTCATCTGCATAGCTCCACACCTATCATCCAGAAACATCTACAGTCTCCTATATACAGAAGAATCAAGGCAGACTAGCAGTACACAGTACACACACAGAGTAGACCTCACTAAATGATCACAGCTCACTCAGTACAGTGAGCTGATTATGCTTTTACCTAGCAATAATTATATTCACTCGGCCTAAAGAGTGACATCTAAACCTATCAAAACATAACTAATTGTATCTATCTAATCCAAGCCCCTAACTAGGAGGGTGCTATATAAGGAAGTACCAGTAAGGGAGATTGTGTGCCTCTTTTTATTAAACTAAAGGCATGGAGCTCACCCTCTAGAAAAAGGTGATTAAGCATCTGAATGTCTACTCTACTCCAGAAAACAGGCTGAGGTATAATAGTTAGATGAGGGAGCATCATGTTATCTCAGAGGAAGGTATGAGGGAACCAGTGTTCAGGAGCACGTATCCATTGTCCAAGCCCTCAGTGTCATTTTCATCAGTTGAATTATGGCTGAAAATAATTTAGGTCCTCTATACAGCAAAGTTTAAAGTGTTTGAGGGGAACCAACTATAGTTTCCTCTACATCTAAAGCAGGATTACCTTTTGGAAGAGTAAACCACCAATGGAGGGAGATTAACAAAGAGGCCAAATAGTTATAGACATGTGTATGGCCGAAATTTTTGTTTCATTTCATTCGTTATCTGAGAAATTTTGTTTTGTCTTATTCGTCATGTTGAACAGATTTGTTTTCGGGATTTGTTTTGTATCTCCGATATTCATTTCTTTTATTCGTTTGTATCGGAAGGATTCAATATTTTCTAATCTGATCCAAATTGTGAGGAATAGCTGGTTGTAAAGGAGCAGCCATGCGCCGCGTTCTTAACAACTATGACTCATCTGCTATCAGTGGGATTCCC
The DNA here is from genome assembly GCF_062004578.1 of Staurois parvus. Lineage (NCBI taxonomy): Eukaryota > Metazoa > Chordata > Amphibia > Anura > Ranidae > Staurois > Staurois parvus. The sequence goes on from NW_028317813.1 coordinate 14,839,121, forward strand.
CTTTGACAGCAGAATATAAACAAAAAGGTGCCGGCAATGATTTTTTTTTCTTTTCAAGCGTGGGGATCCCCCTGAATCCATAACATGCCCTTATCCGAGAGGTCTGATATGGATTATAAGTGGAACCCCATGCTAAAATTATTTTTAAAAATGGCGTGAGGTCCCCCCCAAACTCATACCCTTATCTGAGCATGCAGCCTGGCAGGACAGGAAAGGGAGGGGTGACTCCGCTCCCTGATGACATAATTTTTTGTTGAATGAGTACGAGTACCATGTACTCCATACTCATTTACATAGGGGAATGGGATTTGGGGGCCACCTTGTTAAAAGGAGCTTTCAGATTCTGATAAACCCCCCGCCCGCAGACCCCCACAACCACCAGCCAGGGTTGTGACGAAGAGGACCTTGTCCTCATCAACATGCATCAACAAGCAGAGCCCCGCACGCTCCAAAGTACCCCCCCATGTTGAGGGCATGTGGCCTGGATTTTGAGGGGAACACCCATGCCAAAATAAAAAAAATGGCATGGGGTCCCCCAAAATCCATACCAGACTTATCTGAGCATGCAGCCCAGCAGGTCAGGAAAGGGGGGAGGGATGAGCGAGCACCCTTCCCCCCTCCTGAACCATACCAGGTCACGTGCTCTCAACATGGGCAGATCCTTTGGGGCGGGGGGCTCTGCTCCCCCCAAAGCACCTTGTTCCCATGTTGACATGGTAACCCTATCCCAGCGGCCATAGTGATTGATGATGGATCTACACCATAGGACATTTTGTTTTTGTTTTTTTAATAAAGGACTTGCCAAAAACTGCCTCCTGTGTTTTTTTTTTTTCACTACACTATGCCACTTTGTGACCTCATTTTTTGGTGAATGAGTATGGGGTACCATGTACCCCATACTCATTTACATTACGGGGGGCTGGGATCGGAGGCCCCCTTGTTAAAGGGGGCTTCCAGATTCCAATAAGACCAGATTCCATAGACCCCCACAACCACCGGCCAGAGTTGTGGGGAAGAGGCCCCTGTCCCTATCAACATGGGGACAAGGTGCTTTGGGGGGGGGGGACAGAGTCTCCCTGCCCCAAGGCACCCCCCCATGTTGAGGGCATGTGGCCTGGTATGGTATAGGAGGGGCAGGTGCTCGCTCACCCCCCCCTTTCCTGACCTGCCGGGCTGCATGCATGGATAAGGGTTTGGTATGGATTTTGGGGTGGACTCTTTTTTTTTTTTACGTAGGTGTTCCCCTCAAAATCCATACCAGACCCAAAGGGGCTGGTATGGATTGGGGGGGACCCCATGCCTGTTTTTCTTAATTTTTAATTGCTGGCGATTCCTTTTTTTTACATTTAGCTGTCAGAGGATTTGTTGTCATTCATCTTGGATTCATTCGTTTCCATGTTCATTCGGGTGCAGCGAAATTTTCGTCCACTAAACAAATCAAAATTAAACTAGTCTACTATTATATATTATATTATATATAAACATATCTACAAATAGTAAAAATAGACATTGGGGGACAAAAGGGAATATGCAGATGGGTATCTTGGATGTCTATGGATGCCAAGTATCCCCCTTGTATTTGTTGAGGGATTGTAGGTCCAGAATAGGTCGAACACCCATGTGGGACTTTTGTATCCTGAACAGGTTTGGATAGAATCCTGTCTTGTAGGGTACTGGCACAACTACTCTTCTGAACAAGAGATGTATAGCACCCTTCTAGCAGATAGGGGGTGCTAAGAGCCTGCTTGTTAGCTAGAAAGGCTGAGTAGCAGCTTGGGTGTGATAGCTAGCAGGGGTCAGACTTTGCAGACCAGCCCTCTGGAATTTTGGAGAAAGGTCTAGAAGCAGTGGGTGGATCTGAGGAGTGGCTGATCGGCACTTTTGAGGGAGCCTGCCAATCCCCAACAGGAGGCTTGGAAAAGGGCCAGGACAACCCTTAAAAGTGATTAAGCCTGCTCAGCTACAGGCGAGTTCGGTGGAAGACAGAGAGGAAGATGTGAGGCTGAAGGCAGGAGCCTGGGAGGAGGCCCAGATATAAAGAGGGGCTCACCTACAGGCAGAGGAGCTGGGGAGGATGAAAACTCAGACCCTCACCGACCCCCAGAGCAAGGACCACCCATGTAGCAGGGAAGCAGCAGCCCAGCTAGAAGGCCTAGTAGCAGCTACCAACCCACTGGCTGCACAGGAGAAGGACTGAGTGAGTAGACCTGCATTCCCCCCCCCCCCCGGGCCATACAGGGGAAGGAGCACCCTGGTTGGAAACCAGATTCTCCACCTACTGGACTGTCTATCTAATCTCTAAAAGTGGCAGGCACTGGATCCCCTGATCAGGGATACCTCCAGACAGCTAGATAAAGGAAGCAGAGTTTATCTAGGGTCTTGGTTGGTACACTAGAAGATTCTGGCTAGCTCTCCAACAGAGACTGTGTTGCAGTGGAGGCTTGTAAATAGTTTCAGGAATTTGTCCTCAGTTCATTGGTTCCATTGAGCATCCTGTACACCCCTAACCCTATCCCAGTTCAAATCCCCCTAATAAAATCACAAAAACAAAGCTCAAGGATTGATCTCTGACTCCTGGATGCAAGTCTATGTGAAAATGCATGTTGCTTGGCTGTGCAGGGCTGAAGGGGGACCCAAAAGGTTTTCAGCTCCTAAGGGGGTAGTGCTGCAGATAGTTCAGTGAATTTTGCTAATCTGACTGTCCTTGGGCAGTGCTTGGTTAATTTGAAAGCAGAAAACGGTGCAAGGGTAGAATTTTGGGCTCTGTTTTGTATCCCTTTGAAATCATAATTGAAACCACAGGTCTGGGACATCTGTGACCCAGAGAGATACAACCTGTCAACCCCTCTCCCTAGCCACATTTACCAGAATAAATTCAATTTTTATACATTCTTCTTTTAGAACCAACAGAATCCCCATATTTATATCCAAACACTTCAACAATCTTTTGTGGACACTAGAAACTACTGATGCCAGGTACAGTAAAAAAAAGTGAGCACAAAAGGGAAGCATACATTAAAGTGCACAGGTCCTCCTTTGAAGAGAAGAAACCCTGGCTCTTATTCCTCTGGGCACAAGACTCTGACAGGGACTGGGTTGCTCGTGGTCCACCCATCAGAAACCATGCAGACCCCATTCTTCAGGGGACCACCGAGGCAAAGTCTCCCCAAGTAAAAGGTGTGGCTCCCCTGAAGGGAGACCCCAAGGGAGGGGAAGAACCTGACCATAAGTCCATGTGCTCTTTCCCAAAAGACTTTTAGGGCAAGTCTGAGGACCTACACCCTACTAATCAGTGAGTAAAGTGCATATGTGCTGTACAAAAAAAGTGCAAAATAAATAAGTGCTAGATGGTGGCTAGCCTTCCAGCTGGCATAAAATGTTCTTCTGCTTGCAGCCAAAGGACCCAGCCCAGAAGGCAGGTGTGGAAAAAGCGTGCAAAGGTGCTGTTACCAAGATACCATACTAAAACCACAGTTAGTTATTCCACAGTGAATTTTTCTACCACTCTAGGGCCACAAGCACGACAGGCTTTTCTCAGCCAAACACTAAGACTACCACTGAAGAAAGCATGATTGGCAGATTTTTGTCTTTATTATTTGTTTCCTGATTGGTTGTGATACATGAATGGCTAGTCCCTTTGGAAGAAAATGCATTTACACCACAGAAGCAGTTATTATGGGTTCTTTTGAAACCTTAAAAAAGGAACTAATCTAAGCACCACAAACTGAAAAACTTTAATTTAATTCATTCTCTTTTAATATTAATCAAATCCACCCATCCATCCATATCCCCATGCTTTATTTTGCTCAGAAATCACTTTGGAAAACAACCCCTTGAATTGCTGGCTCTGGCCATCTTGAATAAATGCAGATGATTCATGTAGCATTTACTTCCTGTAATCCATCTGCCTTTATGCCAGGCCTACATACAGGAGGACGTGCTTAGCTGAGAAAACCCCTCTTGAAGACTCTTGGAATGTATGTGTGCTGAACTAGGAGCACAGAGAGAGAGCACAATGAGGCATATCACACAAAAGTACAGGTGTTTATTGAGGAACATGAGGGCACAGCACAATGAAATAGTCCACTGGGTAGCAATGTAATACCACACAGATTAGTCTATGTAGAATGGCCCAGCAACATGGTGAACCAGTACACCAAGCCACCGAATGGTACGGCAAGGGGAATGTACCCAGCCCAAAGGACAGAGGGTAAGTCCAGCATACAGGGCAGGGATCCAGGCGAACCAGGGTAGGACATAGAAAGGGTTAAATTCAGCAGAAAAGGAAAGTGTAAGGGATTTCCGGCAAGATGAATCGCGATCGGAAATGCGCATAGGAATTCCCGGAGAAGAATTACCGGTTGTGCGCATGCACGCAGAAATGCACGATCGCGCACACGCACAGCAAAGATTGGCGACAGACGGCCTATTTAAAGAGTGTCTCTGCCCATGTTGAGTGCTGACTGGTCTTTAGCTCCCCCATGTCCTGCTTGCTCCTGTGTGATTCCTTTGTTGCTGACCCGGCTTGTTCCTGACCTGACTCTGATTGCTCTCCTGATTGATACTGGTTCCTGACTTCGGCTCTGCTCCTGACCTTGGCTTTCCTTCTGATTCTGTACCGTGCTGCCAGACTGTTGATGACCCTGGCTATTCCCATGACACTGCTCCTGTCTCTAACCCTCACTACCTGCCTTGCTCTGGTGCACGCCTGGCAATCTACAAGACCCACTCTGCTTGTTACTACTGTGCTTGAATCAGAAGATCATCAGTCTTCCAGAGTCATCATCTGCAAGAACTGCAAACAACAACTACTGGCGCTCTTGTTCCCCTGGGTCCTAGACTCCCTCTGTTCCAACTCCAGTGGGGTCAGGGCTAGTGACACAAGTGAGGCCGACCTCGTCATTTCAGTCTCCCATCAGGTACGTGACAGAGAGATCCAGCCATACAAGCGGTTAAATCCAGCACAGGGCAGGGATCCGGGCAGACAAGGACTTGAGTCCAGCACAGGGGCAGACAAAGGTTGAGTCCAGCACAGGGCAGGAATCTGGGCAGAAATAATATTAAGTGCAGAACAGGACAGAGATCTGGGCAGACAAAGGATTAAGTCCAGCACACTGCATAGATCCAGGCAGACAAGGGGTTAAGTCCAGCACAGAGCAGAGATCCAGGCAGACAAGGTATGGTACATCAAGAGTACAGGCCAGCACACAGGGTAGCAATTGGATACAGCAGGAACGTAGTCTAAAGTCACAGAGCAGCAATCCAGGCACAGTGAGCAGCAGGGTAAAATCCAGTACAGCAAAGTCCAGGGCAGAAATTCAATGACTTACCAGCCAACAATGGCCTCAGCAGAGGAAGTCCAGGTAGAATGGCAGGGAAAAGGAGGTCCAGAGGGCAGAAGTCCTTCAAAAACCCATCACGGGTTCTCAGGGGGTTGTGTGTTTTGGCCTCCACTTCACCGCCAAACAGGCAGCAGTTGAAGGAAGAGCGGGGGGATAAAATGAAGTCCCAGTGTCCAGAACACCACACAGAAATAAAAGTCCCAGCAGTGCAGAAAGCAAAGCACAGCCTATACAGAACTATCTTTCTCACCAGTTCTAGGCATCTTCTACCTTCTTTTCATGAGACTTCCAGCAATGAGCTCTTCTGTCCATCACTGAAGTAAGCTCTGAACAGTCTGACCCTTTCTGCCAGCATAGGGAGATTATATTGTTATTATTATATATACCTTTTGAATTCAGTTAGGCCTTAAAGCAGAACTCGGGGCAGAAAAAATGTTTTTATATATCTATAAAGGTGCTTTCTTACACTGTAGCTCCCATCCACCTGCCCATTACTTCTTGCTTTTCCCATTGCATGAAGGAAAATGTAGTTCCTTATACAGATGTGACGTGCGGCAGGGCAGAAAGTCCTCCTCCTGCACCATGGAAACAAAGATATGAAGCTGAGGAAAGATGACGTCACAGGGGGGTGAAACATGAGAATTAAGAGAAGTAAGACCTCTTAATTGAAACCTTATGAGTTTTTTTTAAAGAGCCTGGGGAGAGGATCTGAAAAAACTAAACTTGCTGATTCCCAGAGTTCTGCTTTAAGTCGGGTACACACAATCAGAAAATCTGACGAAAAGAAAGATCGTACAATAATCTGAATGTTAGTACATAGCTTTTGAGAGCCGATCACAACAGTTCATCCAATATTTTTTGAAGGAGCAGCAGCGAAACTTTTTCTCGGCAGATAGCACATCAACCAATGATCGTATGATTAACATGGTGTTCGTATGGAAATAGTCAAGGGGCGAACACTGCGCATAATCAGAAACAAAGGAATGAACCAGAAGAAAATTTGCTAAAAGAATATGAAAAATGTAATATTGAACGAAATATTACAATTTTCCATAGAGAAATCCTGTGTCCTGTATCATAATTGTGGGTCACTACTTTTTGCAGTCAGACAATTCTATTAATGTCAATTTCTATCCTTCTAAGCATAGCTAGGCATTTGTGTATTGTATGTGATGTGTATTGTTAAGAAACCATTAAACCTTAATAGCCCAGAATACACAAATGTGATTGTGTGCAATGTTACTTTGCAGAGTACACAAGTACAAGTGAATATACATTGGAAATAGTAATCATGAAAATGAAATAGTAAAATATTATAATTTATTAAAGATAAAACAATACATTTTGCGAAATGTTAAGTAAAAACAAATGTTCGCATTTAACGTCCATAAAAACCCTGCAGATGTCCATGGCTATAATTGCATACACAATTGCAGAACATTGGAACAAAGTGCATAAAAAAATGAACAACCAGGGGATTGGGAGAAATAAAAACAAATAAATCCAACGTGTACTTAGTTTCACCACCCCAAAAACAAAAAAATTAAGAAAAAAATAAAAATTAAAAGGTGTGTATAATTGAAGTCTGTTGCCCAATGAGAACTGTGGGGTTGAACTGCTGGATAATTAATGGTCAATACAAACAAATTGACTTGCGAGCCACTGAGGTATATTATAAAAATATGAATATTAGATCGCTGGTTAATATACTCACTCTCATGTTATGTGCGTTTATCAACAAAATATTTAAATAATTACTGCGCTCTAATATCATCAGAAAAGTGTAAGAAATTGCAAAAGTGCTTATAAATAAATAAAAATAATAATTGTTGATGTGCCGTGACTAATTAAATAAATAAAATAAAGCATGTGAAAAATTGATACAATCATATTAGCAGATCCCTATATGTGCAATCCTTATAACAATGTGCAAATCTTCCATTTGTAAACCTCAAGAAAAATCAATAATATAATATAAAAATGCAATAATTTAAAAAATAATTCTAAAATAAAATAAAGAGTCTATTGTGAGAAAACTGTCCCAATGTGCAAATGAATGTTCAGCCTGAACAGATATACTCTCCTTCAGTGTGAAGATAAGATCTTTGCAGTGATGTTGTAAACCTGTGTGACTGCAGGACTGTGAGGGATACTCCCTCCTTTGATCCACTCCTTAATCCTCTTGTTTGTTGTATTCCTGGTATGTCTCATGCAAAAAAAGATAAAAGATATGGTGTCTTATCCCAGGGGTAAAACAGCTTTAATGTGCTTCCATTTTGCACTCACATTTAATATAATACAATTGCGCTTTGTATATACAAGATCCCACAGCTTGCAGCTAAAACAGAGCGGAGGGTGTGTGTCCACACACCTTCAGTACTCGCCGTATCGTAGATAGAATGCGAGGTGACGTCACTGCGGCAGTGGGGAATTGGAGTAGACGGACTGGAGATCACAATCTACTCACTGTTTTTTAGGTCCTGTGACTGGAATTGAAAAGAAATTTTACTTCAATGGTACTGGCTGGACTTTTGCGTACATTGTTATGTCAATGCAATTAAAAGATGTCCATGGACATTTCAGAGGCAAAATGTATTTATAATGCAATTCAATGTAATTAGAAATAGAAAAGCATCCACTTAATAAATAACACATTTAGCAAAACAAAGAGGACATGTATTCAGTTACCTGTGACATAGGCATGCCCTCTGGAGTGTCATGCTCCTCTTCAGGCAGTATTGCCTCTGGGGATGCAACTGACATGAATGAAAGTGTGCATGTAGAAGCTCTTGCATCCACCTGTTCGTTGAGGAATGTCAAACGCTCCAAGTACCACAGGCGTGGAACATAGATGTCATCAGTTCCAGCACCGGACTTCTGTGATTCACATAATTTGTTAAGTTCCTTTTTGAAGACAGTCCTTAAATTGGCAATCTTATTAAGAACATATTCAGTGGTAGTAATTGGACAGACGGCTTTGCACAGTTCCATCAGTTTAGTAAGGGCCTCATGCCTCTTAATCCTATTTGAGTATTCCTTCAATGTTATTTTCAACAAACAGGGCATCTGCCCATTACATTTCAATAAACTGAGGCAGAAAATCTAGGCATGTAAACTTGTCCGGCATGATTCCCGCAAAATATAACAAAATTATTAAACATTAGTGAGATCTAGTTCATTCCTTTAATGATACACCATTATTAGTTCAGTCTGAAATCACAGTCAAATATGTACAAAATCCAAGACAGCAGAATGCAAGAAAAAGGATACAACAAAAGACAAAATACTGGCAATGATGAAATGAAATTTACCTTTGTTCGTGATAGAATGCTTATAGGCTGTGAAACCTCATGTTCTCGAAGATCTTTTTGTGCAGAAACTCTCAAACAACACAACGATCGGTTGGTCTATTGTACACTGGACATGCGTTCGTTGTTCCGCCCCTGCACGTGCAATATAACCGACGCTGGTAACAGAAGCTGGAGTACTTGGATGCAGTGTGCTCGAAATGGCGGACGTGGTGGGCGAGAAGTCACACCAAAAGAAACCCAGTGTGAAAGCTGGCAGGAAAACAAAAGCCAGTGTAATGTTGAGAAGTGAAATGGTGGACATGGCGAAGCTGCTGGAGAAGCATGATTACGATGGAAAGCTGGAGTACTACGAGAGGCCTAAGAGAAGGAAGGACATCATGATGGACAAAGTAATATCAGTCCTAAAGAAAAAGTATGATGTTAAGGAAACAAGGGATCAGCTGAGGAGGTGATGGTCCTACCTAAAACACCGGGAGAAATAACAATTTCAACAAATTCATGAAGTATTACAAAAAGTAAGAAAAAAGGATCAGTTTTCTTCCAGTTCATTATAGCAGTGTTTGTGATAATGTTAAGTTATATGGGTATATGGAAGTAATTTCAAATGTATGCTTTGTTTTGAGGGAAAAAAAAATAAAAATGAGAGCACGGAAATGGCAGCGGCAAAGACGGTTTCCAGAAAATTTTCCAGGAAGCGCATCTGACCAAGAGCTAGAACATGGTCACTCATCAGCAGCTGATGAGCAAACCATCATATCAAATATATATTATATATATCCCAATTTTCTTGTAAAATATGACAGACAATGTTATGGCGAGTAACTCTGTACATATGCATGCGTGACTTGCGTATGTGTTCACTTATTAGTTTTTTTCTTTTTTTTTACACTGTCCCTTTTTTTTCAGCCCAAGACTGCCCCCACCCCAGACCTGGAATTATGGGTGATAGCTTGAAGCAAACCTCCAGTCAACAACTTGCAAACCACAACGTGTCTACCTACATCAGTGTAAAACAGCACTTGAACATTACCTTTTACTAAAGTGCACTTGTCACTTTGTTGTGATTAGGTGGAAAAAAAAGGTAGAAAAGCCAGAAGTGGAGGCATTGATGGCCACTGAGCTTGCATATGTCCCTGATAATGACAGTGGTGTGATTACCCTGGAGGAATCCTCTCTTCATGAAGTACCTCCAAGAGGTGAGGATATTGTTTTTATTTGTTCTGTGGGCTATGATGTTATGATGCATGCACAGTGATTATTTATTGAAATTAGCAAATTGCATGAGGTTAGTGGTCTTCTAAAATGGGAGACCATGAGTGGACCCATTTGAGTACATATGCAGGAAGTTCCTCTAAAATGCAAACACACATACCATGTGCTCAGGAAAGACGTATTTGTGTTGAGTACATACATTCCTTAATATCATTAGTAATCCATTTCTTTTTTTGGAAAGTAACAGTCAAGCTACCAGATGATGACAGCAACAGACATACAGAAAGATGTACAAGATAGACCTGCTAACCAGAATGCAACAGCAGAGGAACAGCAAGGCTTTGTGGAAGTCTCCTCAACCAGTGAGAAGCATGTTTGGAGATGGTAAAATATGTAAGTTGTCAAGTAAAATGTTATGATCAATATGCCAATTTATTTTCCTACAGAACCCATTCTTAATTCGGCAACATTATCCATGTTGTCAGCTGATCTGCTGCAGTGTTGTGCAGAGCTGGAGAAGATTAAGGAAGCTGCCTCTTCTCTAGTACACCGTATACAGTACATAATTGATCCTGCTAACTAAAGTGCAATGATGTGGATTATTGTAAAAAGTAGAAAGCACTGGTTTTAATGTTTGCTACATTATATATATAAGACCCTTCCTTTCTCCCACAGTCTCCTGGGAACCTTCACAGGTCCCAGAAGACTGCCGGACCAATCAGGATGTGAAGCGTGACTCGCGCATGCACAGTAGGCACCCGGCTGTGAAGCCCCAAGCTGTCACAGCCTAGTGCCCACAGTTGTGATGCCAACACCATGGAGAGAAGAGAAGGGACGGCATGGATGAAAACATCGCTGGATCCTGGGACAGGAAAGTATGTGTTTATTAAACGTCAGCACCTACAGTTTTTGTAGCTGCTGACTTTTATTAAACACAAAAATGGCTGGAACTCTGCTTTAAAGTAGTTGTAAAGGCTCAAGGTTGGATGAGATGAGAATGCAAGAATGCATGAGAGCTGATTCACACCTGTGCAGAGTGACGCTCACGTTTCACAGCTAATTGACACAGTAGCTGTTCATCAATTCAGGTCAGGTTTACATCAGGTTCAGGACAGGATCAGCTCAGGATTTTATCTTGTTCACGCATGTCAGGTTTAGAAACAGTTCCCATAGAAGTCAATAGCCTGTAATCCGCCCCTGAACCAGACCGCACAGCTCAGAAATCGAACATGACTCCTTTTTTTAACTGCACTGAATCTGCACCGCCAGTGCACTGGACATATGTGAACAGGCACCATAGGAAGCAATGTTATTTCACATGTCATGCGGATTGGATGCGGTTCAAACCTCATCCAATCCGCATATATTTGAACGGGCACTGAAGGTAAAAAAATAAAACTTTTCTGTGCAGCATCCCCCTAGCCCCCCTAATACTCACCTAAGCCCCCTCTCGATCCAGTGATGTGCACTGGAATTACAGCTATCCTGGGACTCCCTCTCCTTATTGGCTGAGACAGCAGCAGGAGCCATTAGTTCCCACTGCTGTCAATTACAGCCAGTAAGCCAATGAGAAGAAAGAGGGGGCGGAGCCGAGCCACAGCTCCATGTGTGAATGGACACACGGAGCAGCAGCTGGGGAGTGCGCATGCTCGAGTGCCCCCATAGCAAGCTGCTTTCTGTGGGGGCACCTGACAGGAGGGAGAGTTCAGGAACACCGGCGGGGGACCCAAGAAGAGGAGGATCTGGGCTGCTCTGTGCAAAATCACTGCACACAGCAGGTAACTATAGACATGTTTGTTTGTTTTTGTAATTTAAGCCTTTAGAATCACTTTAGTGATAACCAGAAAAGCAGTAAAATAGATCCCCTGCAGCAAGCAGTAAATGTGCCCCCCAGCAATAGTAGAATCCCCCAGCAACAATGGATCCCCAAGCAGCAACAACAGATCTCCCATCAGCAAGAAACAATAGACCCCTCCCTCAAAATTAGATTCCTTCTGGCAACAATAGACCTCCCCAGCAACAATAGACCACCATGCAAAAATTGACTTCCAGTGACAATAGATCCTCCAGCAGTCAGCATCAATAGACCCCTCCAGCATACCCCAGCACCCCTTGCCATTACATACATTCAGTGTTGGAGGTGCCGGAACTGCATTCCCCCATGTTCCCACTGAAAAAAAAGCCCTGTGAAGGTGAGACTTCTTATGCAAAATTAGCATTGTCATGTTTCTATGGGTGCATTGCTCTTCTCTATACTTTGTCATATTTTATGATCATTTTTCAATAAAACTACCAGTATATGCAATTAAAAAGGAGAGTGATATCTGCTTATTGCAAGACATTGAACTAATTATTTCCACTTCACACTTTGCCTGCATTTTATGTTCTATTTGAAAAATGCAGAATGCAGTTTGGAGCCTGCAGTGTGTTCTTCCCATATCAAAGCAGAGAACACTCTTGGATAGGAATGAGGTTGGGTTTACCATGGGTTTGTGGCGAATGCTACGTTTGAGGTTCGAAGACCTTGCGAACTAATATGGAAATTCACCAGACCAAATTTTTTGTAACTGTAATGTATCAGGGGGCTTTGGATAGCCCAGTCCATTAAGCCTTGAGTAATTTCTTTGTGAATGAGAAAAGGTCCATAATCTTTGACTGTGTCCTGTACAGTACAATTAAGATAATAGAAAATTGTTACCAATACTTACCATAATTTTTCTTTCTTGAATGGTCCTTGTGTCAGCACACCTGGGGTTACTCCTCCTCCGAACTCTCAGGACCACCTTCCCCTAGCAGTATAAAACAGAGTTCCCCCCTCCTATTCTATATGTAGTGGTGACAGGTCACTAGGGAGGGAAGAAAAAATTGTGCTGATGTGAGGACTGGCCAGGAAAGGAAAATTACAGTATTGGTAACAATTTTCTGTTTTCCTGGCCAGCCTCATGTCAGTATACTTGGGATATAACACGGCTAATGTAGGGTGGGATAAAAAAAAAAAAAAAAATCAATCCATCTTGCTGCTTTAGGAACATTTTCTTTATTTAGTCTGAAAGGGTGCTGACATCACCTCTGCCCCAAACTTAGCCAAACTAGTGGATATCACGTCCAATTTATAGTGACTGGCAAAGGTTCCGCAGAAAATCCAGTTGGCCATTCTGCATATGACTTCTACCAACACCCTAGTGAGTGCTGCCCATGAGGCTGCCACCCCTTTTATTGGATGAGTTCATACCATCTGTGGAGGAGCAAAGCCCTGTTGTTTATATGCCAGACTGATCCGTGTACCGGGGTGGGCTCCCCAGGATACAGTGAAGTCACGAACGAGAAAAGCAACCCCAACACCAGCTTTTGCCACAACAGAATTTTACTTAGATGTGGCAAATAAACACAACCACAAATGCTGGAAACATACAATAAATTTACATACACCCAGCCCAAAGGCTGAGACTCTTGTGCTGCACAGCACGGCGCCTTCTGATGGATAAAGGTAGAAAGTGTAGTAATTTACCTACTGACGGGCACAACTAAGCTGCCACACCTTACTGGTTATTACCCTAAAAGAGCTAGAATCAGTGTATGGGTGTATGGTATGGGCTAGCCTGCGGTGCAGCACAACAGCTTACAATCTTACACGAATCTACAGTATTCCCCCTCCCATAACTGGTCCTGTAGCACGTGCCTCAGTATTCCTTCTGACCAAAACACCAGTCTGGCTTGAGTTTGTGGGATTTTATCAGCTCTCCAATGTGAAGTGTCACTTTAAGTTGTGGAGTCCTTCCAATGATCAGTAACAACACTTGTGGCCTGACACAAACAGAGACCCTAACTAACTATAGGCCTGGCCTCAGTCTCTAGGCGCCAACACTGAAATGAGGTGCGTGCACAAGCTTACCGACCCGGGTCTGCTTTTCATCCGCTGGTGACTCTGAACAGAACAAATGTCTCTCCAACAAGCATGCGATATCGCAGTATATGTTGCGTTGTTCTTCTGCTCTCATCAGCATTCCTGGCAGCAATCTTCCTTTCTCTGAACAGGATCAGGGTCTTGGACAAGATCAGCCGCAAGACTTAGCCGCAGCTCTGGTTACTGAGGGATGCACTCACACCTGGATGTCATCGGATTTTCAGCTCACACGGCCCCTTCTTTCAGCATCGTCCAAAACATGGCTGCAGTCTCCTCTTCCTGTTCACTAAACTCCATGTGAAAACCCCACCTCTTATTGAATATAGAAATATCTATGCAGTCTGAGGCTGTGTTAGAAAAACAGTGACATCTTGTGGCTAAACTGCAGAATGTCACTCCAGAACGTTTAATTTACTCCACACAATCAGTGTTCAAACAATGAGAGCTGTTTCCCCATCTAACAGGACCAATATGCGATCACATGATCACAATGTTAGCAAAGCTGTTAGAATCAATCTGATTCATAACAACTCTGCTTCTCTTCCTGGTGAGCTGTAATTGGCCCACAGCTGTCACATGGGGCCAATCACAGCACCCTGTACCATATAACCAGCTCCAGCCAATCACAGATCACTATTTTTTTTGAACTGTCATGAATTTAACTCATTCACTACATATTGCTCCTACAAAGCAAAATGTAAAAAAAAAAAAAACAATCACTGCCCCCCCCTCCCCAGAGTAGTACAATGTTACTATGGTACTATGTTCTGGCAGCAGAATGGGGACTCCCTGTCCTGTTCCTGGAACAAAATAGACTTGTGTTGAGTGTTGCTCAGCCAATAACAAAAAGCTTTGTATTTTATGAATTAATAGAAGGTTTCCTTTGGCTAAGGTGGAGATCATTACATCATCTGCCTGCCTCTTCACCTCAGCCAATTAGAGGAAGCCATGTATTAATTTATAATTTAAAGTCAAATGAAACTAGAAATTAGGCTTTAAACTATGAGTCAGACCTAACTTGGATGTGTTTGTGATGGACCACTACATGACTTTGGTGAGTGACACATTATCTTTACGTTTCACATTTTATACTACTAGCCAACAAAAATAGTAGTTAAAGTGTCACAGATATGTTTTTTCCTATAGAAACAATCAATTAATACTCCTGCCCACAACACCACCACCCTTGTATAAATGTGTAAAACAAAGAAACTAAGATAACCGACAGAAGGGACCCATGTGGGGGACAAAAGCACATGCAAGGTGGAAGATACTGTGGCATTAGTTCATAATGCCAGAAAAAAATGCAATAAAAATTTTAAACTATAAATCAATCAGCCATAACATTATGACCATCCAGCATAACCCATCGAGGCATAGCCTTCATTAGACCTCTGAAGGTATGCTGTGGTATTTGGCACCAAGCCATCAGTAGCAGATCCTTTAAGTCCTATAAGCTGTGAGGTGGGGCCTCCATGAATCAGACTTGTTTTTCCAGAATATCCCACAGATGCTTGATTGGATTGAGATCTGGAGAATTTGGAGGCAACACCTTGAGCTTGCTGCTGTGTCCCTCAAACCATTCTTGAACTCATCAGATCAGGACACCACCTTCCATTGCTCCATGGTCCAGTTCTGATGCTCACGTGACCATTGTAGGTGTTCTTGGCTCTGGACATGGGTCAGTATGGGCACTCTGTGACCACACCCCCCCATACGCAACAAACTGTGATGCACTGTTTGTTCTGACAGAACCACTATACTTTATTCAGCAATTTAAGCTATAGTAACCTTCGATTAGATCAAACTACACAGGCCAGCCCTAGCTCCCCATGTGCATCAATGAGACATGGATGCCCATGACTCTGTCACTGTTTTTTCTTCCTTGCAACACTTACGGTAGGTCTTGACCTTTGCAGGCCGTGAACATCCTACAGGAGCTGCAGTTTTGGAGTTGTTCTGACCCAGCCGTTTAGCCATTACAATTTGGACCCTGTCAAAGTCGCTCAAATACTCTTGCTTGCCCATTTTCTCTGCTTTCAACACATCAACTTCAGGTACAACACATTCACTTACTGCCTAATATATCTCACCCATTTTCAGATGCAATTAATACAAGATAATCACTTTACCTGTGAGTAAATAATCAGTCATAATGTTATAGCAGACCTGCTCCCAGCCTGCTTCTCACTCCTATTCTGAGAATCCTGTAAAAGGAAACCGCTTATACTTACCTACTCTGAGGGTGTTCGGGTCTATGATCATCTCCCAGCGGCTGGCTTCAAGGGAGAGGAGGGACAGCTGACAACAGAATGCCCTACAGTAAGCCTATGGAAGACGTCATCACACATGCATTGCAGCCATTGTTGTTGCTCTCTCTCCTCTCCCCTGAAGCTGGCTGCTGGGGAGATCACATGATCAAACCAAAGCACACTGAAAATAGGGGGTGGGAGCAGGTTTAGACTTAGTTATATTGATCCTGGACTTCCACTTTAACAAAACCAACAGAAATGGTGATGAGGACTGGATGTACATATGGCCAGCAATAGCCAGAAGCTCCAAAAATATTCCACGCTTGGAAAATTCACAAAGCGTTCCCCTTCAATGGTATACCTGAATTCCAGGTATGGCTATTTTTGAATAGTTACATTGGTCCAGCCTGGACCAATGTAACTATGCATGTTCCATACCTGGTTGATCCCTGTGGAAGCTGGAAATCACCGTAGTAGACACCGTTACTACAGTGATTGCTGCTAGCTTCAGGTCCCCGTGCTAAGTGGCTGCCCTGCTGTTTAGTGAATGAAGTTTGGTTGCTCAGTTGGCGCA
The DNA here is from genome assembly GCF_062004578.1 of Staurois parvus. Lineage (NCBI taxonomy): Eukaryota > Metazoa > Chordata > Amphibia > Anura > Ranidae > Staurois > Staurois parvus. Next base: position 14,855,716 of record NW_028317813.1, read on the forward strand.
GGTTCCATTTGGAGTACACTTTGCAATTTCTATTTGGAGATCATGATGTCACCACCCCACCTTATTCTACCTTGTCCAATCAGAGAATGTTTTGCATTCACTGAAAATAAATGCAAAGTATTCTCCGAATGGTGCTAAGATAGCATCCTCCTGTGTTCACTAAGCAGCAGGACAGCCAGCAACAATCATAATAGTGGTGGTACCTACTATAGTGATTTCAAGCTTGCACAGGGAGTGGCCAGGCAGAGCACCTGCATACTTACATTGGTCCATGTCTCAGTATGTTCATTTTCTTATTTGGGTCCTTATACATGGGCGTCATCCATTTCAGTCAAGAAAAAAATGTATGCAGTTTACACCAGTGTTTACCTCCATTAACATCAGTTTTTCCATTGTTTTTAATCTGTCAGTGGGGAAATCCCTGCCGGTATGAAAATGTAAACTATAGAGGAGGGGGGCAGTGTGTACAGCAAGAGAGAGGGCAGTGGATACAGAAAGGGGGGAGTGTGTACACATAGGCTCCGTGACTTGCCGTTAGGGGGGAGCGTGTACACAGAGGCTCCATCACTTGCCGGCAGAGGGGAGTGTGTACACAGGGGCTCAGTCACTTGCCGGCAGGGGGGAGCGTGTACACAGAGGCTCAGTCACTTGCCGGCAGGGGGGAGCGTGTACAGAGGCTCAGTCACTTGCCGGCAGGGGGGCATGTGTACACAGAGGCTCCATCACTTTCCAGCAGGGGGGAGCATGTACACAGAGCATCTGTCACTTGCCGGCAGGGGGGAGTGTAACGATCGTGGCATCAGACCCCTGCCCTTGTGACCGAAGGACTAGCCAATCTAAAACCACGCTGTCATGTACGTAACAATGCCATGCCTAGCTGCACCCTGCACAACGATTTTCCAGCTAATGAACCACAATCTGTGTACTTGCAGCCTGGGAGCGATTGTTACTGGGTCAGGTTAATTACGCAATTAACCCTTCACACTGCTACCACCTCCTTTTTGTACAGAGAAAGAGGAAACTCAGCAATATTAGCAATAACACTATGATGTTTACATAAGCGTCTGTATACCACTGTCACCACAGGCAGGTTATACAGAGGTTTAAACACACACAGTAGCACTCTTCAGAGACACGGGTTCTTAATTTGCATTAAAGAGCTTTAGAAACAGTTCAACACTTTCAGAAAGTAAGATTTATTACTAAAAGGTCAAAAGGGTGCAAAAAAAATATTTACAGAAAAAGATATAGCCAATATATATATCTAAATATACAGAGAGCAATAACATAGCAAAGAGATAACAGAAAGGAATTTAGATACATAAAGTACTTGCCAAAAGCCTTGGTTTAAGCAGCTTTCAAGTTTCCTGAGCCAAAAGGGTGCCTTATCTCCCAAAGTTGGTTCCGATGTTACAAGGGAGAATCTTCAACTTAGCTCAATTCAGCTTAGCTTAACTCCAATCATAACAGCCTTTTTCTAGGAACTCAGCAGGGTGTCTCCTTAAAGCAGAGAACCAACTGCCTCATTTGGGGAGGGGTGTTGTAGGCAGGGAGCTCAGGCTATGACCAAATCACTCACAAATTATACTATGGTCAATAAGTTTTCCTAGGTACCTGTAACATTCTATCCACGGGTAGAGTAATACGCAGAATCATCTGCTGAATGTCTAGATATGAAATATGACATACCTGCTGGGATGGTTGAGGAGATATCATTTTCTGCTCGACTTGTATTAAAGAGACCGATCTGAATATATGCCTGGTTTTTATGTACGTCTTTCATAGTCCAAGATATGTAATCATAGGGGAAAATGGATGTTGAATGTGATATCTGCTTTATGGCTTATCTGGAATGTCTTTGAGGCTCAGCAAAGGACTTGGTTTATAGTTTTACAATCCTTCTCCAAGCAGAGTCTCGCAGACATCTGGGGGACAGGCTAATTGGGGTTTATAGCCATGAGCTCTCCCGCTGGGCCTTGATGCCTTTTTGAACTCAGCATCCAGGGACCACGTGTCACTCAACAGAGAGGGAGGGGGGATGAGGGAAGAGGGAGAGAGAGATACAAGATGGAGGGTTTGGAGCAAAATGGATGACCGCATCCATCTCTGTGTGCACGATTGCTACAGGGAGTGTGTACACAGAGGCTCCGTCACTTTCCGGCAGGGGGGGACTGTACACAGAGCATCTGTCACTTGCCAGCAGGGGGGAGTGTGTACACAGAGCATCTGTCACTTGCTGGCAGGGGGGAGTGTGTACACAGAGGCTCAGTCACTTGCCAGCAGGACAAAGCATCTGTCACTTGTGGTTTGCAGCGTTGCGTTTACCCTCTGGGTTGGCAGGCCATATTGCACTGACCATAAGGATGCTGGGGAAGGGGGGGCAGCCACATGATAGGCGCAGACTGCCACTTTATTGCGAATCTGATTGGCTGGTCTGAGCTGGCCTCCCTGCCATGGCATTGACTAACTGCCACTAATTATTATTTAAGAAGACTATGTATAGTCACTCTGGACCTTCTTTCATTTCCAATCTGTTTTCATTTACGACCTGTGAGTATAGAGCTTTTGTATTACACTCAACATTTATATTGTGATTTTCAGGCTTCTATATTAATTCCACCTTGAGAAGTCTATGTTGGTCACCCCGGGTCCTGACATTCAAGAATTTCACTAGTTCAGTCAGACATTTGAATTCATTTTTCAGCCAGGCTGCTGACAATGTACGGCGCTCTTACTTAATCACTTTGCACGAACACGTTCACGTGATCTTATGTTCCTGTCTCTTGATATGTCTAAAGCCTTTGATACCCTCTCTTGGACCTATTTACATATGGCCTTACAACGATGGGGTTTAGAGGAGGAATTCTTGCAATGGACTAATAAATACAAGCTTTATTAGTACCCCATTGGCTAAGGTCCGATACCATGGGGTCGAATCTTCTCTATTTCCCAGGCGCGTCAGAGAAGGGAGCCTTCCGTTGATGGATAACTCTAACAGGTTTCAAATCACTCTGCATGTCGTCTGTCTCTACCAAGGGCACTCTCTCGAGTATCTTTTTATCAAACCAAAATCATATACCTATCTACTTACTGTAGGAAACGCTTTCCACTGAAGACTGGGTGCCCATATGGCAGGTTGTTTCTCAGTGCTCCTGCAACATACAAGTGTTAGAAAATTCATATAAGATTTTAGCCAGATGGTACTTTACACCAGCCAGAGTAGCAAAATATGTACCGGGATATGACCCACATTGTTTCCGTGGCTGTAACACAGATGGAACAATGCTCCACATATGGTGGACCTGTCCGGTAGCTCGACTATGGACCAGAGTTTATAACCTTATTTACTCTGCATATCAACCTCAAGAAAATCCCAGTGAAGCATTACTACTTAAACCTCTGCGGGACATACCTCGTAAAAGCCGCACAGATTATTTTTATTTTCATGGCAACTAAACAAACTATAGCATATTCTTGGAAATCCCCTACTCTTCAATTTGAGGAAGTAAAATCTAGAGTCCAGGGCTTCTTTGTCAATGAAAAACTAACAAACAGAGGTGTTGGAAAAGAGCCATGACAAGTTTCTATCTGGCAACCGTAGTTGGACTATCACCCCATCTCCAGCTTCATCACGAGATTGGCCAATCTCTAACCTACAGTGTAACGCTCCCCCTACTCCCCTTCGTGGGGTCAACGTGCTCTTGCATTCCTCATTGGTGAACTCCTCTTCTTCTCCTAGTCTATCTCCCTCTAATTCTTCCTGCCCTTCTCCATTTCACCTCTTTGTTTCCTTCTGAGACAATGGGATCTCCCTTTTCCCATCTTCTCTTGCTTTTCTCTCTATTTTTCTTTCATTTTCTCTCTTTTCTTTTTTTCACTTCTCTCGACTGGTGTCATTACTAGGGCCTCTGAGGTCACTGTTTGGTATCATCAAACATCACGCTCCCCCATCCTTCTTAATTCCTTTCTAAAGATCACAGAATTGACCCTCACCCCTTCTTTTTTTTTTTTTCTTTCTTCCTGGGGTGAGCCAATGATGGGATATTAATGGGAGACATCCTGGCGATCAGGTTCTATGACTCTACAGTGGATACTTACTCTATATTACCAGGTTTCGCTATATTTCTGATCAAGAACTCTGTGCATCTTGAAGTTCTTACAGTAGATGACCAAACATCAAGCTGCTCTCTGTTATGTGGGCCCCTGCATGGGTCATAGTTGTTCTTATGAATCTGTACATGGTCTTTTTTTTTTCCTTTTTCTTTTGTACAACTGTTTAATTATGTATCACTTACATTCACAGGCTCTGTTTATCCATTGAATAAAAATTTCTTTGGTACCAGAATTAGTTTTTTTCATCCTTCATCCTCCTCCTGGGCAGATTTGGATACAAACATTATGAAATTATGTATTTTTGTACAGATTTTGCCATGGGTGGTTGCCTCTTTGAACTGACCAGTCAGTCACTGTGGGTTGTGGCATGGGGGCAGTTATAAATGAGGTACTATTGGGATATGTAACACTTTTTTGGTGAAATTTTTACAAGTTATTACGGTTTCATTCTCCATAGAGATACCCCTGTTCCACCCTGATGAAGATTGAGGAAGTTAATTGAAATGTGGATATTTCTGGTAGAAAGGAATCCTCTAAAAGATTCTATGTTCATTACAATATACATTATGTAATTTCTTCTGCCTGGCTTCATTGGGTGTAAAAGAGTACTGATATACAATCTGATACTGTACATGACTTAAATTAAGGATTTTTTGTATAATAAAGTGATTGTTTTTACATCATATTTATTTATTTATTTCAGGTACTTATATAGCGCCGTCAATTTACGCTGCGCTTTACATATACATATATATATATATATATATATATATATATTGTACATTCACATCAGTCCCTAACCCTCAAGGGGGTGTACAATCTAAGGTCCCTAACTTGCATTCATACATACACATACTAGAGACAATTTAGACAGGAGCTAATTAACCTACCAGCATGTCTTTGGAGTGTAGGAGGAAACCAGAGTACCCGGAGGGAACCCACGCAAGCACAGGGAGAACATGCAAACTCCAGGCAGGTGGTGCCGTGGTTGGGATTCGAACCAGCGACCCTAGTACTGCCAGACGGAAATGCTAACCATTTAGCCACTGTGCCGCCCATATGATTTGTTTTTGCTGCAAACAAAAAAGGCCCATGGGAGAAATTTCTACTGTTTGTAGTGTTAAATCGATGGTTTTAGTTCCACTTAAATACAAGTCAATTTGGAATATTTTCTGATTACAGCTGCCCTTTTCTATTGACCTTCATTCTGTCCTTGATCCATGTGTAAAACATTCTGCCCTAGGCCACATCTTCAACATCGATAGCAGGCTGTTATGAGAAAATGGGTGCATGTTTCTACATAATGCCATTAAAGCATATTTGTAATTTTTCCAACAGAGATCTAAGCTTAACAGAACAAAGTTTTATTTTTTAAGTTTGGGATAGAATATGAAAGGGTTAGAACATGGTAGAAAAACAAACCTACTATTCTCCGTTGGCAAGGCTTCCTTTCACTTCCTGTCCCAGAGGCCTTCCCAAATTCACTGGAATGGGGCTGGTCAACAGAGAATGTGCCTATTAAAAATACATTCGTAGTATTTTGGATTTCACAGAATATACAGTCCTACTGAAAAATAGTAAGCAGTAGATTTCCGCAACAAAATAAAAGTTATACCCTTCCCTACTTCAAACTACATCCAAAACTAGAAAAGGTTTTGGGATTGGAGTTACACAATTCAATTCACTAACATGGATGTGTTAAAGTGTTACTAAACCCAGGACCCTGCATTCACTCTAGCTGGTCTCCCATGGTACACAGAACACGGAAGTTTAATTATTTTAGCAAATATAAACTGCTAAATATCTTTTTTCAGCAGCAGTTAGAATAGTCGTGTGACTTCTATCAGTGTCCAGCCGAGTACTGGTTAAAGCTTGTAGGAAGTGTTTTCATTTTGCACTGTCTGGGCAGTGCTGACTGGCCCAATGCTGAGCACATGCACTCTCCCAAGCAAAAAAAACCTCTAGCAATACACACCAAATTGAGCATGTGCAGAGTGACTCCACACAATATGTCTTATCAAGAGTTAAGGGGGGACACTGGAAGAAGGGGAGGATCAGAGAAGTCAGGATCAAATACCATTTTTAAACAATGCAGAGGATTAACCCCTTAGGTTCCACAGTGAGTATAACAAGCATGCTTTACTGCATATACAGACCGATTTTACTGTTGTGGGTTTAGTAACACTTTAATCTAGCCATCAACTTTGCAATCTAAATGTTCAATGACAAACCTGAAAACTAGAGGCTGGAAATCCACCTTCAAAGCCACAATCTATGAACTAGATATCACTACTACAGAAGAACAAGATCTGCTTATCAGGTGGCTAGGTCCTCAATCTGTTGAATGTATCAAAAGACTCAAAGCGGTTCACAGAGCAGCTCATAAGCCCCTAAGGATTGTTAATTTAAAAGACAGAAAAGCTTCCCAAAAATATCTGGCAGAGACATTCTAAAGTTTCATGAGCTCAGTGACCTTCTCTTGGAGCTTCAACTCACCAAAGACAATACACACACCGGCCCGGCCTCAGTTACCTAGATACCCCTCGTGGAGTCAACCCAACAGTCTCCATTTTCCCTTATGGTATACAGTAAAATGGGCATCAATTGGATCAAGGTACAAGGGATAAGAGAGTTTACTTTCTTCCCTTCTTCTGTGAGTTCATTTGGAGAATTGCAGAATGATCCTAGTTTCTCCTTTGGGGAGTCCAACCCTCTCAGTTCACCTTTTTCCAAGGCCTGCAAGCTCATGCATTTCACATGGAGCCTGCAGAGTTCCCATGTCTGTGAAAAGGCATGATATTGTCCCTGCACCTACTACAGTCCCTGAAAAGACTGATCAGAACAAGAAAATAAGACAAGTCACATCATAAATACTTAACCCACTTAGGAAACATATCTGCTTCAGAGCGATACCCTTGCAAGAAAGCAAAGAGCTTTTAAAGAAACTTGGGGTTTGCTTCAAATGCCGCGTTTCCACAGAGTACCATGCTAAAGACTGTAAGATTACTATTAAGTATAGAATGCAACAAGGATAATCATGTGCAAATGCTTCATCCAATTCAAACCAGTCCTACTCTGTACACAGGTAAGCCTACAGAGGCAAAGCATGGCAGGGAGAGCATAGACCAAACAGTGCCTCATACTCCAATTTTCTCTACATGTACACGTTTGTGGAGGAGGACTGACAAACCCTGTGCTAAATATGCCTAATATTTGTATACCCCAAGGGTCAAACTCTAAAAAGTGTATGATTGTGCATTATTCTGAATGATCAGAGTAACTGATCCCTTGCAAGATCAAAGCTTTTTGACCTGGAAACGTAACAGGAGATGCTTAACCATATACCCTGGGCACCTGTGCTCGCATTACAGAAGTTTCAGGCAGCAGAGTCCTGGTCCTGTAGTAGCTCCCTTGAATGACAGTGTAGAAACACTATTGCCCACTTTCATCAAGTGCAACCAGATTCCAGATAACAGAGAGGAGATGCCTCTACTCCTGCAGCTGCCTCTCACCACACTCACTTGACTGCCCACATGCCAGCTCTTGATGTAAATGCCAATATTCTCCTGCTTCTCAGCAGAGACATCTAAAGGGTACATAAGGCTTGCCAACAAATCTATGGGCCACATGGCACACCATATGCCCAACGTCTGGACCTAGGCTGGGTCATCATAGACATTTGTCTGGGTAATGTCAGGAGGCCTTCCACAGTTTCTTCTTTCAAGACGTGTCCTGCCAAATGGTAGAATTACGTTTTTCAAACTGCCTACATCACTATCATGTCAAGGAAAGACTTCGCAGTAAAGGCATGCAACAGTTCAACACACAAGGCCCTTCATTTCTGAGATGATAATGTTGACATCAGTGTTTGATGTAACTATTATAGACAAGGAAGGAAGACAAGGCGTTCCTACAAACTTTGAGTAAGGAGTTCTATCAGGACAATTCCAACAGCTGAGTAGCATCACTACCATTGTGTGCCTCAAGAAAGAAGCTATCAAATAATAGTCAGCTTGCAGAAGCACAAATTATTTCTTTACCATGTACCCTGAAAAGAAAACCTGAGATGAAAAAGCACTTTATGCAGGTGTTTGTGAGAGATCTGCACCACCGCTTAGGAAAGAAGAGGAATGTTGGTACCTACTATGCTGTGGCATGTACCATCCTTGTAAGCCAGAGCAGATCAGTGTAGTCTTCAAGTGCGTGTAGATATGACGGTGTTTCCTTCAACAATGTCCATCTCACTAGGTCTAATCTGAACAGCAGCCTTATAGGAGTTTTTCTGCGATTCAGACTAGAACCATTTGCTGTTATGACCGACATTCAGCAAATGTTTCACTGTGTCATTGCTCGAGAAGACAAACTTCCTCAGGTTCTGATGGTAACGCAACAATAGCATCAGTGACAAAGTCATAAACTACTGAATGAAAGTACATGTTTTTTTATGCAGATGACAGGCTCAAATGTCTGCCTACAGAGGAAGAAGCAAACGATTATTTCAAGAGAACTCAGGATATGCTTGCCACTGCCAACCTCAGGCTTCACAAAATTGTCTCTAACAATAAGGCAATGAAAGCCTCTCTCGCTGACTATGCTGTTAGTGTAAAGGACTTACAGTAAGTTAGAAATGGATATTCCTCTTACGCAACATAGCCTCAGATTGCTTTGGGATGTCAAATAATAGATGCTCACAATTCAACCATCAACTTGAGACAAGCTATTCACAAAACAAGGAGTTTTGTCTGCTGTGAAAAGCATCAATGATCCTATGGGTTTCACAGCACCCTTTACCAAAGGAGGCACAAAGATTGGAATAATGGAAAAAGAGTCCCTATAAAAACTAGGACAATTTCAGATCCCATGCTCTTCACATTTCTGCATCCTTAACCATTTCAATACCGTGCAATTTTACACCTTCCTGCCCAGGCCATTTTTCACGTTTCAGCGCTCTCACACTTTGAATAACAATTGCGCGGTCATACAACATTGTACCCAAACTAAAATTTTATCATTTTCTTCACACAACTAGAGCTTTCTTTTGGTGGTATTTAATCACCGCTGGGGTTTTTATTTTTTGCTAAAATAACAAAAAAAGACCAAACATTTTGAAAAAAAACACGTTTTTCTTTGTTTCTGTTATAAAAGTTTACAAATAAATAATTGTTCTTCATAAATTTAGGCCGAGATGTATTCTGCTACATGTCTTTGGTGAAAATAACCCAAATTAGGATGTATTATTTAGTTTGTAGGAAAGTTATAGAGTTCACAAACTATGGTATAGATCTGAATATTGATCAATCCTGAAGTACTGACAGCCAATCTAATTTCTTGAGGTCCAAGAATGTCAGAATAGTACATATTTCCCCCAAATGACCCCTTTTTGCAGAGTAGACAGTCCGACGTACTTCATAAGAGGCATGGCGAGTTTTTTGAAGTTGTATTTTTTTTGTCATAATTTTTCGGAAAATGAAAAAATTAAAAAAATTATTTTCACTATTTTTTTTTTTACATACTGTCACCAGTGCAGTACAGCATCATCATATAACTGGCATGGCGGTGAACAGGGACACTGACTGGTGACAGTATGAAAAAAAAATATATTTTTATTTTTTAAATTTTTTTAAATTTTTTTTATTATTTTTAATTTTTTATTACATTTTTTTTTAAGATTTTTTTTTCATATTTTACTATGACCAAAGTAGTACAATGTTACCATAGTAACATTGTACTACTTTGGGGAAGTGATCAGTATTTTGTTTTTTTTTTTCTTTTTACACAATTTGCTTATAGCAAAGAATTACTTTACTATAAGCAAGCATTTACCTGAATGAAATCGATTCATTCAGCTTTTTTTTTTTTTTGTGCTTAGCTGTGATTTGGTCACAGCTAATCACATGACATGTGCATGTGATTAGCTGTGACCATTCACAGCTAGGCACTAGTATACAATGAATGGCATGAATGAAGCCATCCATTGTATACAACTGTCATGTGACCTGCTGTGATTGGTCACAGCAGGTCACATGGCACCAGCAAGGGGGCCGGTACTCAGATCTGTCATCGGCCGTGTCCGAGGTACGCGGCCGGTGACAGATCGCGCTGCTGCGCCGCTCTGCATTAGCGCAAACTGCGCATGTGCGGGAGCACGCCAAATGGCGTGCACCCGGAGTGCAGAAGCACTTTTGAAGCTGCCAAACGGCCATTGGCCGGGCGGCTAATGGTTAATGAATGCTACCAGAAGAGTTATCCATGTTTTCTCTGATGGCAGTGATCAAAACAATAGCTGGAGTAGCCTATCTCAAAGTTATAGATCCAAGAGACAGTAAGTGTGGGTTTTGACCTCAGTAGGGCCAAGCGGACCAGCACATAACATTCCAGGGCTTGAACTCGGTGCAGCCGTGTTAGTGATTTCAACTGCTGAACTTAAAGTGAAATAGACTTTTTTTACTTTTACACAGATAAGATAATGTTGGGATACATACACAAAAAAACACCACACTTCTATGTGTATGTCAGTAACAGCACTACAGCATGTCAGAAGTTCTCCAATCCCAATCAATGTCACTATGTGCCCATGGACCTCAACCCCACTGATTGGGGCACTTGTGGAGTACCAGCCGCTGCTTTTAAGAACATTTCATGGCCGTTCCCACTTGACTTCTTGAATGATGAACCCATCAAAATTCACTCTGATGCCACATTTGAACTGGTTAATCCGGAGACTGATAAGGAAATCAGAGCTACTACTGTTACAGATGGGGCTAAAATCTCACCATTTTGACTACTTTTTGATGTGGTCTATCTCAAGACTATCTCAAGATTTGTCCATGTTGTTGATCATTTCACAAGCAACACTAAGTACCACGAACAGTGTTGTAGATGGCACATCTGCAAGGAACCTCCCCCTATTGAGTGTTTGTCATATACAGTTGAGTTAAAAATAATAGCAGTGTGATTAAGAAAAAAAAAAGTGAGTACTGCTGAAAAACCTTATAATAGCTTTTATTTCCATACACAAATAAATTGGGAACACTGCACAGCCTATTCCAAATCAAAACATGAAGAAAAATGTTTCAAATTTGTTATTGCTTTACTGAATGTGAAGAAAAAGAAATACTAGGCTGTTAAAAAAAAAACTCACTGAAAATTTGTATATATGTTTCTGAGAACTGCTGTACATCTGTGTTGCATGGAGTCAACCACGTTCTGGCACTTGTGAACAGGTATTCCAGCTCAGGACGATTGCACTACATTCCACAATTCCTCTGCATTTCTTGGTTTTACCTCAGAAACTGCATTTTTTATGTCAACTCACAAGTTTTCCATTGGATTAAGGTTTGTGGATTGGGCTGGCCACTCCACAATGTTAATCTTGTTGGTCTGGAACCAAGATGCTGCTCACTTAATAGTGTGTTTGGGGTCGTTGTCTTGTTGTAACACCCATTTCAAGGGCATTTTCTCTTTGGCATAAGGCAATATGACCTCTTCAAGTATTTTGATGTATTCAAACTGATCCATGATCCCTTAGACCCAAAAAGAACAATCCTGCTTTCTTCAGTCCACAAAATGTTGCGCCATTTCTCTTTAGGCTAGTCAATGTGTTCTTTGGCAACTTGTAACCTCTTCAGGACATCATTTTTTTTCAACAATAGGACTTTGCGGGGCTTCTTGTCAATAGTTTGGCTTTACATCTTCTAATTGTAACAGTACTCACAGGTAACTTTAGACCTTCATTGATCAGCTTGGAGCTGATCATTGACTGAGTCTTTGCCATTTTGGCTATTCTTCGATCCATTCAAATGGTAGTTTTCAGTTTTCTTCCAGGTCTTTCTGGTTTTGGTTGCCATTTTAAAGAATCTGAGATCATTTTAGCTGAGCAGCATATCAGTTTCTGCACTTCTTTATGTTTTTCCCTCTTCAATCAATGTACGCTGTTCTTCTGAACAATGTCCGGAACAACCAGTTTTACTCACATTTTCAGAGAAATGCATTATAACATTTGCTTCTTTCGTCCTTAAATCAGAGCCACCTATTTTTTCACAAACTAAATGACCTCACTAATTGAACTACAGACTGCTATTATTTTGAACATGCCCCTTTCAATTAATGATTCAATTACACAATCAGCAACATGCATGTCATGACTGTTGATTTTATATTACTCTACAACACCTACTAGTAAATTTATTGCCATGTAGAAATATAATTTATACCAAAAAAACGTGATTAATCTGGTTAGTGATGTTGGACTGCTATTATTTTGAACACAACTGTATACCAACAACTTGATCATATGTATATTGCAGCCTTCCCTACTGAAGCTAAACTTATAAAAACAACAGTCTTCTGTGCCATCTTGTACATGCAAGTATTGACTTTACATATTTTATGTTTACGTTTGAAATATTCTTTTTTCCAGTCTTCTCTTTCAGGTGTGCCTGGAATAGAGTCTTCACTTTTAATGTTTGGACTTGAAATCTATGGTTTCAATAATAGGACAATTGAGAATCAACGGGAAGTATCAAGTTATGCATGCATTGTTTTTTTGCCTTTAAATAATTTTGTTCTTTCTCACTCCATAGCTAGGAGATGCTCTCTAGTTAATCTCACCCTCCTTTAATGTGTCTTTAGTTTATTTTGGGAGAACATGCAATTACTGGAGCTTTAATTACTATGATTTGACGGATATGATGTTCCTCTATGAAGATTTGCACAAGTTTTTTTATTAAAGCTTTATACGATCTGCAATATGTCATTTCTGTCAAGTCATTGTCTACCTACGCTGCTGAGCTTGTAAGTTATAGCTATCTTACCACAACTGGATTAATTTGACCACGATGCAAATGTTCCCAGGCAGTGAATACTTTTGAATTAGAGGGGAAGCTGGAGATCTCTGGAAGAAAGTTAGAAGAGCAGTCACATGACATTTTTTTTTGGTGAGAGAAGCAGGCAGTTGCTGGAGCACCAATACAGATATGGAGAAAGGAACCCTCTCCCCCCACAAAGAAAACATGAAGACTTTACATGTATAGCCAGGAACTGGTATGTAGAGTGGTCCACATCGCTGGTAGTGTCCAAGGTTGAGGCTTCCCCTGTAACAGTGGGTATACCCCAGAAGGGTATTCAGGGTCTAGGTGATTGTGACAATAGCCAGCTGCATGGACCTGTTAGAGCAAAGGACTTAAAAAGAGTCTCCAAACACTTATCAACTGAATTTGTATTTAGCACAAGAATGCACAGTGAGAACAGTCCATCTCTTTTTGTATTATTCTTCCATAAAGTACAAGGCAGCAACCATGCCAGGGGGAGTTAACCACCACCTGGAGTTAGATCAGTCATAATATAAAGCGCAATCAGCTTGATTGAGATTAGCGAAAAGCTTTCTCGATATTTCCTGCGCCTAATGAAATATGAAGATCCTGTGCAGAATTAGGTGTATCTAGCCAGAGAATAGTACATACTGCCTCAATGAGCCCACTGTATGCAGTATATGATGAGAAGACAAACAATTATATTTTGGGGAATTTTTTTTTTAGTTTTTTTTTTTTATATAAAAATTGTGTTTATTAAAGTTTGTATGAAAAGTTACAAAACAGAGCCTCTGGGCATTCCCCGGCTCAACAAACAGTTAACAAAACATCCCAATAACAGTGGCTCAGGTATATCTCACAGTCAATGAGAAGAATAATACATATAGAAATATGCAGTTGTAGCAGCTAAAGCAACAATCAGTAGAACTGGTCAAGTGCACTGGCACTATAGGCAGGCATCAGAAACCAGACAGGTACTGGTAAAGTGCAAAATCTATTCCCATACAGGAGAAAGAGGAGAGGGAGGAGGAATGGAGGTGCACGAAGGACCAAGGAGGGCCACCCATACACCACCATCCTCCCAGAAATAACAAACATGCCCGGTCAAGGTAAAACAGAGTCATCAGTGCTAGAGGGGGACTCAAGACAAGTAGCCATACCTTGTGAAATTTCTTAGGACCATGGTATCATAGAGCTAACCAGTTTCTTCCAAACAGTCTAATGAAGGAAGCCTTTCTGATTTCCAAGCCAATTCAATTGCCTTCCTGGCATTATAAAAGGAGCAAACTTAGAAGGGCTTTAGATGCTCTGGTAAATGCTAAACGATTGACTAAACCCAGCAGACATACAGCAATCGTGCGGGACGCATATCATTGTTACCGAGTAGACAAAATGAAAAACAGCAGCCCAAGAGACAGAAAAAAAAAAAATAATCAGCAGGTGTGTCGCCACACCACCAGCAGTTGAGTGCCACCGCTGGGCAGATTTTATGAAGGTGTTGAAGGGTAAGAGAAGCCAAATGCACTATTGTAAATTGTATTAACCTATTCCTTGTGGCAACCAATTGGGTAAACTGGTATTCCCAAGCATCCTCCCAGTCCTCGCTATCTAGGCCCACCACCTCGACTGCAGCAGGTCAAGCCCTACATGAACAGATAGCAATAAAGCCTTGAATATTACTGATAGAGCCTTTCAAATCTACGTCACCCAACAAGGACCCCAAGTCATCCAGCAGCAGTTGAAGTGGCCAGGTACCAAATTGTGAATGGTAGGCATGACGGAGTTGTAGGAACCCGAAGAATAGAGCGTTGGAAAGTTCATAGCTTTGTTTCAGTCTATCAAAAGTGACCAAAAAACCACTGCACAAATATCTTATTTAATGCCTATATATTTTGGTGAACGCTCACAAATTTTTGGTGGTGAAAACTTTTCAGCAGCCTCTGCTAAATTGTCAGTGTCTCCCTTGCCTTCTAAAAAAAAAAGTGAATAAGGAAATTCAGGTTCTAATGGATGAATACAGTGAGGAGGAAGAGAGGCAGATGAGCGGTTTCAGCTGTTGACACCTGCCATTTCCAGAATGGAAGCTAACTTTTGGAATAGATCAGACAGACAGGCCACATGTTCTGCAAATCTGAGAGGCAGCCTGAATCATAGGGGTGGAGCATTGTCAGCTGTTCCCTTGTTCTGAAGCAAGGTCTTACACTAACAGCCTGAGAGGAACTAAGTTTCCTTAGTGTCTGCAGCAAAATGCTTGCTTTTGTCCCATATTCTCCAACTGTCAAATGCCTGTAATACACCACTATTAGGCAAGTATTGTTCCCTGTGGGATACTCACAGAATGGAGGTGGACCAAAGCGGTTCAACGTGTCTGGCATGATGGATTCGCAGTAACCCAGGTATTAATCCGTTTCCTGTGGTTGCAGCAACCACAACTGCTTGGTACCTTTAAGGGTAATATCACCAGCATCTTAATAAAAAAAAATGGGATGCAAAGGATTAACAAAACGCTATTTCAGTATAAAGGAAACCCCTGTCGTCCACGGAGAGGTCATTTTACAGCCTTGAAACCCAGCACTTCTCCACACTGTCACAACTCAAAATGGAAGATGACAAGGACTACATTGCATGACGTCCAGCGTGCATTCTCTACTTTTTTCCGTTCTGAAAGTGTCGCGCAACTATCTTTGCATCAAAACAGGTGAGAGAAAAAAGGATCAGCTTGAAGAGTCTTACAACCTAAAGTTTTACTCTAAAGAGCAAAAACCTCTGCTATAATCTTTGCTTTTCACATCTAAAACAAAAACGTGATGACAGCTGAATGACCTGATAAATAATCACAAAGAAAATTATTCTTTTGTGAATTGAGCCTTTTAACATGCAAGGGCACAGAGAAAAGACAAGCTCCACCCACACAAACCTATTGTAAATATTGTACCCCATAACCATTTTAGTATATTCGGCTTGTTTACACCCCGGACACATCGGGTGCTACTTAACATGTGACTTGCATGCTATGCGACTTGCAAATCATATGCCAAGTCGCACCCTACTGTCCGCAATTAGAGCGGTCATATCAGTGCGGTTTGGTCGGAGCCGCACCGATTTCTAAAGTATTACATGCACTACCTTTGGTGCAATTTGCATAGACATCTGTGTCAGATGTCTTGCAAATCGTACCTGAAATCGGCATCTCACCTGACTTTGAAATCGTGCGACTTCTCTGTAGGTCGCGCGATTTCAAAGTCGGGCTTGATGTGACCGAGGTGTTAATCTACTGAAAGCTTTATACATTTGTGCTGTTATATACCTCTAACTACTTTAATCCCCCAAACCTTTTCATTCCTAAACCCTCTGGAATCCCAGAATATTTTTATTTGGAAGAGGTGTTGGATTCAAAACTTATACCTTTTAGCATTTGTAGTCTTATGTATTCTACCTTAGTTTTTTTCCTGGGTCAGGGGATTAATTGATGGACATGTTTATTTTTATTTCCTTATAGGAAGAAATCGTTACAAAATGTAAAAAAAAAAAAAATGCATTTTCCTATAATTTTTCTCCAATACAATTCCATAATTTGCAAACTCCTGCTATTCTCCCCAAATTTAAATAAACAAAGTCTGCTTATTAAAATGTTGCATAACTGCAATATTTTAATGACATGTAGCAAAATGGAATAGCTCAAAATCAACATTTGTGTTTTACTTGGTGTATAGGAGCATTGGAAGCCCTGAAGCTTAACACTGGGCCCTGGCTGTAACAAAAATAAATAAAAAAAATTAGCAGGTTTTAAAAAAAGGGAAATAAAATCAGAAGGTACAAATGTCCAAGCAGCAATAGAAATCTAGAATTGCACAGACCCTATAAATGTTTTTGTTAAAGACAAATAACTACTAGTACCACTACAAATACTAAATGCTACTTCGTATCAGATTATTTTTCAGTTTTCTTGGCTACATCATAAAAAAAAAAAAAAAAAAAGCAGCTCAGGGACATTCAAATAAAAGAAACCTGTAATTGTGACAAATGGGAGTTGAGGCAATAAAGCATTCGGCAGTGAGCCTAAGGGTGTGTGGGGTTGAATGCGGGATAAAGCCTGAATGAGGTCAGTGTTGTAAAGTAATGAATTGCCAGATGTATAAAAAGTCCATTTGTAATTAGTGCCAGCCTACTTCCAACACTGGAATAGAAAAGCATTGTTAACATTCTCCCTTCTGCATTCCATTATATAATGATGGAAGGAACAGCAAGTACCAGCACCTCCTTATACCCAACGATAATAGTATGAACTTTACTCAACAGTTACAACATTCCTCATTTAATAACCATAATGGCAAAAATTCAGTAACCAACGTACAATCAAAACACACCAATGTACGCCATATTAGGAATACACATTTTAGTTTATTCAATTTTTTTGTTTTAAAAGTTTAAAAAAAACCTTACAAATCAAGAATAAGAAATACACTTTACAATACTAAGTAGAGATGCACAAAACAAAAACAAACTGAAGGAGGATTAAGCAGGTGAGAATGGCTAGACCAGACCAAACCGCTCTGATCTTTTCCTCTTCTTTGCCTGGGGAGAAAGCACACAAAATATTACCTTTAAAAAAAAAATGATCATTGTGGTCTGGAAATTAGAATGGGCTCTTTTTGGGGCATAGAAGGAAATGGTCTCATAGTGTCTTTTTTTTTTTTAAATACACACAGTATTTTACACCCTTTGCCTTGAAAACAGCATCAATTCTTTTGGGTACACTTGCACTCGCTTTTGAAGGAACTCAGCAGGTAGGTTGTTCCAAACATCTTGCAAAACCAACCACAGATCTTCTATGGATGTACAGCCTAATACTTAAAAGTTTATTCATCAGTCCAGAGTACCCGATTCCATTTTCCTGTTCCCCAGTTCCTGTGCATAGTTAAGTCATTAAACCTTGTTTCCATGTGCTATGCAGGAAAACATAGTAACATGGTTGCAGAAAAATGGCAGCAGGTGCTCTGGGCAGCACAGTGGCTAAATGGTTAGCACTTCCGCCTAACAGTTCTAGGGTTGTTGGTTCGAATCCCAATCATGGCACCACCCGCCTGGAGTTTGCATGTTCTCCCTGTGCCTGTGTGGGTTTCCACCAGGTACTCAGGTTTCCTTCCACACTCCAAAGACATGCTGGTAAGTGAATTGGCTCCTGTCTAAATTGGCCCTAGTATATGTATGTATGAATGTAAGTTAGGGACCTTAGACTATATGCCCCTTGAGGGTTAGGGACTGATGCGTAAATTGACGGCACTATACAAGTACCTGTGCAAGGAGTCAAAATGTGGCTGTAGCAGGAGGCAGTTTGTTCACTGAATGGCTGGAGAGCAGTACAATAATGACTGTGTGCTGGCAAGAGTGAAGCATGGTAGAGATTTGATCACTATCAATGGTGTCCTCAATGCTGAGAGATACAGGCAGTTACCTCTCCATCATGCCATACCATCAGGGAGGTGTGTGATTGGCTGCAAATTTATTCTGCAGCAGGGCAAAGATCCCAAACATACAGATAATGTAAGACCTACACTAGATTGCCATAAGTATTGGGACATCTGCCTTTACACGCACATCAACTTCAATGGCATCCCAGTCTCAGCCCACAGGGTTCAATATGGAGTTGGCCCACCCTTTGCAGCTATAACAGCTTCAACTCTTCTGGGAAGGCTTCCCACAAAGGTCTAAGAGTGTGTCTATGGGAATGTTTGACCATTCTTCTTGAAGCGCATTTGTGAGGTCAGGCAACGATGTCAGGTGAGAAGGCCTGACTCACAGTCTCTGCTCTAATTCATCCCAAAGGTGTTCTATCAGGTTGAGGACAGGACTCTGTGCAGGCCAGTCAAGTTTCTCCACCCCAAACTTGCTCATCCATGTCTTTAAGGACTTTGCTTTGTGCACAGTTATGTTGGAACAGGAAGGGGCCATCCCCAAACTGTTCCCACAAAGTTGGGGGCATGAAATTGGTATGCTGACGCCTTAAGAGTTCCCTTCACTGAAACTAAGGGGCCAAGCTCAACCCCTGAAAAACAATCCCACATCATAATTCCTCCTCCACCAAACTTTACACTTGGCACAATGCAGGCAGTCAAGTACCATTCTCCTGGCAACCCCCAAACCCAGACACATCCTTCAGATTGCCAGACAGAACTGGATGCAGCTGCTCGACCATGGAAACCCATTCCATGAAGCTCTTTACACACTGTTGCGTGAATCTGAAGGCCACATGAAGTTTGGAGGTCTTTAGCTACTGACTCTGCAGACAGTTGGCGACTTCTGCGCACTGTGCACTTCAGCATGTGCTGACCCCATGCTGTCATTTTATGTGGCCTACCACTTTGTGGCTGAATTGCCGTTATTCCCAGTTGCTTCCACTTTGTTATAATACCACTAACAGTTGGAATATTTAGTAGCAAGGAAAGGTCACGGATGGACTTTTTGCACATGTGGCAACCTATCACAGTACCACACTTGAATTCACTGAACTCCTGAGACAAACCCATTCATTCACAAATGTTTGCAAAAGCAGTCTGCATGACTAGGTGCTTGCTTTTATACACTTGTGGCCATGGAGGCGATTGGAATACCTGAATCCAATAATTTGGAGGAGTGTCCCAATACATTTGGCAATATAGTGCATCTTCAGTGGAAAGATAAACAAGGAGTCCAGGAAGTGATGGTTTGGCTCCCACAGAACCCTGAACTCATCATCGAGTCTGTCCGGGAGACAGAAGGATTTGAGGCAGTTTCATCCACAGAAGATCTGTGGTTAGTTCTCCAAGATGTTTGGAACAACCTACCTACCTTCAAAAACTGTATGCAAGTGTATGTAGAAGAATTGATGCTTTGTTTTGAAGGCAAAGGATGGTCACACCAAATATTGATTTGATATGGACTTCTCTTCTGTTCACATACTCAATGTTTTTTTTTTTTTTTTTACACGTCTTATTTGATAAAAATAAGCTATTGACACTTCCATTTCTGAAAGTATTCTTAGTTTACAGCATTTGTTTACACCTGCCTAGTAATAAAATATACACAAACACACACACACAATGTGGAATAATACATATGCAATAATATATAACTGTTTTAGCAAGACAAGTTTGTTGAAAGTATTCATACCCCTTGAAATTTTCCACATTTCGTCATGTTACAACCAAAAATGTAAATGTATTTTATTGGTATTTTATGTGATAGACCAACACAAAGTGGCACATAATTGTGAAGTGGAAGGAAAATGATAAATGGTTTTCAGAAACTTTTACAAATAAATATCTGAAAAGTGTGGCGTAAATACAGTATACCTGTGTGTAATTTAATCTCAATATAAATACAGCTGTTCTGTGAAGCCCTCGGGGGTTTGTTAGAGAACATTAGTGAACAAACAGCATCATGACAGCCAAGGAACACACCAGACAGGTCAGGGATAAAGTTGTGGAGAAGTTTAAAGCAGGGTTAGGTTATTTAAAAAAACAAACAAACAAAAAAAAAACTATCCCAAGCTTTGAAAATCTCACAGAGCACTGTTCAATCCATCATCCAAAAATGGAAAAAAAAAAAAAAGAAAAAAAGAAGGAGTATGGCACAACTGCAAACCTACCAAGACATGACCGTCCACCTAAACGGACAGGCCAGTCAAGGAGAGCATTAATCAGAGCAGCAGCCAAAAGGCCCATAGTAACTCTGGAGGAGCTGCAGACATCCACAGCTCAGGTAGGAGAATCTGTCCACAGGACACTTATTAGTCATGTAATGCATAAATCTGGCCTTTATGGAAGAGGGGCAAGAAGAAAAGCATTGTTGAAAGAAAACCATAAGAGGTTCCGTTTGCAGTCTGCGGGAAACCATGTGGGGGACACAGCAAACATATGGAAGAAAGTGCTCTGGTTAGATGAGACCATGGTGCTTCTCTGCACAATTACCCTGAGTTTGCCACTGCTCCAAACTGAGGCACAGTCCTGCATGTCTACAGCATCAGTTTACTTTCATCCAAATGCAGCAGCAATGCACACTTTGGTGGGTGTGTGGGTATATATATATTCATTCCAGAGCTATCCATCCTATGGGGAAAAAGACCAAACGTAACTTCATTCTGTGCAAATATTGTGGCAAAAGCGAATGTTATTAGGTTATTTTAGGAATTGTATTATTCAGACAGATTTGAATGAATCAAGAAAATCCTGCACTATGGCCACAGAAAATAAGTATTTCTTCTGACTGTCGGCTCCATCTAGTGTGGCCAAAATGCAAAATCTTCCTGATTCTATTTTGTATAAAGAATACCATTTGGCCTGGATTAAAATAGCCTAATATTTATTTTTGCTCCTAATTGCACAGAATGAAAATACATGCAATTTTACAGGATGAATATCTGCGATTTTTTTATTTTTAATAAATTAACCTCTAAATTTAGATAACAGCTTTATCGAGATTAAGAGTACAGAGCTGGATTTTTTGCATGACGAAGTGTGTTGTGGTTTCTGATCAATGCGAGTCCAAATTTGTTACATAAGTAAAAGAAAGCTTCAGACATACAGTCAGGTCCATAAATATTGGGACATTGACACAATTCTAACATTTTTGGCTCTATACACCACCACAATGGATTTGAAATGAAACAAACAAGATGTGCTTTATCTGCAGACTGTCAGCTTTAATTTGAGGGTATTTACATCCAAATCAGGTGAATGGTGTAGGAATTACAACAGTTTGCATATGTGCCTCCCACTTGTTAAGGGACCAAAAATAACGGGACAGAATAATAATCATAAATAAAACTTTCACTTTTTAATACTTGGTTGCAAATCCTTTGCAGTCAATTACAGCCTGAAGTCTGGAACGCATAGACATCACCAGACGCTGGGTTTCATCCCTGGTGATGCTCTGCCAGGCCTCTACTGCAACTGTCTTCAGTTCCTGCTTGTTCTTGGGGCATTTTCCCTTCAGTTTTGTCTTCAGCAAGTGAAATGCATGCTCAGTCGGATTCAGGTCAGGTGATTGACTTGACCATTGCATAACATTCCACTTCTTTCCCTTAAAAAACTCTTTGGATGCTTTTGCAGTATGCTTTGGGTCATTGTCCATCTGCACTGTGAAGTGGCGTCCAATGAGTTCTGAAGCATTTGGCTGAATACGAGAAAATAATATTGCCCGAAACACTTCAGAATTCATCCTGCGGCTTTTGTCAGCAGTCACATCATCAATAAATACAAGAGAACCAGTTCCATTGGCAGCCATACATGCCCACGCCATGACACTACCACCACCATGCTTCACTGATGAGGTGGTATGCTTAGGATCATGAGCAGTTCCTTTCCTTCTCCATACTCTTCTCTTCCCATCACTCTGGTACAAGTTGATCTTGGTCTCATCTGTCCATAGGATGTTGTTCCAGAACTGTGAAGGCTTTTTTAGATGTCGTTTGGCAAACTCTAATCTGGCCTTCCTGTTTTTTAGGCTTACCAATGGTTTCCATCTTGTGGTGAACCCTCTGTATTCACTCTGGTGAAGTCTTCTCTTGATTGTTGACTTTGACACACATACACCTACCTCCTGGAGAGTGTTCTTGATCTGGCCAACTGTTGTTAAGGGTGTTTTCTTCACCAGGGAAAGAATTCTTTGGTCATCCACCACAGTTGTATTCCGTGGTCTTCCGGGTCTTTTGGTGTTGCTGAGCTCACTGGTGCATTCCTTCTTTTTAAGAATGTTCCAAACAGTTGTTTTGGCCACGCCTAATGTTTTTGCTATCTCTCTGATGGGTTTGTTTTGTTTTTTCAGCCTAATGATGGCTTGCTTCACTGATAGTGACAGCTCTTTGGATCTCATCTTGAGAGTTGACAGCAACAGATTCCAAATGCAAATAGCACACTTGAAATGAACTCTGGACCTTTTATCTGCTCATCGTAATTGGGATAATAAGGGAATAACACACACCTGGCCATGGAACAGCTGAGAAGCCAATTGTCCCATTACTTTTGGTCCCTTAACAAGTGGGAGGCACATATGCAAACTGTTGTAATTCCTACACCGTTCACCTGATTTGGATGTAAATACCCTCAAATTAAAGCTGACAGTCTGCAGTTAAAGCACATCTTGTTCATTTCATTTCAAATCCATTGTGGTGGTGTATAGAGCCAAAAATGTTAGAATTGTGTCGAAGTCCCAATATTTATGGACCTGACTGTATGTAAATGTGTAGCAAAGAATCACATTAAATACAGCAGATCTAACCAGGTGTCAAACTTACAGAGCATGATTACTCAGCTTGTAATAGAAGAGCAATCACTAATGGGTATCAAAGATGCAGGTCCAGATGGACATCAAAGCTCACCTAGCAGTACACTTCAGCTTTAGTGGTAAAAGATGCGTTTGTCAAAGTCAAACCATACATTGCTCAACGTATGGCAGCAATGATAAGAAGGTATGAGCAACACATGTAAGTGTTATCAGGCTTCATAAAATAACAACAAAACCCAATAATGACTGATAGACAAACATGTTGGAAACCATACACTCCCCCTTTTTATGCATAAAGGAAGGAGCCCCTTACTATCTGTATACTATCTGAAGAAAAACATAAAATAGATGACAGCAAGTCCTAGATGTGGGTTAGTTTACAAGACGCTGTTTTCTTGGTGAGAGCCATGTCTATGACCACCTTAATTTTGAGCCCTCAAAGAGTTTGTTTTGGTAGGGAACGTGATCTCCACTCAAGCAGGAACGGATGCAAAAAAGGCTCCACTTTATTCTGTAAAAAGTAGAAAAAAATTTGCCTGCACTAAAATTTTATAACAAAATAAAATATTAGATACCCAAGTAGTGAAAGTCAGCTCGAGACTTAAGTGTACAGAATAAAAAAAAATGCTGGCACTTCATTAACTATTATAGACCATGTGAAAGCCGCAGTAAAGAAGCTCAATAAAGTATTACACAGCTGGCATACAGCGCTTTATGGACACTGCTTCCTGTTTTCACTTCCCCCACTCTTAGCAGCTCCCACTTAGGTGCCCTTTGACCCACGATAAGGACTAATTGGCCAGCCTTCCCCCATCTGAGGCTGTTAGGAGGGCTCCTGGTCTCTGTGGCATAGAGTTCACACTTCTGACTGGAGCCCTCACATTTTTTAGCAAGGTAACCAGAATCCAGCAAGATTGCATATTTGACCTCACATTCCAGTTTTACAAGCCACTGCATGAGTTACATTACAAACACATCATCTACTTCCAGCTGTGTTTTTACTGCCCGTGCAAGGCAACAAAGTATTAAGGAAACCATGTAGTGCCTCAAAATATATTTGTGCGACATACAAGTTTACAAATTGGCTTTAGAAATTCAACACTAGGAACTTACTAAACTATAAAAACATGTAATCAGATTTATAAAACAAGGATTTAGAGAAGAGAAAATAACACCTGCTGAATTCAGTTTAGCTTCTTTGAATGCTTGCATGGGGTGATGCACTCAGACTGGCACCTGCTACACATCTTGATTTAGCACTGTGCAGAAGCCATCGCTAGCTACACGAGATCTAATTCATGGGACACATTTAAAGCTCACATACCAGAAATGTATAGTCCTCAATATTTGAACACAATGGCTTAAAGTGTATGCCTGGGACAAAATAAGAAAAACAAAAACAAAAAAAAAACAAAAAACATATCCAGTCTATGTAGTACATACACATTTCTCCAGGTTTTGTGTCTTTAAAAATACCCATTCATCTTGTGCTCTGAATTTTTTTATAACAAACTGTACCAACATCTCAGGCAGTACTGGCTATTCCTGAGTTTTCTCATGCTAGATTACAGAACATTGCCCCATATGTATGGATATGAGCAAGGGGGAAGTTTTCTGTAGTCCAGCTATAAGAAGGTTCTGGAGTTCTGGCAGATCAACAGTTGTTTTTGTAAGTAGTTCAGATGTACTTAATGTGTTTCTTTTTCATTTTGCCCAGACAGACAGGCATGTTAAAAGACAATGTTACCCAAGCCTGAATTTTTAATATCAACTAGAATTTTTAGCTTGCTTCAAAGTACAGGCTTAATCAAATATGATCACAAAATGCATGCAAATGATATTGGTGGACAATTTGGAAAAACAAGGAGTCATAAGAGAAAGCAATGTTTTCCAACACTAAGGCTGGCCTTAGTGTACGAACATCATACAATTTTCTTATTCAACTTCTTTTAAATTTACCTTAACCACTTGCCTACCAGGCACTTATACCCCCTTCCTTACCAGGCCAATTTTCAGCTTTCAGCGCTGCCGCACTTTGATTGACAATTGCGCGGTCATGCAACATTGTACCCATATGAAATTTTGATCATTTTTTTCTCACAAATAGAGGTTTCTTTTGGTGGTATTTAATCGCCACTGGGCGCTTTACTTTTTGCGCTATAAATAAAAAAAGTGCAAAAAATTTGAAGAAAAAAAAAGTTTGTTTCTTTTATAAAATTTTTCAAACAGGTATTTTTTCTCCTTCACTGATGTGCGTTGATGAGGCAGCACTGATGGGCACTGATAGGCGGCACTGATGGGCACTGATAGGCAGCACTAAAGGGCACTGATAGGCAGTACTAATGAGGTGGCACGGATAGGCGGCACTGATAGACAGCACTAATTAGGGGTCACGGATAGGCGGCACTGATAGGCGGCACTGATAGGCAGCACTGATAGGCGGCACTGATAGGTGGCACTGATTATGGGTACTGATAGACAGCACTGACTGGCATCACTGCTGGGCACTGACTGGCACAACCCCTGGGCACTGACTGGTGGCACTGACTGGCAGCACTGCTGGGCTGCACTGGTGGGTGGCACTGGTGGGCAGCACTGGTGGGTGGGCACAGGTGGGTAGCACTGGTGGGCACAGGTGGGTGGCACTGCTAGGCACATGTAGGTGGCACTTCTGGGCACAGGTAGGTGGCACTGCAGAGTGGCACAGGTGGGTGCACTGCTGGGCACAGGTGGGGGCACTGCTGGGCACGGGTGGGCGGAGCTAGTGGGCGCACTGCTGGGCGGAACTTGCGGGTGTCACTGCTGGGCACCGATCATCAGGGCACTGATCATCAGTGCCCTGATGATCGGTGCCGATCCCCGCTCTGACAACTGCCGGTTCTCGGCAGTACTTTCCTCACGATCTGACAGCGTGAGGAAAGTGCAGCCAAGAACCGGCACTTGCATTTCCCTGTGATCAGCGTGTCATTGGACACCGCTGATCACGTGGTAAAAGGCCGCTGTGATTGGCCTTTTACCACATCACGTGATCAGCTGTGTCCGTAGGACACAGCGATCACGGAGATCGCCGGGTGCGCACCCCCTGGGGCGCGCAAGAGAGCGCGTTCTGGGAGGACGTCATATGACGTCCACCCAGAACTGGCCGGCCGCGGTGAAGCCGTCATTCGGCTATGCGCGGTTGGCAAGAGGTTAAACTATGTAGTGTAAGGGTCTTACACTACAAATTGAAAGTGTTTAGGTTTCGCCTCAAAAATTGTATAATGAATGACGTTGAACATCGCGGTGACGTTACCTGGAACGTCGGGTACACGTGGTCCCTGCACTGACAGGCATTCATCTCTTCCACTGCTCCCTTCTGAGCGGACGGGCTGTCCATCTAAGAACCTGGCTTCTTAAAGCCACAAGCTGGTGTTTTATTCTATTATCCTGTGATGTTGTTATTAAAGGCACACCTCCACATAAGGTGTTTTATATGACAACAAAACTACACAGCGCCTGGCTCCTGTCTATACTCTTCATAAACCTATGTGTTTTTCCCATGGCAGCAGTGAGTTTTTACCACTAATGACAATTGACACTATTCACTTTTTTCCTTTGGGACACATCTGTGTGCTTTTATCCATCGTGTTTTTAAAGTGCATGTTAAGCATACATACCTCACTATCATCGGCATTAGATGCAGAGTTAGTTACTATACCAAAACGTTCCTTCCTTTTCTTCAGCTTTTCATCATCTTCAGTCTGTATGGGTTAAATAAAGTGAAGATAAATATTCCAATGCACAGCCACAAAAATTACCGCTACAAAGTGACTAAATCTAGGTTTCAGATTACTTATTTACGTACATCGCCTTCAACAATTTATTAAAATTATTCTGTGTTGAGTCAAATACTATTTAACCAACTGCAGCCAAATGTGGTAGCCAAGCTGAAGGTTCAGGTAGTAGGGCTAAGACCCCATCTTAACTCAGGTACTCATTTCTGGATCTTCTCATCTTTGAGCTTTGGCTCTCACATCCTGGCAACACGTAATACAACACACCATTTCTCTACCATTACACCATAGGATTTTTGGACAAGACGACTAGAGTTGAAAGCTGAAGGAAAAGTCTATAAAATATGTACACATACACCTGAGTTCAGTGGCTAATGACACACCAAGCTTTGCATCAATTTGAAGTTATGTGCAGACACCTTTCCGCGTCTGTTGTACAGGTCTGCAGTTAGTAGGCATTGTTTGACTTGCCCATCAAGCTGCTGTCTAAGTACACAAGGAAATAGTGACGTAATAAATTACAAATAAAAACAAACATTGTTAAAATGTTTACCCTTATGTTATTAAAACATATCAACAAATCTCCTACCAAACAATTCCCAACCATTCAATACCATGCTCCACAGGTTTCTGTAGTTCTACACATTTATAGATAGGTAAGATAATGTATACATATTTGTCACACAAGTGGTTTACCGATATGCAAAATGGTCAGTCCATAGTACAGAGCACTCAGGAATTCAACATCCCTGCATGAGCAGGGAACGCAGCTATTGCCTGATGCCCGGGACATGCAGTTCCGGGCACGAATTTTTTTTTTTATACATTTAGCAGGTTTAGGGCCAATGGTCGGCTCGCTTGTAAAAAGTGATCCAAGCAGCTCCAGGGAGGGGGGAGGTTGGGGTGAGTCCTTCTGAAGGCTATCCAGACATCTGTGGAACCGTACTCCCGCTTAATGGAGGCATGCTCCGGTTCAGTCCCGCACCCCGCTGCCCATTAGCTTAGAGCACCGCCAGTCAGACAGGTGTTCTCCGTGTCCAGCAGCTCTCCGAAAGAATGCAATCAGGGTCGGGCGGCCATATGGAGAACACCTGGCTCTGGCGGAGCGGGACCGGATTTTTTTTTAATAACTATATTAAATTATTTAGATTCTCTGTTGATATTCTTATTTATTGTTGTAGTCATTATCTGATTACAGTTATCTGCAGAATATTTTATATATAAATCTTGTTGTATTAAATTATTTTTATATTTAGTATATAAATATCTATTTATATTTTTATTTATTTAGATTTTATTTTCTATTTTTATTTATTTTTGTTGTTGTAGTAATCTATTATCTGCAGATAGATTTTTTTTAAATTATTTTATTTACATTATTAATATATATTTATTATTTTTCTTGGTAATATCTGATTGTTATGTGCAGATTATATATTTTTCATTTTATTATTTATTTTATCTTTAGTTACATTTATTTTTGTTGTTATAATTCAGTTATTATCTGCAACTTTGTACTGTCCGAGTCCCATCCACTGGGAGGGGAGACCGAGCCTGTCCAATCAGGGACCACCAGGACAACCAACTGGTACTTCCGCTGGCTGATCATAGAGGCAAAGACCGGCACCACTCTGTCCGTCTCTAAAATATAGAGAACAGGAAGCGATGAGCATGTATCACTTTCCCGGATGAAAATGGAAAGCATTCAATCATACCGATCTTGGTGTGATCAAATGCTTTTCAGGGCAGAGGAGGGATCTGAGGTTTTATTGACCACAGATCTCACCATAAAGAGCACCTATCACTGCCTATTGCTGTCACAAGGGATGTTTACATTCCTTGTGACGGCAATAAATTAAAAAAAAATTAAAGCAGCAGTGTCAAATAAATTATATATATATATATATATATATATATATATATATATATATATATATATATACACACATACATACACACACACACGTTAAAGCCCTCCTGTCCCCCTGAATACATTCATCTGCATGCATGTAAACAGCGATTCAGTGATTGTCACACGGACGTGGGGTATCACCGTGTCAGATCATGGGCAGTAATTCTAGAACCAGACCTCCTGTGAAAAGTGCTAGCCTGTAAAAGCTGTTAAAGCTTGGATAGTAAAATTTACGCTGTTTGTTGCCATTGCATGGGCATGTGCAATTTTAAAGCATGACATGTTTGGCATCTATTTACTTGGCATAACATCATCTTTTATATGTTACCAAAAAAATTGTGTTATGTATTGTGTTCTTTTGCATTAAAATTCCAAAGAGTGTATTATAAAAAAAAAAAAAAAAAATTGTGTTTGAAAAACAGCTGTGCAAATACTATGTGACATAAAAACATTGCAAAACCAACTGTTAAAAAAAACAAAAAAAAACACATTGCAAAACCCACTAAATAATTCTTTAAGGCCTCTGCTTTAAAATAAATAAATGTTTGGAAGTTCTAAGAATTTTTCTAGCAAAAAATAAACATTAAAAACTTAAGCCGCCATACAGCCCGTTGTGTTTTTAGGAATGTCTAGGGCTTTTAAAAACGAATCTGCCTAAAAACGAAGCAAAAATACATATCAACCCTTTGTATTTTCCATTCTCGAAAATTTTTTAAAGGGACTTAATCGAGGTGCCAATCTACTCATCCTGATAAAAAATAAAAAAAAAACTCATCAACCCTTTGTATTTCCATTCTGGAACTTTTTTAAATCAGGTCAAGTACATTGGGACCTCGATTAAGTCCCTGTCATGTATATGCTATCTCCTCTCGCTCTTACAGCTCAGCCTTCTGTGAGACTGAAAGACATCAGACTACGCAAGTGTGGGTTGGGAAGCTTTGTGCTCATTCATAAGTTGCTGGGGTCACACATCCAAGACTCAGTACATCCTGCCATATATGCAGGATTAAAAAAGGGAGGGCAATCGTATAAGCAGCTTAAAAATAAGTATTATTTTACAAAGTAGAGGTCTGCATATTGATGTAAATAGGAAACTGCAATGCATAGGGATCTTTTTTGTCAAATGTCATTAAAAGATGAACTAATCCTTAAAAGATAATGTCAACCCCCACATTTCATATTCCTGTGCTTGCTGTACCATGTACTTGTATGAAAATGTATCCTGTTCTCTTTGTATTGCTGCCTATGTGTGAAATCCCTGTTGTTGCTGCCAGTCCCTAAGCAGGAGGAAAACACACTGTGGTCAGTTCTCTAGCTGTGCTGGGAAAACAGTTTGCTCCCCTCCAATGATCAGACGTCTGCTCACACGCCCCCTGCATAACCTTTCACTGGGAAGTTCAGTGTACTGCTGTTGCTCATTCCCTAGATCTTATGCACCGGAGAACACAAAGGTATTTATAATTTTTTTATATCTATGCACAAATGTTTTGCCTTTAGTTTCCATTTTAAACTGAATGGATTGATTTGCAAAGTGAGGGGTTACAATCTCTTTTAAGGCTGCCAAGTATCACTGCCTTAGAGGTTACAACTGTGCTCTGAATTTCCAAAACCGTTCATCCCTCCATACCTGAAACTGGCTCTTATCTACAGACAACCCCACAGCTTGGAGGACAAACTAAAAGCAACCCGACTGAAATGAAAAAACATCAGCATACCCAGAGATGTGAACATATGAAATGGATCCAGTTCAGTAACACGTTCAAGAACCAAGGCTGGTTGATTTACTTGAGTTACTAATTAAGGCCCAACTCCAGACACAGCTATATATTTATTTTTTTAAATCTTTGTGAATGGCAAAGCAAAGTGAGGGGGCGTAGGTACAACACTGGAACTGGTGTCAGATGCCTATTGATGCAGCGGCGAGTGTGAAGGGCAGCTTCTGCTGTACATGCATGTTAGCAGTTCTCACAATAGCTTAAAGAACTGCTGAGGTAATACAAAAAAATTACAGTATTAATGTGAGAACGATATATAGAGCGAGAGAGAGAGCGAGAGCGAGAGAGAGAGAGAGCCCCCCCCCCATAAAAATAGCTGCGCCTGGAGTTGGACTTTTAACAAATAAACTGCACTGTAAGTCTTTGTTCAAAATTCAAGGAAATTATGGATTTCTAGTAATTCAGTACTTATAGTTGAGCCTATGTCCAAGCAGATCCTTCTGCTTTCAACCTGTTAAATTTTTTTTGTGCCAAATTCCTGTTAAATTTGTGCCAAATTTCTGATTTGCAAAGGGATTAGCTTTGCAAATAGGAAATGGTCCTTTTTCATTGGCCCAGGTTTTGTCCCCACCCTTAAATGAACTATGCCATAAAATAAATAAATGTCGGTTGTCACTGCTGATCTTTTCTTTGAAAAATGTTGGGTAGGCAGGCAACCTGAAAAACAGATTCTGGTTTTATCCTGGATCAGTAAGGCTACATTTACACTAGCCTTGTTAGCAAGCGGCAGACAGGCGTTTGGGAAGCGTTCTTACCGCTTCCCAAACACCTGGGAAAATTCTGCACATTGCAGCACATGGGGCTGTTCAAGCGGGAGCGTTAGCGTCGCGGCAAAATGGACGCCTCTTGTCGAGTCAGGAGGAGTTGAAGCCTCCTATTCAAGTCCATGGTGCCTCTCTGCAAACGCCCGGCTGGCGTTTGCGGTGAGGTTGCCAGGCATTTGTGGAGCGTTAACACCATTCAAAATTCATTATAGGCGTTTGTTTTTAACGCTTGACAAACACCTAGCAAACGCCACTAAACCGCTCATGCAGCGTTTGCGGAGCGTTAAAAACGCTCCGCAAACGCCGGACCAATACTTGTCAAACGCTATAGGGGCGTTTGGCAAGAGTTGGAAAAAAAGTCAAGTGTGAATGAGCCCTAACAGATCTGGCTCACTGATAAACAAAAGAGTTTAAAACTTTAAAGAAAAGAAAAAAGTTAAAACGATTAAAAAACGAAAAAAACACAAAAAAACCCCCCACAACATTTCAGCTTTATATGGGGCCGATGTATATAATGGTGAATTGTCTTATTTGTAGCGATGAAAGTTTTTAATGAAATAGTTGTTTTTCGGTACCACAGCAAAACAGCTGCTACAAAAGGACAAATTAACAATCATTTAGGATCAAGAAGGAATACTTAGCACTATTGTGAGGGTTAATGGAAGAGCAAAATGTCATTATGTTTTTAAGTTATATAAAATTGTAAATTTCAAGTTGCATTAGCACATCTCTTGTAAGCATTCAGTCCAACTGCCAGAAAGCACCACTGACTGCTGAACTAAATCAACTCTTGCAGAAATATCTAGCCCACTTGACCTCTAGGCCAGCAGGGGTCACAAGGAGGCACACGTACAATGCTCCTCACTCTATCTTTAGCCTTATGCTGACAGCTTTTGATTCATGGGCTGCTGGAGCCCATCTGAGCTAAATTACCCCTATCCAGAAGCCATCAGGCAAGGCATTTATCAAACCTCTCCCTATGTTTGTTTCTGCAACAGGCCATGCTCAAGTGCACCCACGGGCACCAAACAGCTGTTAGTGACCTCCTACACTTAAGTGTCATTTGGCTTCTTTTCCTCTTTTTATCTTACTTTAAAACTCTGTCCTACAAAGAAGTAGATTTTCATATGTAATAAAGATTTCCTCTCCTTATAAAAGAAAACAAAAAAAGAATCAGAGGTGAAAATGTGAGCACATGTTGTAGACGAATTGGATGAATAAAGTAGAAGAAAACAAATCAGCAGTTATAGAACATGACATAATATAGTTGCATTCACAGTCCAGCAAACACAGGAAAGCAGCTTTGCAAAAAAATAAATAAAAATCAAAAATAGCTACTTCTAAAATAGAATACTCTTATTAATACCTTGTCACCCAGTCCTCGTCGTCTCTTCTCTACATTTACCACTACTTTCTCCACCTCTACCTCCACCCAGTACCTCCCTCACTGCTTACGAGATTGCAAATCATTTCAAAATTAAGATTGATGCAATTCGTAGGGGCATCTCCACTGCACAGACATCCATCCCACTCTTAGCATACCATATACTAAACCTCCCTCAACACTTTCCTCTTTTGACCTTGCTACTACTAAAAGAGGTCACTAAAGTTTTCTCAGAAGCCCGTCTCACTACCTGCCCCCTGGATCCTGTCCCCTCACAACTACTACGGTCACCCTCTTCTTCCATCCTATGCTCCCTCACTCACATCTTCAATCTCTCCCTCTCCAACGGTGCTCTGCCCTCCCCTCTAAAGCATGCACACATCACTCCCATACTTAAAATGCCCTCCCTGGACCCCACCAACCTGAACAACTTAAGACCCATCTCCCTGCTCCTGTTTACCTCTAAACTCTTAGAACGCTTAGTCTACAATCGCCTGAGCTCCTACCTCACTAACAATAACCCTTTTGACCCTTTACAGTCTGGCTTTCGCTCACAACACTCCACTGAAACTGCCCTACTAAAATACTACTTGACCTGTCTGCAGCTTTTGATACTGTTGACCATCCCCTCCTCCTCGAAAAACTCCACTCTCTTGGCCTCCAAGACTCTGCTCTCTCCTGGTTCTCCTCCTACCTATCGCAGCACTCCTTTAGCATTACCTATAACGGTCTCCTCCTCTTCACTTCCTCCTTGGACCCCTTCTCTTCTCCATCTACACCTCCTCCCTTGGTCACTTGATAAACTCCCATGGCTTTAAAGTACCATCTCAATGCTGATAACACACAAATCTACCTTTCTACTCCTCACCTCACCACTTCAGTCTCCTCTCGCATTACTAATCTACTAAGTGACATATTGGCATGGATGTCACTCCACTTCCTCAAACTCAATCTTTCTAAAACTGAGCTCATACTATTCCCTCCAACCCGTACCCCCTCCCCTGACTTCTCCATCAAGATCAATAATACAACCATCAGTTCCTCCCCTCATGCCAGGGTACTAGGTGTAATCCTAGACTCCCATTTGCCCTTTCAGCCCCAAATCCAATCACTTGCCAAATCTTGTAGACTTCACCTCTGCAACATCTCCAAGCTACTACTAAGCAACTTATTCAGGGAATATCTCACAAGTAGAAGGAAAAATGGATTCAATACAATTTCAGCAAATTTTGGATGGTAACTTGATGCCATCTGTGAAAAAGCTGAAGTTAAAGAGAGGATGGCTTCTACAAATGGATAATGATCCTAAACACACCTCGAAATCCACGGAGGGTTACATCAAGAGGCGTAAACTGAAGGTTTTGCCATGGCCTTCACAATCTCCTGACCTCAACATAATTGAAAATCTATGGATAGACCTTAAAAGAGCAGTGCGTGACAGACAGCCCAGAAATCTCAAAGAACTGGAAGACTTTTGTAAGGAAGAATGGGCAAAGATACCTCAAACAAGAATTGAAAGACTCTTGGCTGGCTACAAAAAGCGTTTACAAGCTGTGATACTTACCAAAGGGGGGCAGTACAAGATATTAACTCTGCAGGGTGCCCAAACTTTTGCAGACACCATTTTTTTGTTTTCTGTTATTTTGAAAGTGTAAATGATGGAAATAAAATCTAACTTTTGTTGACATATTATAAGAATGTCTAATCTGTAATTTGATGCCTTTTGGAGATTTTTCCATCTTTCCTTGGCTTCTTTATGCACATTAATACAAATTTTTAGCTGGGGTCACTTTAGACAGGAGCCAATTAACCTACCAGCATGTCTTTGGAGTGTGGGAGGAAAACCGGAGTACCCGGAGGAAACAGGGAGAACATGCAAACTCCAGGCAGGTGGTGCCGTGGTTGGGATTTGAACCCACAACCCTAGTACTGCCAGGCCACTGTGCTGCCCATATAAAACCATTTATAACTGTGCCCCAAATTACATCACCAATCTTGTCTCCAAATATCACCCAAACCGTCCTCTCTGCTCCTCCCACGACCTGCTGCTCTCTAGCTCCCTTGTCTCCTCCTCCCATGCTCATCCCCAGAACTTCTCCATAGCCTCCCCCATCCTCTGGAACTCTCTACCCCAATCAATCCAACTATCGCCTACTCTGCCCACTTTTAGGCAATCTCTGAAAACCTCTCTTCAGGGAAGCCTATCCTGCCGTCAGCTAATAACGGAATCTTCTTTTCCTTCTATCAGTCCATCCTTCAGCGTTATTACCTTTTGTACCACCAGCCCCTTCCTCTTAGATTGTAAGCTCCAAGGAGCAGGGCCCTCCTATCCCTCTTGTATTGAACTGTATTGTTTCCCTTTATTTTGTAAAGCGCTGAGAAAACGGTAGGTGCTATATAAATCCTGAATAATAATACTACAACACGAGCCAGCCATGGCTTTAAAATGTCTAGCATTGTGCTTTGTCTGTATAAAATCATGGTAATTGAAATTGGCTCCCAGTGCTGTCAAGCAAAGCTAGTGTCTGTGTCAATGGAAGCAGTAACGGGGCTCAGGACTGAGCCACGCACAAGTGCTTCCATGAGAAGCGAATTGCCGTGGGGGCACTGGACAGAGAGGAGGGGCCAGGAGCGCTGGCGGGGGATGCAACTCCATTACACCGAGCAGGTAAGTATAGAGAGGCTTGATATGTTTTACCTTTACAATCGCTTCAATGCAAAGAGCATTGCAATGCCCAGAAACAATCCTCTCCAAAAGTCACAAAAAAAGAGCGTAAACCTGACTTGATATTGTTTAATTTGTTGATGCAGCAAACTAAGACATTACTCACCACAGGCTTCATGAAGCAGGCACAACCAAACTCATGTTAAGGTTTGTTGGGAATCAGGATGCAGTTAAATATATAGACCTCAGTCTAATGTAAACTGATTGGACTTCTCAGACTTCAGCACTCCTGAAGTGTCTGAGTCCCAAAGACATCTAGGACTCAATATGGGGCAGGATATGAACACACAGAGTGCCAACAATATATTTGCATTAGATCCCTCATCTAGCTTTAGGTACTTTTAGTCTGACAGTGGAGCATGAATGCCAGTAGTCAGAAGCCACCTGAAATATAACAGCTGCTTTCTTGGCACCAAGGACACTGTTCTCCAGCCTATAAGAGTACACAATTGCGTTATAGCAGAGCTTTGCAAGAGAGGACTCTGAACAACTGTAGAGCTCAATTGATTTTGCAATCTCAGATGTTGGGAGACAGAAGTGGATCCGAGTATTTGACAAAAAAAAACAACTGTTGGACTTCAGGTAACTGCTGACAAAAGTTAAATCTTTTGCCTCAGGAAAAAAAAGTAAAGCTAAATAAGGGAACAAATTATTTAGTATATTTTTAGAAGGATGTCTGCGCAGTTCTATTAAATTAAGAGTAAAGATCTAGATTATTGTACAAGAAAAGTAACTGGTTCACTTTTACTGGCATATACCGCAATCAGTTGTCCTGGATTCACACCTTAAAAAGAACCACTACACATTTATATTTAGGAGCTTCAGATCTTAATTTGCAGCCTTACTTTTGCCACCCAGTTACAAATAGTTAAGACTATATTGTTGAATTTTATATATTTTAAAAACCTTGACAAATGGCAAATGGCTACAATGAAAATAAAGTTTGTATTGGACTTTATATATTAGCATATGAAATTGACTGATATGCGAACACACTTCCTTGACTGTCTGTGGGAAAACACTGTACACAGGAAATGTAAACTGTTCTGAATGTTTGGAAATGAATGCTGGTCTTGGAGCAAGTTTAAGTAATTCAGAACCGATCTTCTGCATTTCATGCAGGACTTCACAGACAGCTGAACCATCTTTCTGACCTACTCAATAGGGAGTGGCGACATCTTGGCCCAAGGAATATGCTACATGGCAGAGATTCAAAATTCCTGTTGCTTTCCTTCCCTTATCGTGGTGTATACCAAGTAAGTGCCTTTATACCACCAACCATGAGACCTGACGAATTAAAGTAGTCTCACTGTGGTCCGATTAGACTTATTTGAATTGCTTTGTTTACACTCACTCAACCCTCCCTGTTGTCCTTGCTCTTAAAAAACAGTAATTAACCCACTTGAAATCAAAATACAAACAAGTAATACAGTGAGACAAGATCTAGAAAATCAAAATTAGGAAGCACTTTATTGCTGAAAGGGTTAGGCCAAGTTTATTCTCAGGATAAGAGTTAACACTTTCCTCTGAATCATGGGATTTATTCACCTCAGATTCACACCTTTACAATGTTTAGTGCATCTACAGAAGATCTCTCTAAAGTCAAAATTTTCAAATATGATAGAAGGTAAATAATGTAATATAAGTATTAGAGGATACTGATCATAACTGACAGAAGTACTGATATGTTAGGTGCACACCCCAGATTGATGACCCCATCAATATGATATGGAGATTCTTTTACCAACATTGAAAATGCATAAATACATGTATTCTAAAAATGATTCTAAATGGGAGCCCCACTTACTTGATTTTTTAATTTTCTACCATTTAAAGAATTCTAACTAGCATAAGAATTGCAAGTATTCACATGCCCAGCTATGGCATTTGTCCTTCTGTGTATTCTGATAGGGGAGAAGCTGCAGTGCTGCTCACAAACGGATCAGTGATGCAGCTATTAGTGACAAACACTTATTCAATTCTGGATTTCCGGCATGACCATTTGACAGAAGCCAATCTCTAGAACCATCATAACAGGGAAACAAAAACATTTTAAACCACTCTTTGCTTGTCCTGTGTTGCATCGGGTAATTATATACCAAATATGTCAAACTATAAAATGGAGTACACACGTGAAACAGTGAAAAAACTACCCTAATTTGTTATAGGTGACACTTTAAAAGCCTTTACAGATCATCAGTTTAGGGTTAACAGTGAACGATGGCCCTAAAATTTTTTTACTCTAACTTTGTTGTGCCTGAAGATACCAAATATGTGATCCAATTGTCTTCTTTTTGTATATACAGTTGTGTTCAAAATATTAGCAGTCAGACATCACTAACCTGATCAATCACGGTTTTTGGTAAAAATTAAATTTCTACATGGCAAATGATTTACTAGCAGGTGTAGTAGAGTAATAGAAATCCAACAGACCCAACAGTCATGACATGCATGCTGCTGATTCTGTGTACTGGAATCACTAATTGAAAGGGGCATGTTCATAATATTAGCAGTGTGGAGTTCTATTAGTGAGGTCATTCATTCTTTGAAAAACAGGTGGCAATTATTGCCCTTATTTAAGGAAGGAAGGCAGCAAATGTTGTACATGCTGGTTACAGTGCATTTCTCTCTGAAATTCTGAGGAAAATGGGTAGTTCCAGATATTGTTCAGAAGAACAGCGTACCTTGATTAAAAAGTTGATTGGAGAGGGGAAAATATATAAAAAAGTGCAGAAAATGATAGGCTGCTCAGCTAAAATGATCGCAAATGCTTTAAAATGGCAACCAAAATCTGAAAGACGTGGAAGAAAGCGAAAAACTACCATTCAAATGGATAGAAGAATAGCCAAAATGGCAAGGACTCAGCCAACAATCAGCTCCAGGAAAATCAAAGGTGGTCTAAAGTTACCTGTGAGTACTGTTACAATTAGAAGACGCCTATGTGAAGCCAAGCTATCTGCAAGAAGCCCCCGCAAAGTCCCACTGTTGAAAAAAAGACGTGCTGAAGAGGTTACAATTTGCCAAAGAGCACATTGACTGGCCTAAAGAGAAATGGCACAACATTTTGAGGACTGATGAAAGTAAGATTGTTCTTTTTGGGTCTAGTGGCCGGAGACAGTTTGTCAGACGACCCCCAAACACTGAATTCAAGCCACAGTACACTGTGAAGACAGTGAAGCATGGTTGCGCAAGCATCATGATATGGGGATGTTTCTCATACTACGGTGTTGGACCTATTTATCGCATACCAGGGATCATGGATCAGTTTGAATACATCAGAATACTTGAAGAGGAAATGCCCTTGAAATGGGTGTTCCAACAAGACAACGACCCCAAACACTCCAGTAAACGTGCAACATCTTGGTTCCAGACCAACAAGATTGACGTTATGGAGTGGCCAGCCCAATCCCCGGATCTTAATCCAATAGAAAACTTGTGGGGTGACATCAAAAGTGCAGTTTCTGAGGCAAAACCAAGAAATAGAGAAGAACTGTGGAATGTAGTCCAATCATCCTGGGCTGCAATACCTGTTCACAGGTGCCAAAAGTTGGTTGACTCCATGCAACACAGATGTACAGCAGTTCTCAGAAACAGTGCTTATACAACTAAATATTAATTAAGTTATTAAAAGGAAAGCAAAATCTTCAAACATTTTTCAGTTTATATAGTGAATGTTTGAGTTTGTAAAGAAGAATAGAAACACTGCAATTTTTTTGAACAGTCTAATATTCACTTTTCTTCAATTGTTTCAGAGGAACAACACAAATTTGGATATATTTTTCTTCATGTTTTGATTTGGAATAGAATGTGTAGTGTTCCCAATGCATTTGTGTGTATGGAAATAAAAGCTATTAGAAGGATTTTGAGCTTTATTCACTTTTTTCAACACACTGCTATTATTTTGAACACAACTGTATATGCACCCGAACAATTAATCAGGTGGCTTTATAGCCACTAGATTTATTTGTGCTACAAAGTTGATAGCTCGCTGTCAAATAGTAGAACTCCCAGCCCCTCTAGCGGCCGTGAATATATTTACATATTGGTGCTGTCACTGACTTAATCCTTTCGTTTGTGAAAGTGAAAAAGTAAAATATCCTGCAAATATAAAAAAAAATATCTGTTGATGTGTCAGAAATGCATTAAACTACCAAATTCCTGTAATGACTAACAGTGCTTTGCAGGATGGAAAATTGCAAGAAATGGTGCCAGCTCTACCATTATGTCAACTGGTAAGCTGCAGAATCTCTCCTACTCTCCAAAACATAGAGAGTATTTTATAGTTAAAGATACGGACTGGTAGGACTGATTACACTCCTCGAGATAACACAGGCAGAGTGACCAAGACTGCTATGACGGGATTTTCTTCTTATTTTTTGTTTGCACTTATCAAGAAGATTTTTAGGGTTTACACACACTTTAAAAAGATGTGTAATACAAGATACACCGAACCCTGTAAGATCCTTCTTTTTGATTGATGTTTTGTGGTATCAGCAGCTGTGAAGATTTTATTTCAGTTTGAGTATGTAACCATATGGTGAGGGGTAGGTTTGCTAGGCCATATTTTGTAGAATAAAAACCACTATTTAAAATAGAGAAGAGGAGTGGAGTGGAGAAAAGGCCAGTATTGGCACTTCCGCCCAAAGATGATTACTCACTTCCTGTGTCTCCATGAACAATTGGACACAAGTAGGGGGAATAATATGGCTATAAAAAGGTTGTGTAAGAACGGCTCTCCACCTACTGAGGAAGCCCTCAGAGGGGGCAAGACGTGTCTAGGAAGGAGGAGCCGGTACTGTGTTACCACGCTGCCACTATCTTGCTAGCAGAGCGAAGAGCTGGATGTGGATACACATTTTATACTTTTTATATCTATCAATTGTGGCCTGATGTCAGAGTGACTGGAGGGCAAGAGGTGAGATATCACTGTGACTGG
Organism: Staurois parvus; assembly: GCF_062004578.1. Classification (NCBI taxonomy): domain Eukaryota; kingdom Metazoa; phylum Chordata; class Amphibia; order Anura; family Ranidae; genus Staurois; species Staurois parvus. The sequence continues at coordinate 14,896,171 of NW_028317813.1, forward strand.
AGTTGAAAACACCCAGAGGAGCACATATTTTCTCTTCAGGAGGTGAGCAGGTTTTTCATCTGGTGTGGTAGAGGATCACTGAATATTACTAAAGAAGAAGATATTCACGAAAGTGATACACGTCACTGAGGGGATTGTTTATGGACTCTTTAGTTTATCACTTGTATATGTTTTTCACAGGAGTATTTATGTTTTCTAACAATCATTAATGTAGAGAGTTGCGCTGCACTAGTAATTTGTGGAACTATTTAAAATATGCCTTTTCCTTTAGAGATTCTGTAGCATATGGATTAAAGGACATACTAGACCTTTCTTCTGAAGTTGTGGTTATAATTGTCTAATTTGAAAGTACTGAAATATTTCCTGCAGTGGGGCTCCTGAGATACTGTATATTGGAGAAGGGGGAAGAGTACTATTTTACCTTCCTTCATATATCCTTAACATACTGTAGCTTCCAGGGTAAAAGGTTCCACAGTTACCACAGGAGGAAACTCATGGTTTCCAAAAAGAAGGCATAGTAGATATCGTTTGTCAGCTGTTTATTACATTTTTATTTGTTCCATAGTTGTCAGGCAATCCGTTGTTTCACAGAGAGAGGTTCAATTGTTGTGAAGAAGGCTCCAGGGCACCTGAGAAAGTCCAGCAAGCTCCAGGACCATCTCCTAAAGTTGATTCAGCTGCGGGGTGCAATGGCAGCAGGCAGGTGCGAGTGCATCTGTACGCACAGTGAGGTGAAGACTTTTGGAGGATGGTCTGGTGTCAAGAAGGGCAGCAAAGAAGCCACTTCTCTCCAGGAAAATCATCAGGGACAGACTGTTAATCTGCAAAAAAGTACAGTGCTTGGACTGCTGAGGACTGGGATAAAGTCATTTTCTCTAATGAATCCCCTATTCCGATTTGGGGCATCTGGGGAAAACCTTTCTGTACATCTGTGTTGCAAGGAGTCAACCAACGTCTGGCACCTGTGAACAGGTATTCCAGCCCAGGATGATTGGACTACATTCCACAGTTCTTCTCTATTTCTTGGTTTTCCCTCAGAAACTGCATTTTTGATGTCACCCCACAAGTTTTCTATTGGATTAAGATCCAGGGATTGGGCTGGCCACTCCATAATGTCAATCTTGTTGGTCTGGAACCAAGATGTTGCACGTTTACTGGTGTGTTTGGGGTCGTTGTCTTATTGGAACACCCATTTCAAGGGCATTTCCTCTTCAAGTATTCTGATGTATTCAAACTGATCCATGATCCCTGGTATGCGATAAATAGGTCCAACACCGTAGTATGAGAAACATCCCTATATCATGATGCTTGTGCAACCATGCTTCACTGTCTTCACAGTGTACTGTGGCTTGAATTCAGTGTTTGGGGGTCGTCTGACAAACGGTCTCCGGCCACTAGACCCAAAAAGAACAATCTTACTTTCATCAGTCCTCAAAATGTTGCGCCATTTCTCTTTAGGCCAGTCAATGTGCTCTTTGGCAAATTGTAACCTTTTCAGCACGTCTTTTTTTCAACAGTGGGACTTTGCGGGGGCTTCTTGCAGATAGCTTGGCTTCACATAGGCGTCTTCTAATTGTAACAGTACTCACAGGTAACTTTAGAACTTCTTTGATCTTCCTGGAGCTGATTGTTGGCTGAGTCCTTGCCATTTTGGCTATTCTTCTATCCATTTGAATGGTAGTTTTTCGCTTTCTTCCACGTCTTTCAGGTTTTGGTTGCCATTTTAAAGCATTTGCGATCATTTTAGCTGAGCAGCCTATCATTTTCTGCACTTCTTTATATGTTTTCCCCTCTCCAATCAACTTTTTAATTAAGGTACGCTGTTCTTCTGAACAATGTCTGGAACGACCCATTTTCCACAGAATTTCAGAGAGAAATGCACTGTAACCAGCATGTACAACATTTGCTGCCTTCCTTCCTTAAATAAGGGCAATAATTGACACCTGTTTTTCAAAGAATGAATGACCTCACTAATAGAACTCCACACTGCTATTATTTTAAACACAGCTGTATAATTTATTTATAATTTATGTGATACATGGCTGTCCATTTCTGCAGGTCTATTTGCTCACCAAATTAAAATATTTAGCAGTCCCATAGTAAAAGTAAGAGTAAAATGTAAAAATCTACATTTTTGGCTCTAAAATTGCATGTGGCGGTGGTATTGCAAAAGACTATAGTACACAAAAATCTCCATAGGTGACACTTTAAAGGCCTTTACAGTTCATCAGTTTAGAGATAACTGAGCTCTGGTGCTAGAATTATTGCTCTCACTCTGGCGTTTGGGGCAATATCTCACATATGTAGTGCAATTTCAGTTTACATACGCATCCTGCGTGCTGTGCTTGTTTACATTTGCTGGTGTGAGCAGGGCAATGGAGTTAAAATCTTTTTTAAAATAAAAAGAATTGTATTTTTTTTTAACTTTATTTTATTTAACTTTATTGCTATCACAAGCAGTTATCAAACCCCCATGGGATAGCACAGGGAAAGTGAAAGGCACTATTTATGGAGACATTAGGCACTCTATGGAGTACGTCCAAAGAGCTGAACGGATTAAACTGCTAAAATCTACTATATACTGTACATACTGTACATCTGTATGAATAAATGCTGTATAGTTGTCTTTTGAGAGTTAAACTCAGTTGTTCTGTAATGAAGCGGTCTTTCCAAAAGATCTGTGGAGATCTTCAGTGGGAGAGATCCGGCTCTTTCTGGAACAATTATTTACCCCTAAATTCTTTGGAGAGAAACATGTTTTGCTGCGGATGTTTCTGAAAAAATTAAACTACGCAAACCTGACTAATATAAAAGCCAAAAACAAATATCAGTAGGGGTTTTATTTATCGTTTTCACATTCCTCTTAAATTAACCACCATACTGGCACAAAAGAAATACAAATGTGGACAAATTTGTCGGTACCCTACAGCTCATGGAAAGTGAGGAAATGAAAAGCATATACACTTGTTTGCCTTCATTATGTCAGAGTAAAGCAAATAACGTGTGAAAAGAGATTTGGCGGTACCCCGAGAAAAAAAAAAGTATAAATGTGGAGATGGTGATATTTCAAATTTTTATCTTATTACTTTATTTAGGGGGTTAACCAAAAGGATTGACAACTGTTTTGCATACATATATATTCCATGTTATCTTAGCAAACATAATTAACAGATTTATAGGCTACGTATGCAGTATCCAGAGGTGTTCATTTTCCTAACAGTCCTTTTATATCTGATAACAAGTATAAGGTATTCCAATCCTAAGTGGACTGGTAAAAAAGGAACTATAAACCACATCCTGTTTTCCTCTTATATTAGGGGTAAGGGAGCAGCTTTACGGAGATATGGTGTGAGGGAAATGTTGGGGAAGAAAAGCTGAAGAGCAGCAAGGTGTTTTGGGAAGATACTAATACTAATAAGAAACAAAAAAAAGAAAGGGGGGGGGTGAGTTCACAGGAGGTAGGGTTCTCCACCTTCCCCTGGACTGTGCCCAGTATGAGCCCTCCCACCAGGTGGGTATTGGTCATTAAGTTAGTAGACTGGAAAAAAGTAGAAAACAGACCCCTGTAAGTACAGAAGGATAGTGCAAATGGTGATAAGAGTCTTCCAAGAGATGCAAGCTGAACTCAAGGTACATCAGTTTCTGACAGCACCATTGACCCTTTTTGAATGACAGTGGGCTCAAAGGATGAACACCCAGGAGGACTCTACTGTTGAAAGCAAAAAAAGCCAGACTGGAATGTGGTAAAATGCATACTGACAAATCACAAAATTCTTCTTGGACAGATGGAGGAATACATGAGCTTTCTGCCATGTCACATCAGTTCAATGTTCAGAGACAATAAAAAATTAAACTTCTAAAGAACAAAACACTGTACCTATTGCGAAACATGGAGGAAGCTTGGAGATTTGTTGCGTCTGGAACCCTGAATACAGATTGGGCAGGGTACAATGAAATCTCAAGACTACCAAGGGATTCTGACAAAATGTACAGCCTAGTGTCAGAAAGCAGTCTCTCAGTTGCACATCGTGAGGGTTGATTTACCAAAAAGAGCATGCAAAATCTGGTGCAGCTCAGCAAAAAAAAAAAAAAAATCAGCTTCCAGGTTTTTATTTTTTTTGTCAAAGCTTAATTGAGCAAGCTGAAGAAGCTGATTGGCTATCAGCACAGCTGCACCAGATTATGCACTCTCCAGTTTTAGCAAATCAATCCCAAGGGTTTTTCAACAGGATAATGACCCAAAACACACAGCTAAAAGAAAAACATTTGACTTTTCTGGAATGTCTATGAGCCCTGATCCTAATCCTACTGTACACTGCTGGTCAGCACTTCAGGGGAAAAGTACTTGGGGGTACTTATTTCAAATGATTGCAAAATGAGCAAACAGTGTGGCCAGGCAGTGTGGAAAGCAAAGAGAATTCTGGGATGCGTCACCAGCAGGAGGAAGGAGGTCCTGATTCCCTTATATACAGTGAAGGAAATAAGCATTTGATCCCCTGCTGATTTTGAATGTTTGCCCACTCACAAACAAATCATCAGTCTAAAAATTGAATGGTAGGTGTACTGTAACACAGAGACAGAATAGCAATAAAACATTCAAAAGACATGCATGTCTAATAAATTATGCACTGATTTGCATGTTCATGAGGGAAATAAGTATTTGATCCCCCATCATTCAGCAGGATTTCTGGCTACCAAGTGTCTTTCATACAGGTAACAAGCTGAGATCAGAAGCAGTCTCTTAAAAGGGAGTGCTGCTAATCTCATTTTGTTACCTGTATAAAAGACACCTGTCCACAGGAACAATCAAACAATCAGATTCCAAACTCTCCACCATGGCAAAGACCAAAGAGCTGTCCAAGGATGTCAGGGACAAGATTGTAGACCTACACAAGGCTGGACTGGGCTACAAAACGATCGCCAAGCAGCTTGGTGAGAAGGTGACAACAGTTGGTGCAATCATTCGCAAATGAAGAAACACATAACAACTGTCAGTCTCCCTAGGTCTGGTGCACCATGCAAGATCTGACCTCGTGGAGTGTCAATGATCATGACAACAGTGAGGAATCATCCCATAACTAATGTGAGGATCTTGTAAATGATCTCCAGGCAGCTGGGACCACAGTCACCAAGAAAACAATTGGTAACACACTACACCGACAAGGATTGAAATCCTGCAGTGCCCACAAGGTCCCTCTGCTCAAGAAAGCACATGTCCAGGCCCACCTGAAGTTTGCCACTGAACATCTGAATGATGCAGAGGATGACTGGTTGAAAGTGTTTTGGTCAGATGAGACCAAAATTGAGCTCATAGGCGTCAACTCAACTCGCCGTGTTTGGAGGAGGAGGAATGCTGCCTATGACCCCAAGAACACCATCCCAACTGTCAAACATGGCAGTGGAAACATTCTGCTTTGAGGGTGTTTTTCTGCTAAGGGGACAGGACAACTGCACCGCATCAAAGAGACGATAGACGGGGCAATGTACCGTCAAATCTGGCGTGACAGCCTGCTTCCCTCAGCCAGGGCATTGAAAATGGGTCGTGGATGGGTGTACCAGCATGAAAATGACCCAAAACACACGGCCAAGGCAACAAAGGAGTGGCTCAAGAAGAAGCACATTAAGGTCCTGGAGTGGCTTAGCCAGTCTTCAGACCTTAATCTGATTGGCAACTCGAACTTTCAGCTCCCTCCACAGATTTTCAAACGTCAGCCACCAAACCTTAAAGACTTGGAGAGGATCTGCCAAGAGGAGTGGGCCAAAATCCCTTCTGAGATGTGTGCAAACCTGGTGGCCAACTACAGGAAACGTCTGACCTCTGTGATTGCCAACAAGGGGTTTGCCACCAAGTACTAAGTCATGTTTTGTGAAGAGGATCAAACACTTATTTCTCTCAAGAACATGCAAATCAGTGCATAATTTGTTAGACATGCATTTCTTTTGAATTTTTTGTTGCTATTCTTACTCAGTGTTACAATACACCTACCATTCGATTTTTAGACTGATCATTTCTTTGTGAGTGGACAAACATTCAAAATCAGCAGGGGATCAAATACTTATTTCCTTCACTGTAGATCTTTAGTTAGACCTCAGTTAGAATACAGTGTCCAGTTCTGGGGAGCCTCACTTACAAAAAGATATGGATAAGATAGTACGAGTCCAGAGACAGGTAAAAAAAAAAAATAGTGTAAGAACTGGGGGATAATACATATCAAAAGCAACTTCAAGAACTTAACATGTACAGTCTGGAGGAAACAAGGGAAAGGGGAGATATGATTGAAACCTTTAAATACATCAAGGGGGTGAATAAGGTACAGGAGGGCAGTATTTTCAACATAAAACCCAAATCAAGAACCCAGGGACATGACCTTAAACGAACTAGAGAAAAGTTCAAAACTACATCTCTGATAGTACTATTTTACTGAAAGTAGTTGATGCTTGGAATAAACTTCCAGCAGAGGTATTGAGCTAAGTCAAATAGCTTCAAACATGCTTGGGACAAGCATAGGTCTATACTTAGACAAAAAAGTTAACAGCCCCAATAAAAAAATAAAAATAAATGGGCATTCAATGGACCACTCGGTCTTTTTCTATCGTCACTTTTCTATGTTTCTATCTATGGATTGAGCTAAAAATACACAGGTTTGAGAAGGCAACCTTCAAAGCTGAGACATCTGGAGCAGTTTGCTCAAGAAGAGTGGGTCCAAATTACCTATTGGCAGGAGCAGAAATCGCATTTCAAGCAAAAGAAAATTGCATGTTTGCAGTGATTACCGCTAAAGGCTGCGCAACAAAATATTATTTTAAGAGTCATGTAATTTTTGTCTATGCTAGTTTCATTTATTTTATCGTTTAAAATATTTTGATAAATCAAAAGCAATACCTGGATGCAAATTACTTCTTCTTTCATGTAGATGGGTGCAAACAAATTTTTCCAAATCTGCAATAACTTTTCCTGCCAAAGGCAAATCTGCAGATAAATCAGTTTATAATGTACTAAGAGAAAAAAAGAGGGAAAAAAAGGATGTGTTTGTATCCCTATCATAGCCCATATAATTAAAGCGCAAGGAATCCTTAAAAAAAAAAAAAAAAAAGTCTTCTGGACACTTTCTTACCTTTCCCAATTTGGATAGTTATGCTGACACACAGGCTTCAATTCTATCAGAGTCCCTTATGCACAGGTTGGCACTTCTGCCTTGCAGCACTGGGCACTATCAGAATGGAGTTTGCATGTTTTCCCTATGCTTGCGTGGGTTTCCTACAGAATTCTCCTAAACTACTACTGGTACATATGGTAGGTTAATTGGCTTCAATCCAAACTGACCCAATATGTACGGTATGTATGCATCAGAAAAGGGGACCTGAGATTGTAAGGCTACTTGAGGTCAGGGACTGATATCAATGTACAACATGTAAACCGCTGCATAAATTGTCAAATAATAAACCAAAAGAACCCATTGCATATATTGTTTACAAGAGCATCATAAGCATGTTAGTTAGTATGCAGTGCTCCTATGTATAAAGCTCTAAAGAAAGGGTCTTTAAATTTGTTTTGGGGGTTTACATGTTTGTTTATAAACATTGATTACAAAGTACTTCCATTATACTTACAGGAGATGCTGGGCTAATAAACAAAAGTGCAGCAGTGCACCTTCTGTCTCTCTCCAACTCCATTCAGGACTATATGCACCGAAGACCATATAGAGATTCATTTAGAACAGAGTGTTGTGAATCCAAAGCATAGCAGTAAAATTATTTAGCAGAAAATGTACAGAACTGCCTTGTATGCACCACCAGCCAACTGTTTAATTTTTTTTTTGCTGCTATAAAACCACTCGCAAATATAAATTCCCTTACACTCTGTAGATATGCACTATATTGCCAAAAGTATTTGGGCACCCCTGCAAATCTTTGGATTCAGGTGTTCTAACCACCTCCATGGCCACAGGTGTATAAAATCAAGCACCTAGGCATGTAGACTGCTTCTATAAACATTTGTGAAAGAATGGGTATCTCTCAGGAGCTCAGTGAATTCAAGCGTGGTACCGTGATAGGTTGCCACCTGTGCAATAAGTCCATCAGTGAAATTTCTTTGCTACTATACAGTGCAGGAAATAAGTATTTGATCCCCTGCTGATTTTGAATATTTGCGCACTCACAAAGAAAAGATCAGTCTAAAAATCGAATGGTAGGTGTATTGTAACACAGAGACAGAATAGCAACAAAAAATTCAAAAGAAATGCATGTGTAACAAATTATGCACTGATTTGCATGTTCTTGAGGGAAATAAGTATTTGGTCCCCTTCACAAAACATGACTTAGTACTTGGCGACAAATCCCTTGTTGGCAATCACAGAGGTCAGACGTTATCTGTAGTTGGCCACCAGGTTTGCACACATCACAGGAGGGATTTTGGCCCACTCCTCTAGGCAGATCCTCTCCAAGTCAATAAGGTTTGGTGGCTGACGTTTGGCAACTCAAACTTTCAGCTCCCTCCACAGATTTTCAAACGGATTAAGGTCTGGAGACTGGCTAGGCCACTCCAGGATCGTAATGTGCTTCTTCTGAAGCTGAGCCACTCCTTTGTTGCCTTGGCTGTGTGTCTTTGTCATGCTGGAACACCCATCCACGACCCATTTTCAATGCCCTGGCTAAGGGAAGAAGGTTCTCACCCAAGATTTGACGATACATTGCCCCATCCATCGTCCCCTTGATGCGGTGCAGTTGCCCTGTCCCCTTAGCAGAAAAACACCCTCAAAGCAGAACGTTTCCACCGCCATGTTTGACAGTTGGGATGTTCTTGAGGTCATAGGCAGCATTCCTCCTCTTCCAAACACAGCGAATTGAGTTGATGCCAAAGAGCTCGATTTTGGTCTCTTCTGACCAAAACACTTTCAACCAGTCCTCCTCTGCATCATTCAGATGTTCAGTGGCAAACTTCAGGCGGGCCTGGACATGTGCTTTCTTGAGCAGAGGGACCTTGTGGGCACTGCAGATTTAAATCCTTGTCAACATAGTGTGTGCCCAATTGTTTGCTTGGTGACTGTGGTCCCAGCTGCCTGGAGATCATTGACAAGATCCTCACGTGTAGTTCTGGGATGATTCCTCACTGTTCTCATGATCATTGACACTCCACGAGGTGAGATCTTGCATGGTGCACCAGACCTAGGGAGACTGACATTTGTTTTGTGTTTCTTCCATTTGCGAATGATTGCACCAACTGTTGTCACCTTCTCACCAAGCTGCTTGGCGATAGTTTTGTAGCCCAGTCCAGCCTTGTGTAGGACAGCCTTGGACAGCCCTTTGGTCTTGGCCATGGTGGAGAGTTTGGAATCTGATTGTTTGAATGCTCCTGTGGATAAGTGTCTTTTATACAGGTGGCAAAATGAGATTAGCAGCACTCCCTTTCAGAGACTGCTTCTAATCTCAGCTTGTTACCTGTATGAAAGACACTTGTTGGCCAGAAATCTTGCTGAATGATAGGGGATCAAATACTCATTTCCCTCATGAACATGCAAATCAGTACATAATTTGTTAGACATGCATTTCTTTTGAATTTTTTGTTGCTATTCTGTCTGTCAGTGTTATAATACACCTACCATTCAATTTTTAGACTGATGATTTGTTTGTGAGTGGGCAAACATTCAAAATCAGCAGGGGATCAAATACTTATTTCCTTCACTGTATATTCCAAAGTCAATTGTTCATGGTATTATAACAAACTGGAAGCAACTGGGAACAACAGCAACTCAAACACAAAGTGGTAGGCAAGAGCATGCAGAAGCACACAGTGCGCAGAAGTTGTCAACTGTCTGCAGAGTCAATAGCTAAAGACCTCCAAACTTCATGTGGCCTTCAGATTAGCACAACAATAGTGCGCAGATAGCTTCATGGAATGAGTTTCCGTGGCCGAACAGCTGCATCCAAGCCTTACATCACCAAATGCAATGCAAAGCGTCGGATGCAGAGGTGTAAAGCATGCCACCACTGGAGCAGTGGAGACGTACTCTCTGGAGTTACGAATCACGCTTCTCTGTCTGGCAATCAGATAGACGTGCCTGGGTTTGGCAGTTGCCAAGAGAATGGTACTTGCCTGACTGCATTGTGCCAAGTGTAAAGTTTGGTGGAGGGGAGATTATGATGTGGGGTTGTTTTTCAGGGGTTGGGCTTGGCCCTTTAGTTCCAGTGAAGGGAACACTTAAGGCATCAGCATACCAAGACATTTTGGACAATTTCATGTTCCCAACTTTGTGGGAAGAGTTTGGGGATAGCCCCTTCCTGTTCCAACATGACTGCTCACTGGTGCACAAAGCAAGGTCCATAAAGACATGAATGTGCGAGTTTGGGATGGAGAAACTTAACTGGCCTGCACAGAGTCCTGGCCTCAACCCAATAGAATAACTTTGGGATTAATTACAGCAGGGCTTAAAATTTCTAGTCTAGACCTACTAGCAAGGCACAAACCTTACTCTCCACCAGTTGCCCCACCCAACCTTGCCCAGGTCCGCCTCCAACCCCACCCCGGACTGTCTCCCAACCCCGCCCCCAGCCCTGCCCCCAACAACGCCCCCTTAAAGCTTATGAAATTACATTTTTCTTTAGAATAAAGAGTCCAAAATATAAAACTGTACACAGTAATGTATACCCCAGCTCACCTGTACTCCATTATAGTGATATGACATGTATACAGTAATCATTACTGTATACATGTCATATCACTATAATGGAGTACAGAGGAGCTGGGATATACATACTGTATACATGTCAAATCACTTCCCTCGTAGATTGTAAGCTCGAAAGAGCAGGGCCCTCAATCCCCTCATGTTTTGCATTGTATTGGTATTGTTCTGTCACATGTTCTGTCCCCCTCTGTAAAGTACAGCGCTAAGCGAACTATTGGCGCTTTATAAATACTGTATAATAATAATAATGGAGTACAGGGGAGCTGGGATATACATTACTGAGTAATGTATATCCCAGCTTCCTTGTACTCCATTATAGTGACATGACATGTTGTATACAGTACTTACTCCTAGTCCCGCTGAGTCCCCCGTGGCGGTGGAGAGGGTGTCTCCTCTCAGCGGAGGAGAGCGGACCTCTCCTGCACCTGTCCCCTCAGCGGCGGTGCCGCAGAAGCCGGAAGTTGTAAACCGGAACTCGGCTTCACAATGAGGCTTGCAGCGCAGGTGCAGTTGCTCCATGCTTCATCTGTGCTCGCTGCTCGCCACAGAGGAATTTCTCCTTGCATTTGGTGAGCGGCTTTTTCAAGCCCTGAATTAGAGCAGAGACTGTGAGCCAGGCCTTCTCATCCGACATCAGTGCCTGACATCATAAATGCGCTTCTGGAAGAATGGTCAAATGTTCCCATTGACACACTCCTAAACCTTGTGGACAGCCTTCCCAGAAGAGTTGAAGCTGTTACAGCTGTAAAGGGTGGGTCAACTCAATACTGAACCCTACAGACTAAGACTGGGATGCCATTAAAATGTATGTGTATGTAAAAGCAGGCATCCCAATACTTTTGGCAATATAGTGTATGTTGTTCATAGCAACCAGTGTGCCTTATTTTACTAGCTGAAAATGTTTTGAATGTTTTAATAAATCAGAAACAGCTCAGTGCTTGGTGGCTCATTAGTAAGCTACAGATGATACCTTTCACGTGTTAATGCAGGCATTGCTCCTGTTTTGTAACTATTTTATTATTGTATTGTAATCAATGACTGAAAAACTCAACCAGAACGTTCAGCTTTAAGTCTCATACACATGGGCTGAACGAAAAAAAAAAAAAAAAAAAGTGACAGATCGTTGCACCAACACAAGCAGTGTTAGTACAGCAATCTCCCCCGCTGTGCTATTGTGTTCTGACAGGGGACTGCATCCAACCCCCCCTTCTGCCAGAACATGCCAGTCAGTGCTCTCAGCCATTGGACCTTTTCTGGTCATGCCGTGGACCAGGCTGCCATACACATGGGCTGAATGTCGGGGCTTGTTTCTGTTGAATCAGCCGATACTGCCCGATATTTGGCCCATCTGTACTTCGCTTTAATAGAACATGACCTGCATGGTGCTTTATGCACTGAGCACAATGCTCAACTTTAGTAAATGAAGGAAATACAAAACAGATAGAACGTATAATTAAAAACACAGATTATAGAAGATGAACATGAGACTGCCCAAAACAGTTAAATCTAGATTCGTAAAGTGTCAAGTCAGTTGTCTCTGAGAAAGAAAAATGGCTCTACATGGGATCTACAGGAAACAAAATTTAGCCAACACCCATTCATGGATTGCTCTACTAGTCTCTAGTCATTATACATCAAGCTAGGTGGAAAAAAATTGCCATAGCAGATTACAGGAGGAAAGGTAAAGATTAGCTGAGATGTCATTATATATTGTTATATTGACTACTTCCCCTACTCAAAGCTAAAATAAAATTTTATGTGATCACAAATGAGTAACAGTAAAAATTATATATATTTTATATTGGAATTAAGAGTTTACAAATGGCTTTGAGAGGCATGACAGCATATCATAATAAATAGCCATTCATTTAAACAAAAGGACTACATGCTTGTAATAAGGAGTGAGCCTTACTGAACTTGTTAGTTGTAAGAGAACAGGAGGGGAGGGGAAAAGCAGTCTGGATTAGGGTCCTGTATGCAGGAGAAAAGAGGCAACGGAGCGTGGGCTGAGGGCCATCTGAAAGCAACATTAGCCTCTGTGATTAGAGCAGCAGGGATGACTAGTGGACCGAAAGATATCTGCCTTTGTTGTTAGGGTGGGGCGGAAAATTTGCATTTATATAAATTACTTTCACTCTAACAGGATTGACAGAGTATTTTATTTAATACATAAGCATTAGACAACTGAACGGGTGCAGGTGACATTTGTGTAAGATTCTGAAGCTGCTTTGAGACTGTGTTAGGCTACCCAATGCCTTAATAACTGGAAAGCTTATTGACAGTTGGTCCTTCATTACCAAAGTTTAAGAAAACAAATCAGTAAGTATACACTGGGAATTTTACAAAGGAATATCAGGTGCCAAATGTGCTGACACTTAACACAAGTATCCTTGAGCAGATACGCAACTTTAAAGTGTAAGTAAACTCCAACAATAAATTCATCTTAATTGCTCCTTTCTGGTTTGTTAAACATACAATTGAAAGAGTTTTGCTACATATTCGACAGCGTCTCTGTACCGTTATCCGGTAGCATCGTTCCCTGCTATCTTTGTGGATGACAATACCCCTCCCCCCATTATGAAGACAAGAGAGAGGTGTTGTGTAGTCCCCTTCCAAGGGTGACGCCGCTACTCATAACGGTTGTCACTCTAGGGCAGGAATGTATCAGTGGCAGGATTGCTAGGTTAAAATAAAAAGGGGAAAAAAAAGGCTACCTCTCTTCTTTTTCTCTACGTTCCTGGCTTGGCTGCTTTCCTTTTCCAATAAGTTTTCCTTTCCCCTTTTGGTTTACTTCTCTGTCCTCTCTCTCTTGTTAAATGAAACATTAGAGTGTTGTCGTAATTGACTACTGTTTGTCCTCCCAGGACTTGCTTCTGGGACATTGAAGCCTCACTGTGACCTCGGTCGCAGGACGACACTATACTGATTCTAATGCTCTGAAAATGTTATAGATACCGCCTGTTTTTCTCATCTGTTTACTTATTGATCTGTAACCCCTGCGCGGGTGAACAGTTGTTTTGTATTGATCTGCGTTTCAATACAAATTTTGACAAAGAAAATAAAGGGGAAAAAAAGAAAAAAAAAACGAATGCAGTCTCCCCATCTAAGGACTGATAAGCTGCAATATTATCAATTTTTCTTCTTGGCTTTAGAGAAATGTAAAATGGAAACCTGAAAATCAGAGGCAAGGCTATCACATGATTTGTACAAAAAATAATGACAAGTCTGTAGAATACCTTAAAGTATAAAACTAAACGCAAAAAAATGGAGAGGGATTAGAACACTTGTCAAGTTTGTATTGATGTCTGTACCCCCATTAAGGAGATTCACCCTCTCCATTTGTCTGGTTTGCAATTATCATTGAAAGTGAAAGTAAATAAATCCCCAATATTGAGTTGTCCCCAGAAAAGTAAGAGAGGGAAAATCCTCCAAAGGGGACACCAGTTCTGGTGACCTGGGGGTCCACATGGAATTCCCTTTAATTTGCAGGGTTTTCCTCTCACTTCCTGTTTGGCTATGAGACAGGAAATGAAGGGAAATCTGTGCAATGGGACACAGATGGGTAAAAAAAAAAACCTGACAGATTATATCCCTCCCTAGCGCAATTCAAAATGAAATAATACTTTTTTCCTACAGTTGTACTTTAACCACCTCCTGCCCGCCATATAGTCCAATGACTGGCGCAAGGTGGTTCTCGTTCTGAGAGAACGTCATATGACGTCCTCCCATTCTCACCGCGCATGCGCGCTCAGGGAGCGCGCAGCGCGGCGGTGCGCTGTGTCCCTCGGACACAGCGGATCACCGATCACGGAAAGAGCCGAAGATGTTGGCTCGGTCATGTGATCAGCTGTGTCCAATCACAGCTGATCACATTTAAACAGGGAAATAGCGGTTATCGGCATTTCTCTCCTCACGAGCTGTCACGCTGACAGCTCGTGAGGAGAGGAGAGCTGGTAATCGGCTTTCCGCGGAGGGAACATGTACACTGATCATCAGGGCACTGATGATCAGTGTGCCCTGATGATCAGTGCAGCTCCAGCAGTGCCACCTGTCAAAGTCCATCAGTGCCAGCTGTCAGTGCTGATCAGAGCCACGTGCCAGTGCCTATCAGTGCCACATCAATGCCACATATCAGTGCATACCAGTGCACATCAATGCCACATATCAGTGCCCATCTGAGCTGCCTTTCAGTGTCATCCATCAGTGCCGCCAGTCAGTGCCACCTATCAGTGCCAGTCCGTGCCACCTATCAGTGTGCATCAGTGCCACCTAACAGTGCCATGTATCAGTGCTGCCTTTCAGTGTCCATCAGTGATGCCTGTCAATGCCCATCAGTGCAACCTACCAGTGCCTCCTCATCAGTGCCCATCAGTGTCCATCAGTGCAGCCTCATTAGCGCACATCAGTGAAGGAGAAAAATCACTTATTCACAAAATTTTATAACAAAAACTAGGAAAAAAACGTTTTTTTTCAAAATTTTCTGTGGTTTTTGGCTTGTTTAAGAAAAAATAAAAAACCCCGAGGTGATTAAATACCACCAAAATAAAGCTCTGTCACAAAAAAATGATAAAAAATTCATATGGGTACAGTGTTGCATGACCGCGCAATTGTCATTCAAAGTGTGACAGCGCTAAAAGCTGGAAATTGGCCTGGACAGGAAGGGGGTATAAGTGCCCTGTAGGCTAGTGGTTAAACCAATTGCTTTGGCAAAGTTTGATATTCTAGCATAATAAAAAATGTGCGCTTTAAACACCACATTAATCAGCATTCCAGAAAACTGAACCATACATAGTAATAAGAGTGAAAAAATAAAACAAATTACAATAAAATGAAAGTGCAAGATAATTAAGTTGTGTGACACCCTGCATCTTTACTTTAAAGGAGAAGTTCACATTTGGGAACATATTCCATCCATTTGGTGAGCGCTCTATGTAGTTCACTGGAGGTTGTTCCTGTCATTGTGTAACTGCCTCTCCATACGAGCAACAAGCGTACACTGACAGTCTGCAGGAGCCATGCATTGTACCCTCAATCTGTTGATCGCTGGTGCAATGCTTTACAGCAGTGGTTCTCAACCTTCCTAATGCCGCGACCCTTTAATACAGTTCCTCATGGTGTGGTGACCCCCAACCATAAAATTATTTACCCAGTAATTATAATTCATGAGTGTCGTTTTACCTCCAATACTGCTGCTTTCAACACAGTAGCTGCTTTCAACACAGCAGCTGCTTTCTACACAGTAGCTGCTCTTTACACATCGGAAATATGTGTTTTCTAAAGGTCTTAGGGGACCCCTGTGAAAGGGTTGTTCGACCCCCAAAGGGGTCGCGACCCACAGGTTGAGACCACTGCTTTACAGGCTCCTAATGAAAAATAAATAAATAAATGCACTTTTACCTGAAAAGATGGGCATTTATTTATTTTTTTTTAAAAGGTGAACTTATCTTTTGTGTGTTTTTTTCTTCTTAAATATATACTAGGGATGCAGAGTTGAGCCCGTAATGGTAAGAATGGCAAAGTTCACCTCAGTTGCTCTTTCAGTTTGTTATGCAGTGTGTGTGACTGCTCCTGTGAGCCATTGTTCTATGTACAGCAAAGCATATGCTAGACACATGTCATTTAGTTGACAGCATCTACTGATCTTTGGGTTCATAGGAACACATGCTTTGGTTGATTCCATAGATGTGGTAAATGGCTGGGTAGTAAAAGCCTTACAGCATAAAGCTCTGTGCTTATCTATGTTTTATTTGCACCACTATGCTCTGACAAGTGGGGTTGGTAAAAAAACAAAAAACAAAAAAAAAGCCTGAATGGTTCATGACAACGCTCATTGAACCAGAAGAGAGGGGGGAGGTTGATGAGGTAAGATGTACGTGTAGTAGTGACAAAGACAAGTTTTGTTTCACAGCGGGGATAAATGAAGAATAAACGGGTCTCCCTTTAGACGGAGGTCAGCTTCTCCCCATTTTACATTTTTTGGGGGTAAAAAGATTTAAGGGGGGTGGGGGAAAGGACAATACAGACTTACGCCACTTCAAACTCCACAGCAAGGAAAAGAGATGGCAAATATGGAGTTAAAGGAGAAGTACAGCAAAAGCTTGTTTGGCTATACTTC
Source organism: Staurois parvus (assembly GCF_062004578.1). Lineage (NCBI taxonomy): Eukaryota > Metazoa > Chordata > Amphibia > Anura > Ranidae > Staurois > Staurois parvus. Next base: position 14,912,968 of record NW_028317813.1, read on the forward strand.
TCCTGTGAATCACAGGAGTGCACTCCTGTGACCCGTTTTCAGCTGGTCCAGGCTGGGGAAAGATCAAGTCGGCATCCACCAAGGATGTCTGCACCAGCACCTTCCTCAGCGAGCCGCTGAGAGCCTGAGCCAGCTGCTCCCACCCCCTCCACAGCCCAGTGCTCCAGCAGAGTAGACAACTCAAAGAGGCAGGGAGAACTGAGAGATCAGTGGTGTCTGATAAGCTCAGTTCTCACCTTTAGAGCTGCTCCGATGTTGCATCTACCTAGGCAAGTACAATCAATAAAGAAAAAAAAACCCACAACAAACTTTTCTTTTAATGTGTGCTTTGCAATTAACTCTGCACTATTCTGTTTGCTTGTATATAGGAAGCAGGCTAAGCTATCTTTTCTTTCACAGCGGATTGTAAACCATTAAATTCCAGTTTGTAATCTCGAGCTACTATGGCTGTGGACTCACTCCTCCATAACCTTCCTCTGCCCAAACTTCCATGAAGACCTGCGGAAATGGACTTGACCCCAGGCTTGCAAGCCTTTGGAGTCCATAGCTTCTCACAAAATTTGATATAGGGCTTGGGCTTGGAGCCCCAGGCCCGAGACTCCCAAAAGGAATGCTTCTTGGAAGTGTATGGAGCAGCAGATTTCTGAACAGTAGGCCCTGACTTAATTTTGAGTGGTAACAGGGTACTCTTAACCACCATCACTTTCTGGATGTATTCATCCAAACCAGCACCAAACATTCCCCTTGAAAAAGGTAAATGTTCCCCGTGATTATTTCAGGGTAGCTCTGCTGACCAACACTTCAGCCATAAGATCCTGCACATGTGTACAGGCAAGACTCCTAAATGAATACATTGGAGTCCTTCTAGCCATCTACTGAGAAGCTGAGAGCATGAGGGAAATCTTCCATGTTTCTGCTTGTTTTGGTATATCCACTAATACAATCCCTGTCTCTCTCATCATGCCACAGGCCCAGATCTTAAAGAATATGTAAACCCAGCATTTCATATTCCTGATATGTGCCTGCTGTAGCATGTACTTTATGAAAAAGTAACCAGTTCTCTTTGTATTGCTTCCTTTGTGTGAAATACCTGGTGTTCCTGCCAGTCCCTCTACTTTCCTATAAAAACAAACTACACTAGGCAGGAGAGCACAGCATGGTCAGTTTTCTAGTTGTGCTGGGAGCTAATCCAATGATCAGGCTTGTGCTGACATGACCACCTGCACACCTACTCACTGGGAAGAGGGTCGTGCTGCTGTTTCCCCTCCCCCAGCTCCTTATGCAGCTGAGAACAGAGGGTATGTGATCACTTCTAAAAAGGTGGTATTTATTTATACATTTAAAAAACATTTTGCCTTTCATTTCTATTTTAAACTGAATGAGTTATTTTACAAGGTGAGGGTTCACATATACGTTAAGGTTTACCCTTAACGTAGTAGAACTGATGACTCTTTGAGTACTACTTTCTCTGGCCTTGATTTTCATAGACTTAAGTATGCCACAAAGTTTTTCCTTGTTATTCATAAGTAGTCCTCTTCTACGGCAGATATGTCATGTCAAACAAGCAGTTTGTCAGTCTGTATGTCAAAAAAACGGTAACAAGATTTGTAAAATGCATAGAGAAAACTCAGCACCACCATCAGGCTAAGAAATGAAAAAATGTACTAAAAAAAAAAACCAAACAAAAAAAAAAAAACATGACAATCTACTTGTCGAGATAAAAAAACATTTTTTTTTTTTTTAACCAAAACCGCATTTCAATCTGAGGTGATATTAGGAAAGTCTTGGGCTTTTAAAAAACAAAAAGGGGCTTTATGGTGACTTAAACAGTTAATATTTTTAACATTGCGTCATTTATCTTCTCCCTTGCAGTGTGCTGAGCCCCAAATTTACTGCTCCTCAGGAAAGGGTGGGTCAGGGCTTATCCTTTATCCCTTTTGCTGCCAGAACCATTTTTGCATTTTAGGCCTGAACATTACATAAACCCCCCCTAACATATATGTGCTGAAAGCAGAGACCCTAGAGAATAAAATCGTGGCAGTTCCAGTTTTTTATGTTGCATGATATTACCCCAAAATTTCAGTTAATGTTCGGGCACAAAAAAAGCAATAAAATTACCCTATTTTTTTGTAAAATATAAAAGATGAGGTTGCATCGAGTATATAGATATCCAACTTGTCAAACCTTAAAGCAGAGCTCCACCCAAAAGGGGAAGTTCCGCTTTAAGGACTGCTCTCCTGCTCCCCATTAAGGATTGGCACCTTTGGGGAGCAGGTACCTAAATTTGACAAGTACTCGCTCCCACTTCCGGTCCAATCGCCCTCCCTGTGGTCTTTTGGGACAAGCGACAGGTCCCAGAAGACTATAGCATCATTCACGAAGCGCAGCGCTACTCGAGCATGCGCAGTGGGTACCTGGCTGTGATGCCGCAAGCTATCACAGTCAGGTGACCACACTGAAGATGCCGGCCTCCTAGAATACAAGATGGCTGGTGAAACGAGCTGCGGGGGACACACCACAGGACCAGGTAAGTGGCTGTTTTTTAAAAGTCAGCAGCTACAGTTTTTGTAGCTGCTGACTTTTATTTTTTGATAGGTCGAGTGGAGCTCTGCTTTAAATCTGTGCGCGCTCGTGAAATGGCGACAAACTTTAATACCCTATATTTTCTATAGGTCAACACTTTTAAAGCCCCTTATAAGTCATCAGTTTAGCGTTACGGAGGAGGTCTAGTGCTAGAATTATTGTTCTCATTCTGGCGTGTGCGGCGATATGTGACGTGTATTGCAATCAATGTTTTCATGCGTAGGTGCCCCAGTGTGTGCTTTTACGTTTCTACGTGTGTATATGTGGGGGGGAATGCTATGTGCTTGTGTGTAACTTTCATTTTTTACAATTAAAAAAAATATTATTTTTTTACTTTTCCCTATCACAAAGTCCCCTATGTGATGATTTTTGGTGACAAGTTCTCTTTATTTAAACATAAGACAGTGTCTGCATTAGTTATCCTTTTTCCACCTGGTAATACTATGCATTACACACTTCCTGTCCCTGGATGGCTAAGTTTACTTCTGCAATAGCAGAAACATTACCAATGACTTTGACAACACAATCTGAATAAGTCTATGACTTACACAAACAGGGCTTTCTTGAGAAGAGCAGATTGCCTCAGTATTAAGCAAAGATGCGCTTTTTGTTTTTTTTGATAGAGCAGGACTCCTTAAAACCAAACCATTGATCTTCTGGACTTCATTCTTTAAACCATTAAAATTCTTTGAGAATGGCATAGTAAGATGTGTGAATAAATAAAATTGGCTTAATTTTTATGGCTTCCATGGAGTTCAAACCAGGTCATACAGAAAGCCAGGCAATTGCAAAGGGTTCACAAACTTTCCCTGCAACTGTATACTCCACACTAGAAGATCATTTTTAGCAAGGTTTGTATTGACTGTCCAGGGGAATATTTATAAAGCAGCGAATTAGATATTCAAACACTTAATGCCGATTCACCTTCCTGGTGAATGTGCTAGAATATACAGAGAAAGTGGTAAAACTCACCGCTTTATAACTATGCCCTAAAGTATTTAAAACATGCTGTAAATGTAATTGTGAAGAACTGTGTCTTGCTCCCATAAAATGTAAAATGCATACAGAAAATAACTGTTGGGAATGAAAGCTTAAATTGCTGGGGGCAATACTGACAGTACTCATTTAGGGCACCATGATAGATGAGGTGTAAAAGAAGGAAATAAAATGTGCACCCAGGTTATACAAAACAATGTGCCTTAAAGCATACCACAGTTTATATTCAATATCAGCAATGAAAAGTCATAAGTTAGAGTTAAACACTTTACTGGAGTAACACAATGATCACCAGTGTATTGAATTTCTTAGCGCTAGAGAAAATAAGCAGGTAAAATAATAATCATAAAAAATGTGAATTAAGCACGCATGTGAACCTGAAACAATCATACCCATTCTTCTTGTGCCCCCCTGCCCTCTCCTGTAGCTATTTTGTACACACATTAACCCCGCAGGACTGCTGACCTCTGCCTCTCGCCTGCCACAAAAAAAACGTCATCAAATATTTTGCCTGCCAGCTTGGGGCAGCTAATCTTTTGCAATGAGTGACCACAATTCCGCAGGGACCACATTTAAAATATGCCCTCATTAAGACGAATTAAAAGGGAGGAGGGATTGGGAGTGACAAGGTTGAAGTCATTCAGGTTAGAAAGACCTTCTCAAACGCAGACTTATGGGCTGGTTACGGGAGACACACTGGTAAAGAACTGAGGCTGTGCAACAAATGCTTCCTATATCTTGCATGTCAAAATAATATTCAAGAATATTCAATGATATTTTATTCATACCTCTACAGAAAAATCCATATGGAACACATTACTGGAAGTTAGATTGAGGAAGTTAATTAATGATCATTTTCATATAAGGGTATTCTGGAGAATAAACCGATATAGCTAGTTGGACAAAGAAATTTAATGTTAAGCATTCTCTAAGCCAGGGGTGGGCAAACTTTTTGACTTGAGGGCCGCAATGGGTTCATATATTGGACCCAGGGGCCGGACCAAGAGTAGATGAATGATGTGTATGTGTCATCCATAGTAAGTATAGTAATATTCCCCCATAGTAAGCATAGTAATTCATCCCCCATATAGTAATTCATCCCCCATAGTAATTCATCCCCCATATAGTAATTCATCCCCCATATAGTAATTCATCCCCCATACAGTAATTCATCCCCCATATAGTAATTCATCCCCCATATAGTAATTCATCCCCCATATAGTAATTCATCCCCCATAGAGTAATTCATCCCCCATATAGTAATTCATCCCCCATATAGTAATTCATCCCCCATATAGTAATTCATCCCCCATATAGTAATTCATCCCCCATATAGTAATTCATCCCCCCTATAGTAATTCATTCCCCATATTAATTCATCCCCCATATTAAGTCCCCAAGTCCCACCTGTGTCAATTCACTTACCTTTGCTCCGCACGTACCTCTCGCCGTGTTCCCGCGCCGTTCCGGTCTTCAGGGCGGACTGTGAGAGGAGCCTAGCTCTCCTCCCCTCACGTTCCTCACGCTGCCCCGCCTACACACATTCTGACAGCCGATGTTTGCCACGCTCCGCGGGCCGGATTAAAAGGTCCGGCGGGCCGTAGTTTGCCCATTGCTGCTCTAAGCAGTAATATAAACCGTTAGTCTCAGGAATCAGGAGGAATTTTGACTTGCCTGTAAATTTCATACCCTGCAGTACAGTACAGGACACAAGTAACTTATTCATACACCATGGGTAATAGGCCTGTACTTTCATGTGATGGCACACTGGAAAGCTGTACAGAACATGCCCCTCTGGATAGCGCCTCCCCAACCACCCGCCTCTACGTTCTAAGCTTTGTAGCAAGCAATGCAGAGTAAGTGTATTGCGAGGGTAGCCTCTGTCCTGTACTACAAGATATGGAATTTACAGGCAAGTCAAAATTCTTCATCTTAAAATCGCACAATACAGGACACAAGCAACTTATTTATACACCGTGGGAGGTCCTAAAGCAATGCATAAAAGTGTGGGCAACTAGGTAACAGAACTGTGCCAACAGTCCTACCCACCACAACAGAGTTAAAAATTACCCAAGGTTCAGAGAGGTGCTGCAAGAGCCTTATGGCTGAAACTTGCACAATAAAAATGGCAAAAGATGTACCTGGTAACTTGATAGTAGGAACAAAAAAAACAGGTAACGATTAACAGAGTTGGCTGATCCTGGGCTTTTAGTCTTTAAACTTCTAACGGTTGTGGTGGAGTGTGCACATAACAGCGCAAGAGAAGGTGTCTGATTTGAACATAAGCTTTGGCGAGTAAACACCTCACCCAATAAGCTTGGTAGGTCTGGAAGCAGAGTGCCCTTTGTGAAGGTTGAAGGAAACACAAACAAGAATGTTGATTGTTGGAATCAGAGAAAACCTTTGGGTATGTTCTAACAGTTTTGGCAACAGGCAGACAATGTAGAACTGCCTTTCTCAATCTTTTTAATACAGTGGAGCCTTTGAAATAACATTCCAGTCTCAGGGAACACCAGCTACAAATTACTATATCTACAACTTGCGATACATTCATGTGATGATCAGTGGCAAGAATGCTCCTTACTTGTGGCCATTGGGAAGATTTACCCCTTTAAAGCTAAAAAGATCAATGGTGTCAGTGGAAACGGAGAGGCCAAAGTTGCTCATTGTCCAAGGAATCCCCAGCAACCTCTGTAGGAACCCTAGGGTTCCATGGTACCCTGGTTGAGGAACCCTGATGTAAAGAAACCTCCTACCATCCTTGTGTCCTGTTCCTAAGCATCTTAAGAACGAAAGAATGTTATCACTATGAATTATGAGTCAGCGCTCTTAGCAGGGAGAGTCGCCAGTTCTAAGATACATCAAATATAGGCTATGGTTTGGAACAGGCTACCATGTTAGCCAGGGATTCTCAGAGTGTGTTCCTAGTGAATGCAAGGGTGGTTTCTGCAAGGAAAAAAGAACTGTGTTAAGGACTCCAGGTCGCACAGGGTGAAACAAGGGGGGCCTGATACAAGAAGGAACTTTAATAAGGTTCTTGTGCGGCATGACAAGCAAGAGGGTCTTAGAAATGATGCATAAAAGCTAAAATCTGACCTGTTAGGGTGTTCAGAGATAGATTCTGGTTTGATCTGATTAGTGGGGCTAGACTAGACAGAGTAAACTTTGGACTTCAATATACTTCTCTAAATTCAGGCTAAATAAGATTTTCAGCACCATATTAAAAGCTGTTGAATTTGGCTTTTTCTTGCCTCTAGCAAAGCAGCATTGAGAAAGTCAGAGATCCCTTTATTCCTTTGGATCTGCGTTTCAACAGCTTTGGCTTAAAAACTAGAGGCTGTGAAGACTGGTGAAATAGAAGGCCTTGGTCAAAAGATGCCAGGGGTCTTCTGTAAGAAGCCTGAAGAGGGGTCTGTACCAAGATGGTTTTGACCAATAAGGTATTTGAAGATCACTCCTACGCTATATGATGGAGTAGAGGAGTTAATTGCTGAGTGCAAGAAAGGAGTGGTTTGAACTTAAAGAAGATGATAGTTAGAACATCCGAGAGCAGAGTCAGAGCATCCGTGGCATGAGAAAGAAAGAAGGTTAACTTCTTCTGGTAACTGGAGATTAGGATTCCCACTTCCAGAATCTCCTAAGTTTGGCATAATACACCATATATATCTGGATGAAGATACTACTTTTCTTGAACCAGAAGGGCGTTGGCTGAATAAATCCACCTAGCACCTGTCCACTCCTAAGATTTGGACTGGAGAAATTAGTGTACAATGAGTGTTTGTCCACCAGAGAAAACAAAACTGGCTTGCTCCATATTAGGCAGCTAAACCACTTGTAAACCAAAGATTGACCGTTTGTTGGTCAATTGTCATTATGGTGACATTGACGAACGGTACCATAATTTGGTGTCCCTCCAGAAGGGGAGGGTCCAGAGTTGGAGAGATATCTCGATCACTCTGAGCTCTAGGGTGTTGTGAAGAGAATGGGCTCACTCTTGATTATGTTTCTTAAACTGACAAAGACTGGGAGATTTGCTACTGAGGCAGGAAGACTGTCTGTAGGAATTTTCCACCTGTATAGGAGGAAATTTTTTTTCCCCCATTATTTTGAAGTAGTGATCCACCTAGCTAAGGAGTTTATAATTTCAGGGGATAGGGGGATAGAGTCTAAGGTAAAACCATATAAGACCCTGCTTTTTAGGAAGTTCCTTTTTTTGAAAAAAAGGCCTGTATGCGAGAAGAATCTAGAATAAAATCAAGATACCTGGGGTGAATGAAAAGCTGTGGAACATTTATGCAACTGCATAATAAGTCTCAGAAAGTGACATCTCTGGCCTGATAAGCCTTTCAGATGCATGATTTTCTAACACTTTCAAGTTTTACTGAACAGATAAATACAAGGTAACATGCTCAAAACGCAACAGGCTTTAGATATTTTTCAACAATTTAGCTTTAGCAAGTGCAAATGTATTATGAATAAGCCAATGTATTAATGGATTCCAAATGAATGCTGATAACACAAAATTCTGGCATTGCTCTGTACAGAAAAGGCTATGGAGGGTTTTTTTCAAACAGAAAACCTCCTTGATTTGGCAGATTGGCAAGACACTTTTTCACACTGGGAAAACAAACAGTAGTTGGCATTAAACTCAGTTGATTAGTGTATAAATAAAAACAACTATAAAGAAGAACTGCAGTTCAAAGCTGACCTGAGAGGTAAATAAAATTGTCTAGAAGGATATCCCTGTAAAAGGTATTGCATTTTTACCTCTCCCGCTGCTGAACGGTATTCAGTTTAAGTCCCTCTGCCTATTTACACATTGCTACTGTATTAAATGGGGGTTGACTGGTGGAGGCACTAAGAGAAAGGCCTAATTACAACCAATTTTTAAAACAGCTGGCTAGGAGAATTTGGAATGCATATACTACTACTACTTATATAGCGTCGTCAACTTAGGCAGTGCTTTATGTATATACATTCACATCAATCCCTAACCCTCAAGGGGCGTACAATCGAAGGTCCCTAACTCACATTCATACATACACATACTAGGGCCAATTTGGACAGGAGCCAATTAACCTACCAGCATGTCTTTGGAGTAATGGAGGAAACCCACGCAGGCATAGGGAGAACATGCAAACTCCAGGTAGGTGGTGCCATGGTTGGAATTCGAACCAACGATCCTAGTACTGCCAGGTGGAAGTGCTAGCCATTGGTACTGCACAATTATTGCAAGGAAGCAGCCTTTCAGGAGAAGATCACATCATACATCAGCTGGCCACACCTATAGAACAGGTGAAAAAAAGTAGCTAGAGTAGTTTTTGCAGTATACACAAGGGAGGTGAGTGTACACCTGTGGCCTCTACTACCCTGCTTAAACTACTGTATATCTAAAGCACCCCCCCCCAGCCCCCCATTTTGGGTAGACTAGGGAATGGTAGAAACCCCACTCAGGTTTACTGTAATTTGTGTCCCAGTAGAAATATTTCACTGTACCAAACAGAATGGTCACTGGATCGAGTGCTTCCTTTCAAAGACTTAATTTCGATTCCTGCTTCTGGTGTCCTAATTTAGTATTTTCCCTTTCTTTGCACAGTAGGTATACAGACAGCACAAAAGCCTAAAAGCCTGAGAAACAGTTTAAAACACTTCACCACTCTATCCAAAAAAAAAGTTTAAAACCTGTCTTTATATGCACTAAAATATTGCAAAATGGTGTAATGGTGTCACCAACAGCTCTACTTCTTTCCCTGAAGAAAGGGAGGATCTCCCTGCACCTAGCAATAGCTTCAGGATTGATGTCACTCCCAAGGGTGGGACTTTGACAGAGTGCAGCGATCATCCTCCAACCCAATATTGATCCAGTGACCTCAGCTGTTATCCATGGCTGTGTAATCAGTAGAAGTAACTGGCTGCCTCCATACATTGCTATTCTGCTTTACAGAGTCCCTTTTTTGAGAGTGCTTTTTATGAAGATTTACAACGTTTTACTACGTTTTAACCTACACTATAGGAACCTTTGAGCTGTTCTCTCTGCTTGTGTTTTTGATGTACCTGGAGCTCCCCGCTCTGGGTTGTCTAGCTGTATTGGACTCATTTCAGTGTTAAGTTATTTTGTCTAGTGCATGGGACTAGCCTTCGATATGGCTTCATAATTCAAGATTTTAGTTTCTTGTTTAACTTTTGTTATATTATTTCATTTTGTATTGAATTTGTTTTTAATCCCTACCTGTTACAGGTTAAGTCATTACTGATAACACAGCATTCCTACCCCCTATATCTGCACATTCACTTTTGTACGGTGTGTCACTGGTCATTTGCCATTCTGTTTGTCTGGCAGGTTAATCACTAGCTTTTTTCTGTTTAACCACTAGCCTACAGGGCACTTATACCCCCTTCCTGCCCAGGCCAATTTCCAGCACTCAGCGCTGTCACACTTTGAATGACAATTGCACGGTCATGCAACACTGTACCCATATGAAATTTTTATCATTTTTTTGTGACAGATAGAGCTTTATTTTGGTGGTATTTAATCACCTCTGGGATTTTTATTTTTTCTTAAACAAACCAAAAACCACTGAAAATTTTGAAAAAAACACAAACGTTTTTTCTTAGTTTTTGTTATAAAATTTCGTAAATAAGTGATTTTTCTCCTTCACTGATGTGTGCTAATTAGGCTGTAGTGATGGGCACTGATAAGATGCACTGATGGACATGGATAGGTGGCACTGATGAGGAGGCACTGGTAGGTGGCACTGATGGGCATTGACAGGCAGCACTGATATATGGCAATGATAGGCGGCACTGACTGGCAGCACTGAAAGGCAGCTCAGATGGGCACTGATATGTGGCATTGATGTGGCACTGGCAGGTGGCACTGTTCAGCACTGACAGCTGGCACTGATGGACACTGACAGGTGGCACTTCTGGGGCCACACTGATCATCAGTGCCCTGATGATCAATGTACCGATCCCCTCCGCGGAATGCCGATTACCGGCTCTCCTCTCGAGCTGTCAGCGTGACAGCTTGAGAGGAGAGAAATGCAGATAACCGGCATTTCCCTGTTTACATGTGATCAGCTGTGATTGGACACAGCTGATCACATGACCGAACTGACATCTTCGGCTCTTTCCGTAGATCGGTGATCCACACAGCGCACCGCCGATCGCCGGGCTGCGCGCTCCCTGAGCCAAGCATGCGCGGTGAGAATGGAAGGACGTCATATGACATCCTATCAGAACGAGAGAACCACCTTGCGCCCATCATTGGACTATATGGCAGGTGGGATGTGGTTAAGAATCATTTCCTTTATACAAACCATCAAGCATTATTCAGCAAGGTATTGGCAGAAGCAATGAGGATGTTCATAAAAACTGTAGAAAATTAAAAGCAACCATATTTCGAATTTCAGTTGTTACATGATATCTACAATGATTTCTAGTTGGCTGCTATGCAGTACTTTGCACATTATCATAAGCCTTCATGCATGATCTTTTGGCAACAAATGTCTAATTTTATGGATATTTAAACTTTCATATTAAAGTGTAACCAAAGGCCATTTTTTTTAAGCTCTGGATAGAGTGGAAAGGGATTAGAACATGTCAGTTTTACTGCTTTCTGTACCCTGATAGGGAGATTCACCCCTCTATTTGCCCTGTTTACTATAATTACCGAAGTGAAAGTAAAAGAAAATCCCGAATTTTGGGTTGACACCAGACATCTTCCTACGGGGACATCAGGTTCTGGTGACCCTGGTAAAGTTACTTTAAATTTACTTAATGTGGGGGGAAAAAAAAGAAAAAAAAAAAAAGGAAAGAAAAAAAGGCACCAAAATGTATTAAAGAATGTGGACAAAGACATGGGCACGAGGTTTGTAACAATTATTTTGCTATTTTTGTAAAACGGTTTAATATTTCCAAATTACAATTGGATAACAAATACATCCCAGTAAGAAACATTTAAAACACAAAAAAAGTTCCAAGATTACCGTTTAAATTTGGATTGCTACTCACAAAAAAATAGAAGGAATAGAAGGGCCATAAATGAGCTGGGGGAAGGGTTCCTGCATTTATTAAAAAGAAGCAATAACCTTTCCAACAAGGAGGTGTGAATATGTCATGCACACTGCAAGACAAAGGCAGTTAACTGGACCCTCATAAATGCATCTTATTGCAGGCTAACACTACAGTGTGAGATTTACTTTGCTTGAGGTGGAATTTTGTGAGATGGTGATCGGATGGAGGCTTAGCACGAGGGCACACCTGGGAGGGTCAAACATATACATTACAAGGGACTCTATAAAGTTAAGAATTGTTTGATTAGATAAAAGCAGTTACTCTCCCCCTACTCTTCTATAGGTTGGTCAGTTCTGCAAAACAGCAGAAGAACCTGTATCCAAGCCCACAAACTTACAGAAAAAAACAAAACACCGCTTTAGAAGTCAATGTAATACCCACACAAAGGTTATGACTTGTTTACACACTATATATAGTTTTCACAGAACACTGAACAATGTGCCTATACAACGCATCTGCAAATAGTAAAATGCCCAACTAAAGAAAGAGAACACATATGGTACAGTAACATCCGGTTTGTTATTTCTTGCTACATAAACCAAGGAAGCCTTTGTGCTATTAAGCTGTAAACTAAGGTCAAACCTATAATCATTTGTGTTACAACAGAGTTTAACATCAGGGAGATGATGAGGATGACCTCAATATGCTATAAAATGTTATCAAAACATTTTATGCATCTGGGAGAAGAAAAGGCATAGAGGAGTCATTTTCACATTTTGTGGTCAAATAGTTTTTTAGCTAATGAATTCTTATTTCCAATTACTACACAATTCCAAACAACTACATTTCTGCACCTACGTGCCTTTAAACAAGTGTTATGACAGCAGACAACAATTGTATACTTAATTCATATTTTGTAGAGTCAACATTTTCAAACTATAAAATTAAAATCTCATAACACAGTGACTATAAGCCTGATTTACAAAAACAGAATAGTGTGCAATATATGGTGACCATTTCAGAACACAGATGGGGAAATTCACTAGCTGTGCTATAAATTCTTGAAACGTTAAAATAAACATTACCAAAAGTTGTTTCTGGTGCTAAAACATATTCTGTGTGCTATGCTCACTTTAGATCCCACAAATCAGTGTTTGGGATTGCCTGGATTCTTATTCTCCAAGCTGAAAACTTTGTAAATGGAATGCACTACAATGTACTGCTGGTATTCCCTGTTCTTCCTTTTCCAGTTAAAACATAATTTTAATGAAAAAGCATAACCTGCACTAAAAATTTATGTAATGTGTTTTTTTTTAAGTTCATAAAGTTATCAATTACTGGCCTTCCCATTTGCTTGTAGGAAAAGCAGTTCCAAAATGTTTCTTAATGTGGCATGCCCTCATGCTCAAACATTGACACACAAGAAAAAACGAAAGCATGGTCTGGTTTTTAGCAATTTTAAAAAAGGTGCTTGTATTGAGACTTGACGACTTTTGTGTCATGCATATCATAGTATCAGACCTGACCAGAGTAAGGGCTTATTCCCTTCAAAACACAAGCCAGATTTTGGCCACATTGGGGTTTATTTACTAAAGCTGGAGGTGCAAATTCAGGCTCACTTCTGCATAGAAACCAATCAGTTTCCAAGTTTTATTGCCAAAGCTTAACTGCACAGGTTAGAAGCCGATTAGTTTCTATGCAGAAGTGAGCCTGAGTTTGCACTCTCCAGCTTTAGCAAACATACACAATTTTGTCTGTGTATTTTCATACATATACTTGGTGTGGTTGAACCCTAAAATGGAAGTCTGGGTTGCACATGTCCTGAACTTTGTGTGTCTAAAAAGATAATGGTCATATACTTACGTTGTCATGAAACTAGGCTGTTTTTGTGTTATACTTTAAATACAAAAACTTTGTCATGCAGAAAACTAATAATCCTTTACCTTTTTTGTGACGGAAGAAACGCTGAGACCGAACCTTTGCGCTCTCTCTTTAAGTTTATCAACATTCACCTAGAAGAGAAATAATTTTCATGAACACAAACGTTTGTTTATGATAGGGAATATTTTAAGGAAAAGAAAAAATCCATCATGGCCAGCACAGTTGCTAAGTGGCTAGCACTTCTCTGCCTAGCAGCACTAGGGATGTTGGTTCAGATCCCAACCAGGGCACTACCTGCATGGAGTTTGCATGTGCTCCCTGTGCCTGCAAGGGTTTCCTCCATGTACTCTAGTTTTCTCCCACACTCCAAAGACATGCTAGTAGGTTAATAGGCTTCTGTCTAATTTGGCCATAGTATGTGTAGTGAGTTGAGGAACTTAGATTGAATGCTCCTTGAGGATTATGGACTAATGTGAACATATAATATGTAAAGTGCTGCCTAAATTGACAGCGCTATATAGGTACCTGTAATAAATAAATCATGCTGAAAGAATCCTATAATGCTACGTTTAAAAACTTTACCCCCCCAAATAACTGCTACAAATCTATACAATTGAGTGTGACAATTATGTAACATATACCCCAAGTCTAAATATCCATTTTTACTTTTCAAAGTAAAAATTGATGTTAATTGCATTCTTTTAGACTATGGGTGGCAACAGTGAAAACTTACCAAGGATTTTACTCCTGTGGTCTGCCCTAAAAAAAAAATAAAAAAATAAAATGGTGATTTAGTAGAACAGGCACAAAACCTGTGAATAAATGAAACACTAATACTTGAAGCAATACAGCAACACAATCACTGATTCTGAAGACTGACAAATCCATTCTTACTCTCACCTTTCTGATCAGTGGCAGGAAGGCCAAACCTTACAAGAAAACAAAGCAAAAAGAGTGAGCACACGTACCAGAGAACATTTAAATACAAAGTTGTGGTTGCAGTACATTAGAGAATAATTATCATAAATTGTCTGCATGTGCTGCATATGCAAAAACTCCAAAGTAACACACATAAGAGACTTACCGTACAGCACGAGCTGCCTTTTTGCTATCCAAGTTGGCAGGAACATTAAATCTTTCAGCTCTTTTCTGAAGTCTCTGTAAAAAAACAAACAAAATACAAACCCAGCATTTAAGACATTTGCTCTGCAACATTTAATTCTGATGAAACATTGCTTGAGTGTGACCACCTAAACAAAATATTGCTCTGCACAGATCAATACGAATCCCAATAAGGTCACATACATATGGTACATATGTTTGCAATTCCCTTCTACAAAGTAGAAAAGTACAGAACTGGAACCAAAGAGGTCCTCCACTTCAACAAGTGGAAAACTCCAGGATATGTTGTACAACCTGAAACCCTGACCAATTACTTGATCACAGTGTAAAGCAGTTTTAAGACCCCTTCAATGCTTGGTACAACTACTTTTTTATTTTAAAATTTAGTTTTAGAGAAAAAAAAACCCCTTGGGCTTCTAGAGTGAAGGCTGCCATAGCGAACTCCCTCCTGACAATGTTAGGGCTGGCTACCATGCTAAACCCTCTAGCTAGCCGTCAATGTGAGACAAGTAACAACCAAGTGAAGTTAAAACTTCTGATCTATATACAGATTGAGGGATACATAAGTAGTCATCGAGAGGAACAACATGACAGCCAGGAAATAAGCAATAGAAGGAAATAAAAGGACAACAGCCTGCATATTTCTCTCATGGCAGGTTTCTTTTAAGCAGCCTCTGAGTTAATTTTGTATACTACATGTGCAACTGATCTACTGTGGACACAGAAGAGAAAACCTTTAAGATTTCCACAGTCCTGTTGAACCAGCATTTAGTTGTTTTTACCAAATAAGGGCCACAAAATATGAAATAATGTTGTAAAAAATGTCAATAACATTTGCAGATAGTATGAGGTAGTTATGATAATGGCATACAAGAAAGAGATTTTCTCTCATGCACAAAGATTACCGCCTTTCCAAAAAAATCCCACATAAAAAAATCAGTTATTCTGTTACCTAGTTTATCTTCCCATGGGCAACCAATAGAGAGGAACAGCCTGCAGGGCAATATTACACAAATCTTAAAGATTTCAGTTTCCTAAACAGGGGTGTACCTTTAGGTCTAAGTTGGTATTGGTAGTTTTACTGATCTCTAGGTTACTTTCAAAAGTTTTTTTGTAAAATGTAGCAGTCTAAAAAAGGCACTGACTGAATTAGATCAGTCATTTACAGTCAGTGTAATACTACAAATCAATTTCTTACATCAGCCTGAGGCACCCCACTTGTTATCTTCACCACTTTCTTCGCGGTTTCTCTGTACAAAGCAGAAGACAATAGATTAAGACACATCATCTTTAAAGATTCAAAATGTGAAAGCAGATATTTATTTAATCTTTAATATATCATTGTAGTGTGAAGCTTTAAATTGAGATGCTTGGGCAGCATGCATGATCTTTTTATGTAAATGGAAGTCAGTTCATGGTAAAGCAAAGGCCAGGACCACTTAATTTAGTACATATGCAACATGTGTTTCCACAGCAACTCTTGAACAATTTTTCAAACTGCCAGAACTTCTAGATTAAACTGTGGCAAGGTTCAGGTTCACCAAGAGCAGGATCTTGACAGCCCATCCATTTGGAATGAAGTCTAGCAAATTAACTAGGAGGGGCCACATAGGCTGTGTACAGGTATTTCCTTCATTCTGAAAACAGGGAGCATCATCTGGAAGTGAAGGTTGTCTTTCCCAGAAGAAAGATATTCAGCAAGCAATAATTTCATTTGAAGCAAGCGGACAAGAGTGTCACACTTGTCCCTATGGCTGTGACATAAGGACATTTTCTTTCTAGGAAGTTCCCAGGCTTTACAGCAAAATGAAAGTCAAGTAGTGTCAGGTCCTTAAAAAGCTTTCTCCCATAAAGTGTGGGTCATAAGGGCCCCATAAAGGCA
Source organism: Staurois parvus (assembly GCF_062004578.1). Classification (NCBI taxonomy): domain Eukaryota; kingdom Metazoa; phylum Chordata; class Amphibia; order Anura; family Ranidae; genus Staurois; species Staurois parvus. The sequence continues at coordinate 14,929,448 of NW_028317813.1, forward strand.
GAGGTGCTCACTCAGGGGGAACACTGCAATGCTTTTGTTCCAAAATCTTGGAAGAAGTTTTTCCCATGGGGCAGTAAAAGGTTTAACAACTTTCACAGGAAGCACAGTGGGGTCATAGGACAGGACGTGCCATTCCACACACCCCAGAGAAGTCAATACGCACGGCAACTTTTAGGACTCATCAAAAGGCATTTTAAAATGTGCCATTTTCTTTGTGTCCATAGTTTAGTTTTGTAACATCAGGTCACAAGGCAATCTGTCCACTCCAAACAACATGACCACCATGGCTGTCCTTTCTGAGCCCTTGCTAATTAAAAAGGACAACTGTGACTCTTGGGGGAAGAAAAAAAAAAAAGCCTTACAAGAACACCTGCTCAACTTGACCACATCACCTGCAAACAAGTGCTGCATCACAACACAATTGTCACAAAGAGTAAGAAATACGCACCTACAATAATAATCCTACAAGATGAAAGATCCTTTTTGAAGACACTGTAACAACCAGGTTCTTTTATTAATGCATGCATGAAACCCATTACCAAGCCATTAAGGAGTATAAACATATTTGACACTTATGTTTTTCTCTTAATTTCAAATCATTAGATATATTTTTTACAACCATTAGGCTAGGTTTACATCTGTGTGGGTGCAGGAATGTGTTTAAATTGCACACACTCTCGCAGTGGCACGGAAAACGTGCTGCTCCTTCCCACACATGGAAACGCATGGGGGTTGATTTACTAAAACTGGAGAGTGCAAAATCTGGTGCAGATCTGCATAGAAACCAATCAGCTTCCAGGTTTTATTGTCAAAGCTTAATTGAACAAACTGAAGTTAGAGGCTTATTGGCTACAATGCACAGCTGCACCAGATTTTGCTCTCTCCAGTTTTAGTAAATCAACCCCATTGTGTCAAAGCATCATGAGGTTTCCATGCGCCCGCGTTTTTAAAAAGTTGCATAGAAGAAGGACTATTCATACAGAAAAGATCAGAAAATGTCTTAATTTCTGATGACATACATGTACACAGTTCAAAATACACTTGTCTACACAGAGTAAATACAAAGACTGAAGTAAAAGTACAGTATGTAAATTATCAGCGTTTTAGAAATACCGATAATAAATAAATCAAACTCATGCCTGTGCTTCAAAAATCCAATAAGAGATGAGAAGAGGGAGAGCAATTCTGCAGCCCTAATGCATTTCTTTCCTTCAAAACACCCCCCACCCAAAAAAAAACAAAAAAAAAAACAAACAACTAATGCAGACACCACACCTTACAACTGGTAATATTTACAATGCAATATATTATATAGTTCCTGGGTTTGAATATACATTATGGGTTATGAAGCATCGTGAAACCACCTTATTCTTTTTTTTTCTTTTTTGTGAAAACATATTAAAAACAACCTTGAATCACGTAATGAGCAAAAAACAAAAGCAATTACCTAAAGTGATTCACCGGTGACCGCTACTAACTTGTAATTTATAAAAAAAAAAAAAAAAAAAATACATAAAATTTAATTTTTAGCATTTAACATATACATGATTTTTTTTAAATACCAATTAATGATCTTTATCAATGATGGTGTGCACAGCTCTTGCCAGATGCAGTGTTCTAAAGTAAAATTGTTACCCATTTTATGAGTACACAGTGCCATCTACTGGTAACAACCATGCATAAAAGATCATTTAAGATGAGGGCAAAATACCTTCTAGGTCCTATAAAAAGAAGTTTTAAGTGAACAGGCAGAGAGATTCATTAAAAAAATTGTATGCAGAATCCACAGAGGGAGTTTAAATTCATAAATATATCCTCCCCCAACCTGGAGTTGGGGGAGTATATATTTATGAATCCCTATGGAATTATTTGTCAATACGTTTTGATGAACCAAATGTAGACATGGAAAGGGACATACAATTTATATTTTAAGGTTTATTTTACACCCACCACCACCAACAAAAGGAATGAACATCTTACAAAGCGGGATTTTTGTTTTCGTTTTTAACACATACTAGGGCACCTAATAAAGGCTCAATTTATTTAAAAAAAAAAACACGTTATACCTACCTGCTTTGTGCAAAGGTTTTGCACAAAGCAGCTTTGATCCTCCTGTTCTCGGGTCCCCCACTCCTGGCTCCTCCCTCAAGCTGCCTGTTGGGGAAGGGGGAGATACTCATGAGCGCTCACTCTGAAGCCCCGCTGGCTGCGTCCATAAACACAGACAGTGGGGCTCTGCTCCAACCCCTCCCGATGCCCTCTCTGAGCCAACGAGGTGGCAAACAGCTGAGACAGCAGCCACTCTCGATCACAGCGCTGGATCGTGATCAGGCTCAGTAAATTAGAATGCATGAAGGTGAAAAAATCTTCAGCCTTTACAACCTCTCTAGGGCCAACTCCATCCAAACCCTTTTCTGAGGATTGGTATAGGCCTGCTATTGTAAATATCATAATACACACATACACACACCAACACAGAAAAATAAGTATTGAACATTTTTCTAGGTAAATACATTTCTAAATATGCTATTGACATGACATTTTCACCACATGTCGGTAACAACTCTTGCAATCCATATATACTAAGAAACCAAAACAAGTAGGTTCAGAAATTAAGTAATGCGTAATAAAATGTAATGACACAGGGGAAAAAGAGTATTGAACACGCTAACCGAAATGTATTTAATACTACGTAAAAAAAATCCTTTGTTGGTAATGATAGCTTCAAGACGCCTCCTGTATGGAGAAACCAGTCGCATGCATTGCTCAGGTGCAATTTTGGCCCATTCGTCCACACAGTCTTCAAATCTTGAAGGTTTTGTGGACTTCTGATCTTTAGTTCTTTCCACAGATTTTCTATTGGATTCAAGTCAGGTGATTGGCTGGGCAATTCTAGCATCTTTATTTTCTTTCTTTCTTTCTTTGAAACCAACTGAGAGTTTCCTTGGATTTGTGTTTGGGATCATTGTCTTGCTGAATGTCCACCCTCATTTCATCTTCATCATCCTGGTAGATGGCAGCAGATTTTTATCAATAATATCTTGCTACATTTTTCCATTCATCCTTCCTACAATGATCCTTCAATGAAATTAAGTTTGCCGGTACTATAGGATGAAAAACAGCCCCACACCATGTTCCCACCTCCAAACCCCACTGCTCATATGGTGTTTTTGGGGTGATGTGCAGTGCCATTTGACCTCCAAACATGGTGTGTATTATGGCATCTAAAGCGTTTTTAGTTTTGGTCTCATCTGACCAGACTATATTCTCCCAGTATTTTACAGGCTTGGTTAAATGTTGTGCAGCAAACTTTAAACGAGCTTCAACATGCTTTTTCTTCAGCAATGGAGACTTGCGTGGTAAACATGCATACAGGCCTTGGTGGTTGAGTGCATTAAATTATCGTTTTCTTTGAAACAATTTTACCTGCTAATTGCAGGTCTTTCTGAAGCTCTCCACAAGTGGTCCTTGGCTCTTGAACAATTCCTCTGATAATTATTTTCACTCTGAATAATCTTGCAAGGAGCATCTGGTCGTGGCCGGTTTATGGTGAAATGTTGTTCTTTCCACTTCTGGATTATGGCCCTAACAGTGCTCACTGCAACATTCAGAAGTTTAAAAATCCTTTTGTAACCAATGCCATCAGTATATTTTGCAACAATAAAGTTGAAAAGGTCTTGAGATTTCTTTGCTTTTACCCCATCATGAGAGGTTTCTTGTGTGACACCTTGGTAATGAGACACCTTTTTATAGGCCATCAGTTGAGACTGAAGCAGCTTGCATTAAATTTGCACCGACAAGGGGCAGGATTGCTTTTTAAGCCCCCGGTCCTATCGGGTGCGATTTGGCATGCGATTTGCCACGTTGCACCCTATTTTCCGATTTCTAATGTAGTGCATGCACTACTTTTCTTGCGATCTACATAGACATCTGCGACAGATGTCTTGCAAATCTCAATGAAAATCGGCAGGTCACCCGATTTTGAAATCATGCGACTTCACTGTAAGTTGCACGATTTCATAATCGGCTTTGATGCGACCGGGGTGTAAACTACTGATAGATTGCAGCTGGTGTCTTGGCTTCCCATGCCTTTTTGCACCTCCATATAAATCAAAAAGTGCAGCGCTGGAAACAAACACTAAAATATAAATATAAACAGTTCATGTGATGATTTTGAGTGACATCAGGTGCCTTCATATACTCGTATCTTTCTGGTAGTAAGGTGCTGTGGGATAAGGTGCAGAAAGAATGCACACTTACCAGAACGCACAATTTAATGAGCGTTTGTGAATATGTTTCTCCTGTGGTCATCTACTGGTCAAGGATGATGTCTGGACTCTAATATCCTCCCTTCAGTGGTCCTGGATGTTTATCAAGGTGGTCCAGTGTACCCTCCAGGTGATAGCCTATGGACTGCTCTGCAGTGGTAGAGGGAACTCCTTCTCCAGTGGTCAGGTGAATGACTGTGGATTGATACTCCCCAAGGGAGTCAAAGCAGAGACATCTCCATAGTGTAGTAAGTTTAGTAGTAACTTTATTAAGGTAAAACGAGGATGTGTAGAGTAAATATACAAGCGATAATGTGGACTAACCGTCCAGTGTTAAAGATGGCCGCCGGAGCTCCACGATGCTCCGGCGGCGTGACGTCACGGCGTTGCTGGCTCCTCCTACGCGTTTCGTGCACACGCACGTCGTCTGGGGGGATTTGCCAATAACGCCGAGCCGTGTGACGCCAATTTATATGCTCGGCGCATGCGCATTAGAGAGGCGCCATATTGTAGAAGTCTGATCATTGGACGTCCGTGTTATCGTACGGGCGCCATTTTCTGTTGGTTATTTTAGACTTAGAAATAACATTGCAGTTACAATGTGTCTATTATACTGGCGGTAATTTATTTACTTATGTGTAAGTGCGGACAACTGCCATCCATTGTCACTATATTCTATATTTAACCTGTCAAGGCTGCTTGATGTGCATTTTTATTATAAAATAAACAAAGTGTGCATTAAAACACCTTGTCAATCAGCCTGCTGTTCATTTGGAAAAATGCCAATTAATTTCAAATAGGAAATGCAGCACCAGCATATAAATAGTCTATATTCACAAATACAAATTCATTACATCATGATATAATAAAATTCATTTAAACTTAAAATATTCATGATAAAATTACAATCAAGATAATACAAATTATTGTTAATAATCCTAAATGATAACCATAAATAATTTCAAATAGTTAGAATAGTAATAAAATGTTTCTCTTTAAAACATATATATATAAAACCATATATATAAAAAATTATTGTTTTTATAAATTTAATATAAGATCCCCATATACTGACATCATAATTCTGAAAAGCATATCTCATATTTTAAATCTTTTAAATAGTGTTAGATCATATACTATCTTATTCTATTCTGTTAAAACCCCGAATAAAACGTACAACCAAGAGATATTAACTATTATTAATGAAGCAATTTAAGTCTATGTCTATATTGTGGCCTTTTGGGTGCAGGGTCTGGAGCTCATGTATCCAACGTGTTTCAAGTTGTGAAACAGCCCGCGGTTTATTCACCCCCCTCCAGTGTGGTTGTACCGCATCTATTCCAACAAAACGTAAGGATGAAGGGTCTTTATTATGTTTCCGTTTGAAGTGATAGGACAAAGAATGGTCCTTATAACCCTTTTTTATATTGTTGACGTGTTCTCTCAGTCTGTCGCGTAAACGTCTAGTTGTACGTCCCACGTATTGTAGTTTACACGCACATTCAAGGAGGTAAACTACGTTCTTACTATAACACGTAATACATTTGTCAATATTGTATGCTCTACCTGTAGTACATGAAATAAAAGAATATTGTTTTTGCTTTCTTGTATTATTGGTTGTGCATATAACGCACTTATTACAAGGAAAAAAACCTTTTAGGTTTGATGCGAAAGATTTTCTCTGGGGGATTTATGACATTCGGTGCTAATCGATGTCGCAGGGCCACGGCTTTTTTATATATAATTTCTGGCTTATCTGGTAGAATTTTGGAAAGGATAGGATCCGTCATCAGAACATTACAGTTTTTATTTATAATATGTTTGATAGCTCTATGTTGTATAGAATACGTGGTTATGAAAGGACAAGTCAAGGAATTATTCGATGGTCCTTTGTTTTCTAGTAGCGTACTTCTGTCTGTATTTGCTACTTGTTGAGTTGTGTTATCCAAATTCTGTTGGGAGTATCCTTTTTCTAGGAACTTATTCTTTAAAATCTTAGCTTGTGTGTAATATGTATTGAGTTCTGTGCAGTTTCTACGAATTCTTAAAAATTGGCCTTTCGGGATGTTCGCCAACCATGTGGGATGGTGGCAACTATCAAGCGGAATAAAACTGTTCCTGTCAGTTTTTTTAAAAAAGGACTCCATTACAATCATACCATTAACGTTTGATAGTGTCAAATCAAGAAAATGTATTTCTTTAGTACTATAAGAGTAACTGAATTCAATATTAGGTTTGTTGTTATTTAGTTGTTATTGTTGTTGTTATTTAGTGTAGTGGCCTACTGGGAGGAGTTTTTAATTTATGCCAGAGATTGGCCAGAGTTAATATTTTATAAAAGATTTATAGACGATGTGTTTTTATTATGGAATGGGGAGGAGGAATCTTTATTAAATTTTTTTACTACACTAAATAACAACAAACTTAATATTGAATTCAGTTACTCTTATAGTACTAAAGAAATACATTTTCTTGATTTGACACTATCAAACGTTAATGGTATGATTGTAACGGAGTCCTTTTTTAAAAAAACTGACAGGAACAGTTTTATTCCGCTTGATAGTTGCCACCATCCCACATGGTTGGCGAACATCCCGAAAGGCCAATTTTTAAGAATTCGTAGAAACTGCACAGAACTCAATACATCTTACACACAAGCTAAGATTTTAAAGAATAAGTTCCTAGAAAAAGGATACTCCCAACAGAATTTGGATAACACAATTCAACAAGTAGCAAATACAGACAGAAGTACGCTACTAGAAAACAAAGGACCATCGAATAATTCCTTGACTTGTCCTTTCATAACCACGTATTCTATACAACATAGAGCTATCAAACGTATTATAAATAAAAACTGGAATGTTCTGATGACGGATCCTATCCTTTCCAAAATTCTACCAGATAAGCCAGAAATTATATATAAAAAAGCCGTGGCCCTGCGACATCGATTAGCACCGAATGTCATAAATCCCCCAGAGAAAATCTCTTTCGCATCAAACCTAAAAGGTTTTTTTCCTTGTAATAAGTGCGTTATATGCACAACCAATAATACAAGAAAGCAAAAACAATATTCTTTTATTTCATGTACTACAGGTAGAGCATACAATATTGACAAATGTATTACGTGTTATAGTAAGAACGTAGTTTACCTCCTTGAATGTGCGTGTAAACTACAATACGTGGGATGTACAACTAGACGTTTACGCGACAGACTGAGAGAACACGTCAACAATATAAAAAAGGGTTATAAGGACCATTCTTTGTCCTATCACTTCAAACGGAAACATAATAAAGACCCTTCGTCCTTACGTTTTGTTGGAATAGATGCGGTACAACCACACTGGAGGGGGGTGAATAAACCGCGGGCTGTTTCACAACTTGAAACACGTTGGATACATGAGCTCCAGACCCTGCACCCAAAAGGCCACAATATAGACATAGACTTAAATTGCTTCATTAATAATAGTTAATATCTCTTGGTTGTACGTTTTATTCGGGGTTTTAACAGAATAGAATAAGATAGTATATGATCTAACACTATTTAAAAGATTTAAAATATGAGATATGCTTTTCAGAATTATGATGTCAGTATATGGGGATCTTATATTAAATTTATAAAAACAATAATTTTTTATATATATGGTTTTATATATATATGTTTTAAAGAGAAACATTTTAGTACTATTCTAACTATTTGAAATTATTTATGGTTATCATTTAGGATTATTAACAATAATTTGTATTATCTTGATTGTAATTTTATCATGAATATTTTAAGTTTAAATGAATTTTATTATATCATGATGTAATGAATTTGTATTTGTGAATATAGACTATTTATATGCTGGTGCTGCATTTCCTATTTGAAATTAATTGGCATTTTTTCAAATGAACAGCAGGCTGATTGACAAGGTGTTTTAATGCACACTTTGTTTATTTTATAATAAAAATGCACATCAAGCAGCCTTGACAGGTTAAATATAGAATATAGTGAGAATGGATGGCAGTTGTCCGCACTTACACATAAGCAAATAAATTACCTCCAGTATAATAGACACATTGTAACTGCAATGTTATTTCTAAGTCTAAAATAACCAACAGAAAATGGCGCCCGTACGATAACACGGACGTCCAATGATCAGACTTCTACAATATGGCGCCTCTCTAATGCGCATGCGCCGAGCATATAAATTGGCGTCACACGGCTCGGCGTTATTGGCAAATCCCCCCAGACGACGTGCGTGTGCACGAAACGCGTAGGAGGAGCCAGCAACGCCGTGACGTCACGCCGCCGGAGCATCGTGGAGCTCCGGCGGCCATCTTTAACACTGGACGGTTAGTCCACTTTATCGCTTGTATATTTACTCTACACATACTCGTTTTACCTTAATAAAGTTACTACTAAACTTACTACACTATGGAGATGTCTCTGCTTTGACTCCCTTGGGGAGTATCAATCCACAGTCATTCACCTGACCACTGGAGAAGGAGTTCCCTCTACCACTGCAGAGCAGTCCATAGGCTATCACCTGGAGGGTACACTGGACCACCTTGATAAACATCCAGGACCACTGAAGGGAGGATATTAGAGTCCAGACATTATCCTTGACCAGTAGATGACCACAGGAGAAACATATTCACAAACGCTCATTAAATTGTGCGTTCTGGTAAGTGTGCATTCTTTCTGCACCTTATCCCACAGCACCTTACTACCAGAAAGATACGAGTATATGAAGGCCCCTTATGTCACTCAAAATCATCACATGAACTGTTTATATTTATATTTTAGTGTTTGTTTCCAGCGCTGCACTTTTTGATTTATATGGTTTTGGAGGTTCTTATGGTTACTTGGTGTACAGCTGCTATATTGTCTTTTCAGGTGCGCTCGCACATATTTCTTATACTTTTTGCACCTCCGTTTCGTCATGTGTTCAGAACTTTTTCCCTGTGTCATTCCATTTTATTACTCATAACTTAATTTCTGAACCTACTTGTTTTGGTTTCTTAGTATGTATGAATTGCATGGGTTGTTAACGACTTGTGGTGCAAATTCCATGTCAATAGCACCTTTAGAAATATATTCACAGAGGAAAAATGGTGACACGTTCAATACTTATTTTACTCGGGTGGGGGTGGGTATCTCTCGATCTATATACTTTATCTCATTACTGTACCAGAATTAGCAATATCCCTAACCCCAACTGCTTTAGCCATTGCCTAGTTGGATGCATTGAGACAAAATCTACTGCATTTATTTCCTTTTCCAGATTCATCTGCAGTACTTGGTTTTTATGCTTTGCATATCATTTTCATGCAATCACAGGTAGTCTGTGTACTTCTGATACGTTACAAAATTACCAAAGCTTTGCATCTACTTGTTAGCAAGTTGAAAAAAAAAGCATAGTGGGAGGTCACAGGACACTCTTGTGTAAAAATTCTTAAAAGTATCATATAGGATACTAAAATGCATTGTAAACGTGCATCTGGGCCCCTGTTGGAGGCTGCTTGTTATTTCAGCACGTCCGCACAGCACAGATTGCCATCTTGTGTGGCACAGTGTCCCCCTTCTACAGGTTCCTATTCATTTTCATTTCACATGGAATTCTATAGCAAAATGCCACAGGATTCTGGGACCCCCTCTAGTGAAATATTTATTGAACAGATTTCTTCATAATAAACGCATAGCAAGATGACCATCCCCATTTGTTCGTGTACTACCCTGATTATCAAACAGTATTTTATTCCAAGGTATAAAAGCACAAAACCTGAATTTACATGTCAGCTAATCCTCCCTTAGTGACATCAGAATACACGTTTGAGAAGATTAAGATGAAAGTTTATCTGAAAAGATCTTTTGTAATCTGCATGGGAAACAGCTAAATGAAAGGGGGAAATAAAGGGTAAGAGGAATTGTTAGGTAGATACCCTGCTGCAGGCACTAAGCCCTTTTCATAAATACGACAGGGCAAACATCTATAGTTTAAGCCAGAAGTTTATCTGAGGACAAAGAAATGTGCACATTACACAAATTCCACATGCACTGAAAACAAATCTATGGAGTATAGGTATGTAAAATGCACTCCTTACATAACCTTCTGAAAAGTGGAATTAAATTCTGTGAAACCAGATGTGGATTAGCTGACAAAAATGCAGAAGTCCGACAACTCCAGTACAGTAAACCTTCTAATCCTCTGATTTCCACACTAAATATTTCTTTAAATGTGTTTCATAATTTCCATCTGATTATATCATTTGCATATTGGGACACTATAGCTCCTAACCATCCTTCCATTACTATCAAATTCCTTTTTGTTATGCGACTACAGATTCTAAGTGGTAACTAGCTGAAAAAGGACAATTCAATCATAGAACAATCATTTTCACAAACTGTTGCACAAATGTTCATGTAGGCTTTGATCACACATGCATGTTTGTGCCAATAGAGCAGAAATGATAAAGGCCAGACACCGCAAAAAAAAAAAAAAAAAAAAAACACACAACAAAAAACCAAACAGCAGTTGGCCTACAAAATGCATACTTGGCTTTTCTCGCATTCTCCATTCAGATGCCAGTAAAATGATTATATTCATAGAAACATTTAGGTTTAAAGTGATTGTAGAGGTCCAGGTTTCTTTAAAATAACAAATATGTCATACTTACCTGTCCTGTGCAATGGTTTTGCACAGAGCAGCCCCGATCCTCCTTTTATCGGGTCACCTGCTGGCACTCCTGGCCCCTCCACCCTGCTGAGAGGCATGGGGGCACCCAAGTGTGCTTGCTCATGAGCCGCCTCTGCGTGTCTATAAGCAGTGCGGCTCAGCTCCCCCCCCCCCCAACATCCCTGCTGGAAAAACAATTTTAAATAAGTTGAATACAGAAAAAAAAAAAAAAAAAAAAAAAAAGATGTCTGTACTCACTGCAAAATCATTTACTTGCAGTCTTTTACAACTGAACTCCAGGAATTAAGCCACTTTGTGTAGGTGTACAAATGAGCTAAAAGAGAAGTGTGGGATTTAAAAATAACAAATATTCATACTAACCTAAGTGGAGCAGCATCCGTCCGATGCTGCATCCATCCTCCGCCATCTCTAAGAAGGAGAACTGAGCAACCAAAGACCGCTGATCGCTTACTTTCTCGGTCTTCAGTGAGCAAAGAGCTGGTGACTGTTCCCTCCTGCGCTCACTGGAGCGCCGACTTGTGGCTGGGCTCAGGCTCTCAGTGTTGCAGGCATCTGGGTGGATCCCGACAATGAAGTTTAAACTGGCTTAGAATTTTACCAGCATGGAGCTCTCGTGAGTTTATTCAAATTGTTTGGTGGTGGATTTCACATGGTGTTGGACAACACAGAAGGTTTAATAAGAAGAATTTTTGAGAAGATATACACATACTTTTCACAATATATTTTCTGGACTTTTCTGGACACTGATTTATGATTATTTATCTACCAATATTGATTTCATATAGTCACTTGTTCACTTTCTCACTCAATGGAGCCAAGGGAGACTAATTTTTGAGTCTTACAGTATGCAATCCTCCTGTAGACAACAGTAGAAGCTAACATCGGAATTCCTGTGTTCCTCAGAGTCGGGAAAAAACAAAAACACACAGGTGGATACACTAACCTATAATGCTAAAATCCCCAATCTAAATTAGCATGCTCCAAAAAAAAAAAAAAAAAAAAAAAAGTGAGCGTCTGTGTATATACATACACTATAATGCCAAAAGTATTGGGACATCCCTCTAAATCATTGGATTCAGGTGTTCTTCCAGTCACCTCCATTGCCACAGGTGAATAAAAAATCAAGTACCTAGGCATGCAGGCTGCTTCTACGAACATTTGTGAAAGAATGGGTCGCTCTCAGCAGCTCAGTGGATTCATGAGTGGTACCGTGATAGGTTGTCACCTGTGTAATAAGTCCATCTGTGAAATTTCCTTGTCTTCAGATTAGCACAACAGTGCGTAGAGAGCTTCATGGAATGGGTTATTTTTGTATAATTATACAGGATTTATATGGCGCCAACAGTTTACTCAGCACTTTACAATATAAAGGGAGACAACACAGCAATGATACTGTTCAATACAAGAGCGTTAGGAGGGCAAGAACAAAATCATTACAAAATGTGCTGGACAACCTTTGACATCCAAGAGGGCCTAAAATCTCCTGGGAATTGGACAAATAAGTCTTGGATGGTGGATAATAGAATCTGATACCACTCTTCATGCAAAAACAGTTATTGCAGAGATGCTGGAGGTGGAAAAGAAGCCTAAAACTTGTTCTCCAAAACTGACCATAGTGTCACTATGGTGATGCTTATCTACTCTGATGAAAGTACATAAAAAAAAAAAAAAAAAAAGTTTAAAAAAATGTAATTTTTTCTTTTTAAACAAAATATTGTCACCAGTCAATATCCCTGATCACCGCCACACTAGTCATATAATGATGCTGTACTGCACGAATGACCGTATGTAAAAAGAAACGCGCCATACCTCTTTACCGAGTACCTTGGATTGTCTACTTACCAAAAAGAGGGTCATTTGGGAGGCATATGTACTGTCCTGGCAGTTTAGGGTCTCAAGAAATGGGGCCGCCACAGTACAAATATATATACACCATAGTTTGTAGACTCTAATGTTCACACAAACTAATCAATATACACGGATTTGGGTTACTTTTTAACCAAAGAAATGTAGCAAAATACACTTTGTTTCTGTTGCAAAGAATTTTTCTTGGCAAATTTAGGCCAAAGAAAAATGTTTATTTTTCCAACATTTTTCTTGTTTATATAGAAAACAATAAAAAAAACTGTGGTGATCAAATACCACCAAAAGAAAGCTTTGTGTGAAATATGATACACATTTCTTTTGGGTACAGTGTTGCTGCTGGCTATGGGGACACTTGTGCATGCTCGCTCCTGAGCCGGCTGTGTGTCCATTGACATACAGAGCGTGGCTTGGCCTTGGTCCCTGCTGTCTCCTTCAGCCGCTGACTCCCACTGCTGCCCTCATGCACATCATTGGATCAGGATTTGGCTCATGTAAGTATATTTGGGGGGAGAGGGACAGCAGCATGTAGGTTTTTTCCCTTCATGCATAAAAACAAAATAAAGAGAGAAAGGGGGGGGGGGGGAGATCTCTCTGTAGAACCACTTTAAAGAAAGACCTTTATGGGAGTACTTTCACTTGAAATAAGCTACTAGGGGGCTTCAGCACTACGTGGGAGCTTGCTGAAAGCCTGCTAGTAGTTTATAATAAAGTGATAGTCAGCACTTCCAACAAGATCTGTGTTTTACATTCCCAAACAAGCTGAGAGTTTATCACTTGCAATGTGAGACTCAGTAAAGCTCGTTTTTGCTTGGGGGTAGAGGAACAAGCTGTAAAACACATACCCTTGTTCCTTGCTCCAGCAGGGTCTCTCAGGCAGTGCAACAGGCCCCGTGAAGCCTACTCTCTAAAGTGCTCCAGGCCAAGGTCGCACTCCTGCCTCCTCTACAATCCGTGTAGGCTTAATAGCCCTACATTGTATGTGGTGATGCTGAAAGACCATAAAAAGCCTGGAAGAAGTAGAGGAGAGGGCCAGAGCGGGGGTAAGGTTAGTAATAAAGCCTTTTCGTCTTCCCTTAGAGATAACAAGCTCAGGGTTGGGGTTTAAAGGTTTACAGAAAGCTGCCGAAAGCTTGCTGTTCACACTGTTCTTCTACAAGGAGCTCAGCATAATGATCCTCAAAGACTCTCAATGCAATTCAACAGGAAAGGTACACAAAGTAAAGGCACAAAAACAAATACAAAGATTCAGAGTTTCTCATTTCAGGTGTGATATATAATAGTGACGGACTAATATCGTAGCATAACAGGAGCCAAAATACAGATAGTCCACGCAAATGGAAGCATCAATGGCCTTTAAACACTCCACTGTCTCTCGTTACATATGCAAGACACCTAAAACTGTTCCCATTATAAAAAACACAACCCCCATTGAAATGGATGGAAAACACATTAAACCCGTGGTTGCGTTTTCTTCAGTGACTTTTTTCACAGCTGGAAAACGCATCAAAATCGGGGAAAACATGCGGTAAAAACAGATATGCATTTTCAGAAGGGGCCGTGTGAAAGTAGTTTTACTTACATATGTATGACACAAGGTCAAGAACTTGAGAACCTACTGCAGGATGAATGTTCCATGAACAGAAAATCTGTGGCAAAACATTCAATGCAGTAGCACCCAAAACATAATATTACATGATCACCATAAAATACCTACCAGGATACATATTTTGACAGCTTTAGAGAGCCCCGATGTGCAAGCATCCATGGCAGGAAACATAAAACAAAAACATTACAGACCCCCTCTGCCAGAATAACTATCACTGGAGCACCCAGGGCAGGAGAAATGTTATGAGCACATTAGTGCACCAATGGTGAGAGAAATACACTGTGGAAGCACAAACAGCAAAGCAAAATACATTTAAATAAAACAGCTTCACTAAATGTTGTTTATTTGTGATGCATACAACAACTTCAGTTAGTTTATTTCTGTTGCTTTGGGATATAACTCAGCTCTGCCATGGTCCCTGAATCATGCAGCTTTGTGACATATTCCAGAGCAGAGGAAATAAACATTTGCTTGCGTACATAAATCCACAGCCAAAAAGAACAAAAGAAGCATGGAAAGAAGAATCAGTTTGGTAGAGGTTGCAGGATAGATCAATAAATGTAACCCAAATGAAGAGGAAAAAAGAACCTTGCTAAGCAATATTTGCATCCAAACAGGTCACACATTACCCAAGTATTATCAGCAAAAAAGTTTATCACATATAGGAATTTTCTAACATATAACCTAAAATATGGGGGGAAGCATGCGTTATGATGTAGGGGAAGGGTAGGCAGACTGTTCAGAACATCCTTCCATATCAGAAATTTAGGTTGCAATAAATGTAGGCAAAGTGTTGCACAAGTTGTATTCAGAGATTTTAACAACTGCACACTTGATCCACTTGCCTTCCGGAAGATTTACCCCCCCACCATGACCAGGCCATTTTTTGCTATTCGGCACTGTGCTATTTCAACTGGTAATTGCGTGGTTGTGCAATGCTGCACCCAAACAAAGTGTACGTCCTTTTTTTCACACAAATAGAGCTTTCTTTTGGTGGTATTTGACCTGCGGTTTTTACTTTTGGAGCTATAAACAAAAAAAGACCGAACATTTTGAAAAAAACACAACATTTTTCACTTTTGGCGTTAAAAAAAATTTCCATTAAACTCAAAGTTAGTCATAAATTTAGGCCAAAATGTATTCTGCTACATGTCCTTGATAAAAAAGAAAAAATCCCAATACATTTATATTAACCACTTGCCCTCCCAAGAATTTACCCCCCTTCCTGACCAGGCCATTTTTTGAGTTACGGAGCTGCGTTACTTTAGCTGACAATTGTGCAGTCATGCAACGCTGCACAAATTACATTTACATCCTTATTTTTCCCACAAATTGAGCTTTCTTTCGGTGGCATTTCATTGCCTGTGCAGTTATTTTTTGCGCAATAAAGAAAAAAATAAGGTGACAATTTTGAGGGGAAAAAAAAACAAAAATATTTTTGACTTTTAGCTATTAAAAATGTCCAGCAAAAAGAATCAAATTTCGTCATAAATTTACACCAAAATGTATTTATTCTGCTACATGTCTTTGGTTTATTCATTGGTTTACGTGAAAGTTATAGAGTTTACAAATGGCGGTATATATACAGGAATTTTTATTTTTACTAGTAATGGCAGCAATCAGCAACTTATAGCGGGGCTGAGACAGACTGGGGGGGAACTGACTTGGTGTCACTGACATCCCCAGTGACACCAATACAGTGATCAGTGCTAAAAAAAAAAAAAAAAAAAAAAGCACTGACACTGTACTAAGGGCACTGGGCAGGAAGGGGTTAACATGAGGGGCGATCAAAGGGTTAACTGTGTGCAGGGAGTGTATTACTTGGGGGCCGTGTCAGTGTGCTTCACTGTAATCGCACTGCTCTGGATGGCTGTGCAGGGAATTGCTATCACAGGGAATATAAATAATACCTGTCAATGCCTATTGTAGCCACAGGAGATTTTTTTTTTTTTTTTTAGAAATCTGGGGTCTATTAGACTCTAGAGATCTCCTCTGCCCTTACATCATCTGATCTCACAAAGATCGGTATGACCAGATGCTTTCCCAATTTACAAAAGGCGCTGTTAAAGTCCGGCGAAACGGAAATGATGAAATGCTCGTAGCTTCTGGTCTCTTAGACCATAGAGATGATTGGAGCCATTTTGGTCTCTGATCAGCTCTATAGGCAGCCAGCGGAACTGCCAGCTGCATTCTTGGATTCCCCTGTGAGACAGGAGAGCCCAAGAAAACTGTGGAAGGCGGCAAGAGGAGGGGGGAAATGTCCCTTCCCACTGCTTGTAAAAATGATTTAGCAGCTAATTGGCCACTAGGATTGCTTTTACATGAAAGCCGACCACCAGCTGAAAAAAACGATACCAAGAGGATGCCTGTAGCTGCAGGTATCATCCCGGTATAACCACTCAAGGTCCAGCGACGTACCAGTACATTGCTGGTCCATGTTGGGCATATATGTAACAGCAGAGAACATGGACATACAGTTGCAAGAAAAAGTATGTGAACCCCTTGGGATTACATGGAGTTTTGCATGAATTGGGCATAAAATACGCTCTGAATGTCATCTAAGTCACAACAATAGAACACAGTCTGCTGAACATAATACTACACAAACATTAGATGTTGCCATGGTTTAATTGCACATAACATGTAAACATTCACAGTGCAGGGAGGAAAAAGTATGTGAGGCCCTAGCTTAATGACTTCTCCCAGAGCTAATTGGAGCCAGGAGTGAGCCAACCTTGACTCCAATCAGTGTGATGATATTGGATGTGTTGCTGACAGCTGTCCTGCCCTTAAAAAACACACACTTGTTTTGGGTTTACTGGTTTCAAGAAGCACTGTCTGATGTGAACCATGCCTCGCAGAAAAGAGCACTCAGAAGACCTACGATCAAGAATTGTTGACTTGCATGAAGCTGGAAAGGGTTACAAAAGCATCTCCAAAAGCCTTGATGTTCATGTGTCCACGGTAGGACAGACTGTCTACAAATGGAGAAAGTTTAGCACTGTTGCTACTCTCCCTAGGCGTGGTCGTCCTGTAAAAATGACTGCAAGAGCACAGCGCAGAATGCTGCATGAGGTAAAGAAGAATCCCAGAGTGTCAGCTAAAGACCTACAGAAATCTCTGGCACATGCTAACATTTTTGTTGACACATCTACAATAAGGAAAACATTAAACAAGAATGGAGTACATGGGAGGACACCACAGAGAAAGCCATTGCTGTCCAAAAAGAATATTGCAGCACGTTTGAAGTTTGCAAAAGAGCACCTGGATGTTCCACAGCACTACTGGCAAAATATACTGTGGACAGATGAAACCAAGATTGAGTTGTTTGGGAAGAACACACAACACTATGTGTGGAGAAAAAAAGGCACAGCACACCAACATCAAAACCTCATCCCCACTGTGAAACATGGCGGAGGGAGCATCATGGTTTGGGGCTGCTTTGCTGCCTCAGGGCCTGGACGAATTGTTGTCATTGATGGGAAAATGAATTCCAGAGTTTATCAAGACATTTTGCAGGAAAACGTACGACCATCTGTCCACCAACTGAAGCTCCGCAGAGGATGGGTGATGCAACAGGACAATGACCCAAAGCATACAAGTAATTCAACAAAACAATGGCTGCAACAGCAC